>NC_090658.1:50510804-51135804 GCF_013368605.1 Nyctibius grandis | reverse complement strand
ACATCTAGACCATTATACAAGAATGAAAGCTAATCTAAATATGGAGTCTGAAACAAAAATCTATGACCTTTTTATTTTTTATTTGGTATGTTTCTTGCTGACTTCATTTTGCTGCTCTGCTTTCCCTACATTTTGTAGAAGCCAAAAAAAAAGTAAGAAACCATTACAAAAGGCAGGCCACAATAGAGATTACATAGTACCATCTAGAGCCTGCGACTGTCATAACACCTCTGAAACTAAAGTCTTTTCTGGACTCTCACTAGGATCTGCATGCAAGAGGTAAAAAGAAATCCTGTATTTTTTCCAGGGCCACAGAAGGGATACTCCAGTGTGGTGGAAACAGACCTAGAACTGAGCATTTCGCACCTTTGTGCAGGCATGCAGGTTTTAATGCTCTGTTTTCATAGATGCCATTTTCAGGATGCTTTATTATCCTATGGCTGATCCTTCAGAGGAAAAATGGCTCAAGGGATAAAATGGTATATTTGACTTAATCGTTTTGGCATGTTGGGTTATTCAGTCTGTCAGTGTCTCCTGAAAGCATATTTGTCACCAGTCACTGCAGACAGGCTCACAGCATGTAGCTCACATCTCAACAGCACTTTCAACAAGACTAACTGTAGACAATATTTGAACTTTTGAGCCCTGCCATCCTTGGACACAGTCACAAGAAGAGCAGGCAAAAATACGTCAGTCTTCAAGGACACTAGGTCCCTCCCCCTCTTCACAAACTAAAGCATTCAGCCTCCCCTTTCAAATCCTCTCTCAAAAACACACTATGAATCTCATTTAATTGGAAATGCTCTCACACATTCATTATCCCAGCTGGTTTCAACTCAGAAAGCATATTGTTCTGGCTCATTCCTGTATGCAGCACCTCTGTTCAAATATGAGACTCCATAAGAAGGACCTGTGTTTTCTCTGTGCTTTCCAACGCCAGGGCTTGAGCACTCTGGCAACTCAAATATTAGTAATAGTAACAGGCCACTTAGACTTCCAAGGACACATGAAGAAGGAGTGGACAGACACGCAAATTCATGCCCACACATCTCTTTCCTCTCACTTCCCCTTCTCCCCACCCCTTTCTATCCAGCAAGTCAGCCTTTCCTCTTGTCTCTATTCCATTTTATGAATATCTCTTTTCTACAGAGACTTTCCTACAGCTATCACTGTACGGCAGAATTAATGCAGTTGATATGTGATAGAAAGCGGAAATGATGGCAATATATGATTACGGATTAAATGATGCAATTTCAGGGTCAGCACTACAGAAGGCACTTATGAAGAGGCTGACAAGTAAAGACGAATGCCAAATGAATGAGGGCAGCTACAGTACTTAATGTACATTTGCCTTCTCAGAGATCTGTAGACTCTGCTACCATCTGCTGGTTTATGAAAGAGAGCCAGGGAATCTATTTTAGTGGCTCTATATACATAATCTTTCAGCTGTCTCTCATTATGAGAACAGTCCTCATTTCACGTCACAGCCTACCTTCAGCCTCCACAGAGCTGTCAATTAGGCTCACTTCTGTTTCCTGATGCATTTCCGACAGCAGGCGTGAAGAAGAATGGCAAACAGACAGTGCACAATTTATACTAAATCCAAATAATATATCCCAGAGTAAGGCACATTTTCAGTATTTTGCAAAAAAAAGAAAAAAAATGAATCAATGCAATTAGTTCCAGTTTATTCTAGAGGGCAGAGGGTGAGGACAGATCGAAAGGTATTCAATTCTGGTTTTGAATGAACATACCCTTCATTATGCTTCCTTATACAATTGATACATAAATTGTCATACTCCACTGAACTCAATAGAGCAATGCAGCCTGCTATCTTTTGAGAATGTTATTCAAGGAGGATACATGCCAGACCTAAATGTAACTTAATGCAAAGTTTTGTCCAAGTTACATAAAATAGAGGAAGAGAGAAAACATGAACATATTCCCAAATACAGTATTTTGATTTTATACATTCTTCCTTTAGACACATATAATAACACACAGACACTTAAAAAACTCACAGAATAAACCAGTTTTAAAACTGCCACCTCTTCTTCATCCATTTAACCTGTCAATACTATCAGGAAAGGGTTGGCAGTGGTGGCAACTTTTACAGAATAGTGGCTTTATAAATTGGATGCACACAATCAACCTAATTCTGTAGAGTTTAAGGCCAAAAGAGATCATGGTGGCTGCTTCCATACTTACCACAGTCCATAGACTTTTAACTAGTGACTCCTCTTTCAAATCATCACTTCTAGCTGAGCTGGGGTTTCAGAGTGGAGAAAAGCACACGTATGTTCCCCAGTTCTGAGGATTAGCTACATGCTCAGGTCTTTCACAGAATCAGCTAGGTTGGAAGAGACCTCTGGGATAGTTGAGTCCAACCTTTGACCCAACACCACTGTGTCAACTAGACCATGGCACTAAGTGCCACATCTAGTCTTTTCTTAAACACCTCCAGGGACGGTGACTCCACCACCTCCCTGGGTAGCCCATTCCAATGTCTAATGACCCTTTCTGTGAAGAAATTTTTCCTAATGTCTAACCTGAACCTCCCCTGGTGCAGCTTGAGGCTATGTCCTCTAGTCCTGTCGCTAGCTGCCTGGGAGAAGAGGCCAACCCCCATCTCGCTACTACCTCCTTTCAGGTAGTTGTAGAGGGCGATAAGGTCTCCCCTGAGCCTCCTTTTCTTCAGGCTAAACAATCCCAGTTCCCCGAGACGCTCCTCATAGGACATACTCTCTAGACTCTTCACCAGCTTTGTTTCCCTCCTGTGGACTCGCTCCAGCACCTCAATGTCTTTCTTGTAGTGAAGGGCCCAGAACTGGACACAGTACTTGAGGTGCAGTCTCACCAGTGCTGAGTACAGGGGAACAATCACTTCCCTAGTCCTGCTGGCCACACTATTCCCGATACATACCAGGATGCTGTTGGCCTTCTTGGCCACCTGGGCACACTGCTGCCTCATGTTCAGCCAGCTGTCCACCAATAACCCCAAGTCCTTTTCCACCGTGCCGCTTTCCAACCACTCTTCACAGAATCACAGAATCACAGAACGTTAGGGATTGGAAGGGACCTCGAAAGATCATCTAGTCCAATCCCCCTGCCGGAGCAGGATTGCCTAGACCATATCACACAGGAATGCATCCAGGTGGGTTTTGAATGTCTCCAGAGAAGGAGACTCCACAAGCTCTCTGGGCAGCCTGTTCCAGTGTTCGGTCACCCTCACCGTAAAGAAGTTTTTCCTCATATTTATGCGGAACCTCCTGTGTTCCAGCTTGCACCCATTGCCCCTTGTCCTGTCAAGGGATGTCACTGAGAAGAGCCTGGCTCCATCCTCATGACACTTGCCCTTTACATATTTATAAACATTAATGAGGTCACCCCTCAGTCTCCTCTTCTCCAAGCTAAAGAGACCCAGCTCCCTCAGCCTGTCCTCATAAGGGAGATGTTCCACTCCCTTAATCATCTTCATGGCTCTGTGCTGGACTCTCTCTAGCAGTTCCCTGTCCTTCTTGAACTGAGGGGCCCAGAACTGGACACAATATTCCAGATGCGGCCTCACCAGGGCAGAGTAGAGGGGGAGGAGTACCTCTCTTGACCTGCTAACCACACCCCTTCTAATACAGCCCAGGATGCCATTGGCCTTCTTGGCCACAAGGGCACATTGCTGGCTCATGGTCATCCTGCTGTCCACTAGGACCCCCAGATCCCTTTCCCCTATGCTGCTCTCCAACAGGTCTGTCCCCAACTTGTACTGGTACATGGGGTTGTTCTTGCCCAGATGCAGGACTCTACACTTGCCCTTGTTATATTTCATTAAATTTCTCCCCGCCCAACTCTCCAGCCTGTCTAGGTCTCTCTGAATGGCTGCGCAGCCTTCCGTTGTGTCAGCCACTCCTCCCAGTTTTGTGTCATCAGTGAACTTGCTGACAGTGCACTCTATTCCCTCATCCAAGTCATTAATGAATATATTGAATAGAACTGGTCCCAGTACCGACCCTTGAGGGACTCCGCTAGACACAGGCCTCCAACTGGACTCAGTCCCATTGACCACCACTCTCTGGCTTCTTTCCTTCAGCCACTTCACAATCCACCTCACTATCCGATCATCCAGACCACACTTCCTCAGTTTAGCTGCGAGGATGCTGTGGGAGACTGTGTCAAACACTTTACTGAAATCAAGATAGACCACATCCACAGCTTTACCATCATCTATCCACTGGGTTACGTCCTCATAAAAGGCTATCAAGTTGGTTAAGCATGACTTCCCCTTGGTGGAGCCATGTTGACTGCCCCTAATGATCCCCCTATCCTTGATGTGCCTAGAGACAGCACCAAGAACAAGTTGTTCCATTACCTTTCCACGGATGGAGGTGAGGCTGACTGGTCTATAGTTACCCGGGTCCTCCTTCTTGCCCTTTTTGAAGACTTGAGTGACATTCGCTTTCCTCCAGTCCTCAGGCACCTCTCCCGTTGCCCACGACTTAGCAAAGATGATGGAGAGTGGCCTAGCAATGACTTCCGCCAGCTCCCTCAGCACCCGCGGATGCATCCCATCAGGGCCCATGGATTTATGGACGTCCAGGTTGCTTAATTGGTCCCTGACCCAGCCCTCATCAACCAAGACAGATTCCTCCTCTATCCTGACTTCTTCTGGGGCCTCAGGGGTCCGGGGCTCCTCAGGACAGCCTCCAGCAGTATAGACAGAGGCAAAGAAGGCATTCAGTAACTCCGCCTTCTTTTTATCCTCTGTCTCCAGGACCCCCACCTCATTCATCAGTGGGCCTACATTGCCTCTAGTGTTGGTTTTACCTGCAATGTATTTGAAGAAGCCCTTTCTGTTGTCCTTGACCTCTCTTGCAAGGTTTAATTCCAAGGAGGCCTTAGCTTTCCTAGTTGCCTCCCTACATCCTCTGACAACAGACTTATATTCCTCCCAAGTGGCCAGCCCCTCCTTCCATGATCTGTACACCTTCTTCTTCCACTTGAGTTTGCCCAGCAGTTCCCTGTTTAACCATGCAGGTCTCCTGGTACCCTTCCTTGACTTCCTACCTGCTGGGATGCTCTGATCTTGAGCTCGGAAGAAGCAGTCCTTGAATGCTAACCAACTATCTTGGGCCCCCTTACCTTCTAGTACCCTGTCCCATGGGATTTCCCCTAGCAATTGCTTGAAAAGGCCAAAGTTGGCCCTCCTGAAGTCCAGGGTTGTAATTCTGCTAGGTATTCTGTTCCTGCCACATGAGATCTTGAAGTCTACCATCTCATGGTCACGACAACCAAGGGTGCCCTCAACCTTCACCTCTTCAACCAGACCCTCCTTGTTAGTGAGGATAAGATCCAGCAGCGCTCTTCTCCTAGTTGGCTCATCCACCATTTGCATCAGAAAGTTATCATCAATGCACTGGAGGAACCTCCTGGACTGAGGATGGCTGGCTGAGTAGGCCTCCCAGCAAATATCAGGGTATCTTCCCCCAGCCTGTAGCGCTGTATGGAGTTGTTGTGGCGAAAGCGTAGGATCCAGCACTTGGCCTTGAACTTCATACCATTGGTCTTGGCCCATCTATCTAACTTGTCCAGATCCCTCTGCAGAGCCTTCCTACACTCAGGCAGATCAACACTCCCACCCAACTTAGTGTCGTCCGCGAATTTACTGAGGGTGCACTCGATGACCTCATCCAGATCATCAATAAAGATATTAAACAAGACTGGGCCCAGTACTGAGCCCTGGGGGACACCACTAGTGACCGGACGCCAACTGCATGCAGTACCATTCACCACCGCTCTCTGCGCCTGGCCATCCAGCCAGTTCTTAACCCAGTGAAGTGTGCACCTGTCCAAGCTGTGGGCTGCCAGCTTATCCAGGAGAATGCCATGGGAGACAGTATCAAAGGCTTTGCTGAAGTCCAAGTATACTACATCAACAGCCTTTCCCTCATCCACGAGGTGGGTCACCTGGTCATAAAAAGAGATCAGGTTGGCCAGGCAGGACCTGCGTTTCCTAAACTCATGCTGACTGTGCCTGATCCCCTGGTTGTCCTCTATGTGCTGTATAATCGCACTCAAGATGATCTGTTCCATGACCTTGCCAGGCATCGAGGTCACACTGACAGGCCTGTAGTTCCCAGGATCCTCCTTCCAGCCCTTCTTGTGGATGGGCATCACATTGGCCAGCCTCCAGCCATCTGGGACCTCCCCGGTTAGCCAGGACTGATAATAAATAATGGAGAGCAGCTTAGCAAGCTCTTCTGCCAGCTCCCTCAGTACCCTTGGGTGAATACCGTCCGGTCCCATAGACTTGTGAGCATCCAAGTGGCACAGCAGGTCGCTAACTACTTCCTCTTGAATTATAGGGGGTCTATTCTGCTCCCCGTCCCTATCTACCGGCTCAGGGGGGCAGTTGCCCTGAGGATAACCGGACTTACTGTGAAAGACCATGCCCACTCAGCCTTATTTCTGGTGCATAGTAAGGTCCACCTTGCTATTAGAACAAAGCTGTAGTACTTCATGGAAGCTCAAGAAGCAGCAGCAAGCCAAATAGGCCAGAGCCCTCCAAGAGCTATCTGGCTTCATGAAAAAGTCCATGCTATCTCAGCCCTTTGGCTAGCACAGTTTTCTTTCCTGGGGCTAACCAAACTCCCCTAGCCCAGCTGGAGGATGCCGTGCCTCACTGATGTCAATGGCCATCCCCGTTTTGTGCCAATGCCTAAAGACTGGGGAGTCCTATATTTGGAGGCATTGGAGCAAGGAACTGTTGGAAGCAGTTTTGAAAAAAAGCCCATGATTAGTGGCCTGTAGCAAGCCTTCTGCATTTTCCCTCACAAAATTGGACTCACCTCCAGCATCATAAAGTAACAGCAAGCAGCATCCTTTAGGACCTCCATACTAATAACGCACAAGGAAAAGGGATGTGCATGTGCTGTTTTTGCAAGGGTAAGCATCACAGACAGCCTGTGTTCACTGCTTGCCATCTAGCAAAAAGGAAACTAAGGTTACTGGAGTGAACGAGAAAACATCAGCTGTATCTTTTACTCCTACAGAAGTTACACTAGAACTTCTTTTTAAATAAAACTGGACGCAACTCCAGTAGTACATATTCACTGGAGAAAGAGTATTAAGGTGGCTGACATATGCTGCTTGGTTCAGAGGTGAGTTGAGGCAACAGATACCTTGCAGATGAATCACAGTAAAGCCCTGGTGTAGCCCCAAGGGACTTGGAGCAGTCTTTCTAAAGATGGACTTCTCTTGGTATATTTCAGCCAGACCTTTCCTATTACTATAGCATTTTTAATAACTCTGTCCTTCTATAAACAATACTATGATGAGCACCAAAAAAAAAAATGAAATATTTAAAACAGTATCTGCTAATAAATTTAAATCTTTAACACTCCTTAATAACACATCATCCTAAGATTTGCTTTTAGGAGGGAAAGAGAGCACGTATCTTATGAGGAAAAGCCAACATAAATTACAGACCATGCACAGCTTGTCATGAACAAGGGAGGAAGGATATAGGAAAGCATCTGATTTGACCAAAAAAACCACAAAATACAGCATCATACAATGAATTATTGATACAATAAAATAGCTGAGCCGCTTCAGACACTCAAGAAGCAAAGGGACAAATGAAAGTATTAGGCTCCAGTTGCAGGATTACCCGTCCCTATTAGATTTATTCAGTCATCGGCAGGTTTTGCTATTTATATCAAAGAAACTGGAAAAAAATATTTACAATATGTTTGGTTATATTTATTAGAAAGCAGCAAAAGCACAAAGCAGCTTTGCAACAACAGTTCTGGTTTTTACTATATAGTTGAGAAGATAATTTGGCTTTTATTTTTGCAACCCCAGAAGAGGATAATCTGCAACACTGGAAAACAGCATTTTTTTCAGTTTCCAGAGAACTACTAACTGCTGGAGGGAGGATAAGAAACAGCTACAAATGTAACCATTAACATAGGCTTTGGACAGACATAGTAGGGCTGCTGCACACAATCAGCCTTGCAGCCCAACGGGTACAATGATGATCTCTGCTCCTTGTCGGTCCCAGCTCCAAGCCCAGCCTCCTTTCTGTTGAACCAGCACTGCTCAGGGGGATCTGATTTGTATGTGCTCTAGGTCTAGAAGACTTACATCTATTTACAACACTACATTTTAAGAGCAGATGGCTTTGCACAAGTATTGGGGAGCTGCTACCTACAATATGGGGTTGTAGAGGTATATACCATGTAACAGGATATGCTGCACTTACTTGCCTTACTCTTAATAGTTTGTATATATTAACAACTCCTAAAACACTCCCAATAAGGGAGGGACTTTTTTAGCATTGATCAATCTCATTTGGAAAGAAGACTGCAGAGGGAAATAAAATCCAGCTCCTAAGATGTTTTACCAGTGAGATCAGAACAAAAATATTGCTTCATGATTCATACACAGCTAAGTGTTACACAGAGATTAATTCTCCCACTTGTTGATGTCAGAACCATTAAAATGAGTTAAAACTTATACAAGTTTATAGCAAGAGTAGCAATAAATTTCCTTTATTTTCAAACTAAAGAAAATTTAGGAGCCAGATCATTCAGCTTTTGCTGGCTGAAATTCTGTGATTAAAAAATACAGAGTTAAAGCACAGAAAAGATTTAATTTTTTCATTAATCTGCTATTTAGCCAGTCTGTCATTTTACTTAGGCAAACCACCACAGTAGCAATGAGAGTTCTGAATCACAGTTTTTATGTAGTTCAGTTCTTCCTGTAGCCATCTTTCCCAAAAGAATCAGCTAAAATAAATCATAACTTTGTCATGAGAATACACAGACGCACATAGCACTTCTATAACAAATAGCTATATGGGAACCTCAAAGAAATAAAATGTCATTTTGTGCCCCTGAAAATTTCACTGGCCTATAAGGTCTTGCTCTCATATGGGTAATTGTAATGTAATTATTATTTTTCACAAGAAAACAGAATGATACACTTGGAGTGTGTATGATAAGAATGACATTCAACATGAAAATGCAATAATAGCGTGCTCTCACTCTCTCATTCTCTCTCTCATTTTGTTCCTGCTGTAAATTAACCAAATGTTCCTTAAATCACCTGAGAAATCCAAGAATCAACAAAAATGTTTCCCTGAAATTACCATGAGACAACTTTCATTTGCCATAAACCTCCAAATATCTATTAGCAGAAAGAGGTTTTGCCTACAAAGCTGACCTTTTTTCCTGGTAGGAGTGCTCTGAGTGGCACCGCACCTACCAAAATAGCCACTTGGTTAAGCTACTTTCCAGAAACAGAGGCTCTACCTGTTCTCTGCATAATGCAGATGATGATTTTCTACATAAATCTGATACATCCCAGACACATTCCCCTTTAACTGAGTTACTCATGTTTCATTTCATAAAGAATTACAGCGCTTCTCAATTCTGAATAAAGAGCTACATTTTGACATTTAACTTTTTTTTTTTTTTAGATGGGGAAATATTTTTTTTTCCAACTCCTACGATAAACTCAACTAGTAACTTCTTCTGAAGCCCTTCTAGGCGTAGAACTACCATTTACCAAAAGTAAATACTAAGAACTCCATGTTCACTGTTTTGGGGAAAGAAGGCTAAAAAGACTAACTCTTTAGTTGCAAATATGGGCAAGAACTTTGCCTTCTCAGTTAAACCAGTAGTCAAATCTGGACCCAAGTCAGCAGATATCTTTCCCCTGACTTAACGGGTGCTAGGATTTCACCCTCAGACTTTAAAGCACGTAAAAGGAAAGAGCAAAGCTTACCTCTACAGCAAGAAAAGAGAGCAAAAAAGAGGAAAATGTGTGTGGGGGGGGGGGGTAAGAGTTAAAAGGTCATTCATCTTTACAAAAGCTAACAAAACAAATGTCATTGCATGTAGGAGATATAAAAGGTCAAATAAATATCCTGAACATGGAGCTAAAATGTTACAGAAAGACTAAAGGAATAGGAGAGGCACACTTCTTCCTTTGAGGATAAAATGATAAAAGAATAAAAATAATTTTGGAAAAAAATATCTCAAGGGAAAAAAAAAGTTCACATGGCAAACATTTGAAGTAACAAGCCTGCATTAGAAAAGAAATAATATCCCTTTATTAAATATCTAAGGAGCAAGTAGTAACAAGAAGCTATAGTGATCATGCTGTCTAGAACATTACTGAATCTGGTTTTTGAAACTTGACATTTCATAGGAATCATGTCCAACAGAAAAAAGGACATTCCATGATAGAATGATATCTGTTATATTCAGTCTGAATAATCATATCTGATCAGCTAATGAAAAGCAAAAGGAAAAAAGAAGCAAGTCCAAAAAGAAAAAAAGCAACAAGAAGAAGAGATACGTTAATTTATCAGTGGATCAGTTTACCAAAGAAGGCGTTAGACTACATTGATCCTTTGACTCAGGGTTAGATAAGTCTTTTCACAATTGTCCTTGAAAAGAAGGTACTCACCCTTAGGGCATTTTCTTTAAAAATTACAATTTTTTGGAAATGTAAATGGAACATCTGCCCAATGCAAAAGGCCAAACAAAAACAAGTCACTGACATTGCCATCAACTTCCAACAAGATCAGAGCTATCCTCCAAAAAGACCTACTCAGGACAGCATTTATGTCTAAGTGCTGCAGGTTTGGGATATTATACACATTAAAATTCTTGGGGAAATTTTATTTATTTATTCTTCTATATGTACTAAATTTTCATCACTAGAAATTTTCTACAATTTTAGATCCTTTATGATAAAATATACGCATTACATGATTTTTCTCATGACTTGAGTAACTGTCAGTGTTCTCATTCCTTCCCCTTCTTGATTCTGACAAGGACTCTGAACAATACGTTGGTTATCATAATGCCAAATACACTATTCTTAGAGAAGCATATGTTCCAGTCAATTCATAGCATATTTTTTATATTTACTAATTTGATTATATGAATTCAGCTATGATGTGATCCAAGTCCAGAACGCATTTTCACGCAATTTAATGTCCTGTTTTCAAGTCTCTTCTGACTTGAAAAATATCAGCTGCTCTCCAACAGGATAAACACAAGTAAACTGAAAAATGTCATATTTCTACATTCAATCAGAGAGTACATGCACCTGTTTCCAGATGCTATGAATTCCACACTGTTATGTAGTAAGTGTGTTCCTGTAAGGTATATCTGTGAAGGAGCAAAATGCAACTGTCTGCTGCTCTTAAGTCTTGAGATGTCAAAGAATTCCACATAGAAGAGTTAAGTTTCATCAGCTGTACTGTACATATGGGACAATTAAACACAGAAATAGGAAGTAAACTACCCAACATCTATTGTTGTCTCACGATTAGGACAGACATAGTTCTTCTAAGTCAGTCTTAAGTGTCCTGATCTTCCTGTTTCTCCCCTTGTAACGGATAGGGCTGGACAGAGATTAACGTGTCATGGTCTGCCAAAAGTGCACAGAATTACAGTCAGACAGCAGGAAAGATGAGGAGTTGCACATAAAACACACCTAAAGATGTGGGCAGAGTAACCGTGGGGTAAGCTAAGACAGGAATTTACAGTCCATCTACGGTTCTTCGGTAAACGCTCAGCCATTGATATACACAACGTAGCTCAGCCAGCCCTTTTCCCTTGATGGTAAGACTACTATGAGTTAGTTCTTTTTCACTGCAAGACATGTACATGCAAGCAGTTCCTGGAAAATTACTGATAGGCTGTAAACACACACCTTTGCTTATTCAGGAATAACTAGTTTTCTGTCCATATCCCCCTGTGGGCCAGAGGGATGGAACAGAGGAGGGAAGCACATGCAGAAAGGAGTTCCCTTTTGCCAGATCCCAGATTAGACAAGCAGTATTTGCAACATATTGTCACACACCTTTGAAACTGCTGTAGTTACTCACACAAAGTTCAACTTTGATTTTCCTTCATGCTTTCTGCTAGGACTGTAGAGAGGACTTCGTTTCCCTGGCTTTGGGCCCCCACCCTGCCTTAGACTGCATTGCTTCACTTTCCCTTTGGGTTTACCAACTCCAGCCTAGCTCCAACTGCTACTATGTCACTGAAGACACTTAGCTCCAGGAGCCATGCCCCAGAAATACACCACTCTGGAGCGCAATGAAATCCAAGAGAAAATACAAATCAGTCTCTTACTTAAAGTTTTCCAGGTACGATCCTGTCTCTGCAGCTATTTTGGACAAAGGTGAGACAGCCCTACAATCGACCACTTTTCCACTTGTCTACTGATGTGACTACACCGTCTGAGCACAAGTAAATAGGGGAACCTTGTTTGAACCTCCTACTTTGTGGACTAAAACATTTCTGCATCGTACTTCATGCTCTCCTGAGCAGCGAATAGCCATTCCTGTATCTCCTAACAGGTCTCATAGTCAAATTGCCTAAGATCTACAATGGTGATCTACATTAGGTGCTCAATACTATATACACTTAAATCAGCTCTACCGCATAATTTCCTTGTCACATAGCTCTGGTATTTCCTTCCCTCCATTCAGCAAGGCTAAACTTGGCACAGCCAGAAAACTCTCACCTCCCCCGTGTGTCCAAAAGGAGTAGCGCACACAATTCAAATATCTTCTGAATTCAGTGGCAGTTTCCTCAGTTGGTCCTTTCCCAGGTTGCTCTATCTTGGAAAACTTCTGCAAAAATAGCAGTTACTCCAGAGAAAACTCTGAGTTAAAAACAAAACAAAACAACCCACAACCAAAAAACCACAACCCATATTTTTTGTTCGTATCAACAAATTCAGTCTTACCTGGAGCAGAAGTCTGAAATGCAAGGGAGGAGCCCAAAGAAAGGCACTCTCTAATCCCAAGCAAATCTATAAAGCTCAAAATTCCTTCTCAGCTGCCTTCTCTGTCCAAACTAATATTTCACCCTGTTTTGCAATTAAAACATCTACAGTATTCTCTACTGGGGAATAGCTGTCACTTCTAGCATATTGCTTTCCTAATCATCCACAGAGCTAATACACTCATCCTGCCTGTCCCTGGCCTTGGCTAATAACGGGCTTGCCCTGCCTGCTTCCATGCAGAATAATAATTTTCCTGAATCATTGTTTTAGCCACGTCACTAATCTCTTTTAATCTCATTATGGAGTCTGACTTCTCTACAGGATAAAAGACAAAACCACTTACCTCTCTTGCACAGTTCTACAAAGGACTTGACTTCAGCTATCATCCCTAGTTAGCACCAAGTGGTTGAGTGACCTGTTCACCCACACTTGCACCTCTTTCCAGCTTTTCCCACTTCATCAACTAGGTGATCTTCATAAAACTTCCATGAGTCGTGTTCACTCTCTTTCTTCATACCCCACCACAAAATTCCCGTCTGTTGCAAAGCCTGTTAAAAGCTTGACAAGAATTAGGCTGTTAAAATACCAGAAGTTCCACTTACCATTTTGACCAATATTTTCTTATTGCTTTGTTTTTGCCCCTTCTCCTTCTACATTCATCACTTGTCTTGTACTTATATTGTAACCCTTTTTTGTAGCGTACTTTTATGCTCGATTTTTTGTAGAACACTAAGCACAATGAGACTTTGGTCCACAGCTTCTGTCTAATTACTACAGTAATGCTATTTCTATTATTAAATTGAGCTAACCTATAAATTATACAAAATTGCCATTTTCACACGTCGATTAGTATGCTGAGATACATTCTGAGGCCACTGTACATATTTGCATTTCCTATCAAGACTCCTGTTTGATATGTACTTTACATACATAGCTAAAGCTACCGATAGGACTCATAATTCTTTCCCAAAGGAAAATAAATACACCCTCTCCACTGCTGCTGCTCCTTCTGATCAGAATACACTTTAGTTAAAGTACAATAAATGGATAAGAATGAGACCAAATTTCAATTTTTCAATTGAAATTCATTAATTACTGCAGATTGTACACTGTGTACCTCACAATTCTCGCTGGAAAAAACAAAACCAAAAAAACCCTAACTCTCCCAACACAGGAGGCACACAGAATCATTCCTGTCTCATTTCCCTACACTGTGGATGCCACATTCCCCTCTGGCAAACTGGAAACAAAGTTCAGGCTCTGCAGAACAGCAAAGCTTAATCCAGTAGACCAATAATATCACAAAGTTAATTTTCCATTTACTACTGTTCATTTCTATAAAAGAGGGTATTCCTACATATTTAGATTCAAGAATCTCTGAAAATTTTTAAATGGACATGTTTGTAACATTCTTTCTACAACTGTGCCAGGGTGCTGTCTGCATAGGTCTTAGCAGCTTAGGACTGCTTCAGTGAGTGTTTCAAACTCTGCTAGTGATCTAGGTGTATAATGATGGTGTATGCAACGTAAATAGTACTTTTTGGTTCATCTGAGGAACAAATATTTTGGAGAATGTTTGTTTGAAAAGCTAAAAAAAAAAAATCAAAGCAAGGTTTTACAAGTTACAGAACAAGAAAGACTGCTAGACTTTGAAGCGTAGTTCTTAAAATATTTACAGTACACCATTACATTCCTACAAAGAACTGAAACACAGGAAACTGGAGCTCTGTTTTCTGAGCTTCCCATATCTGCAGTGTATTTAAGAAGGAATTTAGTTTAGTCCTAGAGTTCTTTTAGACAACAGCAATAGCACAAGAAAAAAAAAAATCCCACAAAAAATTATACAACAAATTCCAGTTATCCAATTATCACTTGTCTTGAGGAATATGTAAAAATATTTGTTCAAATATCAAGCTTGGCAAATTTTGAAAACATTTTACTCACTCTAGAAGTGAATAAATATTCTAACACATCATAGAAAATAGAGTGGAAGTTCATTCTGAATCAGATGGACCAATTCATTACCCCAGCATTGAGGTTGTTGAGCCTGGAGAAGGCTCCGGGGAGACCTCATAGCAGCCTTCCAGTACCTGAAGGGGGCCTACAGGAAAGCTGGAGAGGGACTTTTTGCAAGGCCATGTAGTGATAGGACAAGAGGTAACAGTTTTAAACTGAAAGAGGGTAGATTTAGATTAGATATTAGGAAGAAATTCTTTACGATGAGGGTGGTAAGACAGTGGAACAGGTTGCCCAGAGAAGTTGTGGCTGCCCCCTCTCTGGAAGTGTTCAAGGACAGGTTGGATGGGGCTTCGAGCAACCTGATCTAGTGGAAGGTGTCCTTGCCCCTAGCAGGGGGGTTGGAACTAGATGATCTTTAAGGTCCCTTCCAAACCAAACCCTTCTATGATTCTATGATAGAAAGTAAAAGAAAAATTAAAGATAAAAAGGAAAAACTCCCACGTTTACCAAAAGTGATTGGGTTTTTTAGTTTTGCTTTTTGTTTGGTTTTGTTCCGGTTTTTTGTCGGTTGTTTTCTTTCTTTTACCAGCATAAACTAATAATCAACGATTTATGGAAACAAGGAAGGAAGAATTACAAAAAATGACCAAACTAATGAGTAATAGTTTTGATTTTGAAATTCTTCAATGTGAAAAACTTCTATTTGGGAAGCTGTTATTTATCTAGCAAGAACGTCAAACTAACAGCATAATATTTAAAGAAAATTGAAGTGATCAAATTGAAACTCAGATTTAGAAATAACCAGTAAAACAATGATTCCTGAGTTTGGAACCATGAATAAAATGTTTACAGTCTTTAGCATTAAACCTGCATAAATCCTTTTATTTTTAACAACAAACAAGTTTGAGTTATTCTTTTCAAGAATTACATTATTAAAGGCTAAGTAACAGCTAAAAACAACCTCTAGCAGAATATTACACCAGATGAGATAAAGCAGGGATTAAAAACTAGTAGCTTCCTTGGTGGAAGCAAAATACCTGCAGCACCATGTAGCATACCAAAGAAAATATTAGTCCATTCTTCAAGAACCAGCTTTTTGCTAGTGTAAAGCAATATAGTTCCACTGATTTTAACTATACTGATTTACACCTACTGAGGATCTGGATCATAAAATCTTCATACTGAAATGAAGTGGCTCTTGCCATTAATTGGACAATAGTTTCAATAGCATCCATAAATTTAACGTTTGGTAAAGACCCCAAAAAAGTCTACAAATGTCATCAGATATCACTGCCACACATAGGCTATAAATTATTAACTAGTACCCTAGACACAGTGTTAAATAAAAGAATTGTTAGTATTTTAAATACAGGTCAAGTTAGCTTTGCGACAGGAGGTAAGAGCTGATAAGAATCATGTCCTGGTTTGGACTAAAACAGAAAAAATTTTCTTTTCAGCTAAGTTTCTTCTAAGTAACTGCACTTTCTGAAACTGACTGCATGTTTTGCAGACAGTGTCTGCTTCTAGGACTAATAACACTCAAAGTTTATAGTTATTACCAAGGTAACAGTAGGAATGTTATGCAGAAAGGCTCTTGTTTAGACTTATTCCTAGAGAAACCAAGGTCACTGCTAAATTCCTTACTAATTACAAATGAAGAGCTGTAGAAGGGTCACACCTCCAGAGAGGAAGTGGACAGGACAGGTGACCCAAAATTAACCAACAAGGCATTCCATCCCATACACATAATTCTCAGTATAAAGCTGAGGGATCACAAGGGTCTCACTGTCTTCTTCTACGGCCAGTGTCCAAAGAGAACTCTGTCCATTTTTCTACTGCTCTCGATCACAATCCATGCATTCCTGAATCCAGTTCCTGTCTGTCACTGAGTCCAGTCCAGGACTTCTCAGAGCCTGCCCTGCAGCGCCAGTGGTGATGTGGTCATCCTTGGGGGAGCTTGATCTTGGTTTTGTATATATTTGTATATGTTTAATTATTTCCATTATCATGGTTATGCTATTTTTCATTGTTACAGTTTATTAAAACTCTTTTAACTTTCCAGCCCTTAAGTGTCTCTCCTTTTTCTCTTTTCCTTCTCCTTCCGGGGGCAGGGAGAGGGTTAATGGAGAATTAGGAAATGGCACAGAATCTGGTTCTCTGTACTAGGGTAAAATTTACAGGGACATGATCCTTAGTCCACATATTTTACAGTTATAACCAACGTGTATGCCTATCTTCTGGAATAATTTCAGATCAGTCTCTCTTCTGTGTCTCAGAACAGGATTAAATAAAAATAAACAAAATTAAACTGTACTTCAAAAAGCAAAGATTCACCAGACACCTATTCAACCTGAAATTTGCTGGGAATGCAGAAGAAAAACTGTCGCTTAAGTTTAAAACTGGAAGCTGAAGGTTCTGCCTCTCAGGAAAGGAGTGCCTGGGCAACCACATAGTGGACCTTGAGAGCTTCTTTAACAGGGGAGTCACTTGCTAATTTGCTGTTATCTGTGATGAAAAAAAACTTTAAAAAAATCATGAGTTTAGAGTGTCACCACTTCCAGATTTGCTTTTTGAAAAACGGGACCCACAAGTTTGAACAAAAAAAGAAACAGACTCAGAATGATGAATTCTGTCCAGAGTAGATGAACCAACACAAGAAGAGCTAATTTTGCAGTGCCTCAAATGCCAATCTGTGATAACTATCAGCAGATCGTGAATATTGGATCCTTTGGCCCCAGCAGAGTAAGTGTTTTGAAGAGGAAGTCTTTGGAGAACCAGCACTCCAACAGCATCCCTAAATTTCAATTTAACAACCCAATTATTCAAAAATCTTGGAGATTTTAAAACTCAAAAGCAGCTTAATGATACATGATGACTTCTGAAAGAAGAAAATGAAGTTTCTGCTACAACCCATTAATTTAAACTTTCACCCCTGCCATCTTGTTGAAAGAACTACAGATAAGTACTAAATGTGGCCTGCTTCACCCCCTCAAATACTTGTAGAGACATTCACACTCAATATCTGTAAATTTCCCACTCTCGGCTCTTCATAATATATTGGGGTTTTTTGCAAGTATTTTGACATAACACAACATCCAGAACAGGACCGTGTAGTCAATACAATAAAAATAGGCTTCCTGTTTCACTGATGCAGGTGGAGCTCTGCTACAGAAGTGTCATTGACAGCTGAGTGGACTCTATATTATGGTCACCTCTAATAGTTCACACCAGTTTAGCCCAATGTAAATGAGCCAACACCAGCATAAAACCTGACTCTGGAAATCAGTCTCCACGCTCTGTAGAAGCTTGATGCCAGCTGCTGGAGACGAGCCCAAGAAGGTGGGCTGTACCTTCTACCTTTGCATTGGCAACCACGGACAGAGCACCAAGAGAAAGTCATGACACCTCTTGGCACTGATTCCAAAGAGAGACCAGAATCACATCAGCAGGGATGCAAACAAGAACAAGTCACCGGTGGGCTCCATCAATATACAATATCCTAAATGGGAGAAGAAATTCTGCTGTCAGCTTCTGTGGCATTGAGGGAGAAACAGAATTCACCAGAAAGTCACTGAAAAGCCTACATTTCTGGTAAGGTTAATGTGGGCCTGGTGCACCTCAACTGCTCAGTGTTATACTTTTTTCTGAGAGAGCAGGCTAAGGACCTCAGGGCCTGCAATGTCCTGATGCACACCTGCTAACTCCACAACTATGCCATTCCCAACCTTTACTTTGAAAGCCTACACAGGATGGAAGTAGAGAAGATCTGTTGCTTCCCACATCTACCCCAAGTTAGAGTTATCTTATGGATTAAAATAATTAGAACATTCCAGTGTGTCACAAGCAAGGACCATCCAGGCTACTGCCCAAAATTTGTAATTGCAGTGGCAGCTAGATGCTGACGTTGCATACCATGGTTGTCTCCAATATTTATGTGCACTTTTGTGGTCACCTTGCTTCTAGAAGAGGTTGAATCTTTTAGAGAACTACACAACGCTTTTCACAATACCAATAATACTTGTAAACGTAGAGGATTACACAGGGCGAAATGCTCACAGAGGATGTTAACTCAGATGACATGTTGCCTTCTGACCTCAAAATTCGTCAACTAAAATTTTATGAGCAAAGAAACTTCTGATATTGCTAAAAATGTTAAAATGCTGATTACCTAGAAGCAAACAAAATAGCACGAATTTTCCTCAAAAGAAATACTTTGGATTTGATAAAGTCTTCTAACAACTAGATGACAGTTCTGCCCTTCTCAGGAAAGTTTTAGAATTAGTTCTTAAAACAGTTACATACATACATGTATACATAGGTATACATCTATGTGATTGAAGAATTTATTACCTTAAAATCTATTCTGCCAGGTTATTCACAGGAGATTACTCCAGGGCTCTAGTTCTTACCCCTAGCATCCCCAAATCTTGTGGAAATAACTAGAGAAAAACTGTTTTCAAATAAATAACCTGAGATAATGTTGTCAGTGTTCTGACTATATATAGCTATACTATGTATATCTTGTGCTATTGCCTATATTCTCTTGTATGTCCACAGAGAAACAAGGACTGGGCCTCTGCAGGAAGGGAGAGAAGAAAGAAGAAGCAAACCACCAAAACAGTCATATATTTAAGAAAATGTGCTGCTGTAGAGTGGTGCCACAGCACTTAAAACATTATTCTTTGATAATTTTATTGGTTAAATATTTATAAAGAATGTCTGCTTGAGGGGGAAAAACACTATCCACCTCTCAGATGTCAGTCTGTCTTCTTACAGGATGTTAATTCATAAAAAGGAGCTAAATGGCACAATTATTCTAATTCTATGAAAAACTAATCTGCACAAAAAAAATATAATAATTCAGTTAGCACAACAGAATGGTGAAGAAATGAGAAAATAAACAAGTACTCTTTGCTGGCTAAAAAACTGGCTGGATGGCTAGGCTCAAAGAGCTGTGATGGAAGGAAATAAATCCAGTTAGCGGCCGGTCACAAGCAATGTTCCCAGGGCCCAGTACTGGGGCGAATTCTCTTTAATAACTTTATCAATGACACGGACGAGGGGATTGAGTGCACCCTCAGTAAGGTCGCAGATGACACGAAGTTGGGCGGGAATGTTGATCTGCTCAGGGCTCTGCCCAGAGTGATCTCGACAGGCTGGATCGATGCGCTGAGGCCAACTGTATGAGGTTCCACAAGGCTGAGTGTTGGGTCCTGCACTTGGGGCACAACAACCCCAGGCACTGCTACAGGCTTGGGGAAGAGTGGCTGGAAAGCTGCCTGGCAGAAAAAGACCTGGGGGTGTTGGTTGACAGCCAGCTGAATATGAGCCAACAGTGTGCCCAGGTAGCCAAGAAGGTCAACAGCATCCTGGCTTGGATCAGAAATAGTGTGGCCAGCAGGACAAGGGAAGTGATTGTCTCCCTGTACTTGCCACTGGTGAGGCCACACCTCAAATACTGTGTTCAGTTTTGGGCCCCTCACTACAAAAAAGACATTGAGGTGCTGGAGAGAGTCCAAAGAAAGGCAACGAAGCTTGTGAAGGGTCTGGAGCACAAGTCTTATGAGGAGCTGCTGAGGGAACTGGGATTGTTTAGTCTAGAGAAAAGGAGACTGAGGGGAGACCTTATCGCTGTCTACAACTACCTGAAAGGAGGTTGTAGTGAGGTGGATGTCGGTCTCTTCTGCCAAGTAACAAGCAATAGGACAAGAAGAAATGGTCTCAAGTTGTTCCAGGGGAGGTTTAGATTGGATATCAGGAAAAATTTCTTCACGGAAAGGGTTATCAAGCATTGGAACAGGCTTCCCAGGGAAGTCGTTGAGTCACCATCCCTGGAGGTATTTAAGAGACATATAGATGTGGTGCTTAGGGACATGGTTCGTGGTGGACTTGGCAATGCTAGGTTAGCAGTGGTAGCTCTATGACCTTAAAGGTCTTTTCCAACCTAAATGATTCTATGATTCTAAGTACAGTTTGAAATGACACACAAAGCTATGCTGCTTCAAAATCATACGGTCAATAATACACTGAATGGTTTTACTCTTAAAGAAACACAAATATGCCCACTACCCACAACACAAACAAAGTTCTATTTCTGCAATATGCATAATTTTAAACTTAAAATATTTCTAAATAAATTCAGTTTTCCTATTAAAACTGTAAAATATTTTCTTCAGTTAATGCAATTAACACAACTTTAATGGGCAAAATCTACACCATCACTACTTAATTGCCCAAATGTGGTTTCAGACACATTTGAACCATATTACCTGTAACCAAGGAAGCATGCTAAAATACTTTGCAGCTTGTAGAGTAGGAGATTTCAATTAGTCTTGACTTACTTAAAGTTCTTCGAAGAACTGGAGCACAAAACTGAAAGACAAGCGAAAGTCTGTCTGTTTGCTAAAAAGTGCACTGATACAGCTGTGATTGATTGGTTTTCCACAATGCAGCTATGCCTTGGATATAATTCCCATTGTCATCAGATGGTGATTATGAAAAAAAAAAAAACAAACAAAATTTAATATAAAATCTTGATCTTCACTGGCAGCTAATACCCTTTACTGAAAGTTTTTCTCGAACTATACAAGAGAAAAATTCAAATTCCATACTTCCAAGATATTTTAACTCTTAAAAGGTGTAAATTCGGCAGAATTGATATGGGAATTGCAGTTAAAATCTTATACATGCATCTTAATGAAACTCCTGCACTATTACAAGATTTGCCGTATTTGAACTGCTTACATCAATGTTATAGAATTTAAATAAATACAACGAAATAAACATATATTTTTAAAAAACCCTGATATCTATGAGGATGAAGTAATTAATCCTACATGGAAACAAGAACTGATGCTACATGTGGGCTTCAGATTGGACTCTCAAGTACAACCACAGCAAAATATGAACATACTTACTGCCATGAGTAGATCAGCATTGTAGCTCTTCTCATCAATACACTGTTGTTTATAACAGTTTGAGTTGCTGCAGTGAAACATGCATGAAACTTTATAGTAGGTTGAGGTAGGATAATTTTCTCCCTTCAACTTATCCCTGACACTTCACAAAGAAATGCAAGAAAATTTGTAATGGATGACTTGGAATTCATTGTAAATAATCTTTCTTGTGGACAGGACATGCCAGAAGCTGGCTGGATTATACATACCTCAGTAACAATGGTTTCAGCATCTTTTATGGTATAAGACTTGCAGCTTGGCTAAGTAAATATGAGAAGATCCTGCTACCTCTGTGTCATGTACACAATTGCAATAGCTAAAAAGCTAATGACAGTACCTAAAACCCATTCTCTCCAGGTCCTAACACGCTCTCAGTTTCATATCTCTTCTTTTCCATTTTGTTGTATCTGGCTTGTCATCTCTAAAATCTTGTGTGTGTTGAGATATATATCACACAATGCACAAGGCAAGGCAACACTATGCAGCAAATCTCTCCACTCAAACAGGAGAAAATTCAATCCTTTCTTCCTAGTGCTAGATGGGGTTTACTTACCGCACCACAGTGACTTCTGTGGTCATGGAGTTGGCTCATTATATAAATGACTACAAAACATACTTATACAGCAATCCTCAGAGGAAAACAGAAATCATCAGTAACTGATGCATAGCTGAAAAAGAGCTGAATTTGTCCCCACAGGCACTATTTGTGCATTCACACACTTAATATTTCACATTACATCTGACTGTTTGAGTAAATAAAGTGACATTTTGATTATGGAACATAATGGAGACTGACAGTAGTTTTATTGATCTATCAAAACATTTGAAGGATTGATTACTACAGTATCAAAGTCATTCATTTCAACAGAGGTATGGGCACCAGACTGCTATAGTGCATGGCAAGTAGGCAAGCACAAAGCCTGAATAATCTCAATTAGAAATATAAATCTAAGATTTGTAAGTGATGAAAACGTTATAATCTAAGGAACCGTTCCACAACGTTTGCTTACTGCAGTGATGCATCTCTCTTTTTGTAGGGCCCTAGTAGATTCTTCCTTTGTACTGTGCCCTTGGTAATCTCAAGGGGAAAACAATGTGGTTACGCTGACAATGCCCTAGAATGCAATAATATATGTCCAGTAATGAAACTAAACCAATCTCATTACAATCAGGTGCATAATAATAATTATGCAATTTAGATAAGTCACTTCAGGTTGGTTTCACCAGTAATCCTCTCTCTCACACACCTGAGTGTAACCAATGCACAGCACTCCCCTACCCCCTAACTGCTAGTCCAACAAATGAGTCTTGATTTCACAGTAAAATGACGGCCATTTGCCTTCCAAATTGTGCTGCTACCCATGCTTAGTAATTTAAAGCCTCCTAAGGTTCCCTAAAGACCCAAGAAGACTGGGAGGCAGAAACAACACACACATCTTCAGCAGTGCAATTTTATCACTGGGATGCCTTCAAATTGTAGTCTCACCATTATCAGACCCCTTAGCATAATTGCTTGCAGAGCCGAGGGTGGGAAGAGAGTACAAAACAGAATATAACACAGTTAAATGCTTTGAGAGGTGTCACGGCCTTTTTGTAGCAGAGAGATGAAGTTTTACAAGAACTGAAAAGGGAGGTTAAAAATAAAAGAAAGGCTCAAGACAGGGACCTCTTATGAGATGTACTAAGTAGCATCTCAGGATAGAAAAATGGCATGAGACATGACCAGCATGAAACAGATCCAAAAACAGAACCAGAAATACAGTGCTCATGTCACATGCTTCGACAAATACCTGCATCACAGAAGGGGATCTTGAGTTTTACTGCAAGTTTTGGTTCACTCATGTTTTTACTCAGCTTCCTGAAGACAACAGTGAAGGAGCTCCCTCTTGTAAAAAAAAACAAAACAAAACAAAACAAAAAAAAAACAAACCAAACCAAAGAAACACACAAATCAAGCTTAGACAAAACTGCTGCAAGAACATAACTGTAGCAAGGACTATTCTCTATAACAGGGGAACTAATGGAGTAGTAAGAAAGTGTAAAAGAGATTAGCTAATACCTTTTCCTATTGTGAGCTTCACTATTCCTACAGAACAGGGAAGGAGAAAGATCCCTCCAAGTTGCAGACCCTACCTGGACCTTCTGTTCCTAGGACAACACTGCATTCTGCCATCCCTTTCAGAGGGCCAAAAATAAACCTTAAAGATGACCTAGATCCAACTTGGTATAGGGTCCTATTTTGTTTTCCTTTTCCTTGCATTTATGGCAACACTGTAAGACCTTCACATATAGACCTCATTCCAAAAATCTAAGTCCAACCTTTTTGTCAGGAATTTGAGAGCTTTAGGGTGGTTTTAGTTCTAAAGCAAAAGAAAAGGGAGAAATCGTGAATATAACACCTCTGAAAAAAAAAAAAAAAGATGGAGGGGAATTTCTGTCAGCTGAAGACAGTTTTCAGTGAGAATCAAAAATAAAACTTTAAAGATAGATAAAGATACACTCCATTGTATTCCGAAGGGGATTAATAATTTTGAATGTGAAGATAAGATCATCAGTAAGTTATCACAAGCAGACTTGTTCTCCAGAAGCCCCTAAAGTAGAAAAAAAATCAGCTTATTATGATGTTGCCATTGTTCTGTGGCTCCTTCTGATCCAGGAGTAGGCAAGGTAGAAACACCCCCTGAATGTCCCACCACATTTATTTCTACAGAGAAGAGCCATTCCCATTAAGAGAGTCATACTTATTGGGACACCTCGTAGGCAAAATTTACTCACCAGCCTAGTATTCTAACTCAATTAAAAAATATAATTTACTTTAACAGACTATGTGAATATTTCTTTATAAAATATTTTTAGTTTTATAAAAACAGAACACACATTGGCTGTATCCAGTACCAGAGGAAATAAAAGGTCATAAGAAGGAAGGAAAAAAATGGTGTTCCAAGAAAAAGAGCGATGAAGAAGCAGCCCATCTAGAGTTTCCTAATGAGGTTGATTTCTTTTCTTTAGCTTCCTACAGTTAACTAGCTAGTGGGGGTTTTTTATTATTTTATTTTTAATTGAACTTTTTAAAAAAACAGAAGACAAAACCCACAATTCTAGATGCCAGACTCTCTCAGTTGAGGCATAAAATTACCAAAAACAACCAAAAGGCTGGTTTTAGTCCTTTGTTCAGCACATGATGTTTGAAGAGAAAATTCTATACTTTAACGAAAAGTTTTAAACATGCACCAAAAAATTCATTATCAGTATTTGAGCTACATTGTACCAGATGTTTCCAACACTTAGGAAAGGTGAAGAAGGAAGCAGAATGGCACATAAAGCAACTGAATGGAACATGTAAATTAGCTTCCTTGTACCAAATGCATTAGCATACACAGTGCATGTGTTCCACCAGCAGTTCATTGGGCTAATTTGCTCATAGACTGCTGTATCATGCTCACAGAGAAACAAATGCCAGGAAGAATGCCTTTAATGAAAAGTGCTTTGTGTAACATCCACTACAGAGTGACCACATAAATCTGCTAAACTTTTGGATCACAGGAGCATACAAAGAAATTCACCTGCATCAATGAATTCCAAGTAGGGTAGCCTCTTATATTCTACTGTAGATCTGCTTGTTGTGGCTGAACATGGGAGAGCTGTATCCAACACTAAAACAAAAAGATAACTGTAATGAGTCAGTCTGGTCTCCCTGAAAAGAGGCACAACCTCTAACATAGATCCCAAGCAAGGTATTTACCACTGGTTTAATGTCCTAACACCCTTTGAAGTTAGGTTGTAGGCATCTATGCTATATTGTAGAGATGAAGTAGATAAATGTATTAATTGTTATATTCAGTAAACAAGAATTATTAGTCCATTGTTTTGACTAAAGATATTTCAAAAAGAGAGTCATGAATGCCTGAAATTACCACCATGAGAGCATACCACAGTATCACAGAATGGTTAGGGTTGGAAGGGACCTCTGGAGATCATCTAGTCCAATCCCCTGCCAAAGCAGGTTCACCTAGAGCATGGTGTACAGGAATAAAGATGGCCATCCACACTGCAGAAACAATGTTATCATGCTAGTCAAGAGACTGGAAGAGAACCTTTCAATTAAAAATCCACTGCAAATTCAATGAACAGTCCCAGATGTTAAATAGCACAAGCCCATTAGAATATTAATTGTAGTCCTTTCAGAAAGTCTGCCTGTGCATTAGGTCCAGGCCTATATGAACATTGCTAGTTACAATTTCAATTGACCTCATTTATTCTCCGCCTTTTCTTCTAGAGAATCTTGTCACGTAATCTTTTTTTCCCCTCTGGCTGCTGTGCTTTTAACAAAATGAGTTCTTTCTGGTATCCAGCAAGTCTTCATTTTCATTGGTTTTAATACATTCAAAATGTATTGACATTCATACCTCTACTGTCAGACATACCCCGTGTGAATGGCCCCCTAGACAGCCAAGCTGCAAAGACAATACTGAATACTGAACCTATTACCTAGAAGTAGATATTTGGAGAGTCTGCAAATTCACGTACCAGCAATCCAAGTTTTTATTACAGTGTAAGTCTCAGTATTTTTTAACACATACTTCAGCAAATCATTATACCCAATGTACAGGATAGTTTTCAGTGATCCAGAGCTGGTTTACCAGTTGCAGCCACCAGGATAGGGATTACAAATGGAAAAAAAAATGCGTGGCCAAATTGGTGTCCTTACTGGCCACAAAACCAGCCCTCTAATAGCCATGAAAAACCACTGTTAGGTCAGGACACACTAAAGGCTGGGCTAATTTGCATTGAGTTTGAAAAGAGTGGCGAGGCTTGAAGTATGCAAAAGGTGGTATTTGGGTGCATCCCATCACTGTGATGATCAGGCTTCATCTAAATTAGGGAAATGGACCTTTGATGTCCAGAGCTCCATTCCTTATCCACAAGCCAAGTCTTAGCTTCCTCAAGGTACTCCAAAGGCATTTACTTTAATTTTTGCAACTTTGTGTTTCCCATGTTCAAGCCAAAATAGAACTAAAGATTCAAAGCAAGTTTTAAGCATTCAGAACTAAGAACTAGGCACTGAGCCATTCTTTGCACTGGGCTTAGTAATAGAATTTACCCTTAGGCTGGTCATTAAATTAGGGAAACTCCTTATTCCAACACCTAATGTCAAAAAGAGGAAGGTAGTCAAGAGGACACCATCCAGGGCTTCTGTGAGAAATGGAGCACACATTTTTAAGTGGGCAGGTGTGGGTGGCTGGAAGAGGAGAAAAGCAGACCATTAACATTTGCTAATCTAATTGAAATCTAAAAATGAGAACTATTTTTTTCTTCTATAGGACTTTAAAAACTACTCTAAACAATAATAAAAATCTCCTAAATACAAGCTTCCTAAATGAGCTACATAATGTTCCATGCCATAATCACCACTGCAACAAGAAAATTGCTCAAATCGTTTTTTGAGCCAGATTTGTCAGTCATGCTGCTTTGTGCTCTGAGTAAAAATGTTCTGTGCAATTAATATCAAACCTTCCAAGGCAGCTCTGAGTCCTGATGTTCTGTGTGCTTCTGTCATTGCAGAAACTGCAAAGCCATACTAGACTGTAATATAGAGCACTGATGGGAAGAAGAGAGAAAGAAATGGGGGTGGGGGGAATAGAAAAAAAAGGAAAAAAGTTTTGCAGCCAAACAGAGGCCAGGAGTAGTAAGATAATTAGAGTGTGTTTTTTAAAAATTGCAGCAACTTGAATTGTTCCCCCCATTTTATGTTTAATTACAGTTTTTATTGCACTCATAAGAAATTCAGCTGCTGAAATAATCCAAGGAGCCAAGAACAATTCATTTCTCCCCCTTTTTCAGAAACTTTCAGCTCAGCTATTATACACTCTCTTTGTAACACAAAGATGGGACGAAGTGCTATTGCATTCTTGTTTATGTTAGGGTCTTAGATGCCATCATTATTCTCAATCTGCATGAAAATCCTAGGATAAGAAATGAATGAGGGAGACACAGGGGCGTAAAGAGGACAGAATTCTTTTCCTCTGCATCTCACTGTGCCTCTGCATTGCGAAATTACTGCTTACATCAATAAAACACACATGAGGCACTAACGAATGTATAGAGACCTCACAGAGGGAAAAATCACAACTCCGATTCAGTCTCCTACATATGTTTAAAATTGTACAATGTATGCTGAGACTTCTGAAGAGACATTCACTCAGTGGAAACACAGGCATGGGAGAGGAAGGGGTACACAGAACACCTTTCCTAAAGAGAATTCCAATCATCTGCTAAATCCTGGTTACCATCAAACCTTAAAGCATAATATTTAGCACAATAGAAAACTGCAGGTACTTAATGTCTGTGACCAGATCAAAAATTAAGTCTATACACTGCCAAGCAGTACATGTATACAGTTCCCATATATATACATGGGAACAAACAGGAGGTCATTGAACAGTCTGCACGCACCTGTCACACAGCATTTTCAGGCTTTGATATACAACCCTGGCCCATGTGACTGTCATACTGAAATCAATATAATTAATATCAATAAGAGTTAGTGGATTGGGCCAGTTACACATTTTTCATGGTAGGAAAACTGATTACAAAAACAGTCACTTGTGTTCAGACTGTGCAAACGAGACTTTTCATTCAGGAATTCTGGGGATACAATTGGAGAAGGGAATAATGAATTCTCCTTTATATTGAAAGTTAAAACTCAGCTTGAAGGAAAGAAAGACACACTAATGCACTACTACTCACACAGAATTTCATTTCTCATCATTGACTCGAGTCTTGTCTGCAGCTGTCTTCTTCACAATGTTCCCCCTTAACCTCAGCTATCCCCCGAAAAATGAGTAACAAAGTTATTTTTCTACAGAAAAGTGTCAATGAAACACTCATAGCAGCTGGAGAACCCAGCAGGAATTTCATCTATGATACCTTCACAAGAAACTGTCCTAGCTGAAGGGACAATATTCCATTTTAGCTCGATTTGGCAACAGCAAGCTTTTACCAGAATTAAGCTCAAGCAAATTGCCCCAAATGCCACACACTTAAAATGAAAAAAAAAAAAAAAAAGAAAGAAACAATGAGTCCAAACAAACAAACAAGGCAAACTAAAACTTTCCACTATGACTGAGGAAACTGGCACAGCAAAATGTGTAAGCGAAACAAAAAAAAAAGATAGTTGAACGAAAAATCAGCGTTCACTATTAGTAGAGTGCAGAACAGAACATTAACTACAGAAAAGGAAAAGATGCTCAATTCTTCCCTCAAGATCAGTCAAAGTTTTCTAGCAAATAACAACTTTAGCATAGTCTAGGCAGTGTGGGAGTTAAGGAAAAAAATACTTAATGGTCTTGTGATGACTTCACATGTCTTTGACCATCAAAAATGAGTACACTCGAGGAGAAATAGCTCAGGAAGTAATACTTAGGTATGAAAATAAAAGTTCACTTTGATCAAACAGGCCTTCACAAAAAATGTTCAGCAGAAATCAGTTTCAACTGTCCCCTTGAACATGAGTAGAAGCCTTCGGGTGAGTCACAAGGTAAGCCATATACTTGAGACTTGACTTTTTACCTTTGAAAGGCCTAGGCAACTGACTGAATTTTCCAAAGGCTCAGATGACTAAGAAAGGGGCAAAAGACCTGCTGATCTTGGTGGTGTTATTCTTCAGAGAATTGTTAGATCACTGTTAATAATGGACAACTTTATCTTAAGACACTCCATCTCAAAGAGTGTTCTGTGGAATAAAAAAGAGAAAGAGCAACTTTTTCCTGCTCCTTACCTAATGGTATCAGCATTTCCAGCCCTTGGCATCTGTCTCTCTGCTTTTCTCACTTCCCCCTTAGCATCTGCAGGCACACCTTGCAATAATGGAGTTTACAAACCAGTAATCTCATCCCTAATCCCACCTGGCTGTGATATGGTTTGCACAAAATCACATTTACAATAGCATTGTATTTTAAGGCCCTTATCTTTCAGAGGCTGTCAAAGCCAAATGGGGGAAAAACATTAAAGAGGAAGAAAACTCAAGTGGTTCTGAGAAAAAAAAGTTCTGGATCTGAAAAAGAAAGCGTAACTAATGGGCATATAAATTGGAGCCTTCACAGCAAGCCTAGTTCAGCCATTCAGAAAGTTGCATCATCTGTGCTGCACAGTCTGGTGACAAAATCAGAGCGGTCCTCTGGGCATAAAATCTTCCATTGCCTCTATGATAATACCTCTGATCTTCCTGTTTATATTTTCAGATTTTATCTCCTCTCAGTATGTTTGATTAATCTTGGATTTCTGGAGGAAATGTCGCAGGAGGCGGGATACAGCCTCAGAGTGAGTGAGGCAATGGCACATTTACTCAGATGTACAACAAAACACAGGAGCATCACTGCTGCAGCCAGCTCCACCAGGGAGGTAAGCAAGCATCCCCCCATGTCCCAGGACACCTGTATACCTGGGCTATGGCATGAAACAGAGAGCAATTCTCATCAATGAACAGAAGAATACAAAGGTTCACTTCTTTAGCACTATATTTACTCTTGCCTGTGAAGATGTTAAGTATGATATATAATTTTCAGCTTACACTGTTATACCTCCAAACTTAAAGCCCAGTAAAGTTTTGGTCACAATCACTTGTGTACGTAGGTCTCCTGGGCCCCTTGATTACCAAGAACTAGCCATCCCTATTAATCTCAAGTCTTTTATCATTTACAATGACTGCTTACTAAAACAATACGTCTTTCAAAATACGCTTATCATAAAAGATTAAGCAATAATTTTTCCACCTCAGAATATTCACAAGTAAGCTAGCACAACATGCCAAATTCTTTTCGACTCTATTCAGTCTTTGCATTTGACTTACAGATAGAGATTTCTTTTGGTAACTTGCCATTCAATTTCATTTTCCCAGACATTACTAGAGGCTGTTAAGCTTGAACTCTTGTTCATGTACTTAAACTTTCTGCAGTGTCATAATATCCAAACTTTTCTCATATGAAAAATAATTACCTTCTATGTCCCATAAGAATTTTTAAAATCAATAATTAATACTATTAAGATGATGAGAAAAGCCAAGCTTCCCAGTATTCATTAACCTTGAACAGATCTAAATTCCTTTAATTGTTTTAAACTGGGAGGAAGATGGAATATCAACTCTATAAATATCTGGGAACATTTTTTAACAGGCTTTCATTTGTACTCACACAGAGCTACTGATCAATTTTTCAGCAAGGACACACAGTAGTTTCAAAAGGCCCAAGAAAAAGTTAATTCTCTCACAACTTCTGGGCTGTATTATAGCATAAGGAATCACAGCTCCCCTCTTCCTTTAGCTTCTCAAACCAGGTCTGGAGTAAAATACCTCATTGCTCTGTTGTAGAGCTCCTGCCCTTTACTTACCAGAAGTAGCTCTATATATGTCTAAACTCTGGGGAAAAGAATCATAATTAAATAAACTGAATAATACATAGCTATAAAAGAAGCGTGCTGCTTTTCTCCCTCCCTGTGAGACTCACTTCCAACAGGCCAATGACGCAGACAGGAGAGATCAGAGTGAAAGCTAACAAACCTCTTCCCAGCCACCCCTCTCTTTCCAGTCGGCCATCAGCAACAGCCATACTTGTCTTTGTGCCACAGGGATGCTTGACTAGACACAGCAGTGAGTAGGGCAAAGGAGTTGTTCTGAGATTCAGTCAGTCTTGTCCCCTCCACTTTTCTTGTAGCAGAGATGATGAACTTTTTTCCCCTGCCAAAACCATATTCCATCAGGGCAGGATACAAAGTTAGGGCAACTAAAACTGCAAACAGTCTCTCTGTGGGCGTTTGCAGTAAGGATGGCACAAAGCTGTCAGAATGGGGAGTAGAAATTAATTTGCTAGAAATTAATTTGCATTCAGTGCTTTCAGGATGAAGAGAAGAGTAGGGGGAGCATATCTTGGCAAATGGATGGTAACAGCCTCCATTCCTACTGCTGTTGCTAACCAAGTCTCATAGTGTCCCAGGAGTCTACCCTAAAGAAGGAATAGTAACTCTGGGACAAAACTGGTGCTTGAATTTTCCCCTTCAGATTGAAAATTACATTTTTTAAAGTTGATACACTCAAGAGAACATTTGAGTTGGTGAGAAAAAGCGGGGGATTTTGCACTGGTAGCACACTGAAAAACAAGAAAGACAGTTTGGGATAAATAGTCCATTATGCAACCCAGATAACCTTGGGTATAACATAGCATTGTTTGTTGGTTTTATGGTGATTTTTGTGTATAAAGCTTCACATCTTCATAAGGGAACCTGAGAAGTCACATACATACCCTATGTGTCCTTGTAGCTGGGAGCAATAAAGAAGAGGCACCAAGCAGAAGTAGCACTTTCTTCTCATTAGAAGGAGGGTGTTAACTTGCACCAGATGTCTTTGGCCATTTGGGGTATGCAGTTTAATAACAGAGCGGCCATTTTGCCACCCACTTTGCTGCTTATGATTGTAAAAACACTTGCTCTAATTTCGCCAAAGAGTATGTCTACATTACAAAGATGGAGATAAACTGTCTGGCTTCTTGGGACATGAGATTTATAAATGAAAGGGGAGGATTTAGAGGGAGGTGAAAAAAATTTAAAAATACAGTCTGAGAGAAGGATTTTCTCCTCTTCAAAAAGAAAAGATGTAATTAGACAAACACACACAATAAGCAAAACAAAAAAAAAAAGACAGAAACCCAGGCTCTGTAACTCTATTCCATTATGTTATTTTTAATGTTAATTTACTTACAAATGAGCAATCATGCCTAAAGCACAGTTGAAGTAGGTTTTATAGGGGAGTCATTTTTGTATGTTATGTTAGCTTTTCCACTTCCTATTTAAAAATAAAGATGATATTTTTAAACTGCAGTATTTTTAACCAACACTTATTACTACTGGGTCCTTTGCAAGTACTGAAGGCCTTGTAAAAGATACTCTTCACTCTGACAATAGACTTCCACTCTTGAGAGCCAAGGGAATCGTGATTGTTTCACTAGTCATCCATTTTCGAAACAGCAAGTCTCCTGCCTTCTCTCCTCCTATGGGCAATAGAAGCTCACAATCACTCCCACTTTGACCATCCTTTCCTCAGCGTCACAAGTTTCCTCTTTCCAGCTTGCAGTGAAAAGGACATGAGAAGTCTGCAAGCTGTAATTATTCCATCTAGACAACAGTTTTTTGCTGATCTGGGCAAGGCAACACTGAAAAGAACAGCAAAGAGTCTTGAAGCAGCTCCTGCAGACTCTCCATATTTCAATCAGCTAGCAAAGAGGTTTGTTATCTCTTAATTGACAAAATCCTACTCTACTGGAACAGTTTTTCAGCACTGAAGAACAGCTTTTAAACATTTGAGCTTCAAACTCGGGACAATTGAACAATTTAAACCAAAATTAGGGATGCACATAAATGATCAGCACAGGACAAAACTGCTTTTCTCATCAAAAGTCTGCCAGCTGTACATCCAGTCATTTCAGCCTGCTATGGGGCAAAGCCCTTTCTTGCTAATCCTGCAGCATCAGACCAGCTAATACAAAAGTTAGGCGGAGTCTGTCCTTTGGAACAACAGCATTGCTGTGCAAATTTACATTGGTTACACTTGAAGAAATGCAGCTAAGTCTGTGGGGGTTGCACAGATGCCATGAAGAGCAAAACACAGTTAGAGTAGGATTGTATTACTCTTGATTAAAATAACCCAGCTCAATATTCAGAGCAAGGACTGAGTTTAGACTGATGGTGGATAGAAAATTTCAATGCACCTATTTTTTTATGCAATTTAGACTGTCCCCACAACTTTTACAAGCACAAGAGCAGTTAATGACAGAACATACCATCAGGGAACCTGTCTCTCTTCACATAGTCTAGGTTGGATTAGTCTTAGGCCTTAAAGAAATATATAAATTCTTGGCAAAATCAATTCTTTATTTCTTATCTCAAGTTGTACTGGTGATTGCCTAAGTCAGAAGAAACAGAAAAGGCTCAAAGGATTAGTACTAGAAAGAAACATCTCCTGCACTTTAGGCTATGGGTTGAAGTCCAGCCTGAATTAGTACTTAAAAACAACATAAAACTTCATGTTGAGCCCAAGTGGGATGGGCTCAAGAGCAGAGTGGGAGCTGCTTCTCTGTTTCTCCTCTCATCAGAGAAGTCAAAGCCATGATCTAACTCATGGGCAAAGAGAAAGCCTCAGGTAGTCAACTTTTTTTTCCTTTGAATGCTGCCTCATTGACCATAGATGGGCAATTATAGCCATGCTCTCCCAGCTGTACAATGCTGACCACACACATATCATGGCACCACATGCAGCATGAGTTTGTATCTAACCCAGGTACATAAACTTTTGGGGTTGATTCTCTGCAATCAGTACATCAACACCAAACATAAGAGCTAAAAGACAAGGGGAAACTGACAACTATAGACTAAGTAAAGCAGCTGAGAGAAGTTGGAGAATATTTCCAGAAGGGAACCAATCTCCCCAAAGCATTTATAAAACAGTCTCTCCAGAAGCAATGGGACAGCTGCATTTTCCCTCCTATTCCCTGTCCCAGGCTTGTTCTCTAGCTGTGTGGAGGATATAAGGAAATCAGTCTGATGTTTTTCCACCAGTATAAAACTCACATTTAAAAAAGTGTAGTGGGTTGACCCTGGCTGGTTTCCAGGTGCCCACCAAGCCACTCTATGATGCCCCTCCTCAGCAGGATAGGGGAGAGAAAATATAATTAAAAGCTCGTGGGTTGAGTAAAAAGAAGTTTCATTTCCCTAATGCTGTTAAAGATTTGTTTCCAGGCAGGCTGTCAGTGCCAAGCAAAGGCAGATTTAGAAGAACAACTTGTAATATCTTAATGTGCCACATTTTCCAGGGAAGAAAGTCTTCCCTCCAGACAACACCATTACCACTCCAGTGTCACATACCTCTTTCTGCTTGATCAAACCTAGTGACATTTACAGGACCAAAAAGAAATACCTGAACAGCTCAGGGAAAGACACTTCCTTTATGTCAGTAGAAGCCAATTAGATACTGTAGGACCTGCTGTCTGCAAAAAAATAACAGAGTACCAAAACATGCACTAAGAGAAGTAGTCTTGCACATGAAGACACATCATCTGGATGCTCCTGGAGGCAGAAGCAACATGGGAATGTTGCAACACTTACAATGAAGATTAAACATACCAGAATAAAAAACAGATAACCAAATGGGAAAACAGAATAGGGTGCACAACAGCTCTGAGCTTCCCCTTGAACCTCTCTGTCTCTCTTCATTTACTCTGTACGTTTCTGGAGAAGCAAGAAAAGTTCTCCAAAATGCAAAAGGCTACATCAACATGAACCGATGACTGTGAGCTGCCCTGTTAGGAGAAATAAGGACACTTTTCTATATTTGCCAGGCTTGTTTTGGCCTTCATAAATGCCATCTTTCAGAAATCCCTGATATAAGAAACCAATAGTCACCTGTTAGAAGTGTCAGTTGATCAGGACAAAGTTACTGCCTGACCAAAGACTCTTAAGAAAGTGTCTTTCACTTCACAACAGGCAATTGTTAGAGTTTTAGTCAGTGCTCCACAAACCAACCCTGCCCCTCTCCGGGGCTAGTTTGACTATTAGAAAATGTAGTCCTACGCACATACACACAAAATCATATCATTTCCACATACAGATTCTTATTACACAGAAAAATAAGGAGAACAGGAAATCCATAGCTACCTGTCCTGGTGATGTGCACATTTTAAAGACTTTCCATTTTTCTTTGTGTCATTTGGAAAAGATCTGCAGCTCCTTGCTCAGACACACGGGTTTCAGTCTTGGCAGGTATCATCTTAACACTCTCTCTAGGCTCTAGCTCATTGCCTCTCTGCTGGCAGCGTGCAATCGCTCTGCGCAGCTGTTTTTTCCCCACCGTTTGTCAGAACACGCGCTCTGGGCTTCCTGCTGCCATCTGGCAATCAGTGTGAGATCACAGCTCCTGATCCCATGAGGAAGGCACCACAAGACAAGGTCAAAGATAAACAATATCAGAATATACAAACCTCTGTGTAGGTGCACCACACAGTGTTTGGCATTCCTGTGACCTGTTTCTTACCTTTTTGTAGCAATTCAGTCAGTGATTTTGCTACAGTAGATAAGCATGAAATGAAATTTTCACAGTTGTTTACCAATACCACAAAACCATACAGGTCAGGAATTTTTGTAGGTCCTAATGCTAGTCAGTTCATTTGTATTTAATCTTTGGCAGGTGATTTCATCTAGCATCAAAATGGATCTGCATAGAGTATTTTCCTTTATTCAGAAATCATATTGATGATGTCTCTTTATTGCTTCTTCAAAGTCTAACGAGCATTTCTGCTCTGGTTTCACAGAATCACAGAATCACAGAATCAACCAGGTTGGAAGAGACCTCAGGGATCATCGAGTCCAACCGTTGCCCTTACACCACCCTGTCAACTAGACCATGGCACTAAGTGCCATGTCCAGTCTTTTCTTAAACACATCCAGAGATGGTGACTCCACCACCTCCCTGGGCAGCTCATTCCAATGTCTAATAACCCTTTCTGTAACGAAATTCTTCCTAATGTCCAACCTGAACCTCCCCTGGCGAAGCTTGAGGCTATGTCCTCTTGTCCTATCGCTAGTTGCCCGGGAGAAGAGGCCAACTCCCACTTCACTACAACCTCCCTTCAGGTAGTTGTAGATGGCAATAAGGTCACCTCTGAGCCTCCTCTTCTCCAGGCTAAACAACCCCAGCTCCCTCAGCCGTTCCTCGTAGGTCAGACCCTCCAGACCCTTCACCAGCTTGGTCGCCCTCCTCTGGACTCGCTCCAACACCTCAACATCTTTCTTGAAGTGCGGGGCCCAGAACTGGACACAGTATTCAAGGTGCGGCCTCACCAGGGCCGAGTAGAGAGGGACAATCACTTCCCTAGACCGGCTGGCTACACTATTCCTAATAGAGGCCAGGATGCCATTGGCCTTCTTGGCCATCTGGGCACACTGCTGGCTCATGTTTAGCCGGCTGTTGATCAGCACCCCCAGGTCTCTTTCCACCGGGCTGCTTTCTAACCACTCTTCCCCCAGCCTGTAGTGCTGCATGGGGTTGTTGTGGCCGAAGTGTAAGACCCGGCACTTGTTCTTGTTGAACCTCATGCCGTTGGTCTCGGCCCATCTATCTAACCTGTCCAAATCCCTCTGTAGGGCCTTCCTACCCTCCAGCACATCGACACTCCCACCCAGCTTTGTGTCATCTGCAAATTTGCTGAGGGTGCACTCAATCCCTACGTCTAGATCATCTATAAAGATATTGAACAGCACCGGCCCCAGAACTGAGCCCTGGGGAACACCGCTAGTGACCGGCTGCCAGTTGGACTTTGCCCCATTCACCACCACTCTCTGGGCTCGGCCTTCCAGCCAGTTTTTAACCCATTGAAGAGTCCACCCATCCAAGCCCCGGGCAGCCAGTTTGTCTAGGAGGATGCTGTGGGAGACAGTGTCGAATGCCTTACTGAAGTCTAGATAGACTACATCCACAGCCCTGCCCTCATCTACTAAGCGGGTCACTTTGTCATAGAAGGACATAGAAGGTTTCTTCCACTACTTAGAAAACATTACATCTCTCTTAGTATTTGTACTACCCCATTTCTTATCTACCTCACACATTTTGCACAAAATTACAGGATCATTGAGTTTGGATGGGATCCCTGGGCATTGTTTTGCATAGACTGATAGGGACAATCTATGAGTAACAACAAAACTAGCAAACTAATCTGCAAAGACGAGATTGTGGTATCCTTAACTTGCACCAATCTGATAAAATCACTAGGGGGAAGGAACAGCTCAGTGTCATTTAGGTTGTCTGGACCTGACTAGGTCAAGAGTCAATTAAATCACCAGAAGGCTAGGCCGAGCTTTTTAAGTTACTGAAGACAAATGTGTACATTAATGTGTTTTAGAAACAAAACTTCTCACCCATCTTCCCACATACTTCATCTTAAATTATCTTTAATCAAAGCTAGAAAAACAAAAACCCACCAACACACAAATTAAGATTTTTCTCATTGGTTCCAGACAGCTATTTAGTTGCTTTAAATGTGACTTTCTCATAAGCAATAACCGAATATACTCATGCAATTGCTACAGAATGGCAGAGAGCAATGATGTCTGTCTTTGCCGTGAGCAGTATATTCAGAATTTTTCACAATATACAGAACTCTTGCCTAAGAAATATTTTTCTCAGTAATTTTCAGTGAAGCTCTGTGCAGCTTATTCCATAAACAAAATTGATCTGTCGACTTTTTATCTAGTGTAATGGAAAATTCAGATGAGAAAGCCAAGTCTTTTTAAACATGTCAAGCAACTTTTCTCTTAAATGTTGAGTAGTCATGGAAGCTATTACTATACTGTATGGCTGAAATATTTTCTTGGTTGAATAGAGTTTTCTTGATAGTTTGTGGTCATATTCAATTTCTAGTTCACTGTCCCTCCAGGGATATCAAGCCCTTCATCAAGGTAAACATGTGCAGTTCAGAAACTCTTTAGAATATACATCTTTCACAGAGTCACAGAATCACAGAATGTTAGGGATTGGAAGGGACCTCGAAAGATCATCTAGTCCAATCCCCCTGCCGGAGCAGGATTACCTAGATCATGTTACACAGGAACGCGTCCAGGCGGGTTTTGAATGTCTCCAGAGAAGGAGACTCCACAAGCTCTCTGGGCAGCCTGTTCCAGTGTTCAGTTACCCTCACCGTAAAGAAGTTTTTCCTCATGTTTATGTGGAACCTCCTGTGTTCCAGCTTGCACCCATTGCCCTTTGTCCTGTCAAGGGATGTCACTGAGAAGAGCCTGGCTCCATCCTCTTGACACTTGCCCTTTACATATTTATAAACATTAATGAGGTCACCCCTCAGTCTCCTCTTCTCCAAGCTAAAGAGACCCAGCTCCCTCAGCCTGTCCTCATAAGGGAGATGTTCCACTCCCTTAATCATCTTCGTGGCTCTGCGCTGGACTCTCTCTAGCAGTTCCCTGTCCTCCTTGAGCTGAGGGGCCCAGAACTGGACACAATATTCCAGATGCGGCCTCACCAGGGCAGAGTAGAGGGGGAGGAGTACCTCTCTTGACCTGCTAACCACACCCCTTCTAATACAGCCCAGGATGCCATTGGCCTTCTTGGCCACAAGGGCACACTGCTGGCTCATGGTCATCCTGCTGTCCACGAGGACCCCCAGTTCCCTTTCCCCTACGCTGCTCTCCAACAGGTCTTTCTCTGTGCTTTTCATTAGTTCTTACTTATAAAGGACTTTATAAATATGTTGTCTCTGTAATTTCATGAAGGCACATATTGACTCTCAGAGCTGAGAACATTGCCTCTCTATTTATTTTTAATTTTTTTTAAAAGGACTGACTCAAAGCAAACTCAGTGAAGATTGTATAACCAGAGAGACACATCTGATATAAAAGCAGAAATGGAAACTGCAAGATGCAAACCTAAGTAATCCTGTGAAGACATTCAGAGTCCTAAACATACTACTGATTTCTTCACTAGAAAATGCACATATGTCAAAACTTGAAAGAAACCAGCAAGCATCTGAGCTTGTTTCCCTGAATTATCCTCAGAACTGAGACTGCTCTTCCTGTGTATATTTAATTCAGGTACTGCCACATTATTAGTGCAAATCATCATCCACACAGGCACACAGGATATCACTTGTGTGGTAGGAGTTATGGCTGAAAGCAGAAGTCTGAGAAAGGGAGAAGGAGAATGTTTTTGCCAGCTAATGTTATCATATGTTTTCATCAGTACCACAGAGTTTGTCCTGTATATCATACAAGATGATGAAGCCAGAAGAACTCCCTGCAGCCAAGACCTGGCAACAGGAATTTATGCAGAGCCTCAAGAGTAACGGGGTTCAATTTACTTTATATTTCCCTGGGAAAATAGCCAAGATTTGCCACATGTATATTTTATCACGTTTAAAATATTTTACTGCAAAACAGAATCTTTGTTAATATATTTCCCTCATTGCAGTATTCTGCTAAATTTAACTTTGACCTTAATAAAACCTGAGGCTGGAGTTGAAGAAGAGGTGTAGCATTTTATCGCACAAGATCAAGCGTGTGCGCAATCGAACTTGGTGCTTAGCCACTAGAGGCAGACGTCAGGAATACCTTAACATGGCTTTCACTACTGTGCTGAAGCAGGCAGAAGAATTCTCTTGGTGGGAATGGCAGTTGTGAAAACTAGGTCGAAGGAGGAGAGTGAGATAAGTGAGAAGATATCAGAAAAGAAGCAACAAATACACCCAAAACCAAAACATCCTTTTAGCAGTGTTATTTCCCCTCAGGCTAAAAGACAACAGTTCGCACACATGTAAAGGCATTTAGCTGTCTAAATTCATTTTCACACTCAAAGGCTGCTCAGACCTCAGATAAGATACCTTGTGAGGTCCACTATAGGGCTCACAATCTTACCTTTCATCAAGAACCAGAACTCGCCACAACAGCACTGTACCTATGTTGCTAGTACTCAGATACTCTATTTAGGTAATAAACAGTATTCAGCCACTACTTTTATGGAAAACAAATTTACAGTTTAGCTCACCCAAACCATCATGGGCAGTTTTTCGCTCACCGTTACTCCTGAGACGTTTTATGCTCTTCTCGAGGAGCCGCTTGTTGGAACAGAGAGATACAAAAGTCTCCTTTTTCATGTCCTGGAGGAACATAGAGGGCCTCTTGCCACTGTAGTCACAGAAGAAACCTTGAAAGCATTCACTGACCACTTCTTCCTCAGATGACTTGAACCTTTTTTTTTCCTCCTTTTTTTTTTTTTTGATAATCATGCAGTTTTGTAAACCTGATGCACTGTTTTTTTTCAAGATTTTGCAGTTCTCAAGATTATTTTTACCAGGCCACATAATACAGCAGTAGGAGAACAAAGTGCCTAGCTGACCACCCCACACATAGCCTTCACCTGAACTTCTAAAGATGTGTTTGCTACAGATGTATGAAACACGTGGGGTCTTCCCTCCCTACATCTGCAGTATAAAAATATTGCAAACTAAAATGAAAAAAATTAATATGATTTAGTATAAGCAATACACTGCATGCCCAAATACAGAATATATGGATTGTCTTCTAGCAACTTTGTATTATTTTTGTATCACTAATTTTTGCCTAAATGAATAGGCAATCTTACTCAACCAATAGGAAATATAGCCTTGTATTAGACAGTTTCATTCCCCAAAAAAGCACAGGACTTGTGGGTTTCCATTTCATTCCAGAATATAATCAAGCAATTAATAAGCTCAAAGAACAAGGGAAGAGGGGAATGGAAAGCTTTACTTTCATTGGTCTTTTAAAAATTAAAAGAAAATAATATAAAATGCACAATAACAGCTGCACTATGTCAGATCCTGCTGAAGAAAAATAGAAGCTGGAGTTAGTCACACTCATTGTTAACACTGGTTCAAAAAAAAAAAAATTACAAGCAAGAACTAACATCTGCAAAAGTGTTTGTTCTCCACAGTAAGAAATTATCCATCAATCTGCTGTGATGTTTTCTGCTATAGTGTCAACTTGTTATCCTCCCATAAGTTACTCAATGCTTTGGGGGAAAAAAAAAAAGAAAAAAAAAAATCAATGCATATGCATCCTTGAATAAATTTATCTCTAAAACAGAGAGGATTCTGTATTAGTTTCTTCTGTGAACACAGAAACTCACCTGTTAACTTCATGCATGCAAGCTTATATGACAGACCAAGAGCCATTCACCATGGATCCCAGTGCCAATTAAAATTGCAGTGCTGGTAGCTACAAAACTACAGATGTAAGCATTAATGTGATCTGCTTACTGATATGAAACCCATTTTTACTTAACCGTGAGCATAGAAATATTGATTTGTTGTTCACGAGTTATGCTTTCAGTGTGAAATCTGAAGTCATAGTTTTCATCCTGGAACAAATTAAGATGTTAAATAGCAACAGCAGCACTTCTGTGCCTAGAAAAATAAAAAAACCAGGCTATTACAAGGTGGGAATGGTATCCCTATATTTATCCTTATATTTAGAGTATTTTTATAGTATATATTTTCACTCCTAAGTCTCCCAAACTACCAAATCTTCCTTATTAAAAAAATTATTAAAACCATTTCCAAAAATAGAGTTAAATATAAAGTATTTTATGTTAATAAACTTTTCTGCTTTAATGGTGTGACCAGAGAGATAAGCACTAATGTTAAGCCTTAATCCAAAAAAATGAACAAAAATGAACCAGAAATGAGCTAGGAAAAAAATGTAATAGGCAAGAATAAAAATATTCTGTTGGGTTTAACACCACAAAGTTTGAATTTTCTACCATGTCTCTTTAAAAATTAGATTCAGAATATATGAAAAATTAATTGTTCATTATTCACTGATTTTATTTTGATCAGAAGCATGGGGATGTGGGGGGAGAAATTAAAAATAGAACAAGTTTCTCTGAACACAATGAAAACAGAATTAGGATACAGAGACACTACATCACTAGTGCATCCAGACAACATAAAAAGTGACACAGTAAGTGTGAGAACATAATCAATTAAATTGCCAAATTAGAAGTCAACCAGTAGCAACACCTGTTTCCTTACTTCTATGCAACACATAGATGACCATTTCTTGATGGCAGTAGCTGCCACCCTGCTCAGGTATACAGCAGACTAAAGGCTGTGTGGACACAGAAGCTAGAACTGTGCTCTTACACTAGAAGGAATCCCTTACATGCCAGGATTAAAACATTGTGCCAAGACAAAACTCCAGGTTTTATTGCTTCTCTCTGTTTTTATCCGGGAGTTCTGTTGTTCTGGGCTTTTGGGTTTTGGGGTGGTGGGGTTTTGGGTTGTTTGGTTTGGGTGGGGTTTTTTTTCAGAAGAAACAATCACATATCTGTCTTAAAAACCAAATTTGCGGTCTTTGTAGTAAACAACGTTGTACTTCAGATGTAGGCCAAAGTAAAATAAATAAAGAAAAGGAACTGAAAACTCTGTCTGCTCATACTGTGCTACACCTGAAGCATCTTTCTTAGCATCTATTCATTTAGAATACCAATTTTTAATAATCTCTGTCTTGACTGGATTTGGCACCTACTTACGTTTTCCTCTTAGGAAACCATGGAGTTGCTGTACTGGATTGAGAACAAAGGTAAGCCAACAATCCAAATCAAAAGGTGCGCTTGCACATCATTCAGCTATGCTACAGTAATTTTAATCCACCTAATCCAGCTGCAGGGAGCCAGAGATGCAGACTTCAGCAGCAGCTTTCTTCACCAGATTACCTGGCATTTATATGCCAACCTGCCATTGCCTTATGTCATCAAAACTACCTCACTGACAGCACCCACACCAAAAAATGCAAAGGTAGATCTAGTATCTCCATGTGAATATTAGTTTGCAGCACACCTGACAGTCTCCTGGAAGAGCTCAGCTCTGCTTGTGTCAGAGGACAAGCTCAAGATTTCTCCTGAAGACAGACAGGCACCACAGTGCTAGCATGATCTCACCAGTAAAGGGGGTATCCGAGACTGTCGTTATTCACAGAAAAGCTGCATTGCCTTCAGGTCAGTCCTAAGGGTGCTTCAGCAGCTGCAAAAGATGTTGTGTGGTCATCAGAAAAAGTACTGGGAACCAATGAAAAATTTGCATTAGCCCTTCCATGTTTATCGCTGAAAGAACAAAGCTAAAAACAGAGTCATGCACTAATATACTCCACTGATGGCCGATAAGGGAGTATACTCTGGACAACTGATATGCATAGAGCACACTTTTGAAGGGGCTTGGATGGGTGGACTCTTAAATGGGTTAAAAACTGGCTGGATGGCCGAGCCCAGAGAGTGGTGGTGAATGGGGCAAAGTCCAACTGGCAGCCGGTCACTAGCGGTGTTCCCCAGGGCTCAGTTCTGGGGCCGGTGCTGTTCAATATCTTTATAGATGATCTAGACGTAGGGATTGAGTGCACCCTCAGCAAATTTGCAGATGACACAAAGCTGGGTGGGAGTGTCGATGTGCTGGAGGGTAGGAAGGCCCTACAGAGGGCTCTGGACAGGTTAGATAGATGGGCCGAGACCAACGGCATGAGGTTCAACAAGAACAAGTGCCGGGTCTTACACTTCGGCCACAACAACCCCATGCAGCACTACAGGCTGGGGGAAGAGTGGTTAGAAAGCAGCCCGGTGGAAAGAGACCTGGGGGTGCTGATCAACAGCTGGCTAAACATGAGCCAGCAGTGTGCCCAGGTGGCCAAGAAGGCCAATGGCATCCTGGCCTCTATTAGGAATAGTGTAGCCAGCCGGTCTAGGGAAGTGATTGTCCCTCTCTACTCGGCACTGGTGAGGCCGCATCTTGAGTACTGTGTTCAGTTCTGGGCCCCGCACTTCAAGAAAGATGTTGAGGTGTTGGAGCGAGTCCAGAGGAGGGCGACCAAGCTGGTGAAGGGTCTGGAGGGTCTGACCTCCGAGGAACGGCTGAGGGAGCTGGGGTTGTTTAGCCTGGAGAAGAGGAGGCTCAGAGGTGACCTTATTGCCATCTACAACTACCTGAAGGGAGATTGTAGTGAAGTGGGATTTGGCCTCTTCTCCCGGGCAGCTAGCGATAGGACAAGAGGACACAGCCTCAAGCTTCACCAGGGGAGGTTCAGGTTGGACATCAGGAAGAATTTCTTTACAGAAAGGGTTATTAGACGTTGGAATGGGCTGCCCAGGGAGGTGGTGGAGTCACCATCTCTGGATGTGTTTAAGAAAAGACTGGACATGGCACTTAGTGCCATGGTCTAGTTGACAGGGTGGTGTAAGGGCAACGGTTGGACTCGATCCCTGAGGTCTCTTCCAACCTGGTTGATTCTGTGATTCTATACCCTGTAAAAAGCTCCTTTTAGTGTCCCTGAAAGCCACTGAAAATATTCCTTCTTCTGGATGGTTCCCACGAATTCAGCCCTTTCTTCCTCAGATCCTGGGGTGTGTCATGGTGCAGTATTATGACCAGAAGATTCTAATCCAACGTTACTTCAGGAGACACTCACTCACTGATGATATTACAATATCAAGTTCCTGTCCTCCTTTTAGAACAAAAGCGTCTCAGGCCAGTGTAGCACATACAGAGGGCTTATAATTCAATAAGGTTCAGAATTAGCCAACCCTCTCCCCTTTTCAACAGAGGCAGAAGCAACAAAATATTAACACGTTTTGTTGCACCAGTGCCCTTAGAAGTCAGCATCTATCCCCAGTTGCCACATTCTCTCCAAACAAACAAAATATTAAACAGAAAACATGTTAAAAATCTGATAGTCACAGAAATCAAGCAGGAGTGTCAAGACATTTGCCTTTCTACAAAAAGAGCAGCAGAGGGATGGGGAAAAGAACAACGTTGCTCTATTTGTTTGTATTTTGGGTTGTTTTTTTCCTGACCTTTTCCATGAGTTAGAAAGGCCCTGAAATTATAAGACAATAGGGGGAAAGAAATGTATAATATTTATTTTTGGATTTCAGAACCAGAGATCAGTTGAGCATCATTCATATTTCTACAGTGAATCCATACTTGCAGAGCATGAATTTCACTTCTGTATGCTTGGCCAATCTTTAGCCAAACTTGTAGTTAGGGAGGAAAAATAGTAAGAAGAGAAAAGAGAAAAATGAACAGAATAAAAATGTTCATTCCCAAGATGGAAACCATTATGTTTCATCTTCTTATCTGAATGCCATTTTAAAGTCTGCATAACAAAGTCTGTCCTGCTGAGAATCTTTTACTCCTCAAAGAATTGCTGAGGAATAGACACAAAAGGCATAAACACATCAGGATTTATTTTCACACACCCCATGCTACAGCAGCTGGTACAGAGAGACAGATAATATTTGATGGAGAGAGATGTCTATAGAGTGAAGAAAAAGCCCAGAAAGGTGTGTGGAGGTCTCAATAACATAGCAATGATGTAGCAACCCCTAGCCAGTATATGTTTCCTTAGAGATCACATAAAAGTTATACCAGCTTTATCTAATATAAGCTAAGGCTGAGTTAGAATCTGAGGATCAGCTGCTGGCTTTTTGGATGGTCACTTTGTTGTTCCTATCAAAAATCTGATGCATCAGAAAACAAACCTCACCAGATGCAAAATCAAGACAGAACTTATTTAAAAACAGCAACACTGAAATAAAGCATTAGGAAGTTTTTGAAGTTTGTTTATGTTCCTGCATATTGTAGGAAAAAAAAAAAACCAAAAAAAACCAAACAACCCAACACCTCCTTTCTGTAGATTAAAATATTGATGAAATAATCAGTAAAATCCAGTAATATAACTGATCTATGCAGTCTTTTGCTGCACTACTATGTTAATGGGAACTGCAATATCGACATTTGTGATGTTAATGTAATTCCAAATTTTGGACTTTATTCTCTTCCAGAGAACAGTCAGAGCCCAAAACACGGACTCAAGACTCTGGATGCAGTGTCCAGCATCTCCACCAACTTCCTATGTTACATTGTGCAGATCATTTTATTCCTCCAGGCTTACTTTATCTATGAGAGTCATTATTCCTTTCTCTTGCCATCTATTGTTTATAGATCACCCTGTTGATCACTTCCTGTTGATCATCCCTTCAACAGGAAGCTTAACAATATGTCTAAAATATTCTATTTTCAGTCTAGGGAATGCTACTTACTACATGGCTACAGTACCTAAAACAGCCACACAAAGTCACCAAAGATATTAACAAGCTTTCTCTGATGTTACTCTGAACCAACCAAAGACAATGCAACTTTAGTGTGTACAATAGGAACCCCAAGAAAAAATACCTTGATTCAAGGAAAAGGTATATCAGCTCAGGCTTAGCACCATGTAAACACAGTATTGTAGTTAGCCTGAAGTATATACCATGGAGCAATCCTCTTGACGTACCCCAGGCTGCCGTCTGTCCCTGATCCTCATTCGTTGCATTCAGTCATACCTTGCTTTGAATAGCATATAGCCCACAGGAGGCAGGGCCGGATGTCTCCTGAGTTGTCCTAGTTTTCTGAATTATATTAGATCCTTCCCTTCATTGATGCTTCTTGTCAGTAGTGAATACAATAGTCTTCGTCACAAAGGAACAACTGGCAGAAAAGCCCATTCTAGATTTACACATATTCAAAGTCATGTATGACTGAGAGCAAAGTCATTAAGCAAATACTGTGCTAAATCCCAAAAAGCTCAAACCACAGACTCAAAGAATAATTTAGGCTGGAAGGGACCTTCAGTGGACACCTAGCCCAATCCCCAGTTCAAATCAGGTCTAATTAGATCAGATTTCTCAGGGCCTTGTCCAGGTCATGAACACCTCCAAGAGATTCCTTCTGGCAACTTGTGTTTGATCACCCTCATCACGAAAAAGTTTCCTAGCACCCAGTCAGAATTTCCCATATTCCAGCTGATGCACGCTGTCTCTCACCCTTTCGTTGGGTACCTTTGAGAAGAGTCTGACTCCAAGCAAGCAGTTGTAGACAGCAACATCTCCATCAGTCTTCTCTTCTCCAGGCTACAGTTCCTTCAGCCTTATCCATATGTCATGTGTCAGCACCCTGACTATCTTGGCAGGCCCTCTGCCTTTACAAACTATCTGCAGCATGATTCACTTTTTCTTGCGAATTAAGTCTTTCAGAGCTTTGTCAAGTGTGTTCCTACTGGGGCAACAACTAACATCTTTTGGAAGTGAAAAGTTCTAACTCTCTAACTCTCCTTACTCAAACTCCAAGCCCAGAGCTCCAGGAGGATACTGATCCTAATGTCATAAGGTGTTAAAATCACTTGCCAGTAACTTGAATATTTTCTCTTCTATTAAAAAAAAAAGCACCTCTCCCTAAACAGGATTATAATTTTTAGTGAAAACATTTGATTTTTTCTAAACGAAAACTAGTATGACAGAAATTTTCCTTTCCAGCATGCAACAGAAATGAAATATTCACAAAAATGGCTGATTTTTTTTCCCCTTGATCAATCCATCTTGAAAGATGTTCTACATTACTTACCGTTGGCAATGAGTACATGATGGCCTAGAATATTGGCATGTTTGTCACAGAGACTTCTCTGCACCCATGGACCCATGCCCAGTTTTAAATTGTCTAGCATCCCTATTACAAGGGTACCAAGTACTGCAATCAAGGAGATTGTGCTATGCAATTTAATCATTTAAAGCTGGGCTTGCTTCCATGACTGTAGTTAGTTTCCATAAGTCCTTTGACAGTGCCAGAAGCATATGTCATGGGATGAGGTCTGGATACGGAACCACTTTCTCAGGGACATTTCTTAAACCACTATTTCATGTTTTATTGCTAATGCCACATACTGAGTCAGCCACAATTAACCCTGCAAACCCCCTCTCCAAGCACGGACAGAAAGTAAGTTATCTGTTCTCATTAATTCATTAAGCAGTAATGAATTATTTTATCTACATTTCCCTCTGATCTCACCAAGGTGCTAAATGAGCAACTTCCCACCTGCTTAATTATCTTCTGATCCATTCTTTCACCAAACAAATTATTTGAAGATCTCCACCTCTTCCTTGCAAACATGGAGCCTCCTATATCCCACTCTGTTCCCCTGCACTCTTTCAAGACCTATTCCACAGCCCAAATGTGACTATGTCTCCAGCTAGTAGAGGCAAGGGCAAAACCCAGCAGCACAATTTCACCAAGCAGAGTCTCAAAGAAGGTTGGTTGGAGAAAACTGTCCTTTGACTAGGAGACACCTATAGGGAGAAATGCGAAAGAAAAGCTGTCGCAGCGTGCCATGGGAAAAGATCTTTTCTACTTTTCAGTACAAGATAATTTGGCAGTCTTCTTTTGCCCTGGGATAAGGGTTAGAAAATGCCATTAGTATCGGCATAGGTTTTGTGTAACAAGGTAATAAAATAAAATTCATACATTGATTCTTATCCAGCACTACAGTGCGTAGTCTATTGGTCTAGATGCTCTAGAGATGCATTAACAACCTTACAAAGATCTTAAGGCTGACTGTATCACCTCTTCTAAAAAGCTGTAGGGTTTGCAGTCTCTGTGTGGGAAATCTTACTCAAAACAACATATCTGCAAGGATCAGGTGAATCAAGTAACAGTTATTCTGCAGGTGTTTGCCAGTCCACTCCATGTCAAAGCATCTCTTGTGCTTGAGCATAAATGACTGGCAACAACCTGCAGCCACAGCAATACAGGGTAAGGATGGAGACATGTTCAAGTTCACTCTGAATAAGGAGATAAAAACAGTTTTTGATGTACTTGTGCACGGGTATTTTTATCTGTAGCTGCTAGAGGATAGCCCTGAATGGAACATTTATGCCAAGCAATGCAATATCGATATTGGAACTACAGGCCTGTCAGCCTGACCTCAGTGCCATGGAAAATTATGGAGCAGATCATCTTGAATGCTATCATGGGGCACGTACAGGACAACTAGGCGATCAGGCCCAGTCAACATGGGTTTGTGAAAGGCAGGTCCTGCTTGACTAACCTGATCTCCTTCTATGACAAGATGCCTTGCTCACTGGATGAGGGAAAGGCTGTGGATGTGGACTTTAGTAAAGCCTTTGACACAGTCTCCCACAGCATTCTCCTGGAGAAACTGACTGCTCATGGCTTGAATGGGCATACGCTTCACTGGGTAAAAAGCTGGCTGGATGGCCAGGCCCAAAGAGTTGGAGTTAAATCCAGTTGGCAGCCGGTCACAAGTGGTGTTCCCCAGGGCTCAGTGTTGGGGCCAGTTCTCTTTAATATCTTTATCAATGATCTGGACGAGGGGATCGAGTGCACCCTCAGTAAGTTTGCAGATGACACTAAGTTGGAAGGAATGTTGATCTCCTGCAGGGTAGGAAGGCTCTGCAGAGGGATCTTGACAGGTTGAACCGATGGGCTGAGGCCAATTGTATGAGACTCAACAAGGCCAAGTGTCGGGTCCTGCACTTGGGGCACAACAACCCCATGCACCACTACAGGCTTGGGGAAGAGTGGCTAGAAAGTTGCCTGGTTAAAAAGGACCTGGGGGTGTTGATCGATGGCCAGCTGAATATGAGCCAGCAGTGTGCCCAGGTGGCTAAGGCGGCCAACAGCATCCTGGCTTGGATCAGAAATAGTGTGGCCAGCAGGACAAGGGAAGTGATTGCCCCTCTGTACTCAGCACTGGTGAGGCCGCACCTTGAATACTGTGTTCAGTTTTGGGCCCCTCACTACAAAAAAGACATTAAGGTGCTGGAGAGAGTCCAAAGAAGGGCAACGAAGCTCGTGAAGGGTCTAGAGAAGAAGTCTTATAAGGAGCGGCTGAGGGAACTGGGGTTGTTTAGCCTGGAGAAAAGGAGGCTCAGGGGAGACCTTATTGCTCTATACAAGTACCTGAAAGGAGGTTGTAGCGAGGAGGGCGTTAGTCTCTTCTCCCAGGTAACAAGTGATAGAACAAGAGGAAACAGCCTCAAGTTGTACCAGGGGGGGTTTCGATTGGATATTAGGAAAAATTTCTTCATGGAAAGGGTTATCAAGCATTGGAATAGGCTGCCCAGAGAAGTGGTGGAGTCGCCATCCCTGGAGGTATTTAAAAGACGAGTAGATGTAGTGCTTAGGGATATTGTTTAGGGATATTGTTTAGTGGTTGACTTGGCAGTGTTAGGTTAATGGTTGGACTCGATGATTGTAAAGGTCCTTTCCAACCAAGACGATACATACTCCTGGAAGTATCTCAGCTCCATGCATAGCAACAATATGTCTGGAAATTCTACAGAATTTTTGTCTTTTGAATTCATCACTGCTGCAAAGAGGCAGCTGCACCAACTGCAATAAGCTGACATCTTCCTTCCAGGTGACGTTCTACTCCTATAACAGGGTCATCTAAAAAAAGGTGCTTCCCGATACCAGTACATTATCTCAAGCTTTGAGTTTCCTCTAGACTTCACTGACTTCCTTAAAATGAAATTAAAAATTTTAAGCTCTCTTCTACCCCACATCTGCCTCTTAGTTTCTCTTTCACTGTATTATTGATCATACAGCGTTCTCTGGCAACAAACTTTATATCATACATTGAACACTACTGCCTCCTGTAAGTCAGTGTTACTAAATTGTGTAGAGCTCACACCAAAAAGAAACACTTTGCAGAGTAATGCAGTAGCATGCTCCTGGTCTCAAGATTTCATTTTGCTTGTCATCATCCACGTAAGTGAATACTGTCAGTGAGCAGTATAGGACACACGAGGAATTCAGCCTGCATTTGCAGACACATATTCATGTGCAGAATACACATATGCAAGAAGTCATTCAGCAGGTTAGTCAAATTTAAGATGACAGAGGAAATAAAAATTAGAATCTGCTTTATTAATGATCTGAAATTATTTTGCTATATTGCAAAGAATTGCCTTTTGTTCCACACGTGGTGCTGGGCAGAATTTTTACTGAAGAAAATACCTTTTAAAACAGACAGCTTAAAGCTTTGGAAGTCTGCTTCGAGTTCCCCATGGGTTCATACATCTATTCACTCAAGTGCTGCAGGTCAAACGCCTTGTCTCCTTCCAAAGGAAATCAATGGGAGCTTCGGTTTGTGTGACACAGACAATCAGCCCATCATATAATTCACAACAACACTGTGGCCTGCAGGCCTTCCCTGTGCCAGTGAACAACGCAGCCATCAAACCTGCTAATCAGGCAAGGCTCCAACCGGCTTCAAACTGTGCAGAACCCTAAGAGCAGCAGCAGCAGCATCTTCTGCATTGGCAAATCCCTCCCTTATAACACACAGTGACTGGAAACGAGCAGGATCCACACAGAAAGGCCACAGCCCGTAGGGTCTCTTGGCCTTTTTGACGCACTGTTTTTCTGGATATCAGTTACACAGCAAAGCCCTTTCACACCAAAACTGTGAATCCCCTGGGACACCTTCATGACAAGCAAATAGGTAGGTATACATACTCGATTATTTCCACCTAAGTTGCAGGCATAAAGGAAGAAGAGGAGAGAGGCTAGTCAGATGCATTGCTGGTGTGTGATGGGAAGAGGTCTGGTGGGGGACAAAAGAACAATCTGACAGCACCGTGCACGCGATTCAATTCTCTATGTTCCTGCCCCCAGCACCGCTAATATCAGACAGGAAGGGAAAAACAGCTGTCCCAACCTGTCAACCCAACCACCTCCAGCACCAGGTCAGACCACTCTCTGGGCTTCCTCCCTGCATGGTGCGTCTTGTTTCCTTGTGACTGTCTCCTGACCCACACTCCCAACAAGCTACCTCACCTTTCTTATCCTGTGGCTCTATATCTGTGCTGTGATACAGTGTACGCTGTCCTCACGTGCAACAAAAGGACAATCTCTGCCAAGGGCAAGGGAGACTGATAGTTTCCTTCAGGAAAATCTGCATTACTACATGTTAGTATTAGTTCAGGTGAGGTCAAAGTGGGATGTTTTACCTGTGGAGCAGAAGATATGTAGGTGCTCTGTGGTGCACTTTTCCTTGGGTGAGTCCATTGCACAGGTTCAGAGCAGCAGCTACAGAACATCTGTCTATTACACCAACAACATACTGTACCTGAGGAGAGATTTTACCAAAGGTGGTGTCCACTGAGGAGTATGAGACAGAGACAGATGGACAGGAGGAGGAAAAGGAAATAGGGAACTCTCACCTCTGTTGTCTTGCATGCTTTCTACTTACCACTTGTGACCATAGCTGTATCTACTTTGGGCTGCTTTCAAACAAGAAGGCTCTGCCACAGCTACTCTGACAGTTTGCTTGCTGCATCATAGCTGCAGATACATATTACAAAGCAGAAAGTAGAGGAGCAGTCAACCTAAGTGGAACAGATACAACAAAAGGCAGAAGAGGATGCTGTTGGTAAGTGGTAGGAAAAAAGGAACAAATTGTTCTAATCAAAATCATCAAGTGGAAGAGAAAAAAGGTTCTAAACATAGTAGAAAGAGAAGATAGACACTGAAAAAAATGTTATCTAGGTAACACAGTGGCATGTTCACATCAGAAAGAATGCTCTGAGACCTAAGGCACTGAACTGAGAACCAAGGTATGTGGGTTCAGCTTCCAACTCTGCCAGGTTTCTCGTCTGATCTGACTGGAGCTGCCCGTCTCCCTGCCTTCAGTTCTGCAGTTGCAGAACATCTTCCCCTCCTCAGTACTGCTCTTTTAATGGAGACCATTTTGCAGAAGAACTGCCTCTGGACCTGTGAAGGCTGTCTCTCCCCAATGGCAGCGGCTGTGCTGGTGCTGCCAGAGAGGAGCAGCAGCAGGAGTCTGCAGGCCATGCTCACTGCTTGCTGACAGCACCCATGTGCAGGCATGTCCTCCAGACCAGCTGTGGGACAGCACAGCTGTGACTGTCAAGTGGAAAACCTCAGGCCTACCACAAGCTCTGAACTTAACTTCAGGGCCCATTTTATTGCTGTTTGGAAGGGCTTTGAACTCTTTTTGTCTGACCAGCAGCCTCCAGCCACTCCATTGCACTGGGGCTGAGGTCTCATACCCACTGTGTGGCAGCTAAAGCAACCTGAAAGATGAGATAGATCCCAGAAAGGCCTTGCCCCTTATTACTGTTTTCTGCAATGTGAGCTCAAGCTGTCTATGCACACAGTGTAGATGCGAGAGCTTCACGTGCCACAGCCTTTCACCATCTTTCAGAGCCTCTCAGCTAGCAATCACTGCACATGCAAGTGATCTGTTATTTACAACTAACCTGTAGCCAGAAATGAAGGCAATGGACTGCTGCACTGCAAAGTGACCAGCAAAGTATGTGTGCTTTCTGATCAAAGAAATAAACTGGTATGTGGACATAGCTTAAAAGCTGACTTCTTATTCTGAAGCCTTTAGCACATAGGATTTTTCTCCCAGGTCATGCTTATTAGAAAAAACTATGTAGGCATCACCACAAAAAAAGGTACCAAAGCCAAAATGTCATCTTGTTTCATCTTTGTCAAGAAAAGGCACTTGCCAACAAACAAAACACGGTGTTTCTGCAAGGCACAGATCTGTTCAACAGGCACAGTTCGACCTGAACATGCCTAGCTAGGTCCTTCAGCCTTCCAACATGCATCCACTAACCATCTTTGTGGCCCTCTACCAGACTCCTTCCAATTTGTTAAAGTACCAGAGGGCCCAGCACTGGACATGCTATTCCAGATGCTGTCTCACAAGCACTAAAGAGAAGAGAATAATCACTTCCTTTGCCTTGCTGGCTATGCTCTAAAAAGATGTTATCTGCCTTTACTTTCAACCAACAAGAAGTCTAAAATGGTGTTTCAAAACTTGCCAGTATTCACCAGATCTTGCATAAGTGGTAGCTGAGAGTAATACTACCATCTATTAAGGCTGCCTGCTACATCTTTCATTATATCTTTTTAACTTTTTTCTTATTTTTTCCGTTGGTTACTGTTCAGCAGCACTGGGGCTAGTTTCTCCTGTCAATATCCATCTCAGGCTAAACCTCTGTGGAAAATTTCAGTCGAAATGATTCAGCCATTTCTGAGCACACAAGTAGAAATACATTATTCCAACCAGTCTGAAAAATTTTGACAGGGTCTGCTTTGGGTCAAAAAAATACTTTTTCCTATCCTTGTGAAAGACTGCCAAAGTCTGGGTGAGTTACAAGCCTTCAAACTGTCACAGTTCATATACACTCAGATAAAACCCAGCGAGCAAAATCTCTGAGGGTTCTGTCTGAACTGGACATACTTCATTTTCTTGCAAAGCTTAGCACTCCACAGACCGCACAAGTACAGACCAGCTGGATGCAGCTGCTATGGAGACCCATGCAGTAGCAGCTTCAGGTGAGGGTGCATTTGAGGCATAACTCTGGCAGGGACTGGATTTTGAGTAAATCACTTGTGGAAACCTCTCTTTGCAGGTTCAAAAATAAAAAAAAAAGGAACTCAACAAGAGGAGTTGCGTGAGACAAAGTTTGTAAGTTAGAGACGATAGGATGAAAGATAGTTAAGGAAAGTTAAATATAGTTAAGAAAAGTTTATTTTTATCAGACAGACCTATGAAATTCCTTAGTCGCATTCTGACAGATGTAGCTGATTGTCAAACTTGGCTGGCAGCAAATTCTCTGTATCTTTTTGGTAAACAACTATCTGTTCAGACTGCTTATAGCAGCAAGAGACAAGCCCAGCTTCTATCTGAAACATAAAGTGTTTATCCACCACCTGCTAGGAAGGCTTTTGTTACTTGAAATTTGTCTTTTGAGCTCTGTGGAAAGCAAGTATGTATTCTAAATGTATTTTCAAATAATGAAGCAGTTTTGATGCCTTAAAACATGTTTTCTTCAAAATAAATTACAGGTTTTATCACTTGAATTGACTTTTAAATGCTTATAAAAACGTTCAGGATGGAACACCCTAGAGAGAATAAGTTTCTCAATTCCCAGAGAGCCAGACTGTAAATCCCTTACTGCCAATGGCGAACAGCTACTCACATGCATAACCCTGTGAGCACTGGTGTGAGCAATTCTTCACTGACAGGAATTAAGCCTTCATATTTCTAGCTCAGTGTGGCACAAAACGGTCGTAATCAGTGGATGTTTTCCCCATGACATTCTTCAAAATGTGCAGCAAACATCCATCTGAAAGGATCTTTCATAGAAAAAAAATATCACCAGAAGCCACCATTTACTGGAGCAAAAGTTAGGTGTTCTTTTGATGGAAAAGCATTTTTTCAATACCAGGCTGCACTGGGAATTTTGTTTTACAGAAACCTGGAACCAAACACCTCATGCTATACAGGTAACACAAAACAGTCAACAGCAAGACGTGCTGGTCAGTCTTGACTTGGGCTGAAAGTGAGCCAGGCAGCATGGGAACAGGGCACCCCAAGCCCTCTGCCACCAGACCCCAGCAGCTATTGTCATTTGTAATGGCAGCCTGGCAGTGGAGAATTTGAAAGATAAATAATAGCATACCAGCAAGCATTTATCAACAACAGCATCATTAAAACACTGGAAAGGGACTTCTTTTAGAGGTCTTTATCTGCTCAGCAGAATTCTCCCCTGCATACTGGCAGCGCTATTAAAGAGAATAGATTTCTGGATTTTAGAGCCAGAGGAGAACATTGCTAGCAATTTTGTCTGACCTAAATATATAAAATCACATCCAAATAAAATACTTTAAAAATAATGCCATTAAGGTCACATAATCCTGCATTCAAAAGTCTCAAAATGGCAGTATTAAAGTTGCCTGCATGACCTTAATTCAGCAACCCTTAATTCAGCCTCCCTCTGTGCCACATTATGTGACTGCAGAGAATGGACAAGGCTCCTTAAATAGGGAGCTAATCAGCTTCTACTTTTGCACTTGCTCGACTTGTATCTCAGAGCAGCAGCTAACACATACCACATAAACTCAGCCCCAGAAATGCCTGTCATTTTACAGGTCATTACAGGCCCAGAGCAACACTCTTAGTGACCCCATGCTGCAGCATTCACACGGGATTCAGAAACAGTATCTCAAGGCTGAGACTGAAGGAATGGGAAAGGCACAAGCCAGATATTTAGAGCCTTTTTGAAACCTGACTGCCATTTTAAGACTAAGTCCAAAACTTAGAACCTTTGTATCACCACTTTTAACCTGTTGTGCTTGCAATCCTTTACTGGTAAAAAAAGCACCTGCTTCTAGATATGCGCAAAGAACTCGTGCCCAGGTAACACTACGCTTCTCATCAGCAATCTCATAGCTACACTCCAAAAGAAATCCCGTACTTACTCTTTTCTGACCTCTGTGGTCCACTGTGGTAATATACTCGTAAATAAGTACAAAGGCCAGAGGGGGAGGTGGTGTGCCTGCCCTCTCCTTTATCACACTCTTTAGCACACTGGTCAGGGCATTCGCATCAGGCTGAAGAGCCCTGGGTTTCAAAGTATCTTTTCCCTAAATGGGTTTGTGCACATCTTTAGGGAACATTTCCATTCCATCAAATCAGCATTTTGTGAGCAGCCGTACACACCAACAACAGGACTGCCCACCACAATGGCTGGACACTTTGATATCACAGTGCTTTATGTGTCAGAACAATTACTTTTTATTTCCACAGCATCCAACTCAACACAGACTGATATGTTCTTTCCTCAAGTACTTTCAGACATACATTTCAGATGGAACAAGGCAAATACTAACCCAGATAAAGGGAGTCCACTTTTAGATCATGCAGCATCACTCAGTATAACCTAATCTGAACCCAGGCAGCAGAGGAGGAGAACATCATCGCTCATAAGAAGGACATAAGAGAATTCACTTCTACAGAGGGAAGGGAAGCAGTGAACTTCTAATCCTTTAAGTCAGCTTTGATGATTTAAACATTTCACATGCAAACTTAAGTTGATACAGTCCTCCAAAGAATACATCCCTACTGCACAGCACAGTGCCATGCAGAGACAACCAAGCTAGCAAGCCTGCAATTTCCAAATGGTAAAACAAACAGCAAACACACAAGAAATGCCAATTGCTGTTACAGATACAGGTGCTGGTAAAGCCAGCAGATCAAAGATTCTACCTTTCCTAAGCTTGGAAGCTGTCAGAAAGCAGCATCCTTTCACTCATTCCAGTGCCCATGGACCTAGACAAGGCAGAACAATTTGTTCAACCACAGGGAGAGCTACACCAGCATTTTCACAAAGCCATGCGATCTCCTGCTCTGCCACCTGGTTTCCTAATCTGCCACCTGCAACCTAATCATCCAGCTGCTGTGCTGAGGAGGACAGGATCTGTGAAGTCTTTGAAGACCCTGGGCAGGTAATTCCTGAGGTAATTCTGAAAGCAAAACAAAGTGACAGTCTGCTTCCTGATCCGTTTTTCTAGGAAAATTACATTTTACGGCCAATTCTATCCTTACACACTGACTATAAAACTAACTTATTAGCTGACTCAACTCCATTTTGTGTGAAGGATTGAGAAGGATTGCCTCCAGCCCTCGTGCCTTTAACTCTAATTATAAAGTGTATACCAGATTAAATTCACAATGAAGTAGCCGGGTCAGGCAATCTACTTAAAGTTTAATGGAAGTTAATGATTCATTGATCAAGCTCATTTATGTCTAATTAAAGCTTTCCTGCATTATAAAAGACAAGGGGAAAGTTTTATAATGCACCTCACTCCCCCTCTGCGCATGGCAGATTTGCTGCAGAACTGAATGGAAAATTCACAGCATCTGTCTTTCGTGAGTACGTGGTTTGGCAACATCCCTGTAAATTTAAAAGTATAATTATTTTAGATGACTCCACCAAATGGATGGGGTTTACACAATGCTGCCAAATACAATACCAACATCCAGCTGCACACAGCCGGATTATAAACTAAGCTTATATGCACCAGCCCACAATGGCAAAGTTCAGGGAGCATAGTAATAGCCAGATCTGCGCACAGCTCTCAAGTGTGAGCCTCACTGGAATAAGGCAGCAGTGACGTTAAGCCTGAGAGGGAGAGGAAAGCTTCCCATTGCATGTGGATTCGCTTCATGCGCTGCTCGTGCTTCAAAACTGGCAAAGCAGCCGAGCCATCCAAAGCACACCACAGATAGTGTTCAGCGTTCAAGCATAAACGAGAGTGACAGGCAACCCACTGCAACACTCGGGATTTATTCCTTCCTCCACTGACTGTCCCCTCTTATTAAACACTTTCTAGACATTGTCTTGTATATAAATATGTGACCACACTACAATGCCCCTATTGAGGGACTATGCACCAGAACATTACTTTTGGCACATTTATTCAAGACAGTATAATTAAACAGGAATACCATGGCCTACTTACGTATTTATCATTTTGTTATATGGTTTTAGATTTTATATCATTCATGTTAAGAGGAAAAAAATATACCTTTTTACCATCTCAGGCTGCTGAGGTACAGAAAGAGCTTTTGTTTTTCCCCCTCCATAATTTGGAATGATTGGTCCCTCACATGTGAGATAGCATTATACAGTCTTTAAAATGATGCTTTTCAAACCTTTTTTGATTTATAGATCCATAAAATGGCATAATGGCATAAATTAATCTGGAGAAACAAAAACGTACTCTATCAATTTGCCTTCTTTGGTAATCTACAGTCCTATCGCTCCTCAGGTGTCTATCAAGCACAAGATAAAACCAGCTGGCCTTGCCTGTTTATGGATAGTTTACTCAGTTTTGTGTTGGAGCAAGTAACAGGCTTTCATGTGATGGAAGAATACTGCCTTTTTTTGCTCCCATGTTATTCTAGTTGTATGGCGTTTTGCAAATCTATATGGATGTTTAATGACAGCTTGTTGACCTGTTCCTTCTGCTTCTTTCTCATTAGATCCCAGTGCAGTACATATTTCACTGTCTTCAAATTTAAATTTCTACTTTGCATTCCTGTTTGTCCAACATAATTGTCCTTTAAGCAATATGTATTTTCACCCACTGCGAAGTTAATGTGAATGGTTGCTTATACGTTAAACGGTTACCACTTCTCAACAAAACTTGTCCCAAACAATCATTTTGAACATAACCAGTTGTAGTTCATGGAAGTATAGTAGAAGCAGCAGCAAGCTTTGGTCTTTCATGCTTTTTTGGCTGTAACTCTTTCTACCATACTTTCCAGCCCTGGCACACCAGAAAAACGTGGTATCCAGCACTCTGCAAAGTTGCAGAGGAAACAGGCCTTCGATAGTATCCCTTCTCACTTCCAAAACAGTTTGCCGTATATTTCCTTTGCTTTTTGCAGTTTTATTTTATAAAGCCTTAACAGTTTTAACTCACAGTTTAACAGCAGCAAGTGACTGTTGCTGTATAGCAGTAACATACGGCTTAATTTATATTTTATGGTGAATTGTACAGACCTGCTGTGAATACACTGAGGTGCATTATCTTAAATTGTACTGTTTGATACTCCTGTTCTGCCCAAATATTTTGTTTCTTTATTCACAACAGTTCCAAGCCCAAGAAGTCAGTCAGTTCCCAGAAGTCTACAGAGCAGCCTGTAATAATGAGGCTGTTTGTATGATTTGCAGTGGAAAGGTCATTTCCTACTTCTTTCCAAGGTCTGTTGGGAAAGGCTTGTATTTTCATTGTTTCTTTTTGCTACTTGGCCTACCTATAATTTAACTGCAATTAAATCAAATGGCAATTGTAATTTAATTTAATTGCAATTTAATTTAACTGCAATTGCAATTAATTCTAAGATCTCTGAAAGACTTGGTCAAGTTTGACTGGTATATGGCCCCTCTGGGTTTCCAGAGGCAGGCTTTGATTCCAGAATGGTCATACATATCCTTGGGGGAAAAAAAAAAAAGGAGGAGTTCTCAGTGATCTAGGTGTTATGACCCAACTGTCTTTATATATGCCACCATATACACTCAAATCATCTTGATATTTCCAGTAACCTTGAAAGACAGGTGAGGTTTATCCTAGCTGTCAGGCTGTTCAGGAAGAATGATGCACATCAATACCTGTAAATCTTTATTTTGTAGATTGTTTGCCAATTCTTTTCAGTCTCTGCCTTGCAACTCACACATAACTCTTTAATAACATGAAAATCAGAGGGGAACCACACAAAAAGTGGAAACAAAGATACGTGACTAAGAACGAATGAGGGAGAAACACAGCCCATAAGAATAAAATCAGAAAGAGAAAGACACAAAAAGAGTTACAACTAGCAAGGAACATAAAAGGCTCTAAAGTTCACTGATTGCATCAGAAACACTTCTATCTTATTTACTGAGTATAAGAGAAAGAATAGAAAAAATTAGGTGCATGGCATACTGTGGAAGAACAACAAATAAAGTATGACAGAGATAAGACTAAAATATTGACCTTTCCATTCTCTTTTTAGAATGACACAATCGATATTAAAGGGGAGAGGAGCATGGACCAGAATAAGGAAAGGAGATCTTAAAAGTATGAAGGCAAGATAGATATTTTCTACGCAGCTGGACCTGATGAAGCTCACCTTACAGCATTTCAGGAACCAGCTAAAGCCATCCCAATTCAGAGGACAAAAGTGTCTCTGAGAAATAGAGAAAATCAAAACAGCACCAGCAGCACCTGTCTAAAATCACATTCTAATATATGTTATTGAAGTTAGCTCCAGTGCTTAGAAAAATACCAATAAGGAATACTTACATTATTAGTTACTAGGACTGAGAAGATAATAAGTTAATATAAAGCAATAATAAAACAAAGATAAATCATATGCCAGTTTAATTTGGTATATTTGTTAGGATTATTGGCCTAGATGGTAAGGAGAAAGGAAGAGATATGACCTTTATGTTCTTTACTTAAACTTTTTCACACACCTGCATGATATTCTCACATCAGGAAAATACGATTCAAAGAAAATGTCAGTGCATGAATACCTGATTTTAAAACATACTCAAATACTAATTAGGAATTTTCAGTCTCAAGCTTGGCTTTGGAGGGATCTGCAGTGAATCCAGTGCTAGTCAGTATTTTCAGTAATGATTTAAAATGAAATAAAATTATATTTGAAGTATTTAGTTCAGCCCCCTGTTGAGAAGGATTGTAAAGCATCTCAGAAAGCAAGTCAGAACTCAGAATGACTTTCAGAATCAGAGAAATAATGATAGGAAAATTTAGACTGGAAGGGACCTCAAGACCCCTTTAGTCCAACTTCCTGCTCAAAGGATCAGACCAGGTTGCTCAGAAAGGTTTTCAAGACTTGACTGGCTAAAGCCAAGCATGGAGACAGCAGAAACTGCAGTCACAACCTGCCATAGGCAATCTGTTCCACTGTCCTCACTGTGAAAAAGTTTTCCCTTATATTCATCTCAACTTTTCTTATTTCCACTTATACCTGTTGTCTGTCATCCTCCTACCTTTGTGAAGAGTCTGGCTCTCGTCTTCTTGATGACCTCCTCGTTGGTGTTGGGGGGGAGCTGTGAGGTCTCCACAGTCCTTCTCTTCTCTCATTTAAGTGTTGTTCTCCTTTGCCTCACTGCTCCCTGCCCCAATCCTAATAAGAAAAAAAGTAATAAAAAGTTTTTAGATCCAGGAAGAAGCAGACAAATGCACAAATACAAAATGGGAAATAACTAACGAGGCAGCAGTGCTTCAAATACTAACAGGCTGTTGCACTATATCAATACATGTGCCACATGAAAGACATTAATTTGCTGTGCTTGGCACTTGTGAAGCTTTGATTGGACTCACCCCTCAGTCCAGTTCTGGGAAACCAGATAGTAAGAGACATGGAGATAGACTGGAGAGACTATAGCAGAAATAACATGATTCAGAAATGTGGAGATATACTCTGTTAGGAAAGACAAAGAAATTAGTTCGGGATGGGAGGGGGCAGTGAGGGGAGAGAGAAACCACTGAAGAGGGGCATGGAAACAGTTTCCAGTAGCTCAGGACGTAGAAGTCTTCCAGTATTAAAGACAGGATAAAAGAGCAATGATCCCCTATGCTCACTGTGATCATGACAAATAAAAATATGCTCGTAGCCAAAAAAATGTTAGATAAGATAGTATGAAAGAACCTCTAACTACAAGAATAATCAAGTGATAAATCAGGCTGCAAAGCAGGGCCCTTTCAACCAAAGGTAGGCAAATATGTCAGGTTAGATATTGTCAGCCCTATGTCAGGACAGAGAAAAGCAGCAGACATCTCATAGTCCTTCCTATTCAAAGACCGACAATTTCTTAACAAGTTTGACTGATAGACCCCTATTCAGATAGACCCCTATTCTAAATAAAATCTAAACAAGAACACTGCCTCGCATTTGTGAGGTTTTGATGTCACTAAAGGCAGACAAGGAAACACTGGCTAAAAGCAGTACCTCGTATGATGCTTAGGCAATGTGAATTTTCATCATTAATATTTTCCCTTAGAGTTTCCTTGTAGTTCACAGAGTCCTAATGACATTGTTTTCTTGTTAACAGAACTTTAATTTGGCCTTGCTTGATTATTCTTTTTGCCTTATCTTGTCTAACCTAGTTTATTCACTGACATTCTACAGTTTATTTATCATGTCCTTTTTTAGTAGAGTGTTGCAGTATTTTTTTTACAGCTGGTGCTACTCAAAGCTTTACAAAGCATTATGTTTTCTTGTTTGTTCAGAGGGTTGGTTTTGTGGGGTTTTTTTCTTAAGTGCACCTACATAGCATTCACACAAAAAAAAAACTTATTCTTTGCATCATACACTTCTTCTTTAAGAATATTTTTCTTTTCTTTTCAAGCCTGCAATCTTTGGTAGGTCTTTTATCACAGTTGCTTCATATGACTTTACAAGCAAATTTGTATGCTTACTTCTGCATACAGTTGGCAGCTTGGCACAGATGATGTTCGTTCTCAAAGCATTTCCACTTAAATGGTTGTATCTTCTGTCCCTGGAGACTGTGATCTGAAACCCTGCAACAAGGGCACTTAGACGTTCTCCAGTTCCAAAACACCACACATATGGTAAAGGTCCTGACTGAAGACAAATTGGGGGCTGAATAAATCACCAAGTAGGAGTAAGGAATGCAGGAACATTTGGAACAAGAACACACTCAGCCCCACCAGCAGGTTCATCTGGAGTTACTCAAACAATTGGTCAGTCAAGCTCCAGTACCCAAAGGGCATTCTGCCAACCAGAGCCACATTTACTACTTGGAAACTTATTCCTACAGCTTACCTTGGCTTCTAAAGGATGATACCAGCAGGGAATTTCTTATACTTTATTTCTTAACAATCACAAATAAATTCAACTTTTATAGATTGATTTTCATGTGATAACATTAATGATGTCATTTTAGTTGCTTTGTCACAGTATCTGAAAACTTATCTTTTGCATATCTTTTCCACTGCACTTTTTGCAAGCAGAAAGCGTTCTGGAGTACAATTAAGATCTCACATGAGACCTCATCTGCCACCAGCACATCAAGGTACTCTAGGAGCATAAAACCCTCTCCAGCCATTAAAGCAAGACGCAACTGCTTTTATCGAGCCCTGTTAAAGTGAGCTCTTTCCCTACTGTGAGCTAAAGACTAATTGCTACACACCTAACACCCTTTCACATTTATCTGCTATGTTCTTTTGGGGAAATGGTAGAAAAAAAGGTAATCTTCATGTATTTTATTTGGTTTTGTAATAACCCCAGTTTCTGATAAACTCTATCTGCAGAAAGTTAATTCACTTTGGAAACAGTGTTCAATGTTTGACTATAAAATGGTACAGTAAAAAAACTGTGCATTTGGGGGTTTTATTCCTTGTCCTAAGTGTACTATTCCCTCTCATCATTCCATTCCTGAAAGGATTTATCTGAACACTGAGGTATTATCTCAGTACAGTAATATTTTTCACTGTCCTTGGATGCCTTTTCTAGGGTCCTGTCCCCCACGCATGCTCCTTTCAAGTGACAGTGCTGTGCTTCCACTTTCCTTTGGAGAAAAGGGCCTTATAATGTCATCACATTTATCAGCACGCTGAGGTTATTCCATTTTGATTAGCAGCCTTGATACCAAGCAGGCTTAGCTGTTCCCCTTAGGGAGTCTTGTGTAATAACAGTATGCAGTAACTTCCTCAAAACAAAGTATCCATCAAAAACTCCATGGCACTCAGACAAAGCCATTTAAAGACCAGATTTATGTGGACAGTGTCTTTCCTATTCTTGGCATGTCTCTTAACCCCATAGGAAGATATGACTTCAGGACAAGTACCTCTTGAGGATGGCATTATGACTCACCTGACCTTAGTGCATCCACATCACCTTGCTGCAGCTGATAACTCTCCCGCATCCATTCCTTCACTTTGCACACAATTTCCTGAGCTCTAACTCCTCAACATTGTAATTCAGCCAGGAGATGCCATTCAAGGGTAAAAGGGCTTTCAATGCAGAAAAAAAATTCCAGTGCAGCTCTCCACCAGAAGAGTCCACGAAGGTACGCAGAAAGCTGAGGATGACCTCCTGTCACGCAGCTGCAGACGCACTTTGGGCCTTCCTCATGTTCTGGAAAACAAACCATCCTTCAGTTGCCCCTTCAGTAAGGCCAGCTGAAAAAAACCCACCAAACAGTACTTATGAAGTTACAGTATTCGGAATGTAAAGTGTCTGTTCCTTTCAATTTTAAGGAGAGTTAGATGCATTACATTTGGAGAAGTTAGCATCTGCAAACTTGATCTGGGAGAAATACTCAGGGAACACTGATCACTGCAAGACCCTGTGAACAGTGTTAGGATTATCCAACGTGAACTTACTCTCCCTAGCAGGTACTATTAAGTTACTTAGGAGCATCATAAATATAACTAAAAGAAAAAGCATTTTCTGGCTTCAGTAAATAAATAGACATAGAAGTTTTCTGAAATAACTGAACTAGTAGAAAAAAACAAAACCAAAAAAGCACCACTTTTGCATTGTAGAAAAGCTCAGCTGAGAAGCTCACATGGCCAGGAAGGGAAAACGAAAAAGGCAGAAGCACTGACAGCAACTCACTTCAACGGTTCAGAGTAATCATGAGGCTTAGCAAAATAGCAAGACTTCCCTGACTGGAATCCCGCTATATTAGGTGATGTGTGACAAAAATGTATCCCTTACCCTGCAGAGGTTTACCACAAACTATAAGATGACAGAGAGACACGAGCACATTGATTGATTGAGAGAAACATAGAGTGACAAGTGAGACAGCGAAAGAGAGATGCTCTTTGCTGAACTTTACTGCTAAAAAGAAGTTAAGTATCTATGATGTGCTTATTTCCTAGTGGAACAATAGGAAAAAAAATAAAACAAATCGAACCATAATCTGTAGCATATGTTATCTTTGGAGTATGGCTGAATATGAGCCAAATTGAATAACTATCTTTTAATTAAGGTTTAGAGCACAATTCACAGGCAATGTTGAGCAAAAAAAGAGCACTAATATCAACAAGGCAGTATGGAAATACAAAAATAATAAATATCCTTTAAAATATTATTTATTTTTCTTCTTGGAGGAAACACGCAGCTATGAAAATTCATGAACTATTAATATTTAATAGTAATCAGTATGTTATTTCATGAACAGTAGACCTAGTGAAGTCTGCCTTCCTACAAATTGTATCTTTCTTATCCAGGCCGTAACTTCCTACCTCAATAGGAAATCATACCCTCGGTCTCCCTACAAAAATTCCACTGTAGGTAGGAAGCTAGAGACTCCCATCTCTCTTTCAAAAAAGCTTTGTCAAAACTGGCTAAAAAGGTCCACCTGCTTCTAGGGTCAGAAAAGCAGCAAAATCACATAATCTGATTTCCTAGAAGAAGCAGGATATAACTGAGAAGGTCCTAAACTCTCACACTTTATTGCTATCTTCCTCCTTGAGTACTGCCTCAGCCTGGATCCTGTTGCACTTAGCAGGGCTGGGAGCCAGGAGCCGTTCTCTCACAGGAAGATACTCGTTGCTCCTGCAGCCTAGCACTCCTTGCCAACTAGTCTGCTCCCTTTTTTTTTTCCAAACCACTGCCCTGTTGGCATATACATTCATAATAGGGCTTCTTAGACTTTCAGATTCTTACCGCTATCAGACAAAAATTATGGTTTAAGTATATCACTAGTTTGTTCCAGTATAACTCCTATGGCTTTAGTGCCCAAATTTTAAAGTAGCATTATTACACTTCTGTTAAAATCACCCACCTTTGAAAGATTTAGTGGCACACAAGATTTTAAGAAAACTAGATTACTCTTTTGGAAGATCAATGCCATCTGCAGTTCCTAATGTTTCTGAAGTATTTTGAAAAGATTCAATAGGCTTCAAGCAAAGGTGTTGCCACAATGAATAACCACCAATGTTTGTTACAATTCTGAGCCCACTGATATTGGCTACGTGGCTGAAAAAAATGCATACTGAGTAATTAATAACCAGTTGTAGTTTCTTATTACATTGTAAAACCAAAGACCATATTAATTTAAAATTAGGTGGCTGAAAACCACAAAAAAAGCACCAAGTCCTATACATTAATTTCAATATGGCTGAGTTTGCCCTTCACCTGTCATGTCTATAGCCACATAAACAAAGGCTAAAAGGTCCGATCTTCCTTCCCACAAAGTTTCTAGAGCTGGCAATTTGCTTTCAGCAGATAAATGAGCAACAGGTACAGGAGGGTGGACGCTTCCACCCACACATAAGATCATATATGGTCACATAGTCAATGAAAAGCAAGTAACAATCAGCCTGCTAACTTCTTAATGTCGAGCACCCTTTGCAATTCCCTTTAAAGAGATGGTATTTGTAGTTTTTACCATAGGAAAGGAAGAATAAAAGTTCTTGTGCAAATTTCCAGCAAAGCAAAATCACAAGGATGGTCTAGACCTGATTCTATTGCAGCCAATCATCTGACATGACCAGAAATGGTGTACTATTACAGCCAAATCAAAAACACTTTCAAGGGACTGCAGCATGATGGACTCTCTGTCATCATGAAGATGTAGGTGTGGGAAGTGGAAAGTGTGTGACATACTAAGATGGAAAGCATATGGATAGAAAATAGATTTCATGGAAAAGATTTGCCAGGGGAGATTTAAGATAACTGGCTTCGACATTAAAAAGGAGGATTTCAGTTGTAAGGTCCCACATTAATTCAGAATAAGTTTCTTCTCTCTGTAACACAAAAGGGAGAAAGTCTCCTTTCTTTTGCAGTCTTACAGTCGCACCCATCTTGGGAATGGTGTCCAGTCTTGCTAGATAAACTTTATTGAGCAATGTTGAATTTTTGTCAGCTTTATTTAGTTAAAGATTTCCTGCAAAATCCTGGAGGATTTTCAAATCTTCAAGACTAAGTATGAGCAATCTTAAAATTAGCACTACATCTACAGAGTTTATGACAGCTGTTTTCAACTGGAGAGCAGATTGCAGTAAAATCTCCTACAGCGCTCTGAATCTCAAAAGCGAACACAAGATAATCATTCTCACCTGTCCTTCCTGTTCCCAGAGAAAAGGCTAGAGATAAAGAAAAAAATAGGAAAAAAATAACTGCAGTAAGGAGGGAAAACAATCTGCATGTAGCTTTCAAAAGAAGAAGGGAGAAATCAAGAAGTGTTTGTCCAGTAAAAGATTAGATTCCTATGTAACAAATACTGGGCAAAGTGACAAACAGTTGTAGCTGGAGTGAAAAAAAAGATATTCAGTTACTACCGTTATTAAAAGATTCAGTTTCCAATATGAAGGAAATTCTTCAAGGAAATGCCCACACTGTACATGACGATTCAGTGAACAGGTACCCTACCTCACCTATGTGATCAAATGCACTTTAGAAATACTGGTCTGTTAAGAAAGACCACTCCTAATAGTATGGATTTATTTACATACACGCATTTCTCAATTAGGTCCATACAGGGCTCCAAGATCCTGAGTTACAAAACCACAGTATCCAAGTTATCTCACAGAGGATGGCCACTGCAGCCATGTCAGGTTAACTCATCCTGCCAGCAAGCCATTGCACCCACAAACCTCGTGGGACCAAAGGATAGCAAAGTAGAAAAGACCAAAAAAAACAAGCTCCCTCAGTGGCATGAAGCACTTAAGCTAAAATAACAACACAGAGGCACACAGAGGGGAAGGGAGGAAGACGCTTGAGGTACTGGGGCAAAAAGGAGCCAGAATACAGATTTCTATACATTGCAAAATCAAAGTGGAAGAAACTGTTAATGATGTCACTGATTGTTTGGAGTTAAAACAAAACTTAACTTACAGCATGAAGTGTTCATTAGGTGACCACGTTTCTATTCCACTAGGAAGGGTGAATCTGCGTTACTAATCCTGAAATTATAACTCAACCATTATTCTTGTCACTCTCTTAACGTTATTCTTGTCACTCTCTTCAGACCTGAAGCACTAATTTTCCACATCAAAACGTTTTAAGAGATGATACATTACTGGAAAAGATGAAAGAATATAACTTGCATTAAATAAAACAATATTTTAATAAGCTTTTAATGATAATTAGTCAAAAGCACTTTTAAACAACTGTTACATAAGGCCTGTATCTGATTCTTCTCTGAGTAATAGGGGGTTTTTGTTGTTGCTACAGAAACAGAAAAAATACCTATAATTCCCTTACTGCAAGTAGCAAACTTTAGCAAAAATATATGGGACACTCCCAATACCCAACACCCAAATTTCCTTTATAAGTATACACTTAATCAAATAAACCAATCCTATTCAGAATAACAACATACCTCAGAATTACTGGGGATTATAATGAAAGTGTTCTTGTTATTTGATGCATTTTGACTATTGTAATAATCCAGAAAAAATAGTGGTTTTCATGTTAACTGAGAAACGTTGATTAAGGAGGAAAGCATGAAGTCGAAAAGGTAAAATTGATGGATGCTTTCCTTTCTTGTCTATCTATACACATCAATTCATGACTTAATGGCCACACGGCATATACTCAGAATCAGTACAGTCTTAGTACTGTTCAGAAAGGACATGACCTGCAAACACTATAGATACGGTTGTTCTGGGCCTCACAGCATTAGCTAGAAATACCAAACTATAAAATGTGGAACTTCTATTGTACATGTTCAAATAAAAATCCAAAAATCAATGTTAAAGAAATCCAATAAAATTGCTTTTAGATTATAACATCTTTCACAGAGAATGAAAATAAACCAAAACCATATAGCCAATTACCCTGTGAATTATCATCTGCAGAAAATAGATGGTAAAGAGTCCCCATAATAGGAAAAATTGGCTGGATCTCTTTTAAAGGTGTCAAAAGAGAATGACAAGAGCTTGTTTTGTTTTTACAGTTCTACCTCAATCCCCCAAGATTTGCAGTCTCCCTCCAGGCCCCTATCAATTAATGTTGTTGAAATCAGTTCGTTTAAAAGATAGGTTGAGCCATTTTCACATTGAATTATATAAAGCCATTTTTCTGTTTTATTAGTCACATTAGCATTCTATTGCCCTTTAAATGTCACAAGTTCAAGAGCATAGCTGTACATATCTTGGAAATATTCCTGTTTGATGTAATAAAACAGAAAGCTACAATTTCCTGGGACAGATAAGGTGACAAAAAAAAGAGGGAGATGAACAGGGCATAACAGCATGGAGTAAAGCAACAGGCAGTAAAGCAAGATTGTTTCCAAGTGAAGAAGGAACAGGAGTGTTACTGGGAGCAGAGATTTAGAAAGGCTTGTTTGCGTTGTCTCTTATCAAATCGTCTCAAACAGCTGATGAACCTGCCACTGGCTCTAGCTCACAGAAAGGAAGTAAAATGACACTGCACTCCCTTCAGACATATTTCCTAACCTACTAGGTACCTTTGCAAAACCACATTGTACATTGTGACTACCCTCATTTATTAGCGGTGATTTATTCCAAAGCAGAAACCTGCAAAATTCCCTGGCTGCATGTTATCCAACCTAAAACATTGTCAGGGTTATCAAGGGCAATGTGAAAACCACAAACTGGTCAGAAAGAGTTCTTGGAAACCATATGAATTTTGAAGTCTGCAGTATCTGACCTATCATCGTCTTCTGCCAAAGGCACTGGAGAGGATTTAAAAAAAAAAAAAAAAAAAAAAAAAAGAGGAGAAATCTAGAAGTGTGCTAAAGAGAAGATACAAGACAGTGAAAAATAGTAGAGTGAAAGCAAAATAGTTGTCCTTTATACTGTGAACAAATGAGAACATTTTGGAACTCCACTATATGTTATTGGAGCTGCATTATGACTCCCTTGGTTTAAGCACTGTCTAAGGCAGTCAAGCCTGCAGCTAACAGCAGTTTAGTGCTTAGAACAGGGTACACATGGCTTGAAAATACCACCTGAATCACCAACTTCAGTTACCCACAAAGGAAAGCAATGTACAATGAAAGTTTTTCCCAAAACTGCCATGAAAACATCTTCCCTACAGGTTACCATATCCCACGCTACACTACCCACCACCTCCGAGCAAACACAAGGCTCATTGTTGTGGCTTTTGAACTTCTGCTGCAATGGGCCACAGGAAGACACGACTCTGTTTCTGTTGCCAAGTCTCACAGGTCCCCACAATAACAAGCAATTTGCTAGATAAAGTTCTCAAATTACCTTAAGAAGAAAGTACATCCCATGGTACAAAGGAGGGCAAACTCTTCCTCCCTTCTCCCTTCCCCCCACTCCAGAAATCCCTGCCAAGCACCGTAAGGAGAAAGCCACGTACACCCACAAGGATGCACACAACATGAGAACTTACACATCTACATAGCCTCTCAGTGGGCACATTTTTAAACTTTGTGTGTTACAACCATGTCACGGCACCTGAACTTCATCCACATTGACAAATGCATGGTGGCTTCAGTGCTCTCCATCTCCCATTGTGCAAATAAAAATCTACTCACATTTTGTCAGGGTGCCACAGGGACTGGTAGTTCCCTGGTGGCTGAGGCTACCCATTGGGGTACATTGGGGCAGGGCCAAGCCCTGTGACACAGCCCCTCACAAGCAGAAGTAGATCTCCTGGTATCCTTGGTCTTGCCAAGAGCCCTGTGAGCCAAAACCTCAAAGGCAGAATTGGTACAGCCTCTGTGCCACCACCACACAGCAGTTCCCTACTCAGCCCCTTCAAGAATAAGGTATGCTTTGGCCCCCAAACAGGGCTGTACTCATGGACCTGCTGCTGTGGAAACTTCACCTGGCAGCTGTCCCAGAGGCGGGAGGCAGACGGGGACAGGGGATGAGGAGACCTGCCGCAATACAGGCTCTCAGAAATCCTACACCTGTGGACGTAGATGCCTTCTCCAGCACGACCTGTGTGATATCTGTTGTCAGGTTCAGGGGGAAACAAAGAAGTGATTAGCAATCTGAAGATCCAATTATGGATCTGGCAGCATAGGGAGGCCAGCAAAGGAGAGGGCAGTACATTCTGCTCCCAGCAACAAGGATGTCTACTCAAATGCAAGTGGGATCTTGTAGTACTTGCTTAGTATTCCTACCTGGTCTTCTAGCTGGTAGGTTGTCACCACACTCTTGAGGGTACAGCAGGACCCCAGAGCAGGGCAGAGCCAGGGACCTTGGCGGGGGTGGCGGGGGGAGGTACCACCCAGCTGCTGCAAGATGCCACACTGCGAGGACTTTGCATGCAGCAAAGTTTCACGTATGGCAACAGGCAAACTCATTTGCCATTGCTGCTGAAGGGCAGCCAACGCCAGCCGCCCTTGTAGAAGGGACCTTGGTGCACAAGACACAGGATGAGTGGTGCTTAAGCAGAAGGCCGTTGATACAAAAGTAAAGGCTGCAGATGGCTGCATAAGAAGAATGCCGAGGCACAGTGATCTTTCTGTGCCGGACAAAGCCAATGTAACTGTCCCCAGGAAGATGAGCAAAAGAAGCCACTCAGGGAAAGGAGTTTCTCTGACCCAGCAGGAGCTCAAAACATCATGCCTAAATTTGGCCCTGGGAGCAACAGCCTCAACACCGTATTTAGGCAGCGCAAGTGAGCAGACCATCTGGAAGCTATTGTATACCATCTTGTCACACTAAACAATGGAGTAGTCCAAGGCTGAGAACCACAACTTCCAGTCATGTCTTCTGATTTAGACTGTCCTGATCCATTCCTGGTTTACATACAGCACAGAGCACCTTCATGAGTCCAGCGCAATCCTGAACAACGACCTGGGCTCAGCTCTTTTGCACATGCTTTCTTCCTATGCATGCTTCAACCCCAACTCACAAAAAAATTGGGTGCAAGTGGCTTCTAAGAAATTATGTAAACATTTTCATGTATGGTGCCCCTTGGAAAGTTCGTTCTCTTTCCTTGAAGCTGTGATGGCTCTTCCCTTGCAGTCTGTCAGGTTTGCAACTAGAGTACTAAAAATGTGCTTCCAGGAACAGTTAAATCCGCTCATCAGATGCAGCACAGCAAATCTGGTCAAAGCTGACTGTGCTTCTGGAACTGACATCTTGCACAATTCATCCACTGTGATAGACACAGATTGCTTTTCTTTGTGAGAGCAGCTCCTCGGTCTGAACTAATGCACAAATCCCCCACTTTTCATTCAAATTGCTCCAGAAACTACATCCTAGAGTGTCTTCCTGCAAGTTCTGTTGGCATTTCGTCCCTCCCTCTGTTGCTTCAAAATCCAGAGAGAGGAATTTAGGCAGAACTACATTCAAGTATTCTTCCAAGCTATAGAAATAATGAATCATTTATGCTGCATGTTAAATCAACATGCTAGGCAGTGTCCACCCTCTTGTTCCAGAAAACTGTGGTTCCACTTATCCATTTCTGCATTGTCATGGGAATAGGACTAAGCATTTCTGATAAAAACTTATATCTCCTTCATTTACAGTAGACATGTTTCTTCTTTATCTAGCTTAAAGAGGTATTTTAAGCTCACCCATACTCAAGTACACTAGAAAAGCCAACAACACAGGATATACTTTATTTTCCTGCGTTTTCAAAAAAGTTTCAAAAAGTTGTGTTTTACATAACACTAAGATTACTCATGATGCTTTAGTTCAGTCACATTTTCATGACTTTTTGCTTTTATTGGTCTATTCTTATGAATAAAAAGGTCCAAACTGTGGAAGCCTGATATTTGTATTCCACTGCAATAGTGCAGAAGTGGTCCTACCAACTCAGGGTAGACGACTATCTGGTCCACAGTTCTGCCTCTATTATGGCTAGGGAAGAGGGCAAAATCAGAGAAAACATGGCTAGATGTTTCTTAGAGCATCTCCCAGATCCCTGCAATTAGAAAAGAGGGAAGCAAGAAAGAGTACTCTCTCTGGGGTGAACTTTTTCAGCTCTCAATTTGTGTATGAGCAGCATACTCAAGTGTAAACTGTGTGGTTACTATGCGTGCTCATCTTCTTTCATAAATCTAATCAGGGGTCTGCATTTTCTTACTCTACATAACGTAGACTTTCACCACTCACTATCCTCTTCCTGGGTGCAAGGAAATTAAGGTCACTTTTAGTCCTCTTTGTTCTGAGCTGTCCCAAAAAATAGAGCTCTTACTCAGAGACCTCTATGCTCCTGTGCCAATACCAACCCTTCCCCAAAATCAGCCTCCTAACCTGCTTCCGCTTGTGGGCCAGAAAATTACCTGGAATAATTTCAGTGTTTCGGGTCTGTCCCTTAACACATCTCTTACTCTCCCATCCTTCTCTAGCCCTCCATCTGGCATTAGCTCCCTATGCAAGGAGGTCCTTGGAAAGTAGACTAAATTAGGGGAAAATCTTTCTCTGGTCCTTACCTCTCTTACACGTCAAGCAAAGGCTGAAAGAAATGCTAGTGCTCTAATGTAAGTCCCTGACTACCTATCAAAGCAAAGAGTACCAAAGACTCTGGTAGAAACATAATAATTCAACACGAACACGAGGAGTGTGTGTTTACATTGTCTAGGCTTATGCAATTGAAAGTCATCCGCAGCATAAAAGCTCATCTTTAAAACCTTCTTTACTCCTCACTCAATAGAAAATTTGAAAAGCAGGTCAGGAATCCCATTTTCTTCTATCTACTTGGTATTTTCTGTTCAGAGGTGTAACACAAAAAGCTTGCTGTTACTGGAAATATTAGAAGGTCCCAATATCCCTGCTTCCACACTGCCACTGTCAGGTTCTGCAGCAGTGACATCCTCCTCAGCTTCTGAAGAACAAGAGCATAATCCCTGAATCGCACATGCTTTTTGACTTTTGTGGTTCCCAAGAAAGTTGGAGGGTTTTAGGTGCCTAAGGCCCGTGATACAACCTGAGGCTGGGATATAGCACTAGAAGCAGTAACCCATTATTACCCTTTGGATAGCACAACCGGGGCAGGCTGCTGTGAGGAGAAGCCAGCATTTTCATTGCCTCTCCTTTACCCTACAACAACCACATTCAATCCAAAATAAGAAGATGGAAGAGCTTACATATGACCAAGGGGGGCCAATTTAAAAAAAAAAAAAAGAAAAGAAAGAAAAAGGCTGCTATTACCATCCCTAACATTTTCCAGCTGGCCATGATGCTGAATAGAAATGTCACAGCAAAATCTACTTTTCCTGTAGCTAAGCAGTAAAGACACTTGTGCATCACAACCCAGAGTTGAAGACACAATTTTCCTGGAATGGGATATTTTGCTGATCTGAATCTCTCCTCTGGGATCAGCAACATTTCTGCTAATAAGAGACAGCCTCAGCATGAGGCTTGTGACAGCATTGGGGTAGACGGGGAGATGAGGGAAAAGGCAGGGGAAAAATTCTCAGCTATTAAAAGACAAGCTCTAATCTGATTTTTCTGTGTTTACGAAAAGAGCAAGTGAAAGCTGATGCATCCCCTAAGAAGGCAAACACTGTTATCACTGACCTTAGTGGATGATTTGTGCATGCCCATTGCAACACAGCCTCCTATGCTGCTCTCTGGAAGGAGAAAGACTGTTCATCACCATCTGGTGGCTTTAGTGGAACAAGACAAAGCTCCCCTCTCCTTCCCCCACCTTGCTCAAAAGCCAGGAGGTGCAGTCTTGGGAGCTGGCTCTGATTGGTGCTGTAATGTACTGGATGTAACTAAGTTCTATGTGCATCCCTGTCCTTGCATGGATGTAATGTCAGCTGTGATCATGGGCTTATCATGCCAAACATATCAAGCTGGCCTGCAAAACAGGCTTTTTGCTTTACTGACACCACATGGAGACTGCTTCTTCTTCAATAACAACGGCCTGCAACTGTAGACCTGCGGCCCACAGCCAGAGCCAGACCCCATCTCCTCATTTGCACTGATCTGACATTGCAAAGTAATTAGGGAGTCAGATAATGAAGACCTCCTTGCCCCCTCCCACCCCCTGCAAAAAAAAGTGCCCATAACTCAGTAAGAGTCCTACAACACAGAGTGACCAGCACGCAAGCAGGGCTGCCATGACTTTACAGCCAGCAATTCTTCCTTTACATAACGACTTTGAGGGGTGGGTCTCTATAATCTAAACTATAAATTACACAAATCCATCCTGCAACAGCTAGATCCTTAGTTGATTGCCAAGGTTGAGGGCATAGAAAGGACAAAGCTTACATCCATTGTGCCCTGAGCATAGCCTAATGAAGAACCAGGTCTATAGGACCACATATCCTTGCTGTTGCTGCAGTTACAAGCTCTCCATAATATTGCCATACGTTCGTCTCTTTGCAGAGACCACTTGGTATATTTCTCATAGCTCAGACAATGTTTAATGTCAGAAGCCTTGGGCATATGTGAGAATTCCTTTAAAGCTTCATATGATGTTGGGGCCCGCGCGAGGAAGGAACTACAGCACGCCAATATGGTGCTGTAATAGCTTCTTTATTTTGATTAACACACACTTTTATAACCTACATACTCTCTTATGTAACGGTCACACACTAAGCTATTGGCTACAAGTATTGTCCATAATCTGGCTGCGTGCCACCCCTACTGTTCTAATTGGATACTTACTATAAACTTAAGCAAGCCACATCCCTATGCTTTCTTGCTATCTCATGCTGTTACATAACAGTGTACTGGTATGTTCTCTCTATAACTTTCCCACGGTCCAGGCCCCTACAATATGAAAGAATACAGAAGGTGAAAAAATAGGTTTACTTTCGAAAACTGTTTTCTGCCTCTTTAAAAAAAAGATAAAAGGAAAATATTTTCTCATAGGCTTTACTAAACACAATATTGACTAAGAATTATGCCATGTGTATATGTGAAGCAGAGTATGACAGAGCAGGCAGAAAATCTTTTTGTGTAGAAGTTGTTCATTTTCATCACTGGCATACAAAGGGTAAAGATAATGAAGAAAAGCAGCTGAGAACTTGACATAAAATAATTTTTTGAGTATTTGAGATCTCTAATTAAAGAGATTTCAGCATGCACACTTGATGAGAGAGCTGTATAAAATTAATAACAAGACAAAATCCTCTGCATTTTGCCAATGGCACCAGACTGCTTGAAACATACAGGTCAGTTGTAACTGACAGGCTCTTATTTCTTTTAATACAACAAAGTAAAACCCACACATTTGTAAAATCTGCATTTCATAAAGTCAGAACAAATCAAAATCAGCCCTTGTTGTCCCTCCATCAGCTTTATCGAATCCAATACTTCTTTCTTTATCCTCCCTTCTTTCACAGATATGTTTTTTTTCCACCCTAAGAAATCTAAATTGACAGCTTAAAATATCCCATATATTTGACGTTTTTAAAAGTAATTGAAGTTTCAGCCAGTGAAGCCAAGGATATAAACATATCTGAAACTCATGACCAGCCTATTCTTTCAATATTAAAACCATATTTTTGAAGTCCTTCACATGACTAAGCTGCGAATCCAAAATCTTGTTATACATGGCCATACACTTCAAGTAGCAGAAGGATGCTGAGTGACAGTTTCTGTACGGGAATTCCACAAGTTGCACTGTACCACACAGTTGTTCTTAGACAAACAGCAGGGTTTTTATTATAAAATACTTTAAAATGCATTGCAGTGGCAAAGACAGAAACTCCTGGTCCTCATTATACCTTATTACTCATCCAACTGATACAGAAATACACTTTCACAAATACTGGTGCTAAGTTTATTCAGAGGGATATTTTCACTTGTAGTCACACAAGCATCTTTCTGTTTCCACTCCATTTATTTCAGGCTGTGACCTTATCAGAAACTTCAGGGCAAACAGAAACATGAGCAGCCACAGCTCCAAATAAACCCCAGAATTTAAGTGTCAATAGATCCCGCTTCAGAACCCGATTCATCCTCTCCAGAACCTGGTTAACAGGAAGTATATGTAAATTCACCGAATTCAGTGGAAATAACATTTTAGATGAGAACAGCCTCTCCAAGAAGCTAGTTCAAAGGCAGAGCTCCTAAACCTTTTCTTCCAATATGACATTGAATGGAATTACACTCCTAAACCTGCACTTACACTACATTGCACCTCACGTAAAAGTTATAACAATTTACTGTTGCACAAAAGAAATGTAAAATGCTCATAAAACAGCTCTGCAAGGGAGCTTCAAGGCAATAAGGTTTTGAATAAAGGATGACATCCAGGCCTAAATAACATTCAGCAATTAAAACAGGTGCAGATTGTCCAGATACAGGGAAGACTAGAATACACAGCTATGGCACTGCTGTAAAAAATAATAATCAAAACAGAACTTTCAAAGGCAATCCTTTCCACAAACAATTGCCTCCCTGGGGAAAGGATGAGATTAAAAAAGCAAACAAAAAATGCGATTTGTGACACAAATCATGTTGCTTAATGAACTTAGATATTCTGAATAATACAGTTGTCCAAGAGCCTACCTAAATCAGAGCCAAATCACTATCTGAAGATTTGGCTGGAAAAAAATAGAATATTATATTTTGGACTATTAGCATGTGCATATTTGCTACCAGCGTGACACACAACTTTCATTTGTATGAATTATAAAATTGTTTGGGACTTACGCATGATGGAGAACATTTTACTCTGCAAGTGGAGTGGCAGACCCAAGGTGAAATATTTCATCCTGATTTTCTCTGAGAGAAAAGTCAAGATTTTTTGTTAGATCAGAGCTTCTTACATTGAAAATTCTGCTACCATGGTAAGTGCTATTTGAAAAAAAAAAAAATAACATGAAACAAAAAAAAAAAACAAACATACAACAGCCACCAAAAAACCCCAAACCTGACCAGTGCTACAGTTAAACAAAGTACAGTCACTGAAGAGGCTTTTTGTAGATGGCATCTTAACTTAAATCTGACCTCAGATTTTCATCACCTGAAGGTAAGCTTAATATCTTATCACACTAAAATGCACTCAACTTCTACTTTAAATCCTCTTATTTGATTAGACTGTAATTCTGCAGAAAGTCCCTAAACCCACAATAGGACAAAGCAAAAGTGTACGCATGAAAGGTGTTAAGAAATTAGATGTTCCAAAGGCAGATTGAAAGCCTAACCTAAGAACAAGTAAATAACAACACTTTAACTTAGGTAGCTTCACCCAATTAGCCTTATATTTAGAGAATGTTCCAAGTTTTCACTAAAGATGCATTATATTGTGAAATGCTGTTCATTGTTCAATAAAGATTATACCATATAAAGATGGTGCCTGAGGGAATAATTTGCAAAGACGTCAGACACTGATGATCTGGATCCCCAGCTGGTAAGCTGAGCCTCATTAGTGTTCCTCTCTCCACTACTCCCAGTTCTGAGAAACTGGTCAAAATGCATGTTCCAGAAATCGCATGAAGCCTTTTTGCCCTTAGGGACAATTCTTTACCCACGTGCAGCTGATTTAAGACCTATTTATAGACAGATATTATAATACAGGTACCTCCACCAGAAAAGAAAGCACAATTTTTTGAGGTAGCTAATTAGATTAAGGAGTGGTAAAGCTGAAAAAGGTTACTTTTCCTGACCTTTCATTCAGGTCTAACTGTCTTAATGGATTCACAGGCTGTGGCAGATTGGCTATAAACACTTAATCCCAGATTCCCTTAAAATCACAAGGGGAAACATCTTTCCAGACTTACTGAAAAAATTTACTAATAGTACAAAGCGGGGAAAAAAAAAGGGAAAAAAAAGAGAGAGGAAAAGAAAATCATCCAATAGATTGGTAATCCAAATAACTAAGTGATAAGGAGAAGTTCTGGCTGGTTAAACAATAAGCAGATATAAAAGCACCTGGAGAGGGATTTATCTGCAGAAGTCTGAGGGAGGGACAAAAGACGTGTACAAAAAGGAAGAGGGATAGAACTTAAAAAAAAACCAAAACTTGGAATACAGAGTAGTGAATTTCCATAAGAACTTGCTAGGTGCAATTCTGGCTTCCCTGAAGTTGTTTATAGGAGCAACTAAGGATCAAGTTCATCATTACATACAAAATGACATTAATTTTAATAATCTTATACCTGAAACTGAGCTAGAGTTCCTTGCCCTTCTCTGTAACGGGCACCGAGAAATAAATAGCTCTCACACAGTTAACCTTGTAGTCCCACCCTCCTCATCCAGCTTTTTGACCCCAAACCACTACTCAGTCCAACGATTGCCCATTTAGCAGTCTGAAGGAAGACTGCAGGTACTTTTCTGTAGCAAAAGCTGCTGTTCTAGATGAAAGGTTTGGGGGATCTTTTGGGAAGGGAAAATAATTTAATAAAACTGTGATTTAGAAAGTTAGAATTCCGGCATTAAATCTGAGTTAACACTATGGCCTTCAATAGTGTTTATTACTGTAAAGAAAAGGAAATAAAATGTAAGGGTATATCTTGCATTGCTGGTTTAACTATTTAATTTCACTAATTAAATTACCTCATGTCTAGTATGTTTTGTGCATGGTTATAATTGTCAAGTGAAATTAATTCACAGACTTCTTTCATCTCCAAGGTTTACTCCATGTCTGTGCTGATGCAATTATCTTCACACTATGCTCCTTTTCTTGCATGGCTATTGTTATATATGTCCCTTGAAAGCCACAGACAGCACCATCCTCTAGACAAAAAAAAAAAAGGTAAAAATAAAAAGCCTAAACATCCTAGCCTTGTTGACAAAATTTCCACATTCAGCTTAATGCTCATAAGCTTTCTTGCAGCAGTAAAATATTTCTGAGCCCTGGCAAGTGTCATTTTTAATACACAGCCAATTGTTAGCAAGAGTTCAGTAAAACAGTCAGGCTTTCCATTTCCAAGGTAGGATCATAAAATATGCCAACACCAAATAAGTAGAGATACAGAGCAGATCAAGGGCTAGGTTTCTCAGAGGGTGCCATACAGCTTGAAGGAGCTGTCAGCTAACCTTGGCTGAAGATATGGTCTAGAATTTAAAGATGAAAATTCTCTAACTTGGTAAATTTGCAGGCCCTGATCAGCAATGTTGACCGAAAGCCATCAGCTGGCAATATGAAAGACAACATTCAGTGTTTTATGTCTAAAGCATGCCTTTGGCTAAATCCTTGAGAAATTCTAGTACTAGGAATGATACCATACAACTCTATAGCTCTGTTTTATATACCACAGAGAATAATCTGCCTGAGTATCTACAAGGACTTGACAAGCATATGGCTATAGCAATTGCTGAATGCTCAATTAGGAGCTTCCTGAACATTTCAAATAGTTACACAGACCTCTACTTACTTCTGTGCTCACCCTAAGGCTGTGCAACAACAATAGCGAAACAGACAAACCTTCTCATCTGTCAACAGAAGATCTCCCAAACTTTCCCTTCCTTACTTAATACCACAGCAGCATAGCACTAAATGATTTATCTGCACCTGGTAAGACAACAACCACACCTGACCCTCCGACTGAAAAACAGATTACTCATTATGGCAGCTGTGTGAGAAGAGATTTATTGTTCCGGGGTGACAGACCTGAACATCCCACAGCAATGACAGCTTTCTGTTTTCCAACAGCAAATATCAGTGCATGCAGGCTGGTGTCTGCAAAGAGTAAGCTCAAAATCAGAGACTTCTCCCAGGAACCACATGGCAATGAGATTTACTCATTTTTTCACTGTTCTGTCCAAAGCAATCCATTTTCTCTGCAGACAAGGATGAAGATAGAAACCCATGAAGAGTACTTAGAACATCTCATATATGAAGTCTAGTTTGGTTAGAAAGTCACGTGCAATAATTTTAGTAACAAGTGTATCTACCCTTGCTAAATCAAAGCTTATTCAATCAAACACAGATGCAGCATCATTTTGGCAGTCATGGATCCAGAGCATTAGATGCACATTTTAATAATAAAAAAATGTAACCACCCACATAGAGTTGTCTCTCTTTATGTTTATCTCTTTCTATTCCTGTACTCAGTCCAGCTAGGATGCAGTTAACTTTCCTCACAGTAGCCCATATATTGCTGTGCTTTGCACTTGTGGCTAGAACAGTGTTGACAACGCACCGATGTTTTGGCTACTGCTGAGCAGTGCTCACACAGCATTCAAGGCTGTCTCTCCAACCCCACACATGCCTGCAAAGCCCAGTGGGCTGGGGACGGACAAGAGGCTGGGAGAAGGCACAGCTGGCACAGCTGACCCAAACTGACCAAAGGGATATTCCACACCATATGATGTCATGCTCAGCAATAAAAGCTAAGAGAAAGGGAAGGGTGGGTGGTGGAGAAGGGAGCATTTGTTATTAAGGCTTTTATCTTCCCAAGTGGCTGTTACACATAGTGAGGCCTTACTTCCCCGAAAGTCGCTGGACATCACCTGCTGATGGGAAGTAGAGAATAAACCTCCTTTTTTTTTTTCGTCCTTTTGCTTTGCTTCCACACACAGCCTTTGCCTTTTATGTCCACCACACCCCAAACACCTCATTAAACTGCCTTTATCTCACCTCACAGGTTTTTTCATCTTATTTTCTCTCCCTGTCCTGCTGAGAAGGGGAAGTGAGAGAGCAGCTTGGTGGGCACCTGACAGCCAGCCAAGGTTAACCCATCACAGTTCTTTTTGGAATCCAAAGTTGGTGCCCTATTCCAAAGAGACAAATGTAAAAAAAAGGTCACAGTTTCATGCAATCTGGACACAAAATGTATGTACATTGACTATTCAGAAGAGCATGACTGGATAACACTTGTATTTTTATTTACAAAAATACTCAAATTCCCCCATTCTTGACTTCACACTTTTCTTCTCTTTTCTAACAGCAGCAAGAGCAGTTCTGCTCTATACAGGCAAGACTCAGGGACAAACTATTTTGTCAGGAAGAAATAGTAAGTTGTACAGAATTTAAATACAGTTGCATCCTGAAAAATGACTTTAAAGTGACATTATGGAGCTCCGTGTACAATGTGCCCTGTTCATTGCATGCCAGATTTCCTCAGCTGTTTACTCTGTCAGACCGGAAATGCACTTTGGGCTTTCCTCTACCAGACCCCCACCCATTATGTAAGGGATGCTCTGCCCCAGCCCTTGGCTACACTGCGCAGCCCCATGGCGTCCTCTGGGGATTGTTATTTCTGCCTTGACATTTGGTGTGGATGCAGGTCATTCTTTTGGGGTTACGTTGGCTTTGCATAATTAGCAGTTAAACCAATATAGTTTTTGTATGAATTGTGGCTCCAGAGAACTTCCACACAATTGAGATCTGCATGTTTTGTTGTGTGTTTTTTTTAATTAAGTAGGTACATTAACATGCTACTGTTTCAATAACACAATGCAGTATACATTGCTTTCAAGACCTACACACCTCTGCTTGCAACATAACTTGACCCTAAAAATTATTCCACAGTGGTGCTTGAGAACTAGAGAGTAATACCTAAGAATCTGTTATTTAAGTAGCACTGCTTAATTCTGCCACCTGTGTTGAACAGTTGTGCTTTTAGCTCACAAACATGAAACCTCACTCAAGAACATTCAGCTCAATATAACTTTAAGCATAAATCACTAGAATCAGTAGACCTAAATGCTCTTCCATAGTATGAATGTTTTTCCAGACTTAAGCACATTTAAACACTAGCTCTAGTGCCATTAAATATAAGGGATATCATAAATAAAGACAGCAGTACGGAAGGAAATTGAGACAAATGCAGAGATAGAAGTTTAATGTTATTCATGGAAGAAATATTTTTTGCTTCACACTGGAAACTCATAGAAAGAAGAACCAACAACAATGCTATATTTCTCGAAGTATTGTGCAGTAGTCAGCATTGAAAGTTAATCTAGATCAACAACTCTCTACTCAAAGACATGAAAACAATTTTCTTCCATATGTTCATTGTGCTCCTCAAGCTTATCCTGACTGCCTTTACTAACCTACAGAAAGTACTGTAGTAGCTCTTTCAGAAACATCACTTATTTTACACTTACTCCTCTTCGGACTTGCATGACTTGCTGTAGCTTTTATAAAAAGGCAAAAGCCCAAGAAGCCTAGAAGAGTGACTTTAAAAACAAATAAACTGATAATTGCACAAAGCAATCCAAAATGGTATTTTATGAGAAGAAAAAAAGGAGTCCCTTGTCTTGTCAAGGGCTAATATTGGAGTATTACCTTTTCCACTTGCTCATTCTAAGCATGTAATCAAAATATTTTGTTTGGGTTTTTTTTTCTATAGTTATTGGGCAGTATCAGAAAAGCATCTTCAATTACAGTCGTTTGGACCCAAGATATTATAACACTGGTAAAAGCAAACAGTTTGAACACCATAACGCTATTCTCAAAATAGGAAAAAGAAAATTCTAGATGTACAAAGCATTCAACAACCAGTCATTAAATGGGGAATTGGTGTTTTGAGCAAATTATGTCTGCAAAGCATTTGATTGTGCAGTGCTATTCACTCGAGTCTTAAAGTAACAAACCTGGAAGAATGAAGCATGATTTCAACTGAATACCCTCCTTCCTCCGCACTTCAATGATTGTGTCAGTATCTTCTCCTCTTGTCACCTCTGTGGTTGCCTACACAGATTTAAGCAGATGTAGTACAGTATGTTTCCATGTAGAACATCTGATTTTAAGGGCTAGGATTTTTAAGCCAAGGAGCTTAATGAAATTTAAAACAACAAAGTTCCTATCTCATATACACAGTTTATGCTATTCAGTCGGTAATGAAACATCAACATGAAATCACTCAGCTGAAAGCAATTAAAGAAGCCTTATAAACAAGTGGCAAAGCCCTTTCTAGAGAGGTGAACTACAAACAAACTTAGAACTAACTCAATTTCATTAGCAGCAAAGCATACAGATGAGATACTCAAAGTTCAAGAGTAAACTCACCATGCTACTGAAAAGCTCACTAATTACTTTTTTTATTTCACGTTTCCACAATGTACACACCTTCCAGTTCTTCCAGTACTAGAGACCATTACTGAAGACTAGGAGATGAAGTAGGCACCTAGAGGCAAGGTATTGAAATTCCTGCTTTTGGGAGAACATTGGGTTTCCAGAGCAAAAGCAGGAAGTTGAAATCAGCACCCTATCTATGCTACTATGGCAGTTTAGAAGACCAAGCCAAATAAATGAATGAATAAGCTTATTCCCTTTGTAGCAAACCAGTAGGAAATTGGTACATCTGAACTCTTGATCACTTTCTAGAGTTTAAGTACTGAAGTCAGGACTAGATGAATCCTTTTCTTCAATCAGGCACCTACAAGTCTCCAGAACAAACCAAAACAAAACAGAGCTAACTTTTTAAGCCACAGGTATGGGAAGAAAGAGAGAGAGGACACTGCCATTGCCCTTCATTCATAAAACAGCTTTTCCTGGATGTTTTGGGTCAAAAGACCACAGTCAACCTTCAAAATTTATCTCAGATAAAGGCAAGTTATCTGGTCAATAAGTGAAACACTGTTAACACTCACCTAGTTCCCACTTCAAGGATTCTTTCTTTACAGTATCCTGCAATTTTTTTCATGGAAATTACAGAAAAAACCTTGAGGTACAAACCAGAAATTACACCTTCCCAATCCCAGCCTACAAGCCTTACTTTAAGCATTTTCTTCTTTCTCCATTACTGCACAAAAGACCCTCTACAGAATGCAGCTTGTATCTCTCACATCTCTTGAATATCTAGACACGCAATGACAGAGCCACAGCCCTGCTCCACAGCCCCCACCTTCTGCGTAATTCGGTCCAGTTTTTTGCAGGAGAGGGAAAGGCTCCCAGGATTTCAGGGGCTGGGTTTTTAATGTGGGCTATGAAGAGGCAGAACTGACCTCTTAGTATTGAACAATTGCCCAGTGATTGTTAAAAAGATGATCAGTTGAGAATCAAATTTAAAACACGTTACAGAATTAACAGGTGAGACACAAAACTTGGTTATATATTATCTCATCAAGCATGCCATCTCTGCATCAAACAATGAACACAGAGTATGGCCTGGCCCAGCATATCACAAGGGTGGAACGAACACTGGCAGGGATGGAATGGCACAGGGCTGCCCTTTCTGCCTCAGCTACAGCCACCACAGGCTTTCCCTCTAAGGCTACAGCTACAGGGTCATGCGTGGAAGTGAAAAGGTCAGAACTGGGCAGGCATCAAGACTGAGGCAGAAGGAACAGTGGTTTTCTTCCCAGGGCCACACAGCCAAAGTGCCAAGTTAGAGGCCAATTTGATTTGCTTCAATGTAGCTGAGCTCTCTAGTCAATAAGGTAATCCTCAGTCTTCTGTCTCTTCCTTTGTAAAGCCCTTTGATGTCTCTTGAATGCAATGCTGAGCACGGCCTTTAATCACAACCCTTTTAAATTCGTTTCTACTGAAACCTAAAGTAGAATCTAAAGTGAATTTGTTACAAACAATCTGCCTTTGAAGAAGATCCAAGATAGTGTTGATTATTATACAATTGTATGAGTCTGCTACTGACCAGTAAATGGAAAAGTCTTCACTGGAGAGCTACTACTAAGCTTTTCCAGGTAAGGCACAGAGATAAATTTTAAGAGTAATGTAATTATGGATAATACTATACCTTGACTGGCAAAATACTGTATAGATCTAGTCACCTTTCTGGGGTTTTTTGGGGGTATGATTTTTTTTAAAATATATTTGTATTAAAAGTCTTCTTTTCTTGAGGAGAACAGCTTTTTGAGATGGCTACTAATTAAATAATTGGAATAATCTACCTACTTAATCCAATTTAAAATGTTATACTTGATTTTGAAAAAAGGCAGAAAGCAAGCAAAAATGTGAGAGGGCAATTAGACTAACCTGTTAGGGCTAGTCTTTTCAAAGGTCCCTTGGCCTCAAAAGCATTGATTTCATGGGATATGTACAAATCTAAACATCTTTTTAAAAATGAAGACCAAAACAATGATTTTAGAGATGACTTCAGAAAGTTCAGGTAAGCATCAAAAAGGCAAACATCAGAAACGTTCTTCATTAACAAAATTATGAATATGCAGTAACTACACTGAGTTCAGCAGCTATTTTTGCTTTTAACATGAATGTGATAGAGTAGATCACGATGTTTTTCCAGACATCTGCATATGGCCCTTGAAATAGCCTTAAAACATTTGGAGATAGATGAACACCCTACAAAAGTTTCATTCTACATTAACCATAAGACCAAGGGTTCCTATACAGCAGCACTAATTAAAATTATTCTGAAGGTTGGGGGAGGGGGGCATGAAACCCCATGGAGATGATATAGTACTTGTCCTGATAGCTTGTACTCTGAACCTGAAGAGGAAACAGAAATTAAGCACAGAAACAGCAAGAACTCCCTGAGATTAGGCCTTCTGGGGAAAAAAGAGAAAGCTGTATGGAGTGTGAGACTTGTTTGGCTGAAGCAAGATCACAGGGCTTGAACAGGAGTAGCAATGCAGAGAACAATGTGGACAAGTGACCTCCATGAATCTGAGCTATTCTGCACATGAAAATGAGCCAGAGCCTCAGAGAAGACTTCTCCTCTGCCCCCATTAGGTGACCCAAGAGGACAGGGCCATTTCCTAGCACTCACCACAACACCAAGCAGTGCCGAACCCTCATGTAACTGCAGCTGCTAGAATGAAAGCAGAGTTGAGGTCTCCTTGAACCCCCAGACAAAAAGTTCATGCAGGAGCTAGGCTGTGAAGCCACTGAGAGTCAGCAGTGAATTCTAGGTGAACACTAAGACTACAGCAATACACAAACACCAGAAAACAAGGTGGGCACAAGAAGTGTTCAGCAAGTAGAAAATGAGGCTGGAGAGGCTTTGGCTGGTCTGCTTTTACTCATAAAGGTATCAGCAGAGTCTCTTCCCTGAAAGAAAGAAATCTGGAAACAGGTGGTATTCAAATTACTCTGGTTGTGTCGCTTTGGAATATGTCCTGTGCTAACCGAAGCTTAGCCAGGCCAGCCACTTGAAGCTGCTATCTCATCCCATTGTGTCATTTCTACTTCTAGTTGCGGCCAGAATGAGGATGTGCAGAGAAATGTGACAGAGGAAATCAAATGAACAAGCACAGTTATCCCTCAGTTCCTCTGCAGATGTAAGATGAGTCACTTCATGGGATCAGAAAGTCCAGTTGGACTTGCTCCATCTGTACAACTTCTGTTCCAGGCACTTCTTTCTCAGCATGAAGGTATAAATTCCTGAGCAGCTTCTAACAAATTTTGAAAGACAGGATCACTTTCTAGAGGATTAACCTCATAGCAAAAAACGTAGACTAACAGTAGGCATGCACAAACAGGTGTATTGTGTTAATCACAAGCAGCTTGATAGCTATGAAGTACCAGAAAGAGGCAATAAGGGGGCAAAAAAAAAGAAACCATAACATGAAGCTGTACTATGCCTGCTTTGATAAAAACTGCCTCAGAGCACGTAATGGACTCTTAGGGAGCAGTGAACACTACGGTATATTTTGGAAATAGAAGGATTGATACTTTTTCATAGAGCCCAACCACCCATTTATCTTGTGAGTGTACTGCAACACTGAACATGATGCTGGGCCAGCCTGCAGCATTATTAATACCATAAATGGCTCCCAGACAGATTAACACAAAGTAATAAAATTGCTTCAGTGGAGCCACTCTGAACAATCACATTAAAACCTCTATTCACACAAATCTGCAATTTGTGGATCAACAAGATACTTTGCCTTTTAGAATCACTTAGTAGCATCTCCACACAACTGATTGACATCATGTATCAGGGCAAAATCTACTATGAGGTCTCAGGTATCTCTTTGTAGGTTGTTTTGCAGCTTCATGAGGCTCTGAGTGTCAGTAAGTAATAAGCAACATGGAAGCAGCAGGAGGGAAGCCACATTGACAGAGATCTGTGAACCAGTAGTGAAATGGTGGTTTACATGTCATTTACCAAAGGCATTGGCCCATCTTGCTAGCCCTGCTCTATCCAGCACTAAGTTAAATTTCATAGAGATACATGCAGTGCAATAAAAACACAAGTGTCAACATATAATCTCTGAACAATCCCAACCCCACAACAACATCAGCAAAAGTTTTAGTAGTTGTGAACTGTTTCAGTATATATTTAGGAATAAATTATTTACTGTGAGGGTGGTGAGACCCTGGAAGAGGTTGCCCAGGGAAGTTGTGGATGCCTTCTGTCTGGAAGTGTTCAAGGCCAGGTTGGATGGGGCTTTGAGCGGAAAGGTGACCCTGCCCCCAGCAGGGGGGTTGGAACTAGATGATCTTTAAGGTCCCTTCCAACCATTCTATGATTCTATGGTATTTAGACTCTAGCTTAGAAATGAGTGTTATGTCAGACAACAGTTTTGGCAAATGCAGTATAAAAACTGACACATCTGTAAATAACTATCATACATGATACTTGCATTTGCCTCAGAATACCAAGCAGCACTGTTCCTCCCTTCTCACTCCTAAAGTTTTATGTCCTAAAACCAGATTATTTACTCCCATTTCCCTATACCAGTAAGTTTTAAGCATTGTAATTCCAAGTCAGGAGGTGGAAATACTCCAAGATATACTAACGTTTTCCCCTATGTTTAGCTCTGGAAACAATGTTTATGTCTATTTTATCTGGGCATAAATGCCAGAGACAGGAGTGCCTAGAAGAGAGAAAGAAACGCTTTTTCATCTTGCACTTGCATGGCGGCAAAAATGCAACATCTGCACAGATAACAGTACACGATTTTTGATCTACCTGGATATGATATTTCTGATATTAATAAGGAAAGCTGATCTTAACTGTTAAACAGCTGTAGATCTCTATATTGTTTCCTCCCACTTCAACAGTGATTGTATCGTTGCCATAAGTCTCCTTTGATGAATGATAGCATGCTGGCCACTGCAGTGTGGAAGGCACATGGAAGGAACAGATCAATGAGTTTGCATGGAGCTGTTTATTTGCCAGCTGTACCCATTGCACTGAACAGGTTTCACAAGTTGATCTACTAAACCCAGGCTACTTTCAAAAAATGAAGATAGTTTCAAGAGACACTGAAAAATTCTTAAAATTCTAGGAGACTAACCGCTGATCAAAAATAAATTTAGTTTCCACGTAAAAAAAAAATCTTTATATCTCAACTTCTGATTATCATAAGGCAGCAAAAATGAAGAAAAAAGCTAGTAAAACAGCTTAACCATTGTAAAAAGGAGATATAAAAATAATGTTGGTCATTCAGATAATATTTTAAAATCAAGGTTCTGATTGCCAAGCTATTAAAGGAAAGCTGACCTCTTTCTGCTTAGCCACCTAAAAGCAGTCACTTTTCAGCAGGTATCATCATTGTCCCACACTTAATTTTTTTTTTAAGACAGGTTTGAACTGTAAAATCTGTGAAGTTGTCATGCAGGAAATGAAAGTGCCTTTTTCTCTGAGTATTCACTTTTTGCACTGAAAGGTATACAGTATTTGCCACTGTCAATTCCACCCTTTCAGAACATGAATGATGGCATCAGAAGCTTATACATCTTACTCAGAAGTGAAATCTATGTTGACTGTCAGTAAAAACTACTCTTCATACCCAAAAAGCTCAGGAGGAAACTTAATACAGCAAGGGAAAAAGCACAGCAAAGGAGCACTTCCACCTTGGCTCCTCCCTACATGAGGGGTCAGGAAGGGTCCAGTAAGACACTCTGGCCAAATCAAGCCAGCAGAAAGTACTAAAAAAAAGTCACTACATGCCATGTGCACTTGAGCAGAGCCATGGGCTACAAACTCAGAAACGAGTCCTTCAGAATATGATTTTCATAGTATATTTACAGCATAAGTGTCATTTATCCTGGCTGAATTGTGCACATTTAGTGGCCTTTTTCTAAAGTGTCTGATGATTGTCATAGAATTATACCAGTGAGCTGAATCATATAACAAATATATAATATTTTTTAAATTGCATATTGAACTTCAGATTGAAAAAAAACCCTTTTTTACTTTTTTTCTTCCATGCTTGAAATGATTCAGACTTGTTTTCCTGGACAGGAATGCCCACTCTCTGTCTATTTCTCAAGTGACTCCAAAACATCCTGAAAGTTTCGCTTAAAATAGGTTACATTACTGCACTTGTAAAAAAAAGACATTTTCTCAAAACATATTCATATTTTGCTCCCCAGAATTCAAAGTAGAGGTATATTGAAATAAACCATATGATGAAGATTTCAGCTCAGCTTACACCACCCTGCACACTTAACTCAAGTAGACACTTCATTTTTCAGGACTGGGCACTATGAAGGAAGAAATCAAGATAGATTGTGGTAAAACAGAAGCTAGTTATCCTGATGAAAGGTCTGAGGGAATCACAGCTGTAAGCAACTGTGACCTTTGTTATTTTCTGTGTAGAGACAGTATTCAGAAAATAAAGGCATATTATACACAGATCCTTCCTGAATCTGAACATTGACAACTCTAGTGCTGGTTTTGCTTATAGGTTCATAACATCAATTTGTAGAGGCAATGTTGTGGATTTTAGTTGTAAGGAGAAGACAGAATTCAGGAGGAGTTCACTATGTGATATGGGCAGCTAGATTTTGACAGTGCTTTCTGCACCTGTAAACTTTGCCATAACTTGTAACTTGCATAATTCATCCAGGTTTGGAGAACAGAATTAGTGGATGATGACAAGAGTATGAATGAACTTATTTTCTCATGATTTTGAGGCTGGCCACTTGGGAGGAATATAAGTCTGTTGTCAGAGGATGTAGGGAGGCAACTAGGAAAGCTAAGGCCTCCTTGGAATTAAACCTTGCAAGAGAGGTCAAGGACAACAGAAAGGGCTTCTTCAAATACATTGCAGGTAAAACCAACACTAGAGGCAATGTAGGCCCACTGATGAATGAGGTGGGGGTCCTGGAGACAGAGGATAAAAAGAAGGCGGAGTTACTGAATGCCTTCTTTGCCTCTGTCTATACTGCTGGAGGCTGTCCTGAGGAGCCCCGGACCCCTGAGGCCCCAGAAGTAGTCAGGATAGAGGAGGAATCTGTCTTGGTAGATGAGGACTGGGTCAGGGACCAGTTAAGCAATCTGGACATCCATAAATCCATGGGCCCTGATGGGATGCACCCGCGGGTGCTGAGGGAGCTGGCGGAAGTCATTGCTAGGCCACTCTCCATCATCTTTGCTAAGTCGTGGGCAACGGGAGAGGTGCCTGAGGACTGGAGGAAAGCGAATGTCACTCCAGTCTTCAAAAAGGGCAAGAAGGAGGACCCGGGTAACTATAGACCAGTCAGCCTCACCTCCATCCGTGGAAAGGTAATGGAACAACTTGTTCTTGGTGCTGTCTCTAGGCACATCAAGGATAGGGGGATCATTAGGGGCACTCAGCATGGCTCCACCAAGGGGAAGTCATGCTTAACCAACTTGATAGCCTTTTACGAGGACATAACCCAGTGGATAGATGATGGTAAAGCTGTGGATGTGGTCTATCTTGATTTCAGTAAAGCGTTTGACACGGTCTCCCACAGCATCCTCGCAGCTAAACTGAGGAAGTGTGGTCTGGATGATCGGATAGTGAGGTGGATTGTTAACTGGCTGAAGGAAAGAAGCCAGAGAGTGGTGGTCAATGGGACTGAGTCCAGTTGGAGGCCTGTGTCTAGCGGAGTCCCTCAAGGGTCGGTACTGGGACCAGTTCTATTCAATATATTCATTAATGACTTGGATGAGGGAATAGAGTGCACTGTCAGCAAGTTCACTGATGACACAAAACTGGGAGGAGTGGCTGACACAACGGAAGGCTGCGCAGCCATTCAGAGAGACCTAGACAGGCTGGAGAGTTGGGCGGGGAGAAACTTAATGAAATATAACAAGGGCAAGTGTAGAGTCCTGCATCTGGGCAAGAATAACCCCATGTACCAGTACAAGTTGGGGGCAGACCTGTTGGAGAGCAGCGTAGGGGAAAGGGACCTGGGGGTCCGAGTGGACAGCAGGATGACCATGAGCCAGCAGTGTGCCCTTGTGGCCAAGAAGGCCAATGGCATCCTGGGGTGTATTAGAAGGGGTGTGGTTAGCAGGTGAAGAGAGGTTCTCCTCCCCCTCTACTCTGCCCTGGTGAGGCCGCATCTGGAATATTGTGTCCAGTTCTGGGCCCCTCAGTTCAAGAAGGACAGGGAACTGCTAGAGAGAGTCCAGCGCAGAGCCATGAAGATGATTAAGGGGGTGGAACATCTCCCTTATGAGGAGAGGCTGAGGGAGCTGGGTCTCTTTAGCTTGGAGAAGAGGAGACTGAGGGGTGACCTCATTAATCTTTATAAATATGTAAAGGGCAAGTGTCATGAGGATGGAGCCAGGCTCTTCTCAGTGACATCCCTTGACAGGACAAGGGGCAATGGGTGCAAGCTGAAACACAGGAGGTTCCACATAAACATGAGGAAAAACTTCTTTATGGTGAGGGTAACTGAACACTGGAACAGGCTGCCCAGAGAGCTTGTGGAGTCTCCTTCTCTGGAGACATTTAAAACCCACCTGGACGCATTCCTGTGTGATATGGTCTAGGTAATCCTGCTCCGGCAGGGGGATTGGACTGGATGATCTTTCGAGGTCCCTTCCAATCCCTAACATTCTGTGATTCTGTGATTCTGTGTGATTTTCTGACTTCCTTATATAAAAAGGAAATATAAGGGCAGAAGAAAGAAATAAAGGAAAAAAAACCACCACATAAACCAGAAGCAGGTAGGCCATTTCTCAAGAAATGAATAAATACTACCAGCCTTGAAAGATGATGTGGTTTCCATCAGGGCATGTTGCTGACACATTTTAGAAGGGGAATAGATGGCCCAAGGAACCAGTAGTAGATTACAGATCTTCTACTTTGTCTGAATAGAGCCTGAAAGTTACGCAACGCTAGGAAGTTACTGTCAGTTCACCATTTTCCACCTATTTTCCTTTTCTGTGAAATGAACAGATAGCCCAAATCAGTTCTGTAGCAAACTAGACTGTGATTCACAGAAGCTACCATTACAAGCCACATTAATTGGCAGTTTAGCAATCCAGTTGGCCCTTACCCAAATGGGCATATTTACATACTCTTTCAAACTTCAGTAGCAGGTCCCTTTGGGTACAATAAGTAAGGCAGCCTGAAGAACTTCCCATTGCAGTGCATTATTCTATGTCTACTTAGAGAGTTCATAGCCAAACTTTTAAAATCCAATATTTTTATTAACACAAAAACAGAGGCTACTGTCTACTACTGTCCTATACCATAGGAACCATAAATGCCTAAAAGCCATCACTGGAAGACTTTTTCAGAGCAAGCCCCAAAGCAGTATATAGTATGTGTTGGAGTTGGGAAGACCTTCTGCATAGATGGAGCATTCACAGAGAAACTGTTGTAAATTTAATCTAATCTACCCCCAAATTCTGCTCTGGGATTATCATGGAACCCTAGGAATGACTTAAAAGGCCTCTAAATATCATTTTTCCCTCCAGACTGTGCGTTTCCTCCCTGCAACTTGATCTCTAAGAGGAAAAGTATTCTTTCCCTGTTGGTGATCTTTACTTTTCCCTTCAATTAAAGAGCATGGAAAGAACAGCAAAAGAATTATTCTCACTGTAAAGATGTTTGATACATGGAGTGTAGTTCAGAGACTGAAGTTTATTTCCTAGACCTAGCAATCAGATCAACAAATGCTGCAAGAGTCAAATAAAACCCGAGACCCAGCTCTAATTTCACTTGCTCTGCTGCAACAAAGGTATATCTCTGTCTCCCTTTCTTCCAATTTACTTCACTGTTGAAGTAAAAATATTGACTGCAGAAAAAAAATTATAGAGACTATAAACAAAACTAGCCATTGTAAGGGAAAACAAATGCTTGAGAAATTATTTCTAATGTCATTTTAAAATGAATGTGAAAGTCAGAGCCCTGCTGAAAACAACTAGATAGTCAGAAAATCCATAGCACAGAAGACCCTGAGCATATGTGTTTGGCTAAGGATAGAATAGTAAGTTTGTGTGATGCTTGTGGCTAAACAAAATACAGATAAGCTTTACTGTTCCTTTTTCAGTCTTTGAGAGGCAATGACTCAGTTTCAAAAGATGCAGGCAGCTTCGTAGACTATTTCTGTCCTGGTTTGGCCCAAACCAGGCCAATTAGTCTTAGAGAAACCAAGGTCACTGCTAAATTCCTCACTGCTTACGAGTGAAGAGCCAAAGGGGGGTCGCACCTGCAGGGAGGAGCAGACAGGACAGGTGACCCAAGATTGACCAACGAGGTATTCCATCCCATACATGTCATTCTCACTTTCCTATTTATCACTAACCCACCGCCTCCTGGAGGTGGGGCCCAGGAGGGACGGGCCCTCCTGTCTCCCACTGATAGATACCAGCTTTGCCAATTCTCCAGATAAAAGCCTGCAGGTGTGATGGCAGGGGAAGTTACTGCATTTTCCTCTCTGCCTGTGCTGGGAGGAGCAACTCTGCCTGAGGAGGATTTCCAAGCTCTCAGTCTTGGTTTTGTATATATTTGTATATATTTGATTATTTCTATTATTCTTATTATACTCTTTTTTTCAGTACTATAGTTTATTAAAACTGTTTTAACTTTCCAACCCGTAAGTCTCTCTCCCTTTTCCCTTTCTTTCCCTTAGGGTGAGGGGGGAGAGGGTTAACAGAGAGCATCTGCCACCTGGTTAATAGCCAGCCCAGCTTTAAACTGTGACAGATTTATTGGTGCCCAACGTGGGGCTCGAGAGAAGCTCCAACAGGTTGCTCTGATAAGTTGAATCCTGGCTCTGGTGGGAGGAGACCCAGAGAGCTCAGCTGAGAGAGTATCAGATTTCTTCCTTTGAGATTTATGAGGGGTTGGAAATTAAAACAGATAGTGAAGATAGTCATGTAATTTTTGAATGCTGTGTTATCTCATCTTTTTATGGAGTTTCTTTCACAGTTGAGTATTGCAATGATGCCTTACCTGCCGTGGGCACTGTGTTATTGCTTGCTTATTATGAATGTTTACATGCAGTTTAGCAGTGGGCGCTGGTCGAAATGTATTGTTTTGGTATGGGGTTTGATACTGATTTATGCTGTGATAAACTGGGCAGTTAATATTCCGATCTCTTATCTCTATGACATAATGATGGGCAGCTTTAATCGCGAATCAGTAGCAGCAACTTCATCTGCACGCTCCAGGCATCCTTTAGCTGATTCTGTTAATGATCACACTTCCAGTTTTACTTTGGGAAATAGTACCTTCTCCTTTTCTACCAAGTTGATTCCACTAGATTTTGCGAAATTAGGATGGTGCTGTCTAGGTGGCTTGTTTTTATTTTCGGTTGTCCTGAATGTGTTTCTGATGTGGGATAAGATTAAATATCGGTGCAGGGACAGGTGTAGGTGTTATGCAGCCACCTCAGATCCTACAGCATGTGCTGCCACTACAGCCACTAAATCCACTGAAACCTCAGCAGCCTGCACCACAGCTGCTACACCCCCCAAGATGGCCACTGCAGCTACTCAGACTCTAACGAGTCTCAGCACTCCCACGACAGCCAATGCATCTACTCAGACCCCAGCATCTATCGAATCTGTACCAATTGCTCCTGTAACCAGGAAGAAATACCAAAAGAAATCGGCTCGGGAAGTGAAGGATGATGACTCAGAGCCTTCTAAGGCAGAGCCATCATATGACCCAGGTGAGGGCCCTTCTCAGGCAGAGTTAGGGCCTGACACAGATGGGGGTTTCCTCGATCGTCCTTTTAAAGCAGATCCATCACAGAAGAAAGGTCCTTGTAAAGCAGAATTATCACAAGAGGAGGACTCTGACGTAGAGATAACCTACCACTCCTTATCCCTGAAGGACCTGAGAAATATAAGGAAAGACTTCAGCCATTATGACGGTGAGCCTATTATTACCTGGTTGCTCTCATGCTGGGATAATGGGGCAGATAGCATGCAATTAGATGGCAGAGAAGCCAGACAGTTGGGATCCCTGTCCAGAGATGGCGGTATTGATAAGGCGCTCGCAAGAAAGTCAAACACTATCAGTCTCTGGAGGCGACTCTTGTCAGCTGTAAAGAGCAGGTATCCCTATAAAGATGATGTTATGAGCCACCTAAGCAAATGGACCACTATAGAAAAAAGGTATTAACTACCTTAGAGAACTGGCTGTGCAAGAGATCATTTATAGACACCCACGGGAAATTGTAGATCCTGATGAAGTGGAATGCAACCGATCCATGTTCCGGAAGGTTGTGAAGAATGCTCCACCGACATACACCCATACATTGTCAATATTAGTATGGGGAGAAGATGATATGGCACGTTCTACTGTGGGTAAAATGGCTAACTATATGCGACAGTATGAAGATAGTATTTCTTCCCCGCTGCAGGCACGCATCTCGGCTGTGGAAAAACTGACTAAGGAAAACAAGGACTCATTTAAACAACTGTCAGACAAACTGTCCATGATCGAGAATAAACTTGACTCTCTACCTACACAGGCGCGCGTTGCAGCTGTTAGGAGAAAACGTTCTCCTACAGGACCAGCTCACAGGAAAAGGAACACATCACGAGGTATCCTGTGGTTTGCCCTGCGTGGTTATGGGGAGGTCATGAACAGATGGCATGGACAACCTACCAGTACCCTACAGGCACGAGTACGTGAGTTGCAAGCTAAAAGAAATACCAGAGAGAATTTTTCTAGGAGGATGGCTGCTCCAGTTACCAGTGAGCAGGACCCCAGTCAGGGGAGATGGGCCTCAAATCCCTTTTTCCCAAGTGTGAATAGGAGAAATGAAGGTCCAGTCCCTGTGAGCAGCACGAATCCATTTCTTAATTAGGGGGGCCCTGCCTCCAGCCAGCTGGAGGAGAGGGACAACCGAGTTTATTGGACTGTGTGGATTCGATGGCCTGGCACATTAAAACCACAAAGGTATCAAGCCTTGGTAGACACTGGTGCACAGTGCACCCTAATGCCATCGGATCATAAAGGGGCAGAATCTATCAGTATTTCAGGAGTAACAGGAGGATCTCAAGTGTTATCTGTATTGGAGGCCGAAGTGAGCCTAACTAAAAATGAATGGAAAAAGCACCCCATTGTGACTGGTCCAGATGCTCCGTGCATCCTTGGCATAGACTACCTCAGGAGAGGGTATTTTAAGGACCCAAAAGGGTATAGATGGGCCTTTGGTGTAGCAGCTGTAGAGACTGAGGACATTAAACAGCTGTTTACCTTGCCTGGCCTCTCAGAAGATCCTTCTATTGTGGGTTTGCTGAAGGTTGAAGAACAACAGGTGCCAATTGCTACTACCACGGTGTACCGACGACAATATCGCACCAATCGAGACTCCCTGATCCCCACTCATAAACTGATTAGACAATTAGAAAATCAAGGAGTGATTGGCAAGACTCGCTCACCCTTTAATAGTCCTATATGGCCAGTGCGAAAGTCTGATGGAGAATGGAGATTAACTGTGGACTATCGTGGCCTAAATGAAGTTACACCACCGCTGAGTGCTGCTGTGCCAGACATGCTAGAACTTCAATACGAACTGGAGTCAAAGGCAGCCAAGTGGTACGCCACCATAGACATTGCTAATGCATTTTTCTCTATTCCTTTGGCACCAAAGTGCAGGCCACAGTTTGCTTTTACCTGGAGAGGTATCCAGTACACCTGGAATCGACTGCCCCAGGGGTGGAAACACAGTCCTACTATTTGCCATGGACTGATCCAGACTGCACTAGAAAAGAGTGGAGCTCCAGAACATTTGCAATACATTGATGACATCATTGTGTGGGGTGATACAGCAGCAGAAGTTTTTGACAAAGGGGAGAAAATAATCCAAATTCTTCTGAAAGCTGGTTTTGCCATAAAAAGAAGCAAGGTCAAGGGACCTGCCCGGGAGATCCAGTTTTTAGGGATTAAATGGCAAGATGGGCGTCGCCAGATCCTGATAGAGGTGATCAACAAAATAACAGCTATGTCCGCACCAACTAACAAAAAGGAAACACAAGCTTTCTTAGGCATTGTGGGTTTCTGGAGAATGCATATTCCAGATTACAGCCAGATTGTATGCCCTCTTTATCAAGTGACCAGAAAGAAAAATGATTTTCAGTGGGGCCCTGAACAACGACAGGCTTTTGAACAGATTAAACAAGAGATTGTGCATGCAGTAGCCCTTGGACCAGTCCGTATGAGACAAGATGTTAAAAATGTGCTCTACACCTCAGCTGGGGACAATGGTCCTACCTGGAGCCTCTGACAGAAAGTACCAGGGGAGACTCGAGGTCGACCCCTAGGATTTTGGAGTCGAGGATACAAGGGCTCCGAGGCCAATTACACCCCAACTGAAAAAGAGGTACTGGCAGCATATGAAGGAGTTAGAGCTGCTTCAGAGGTAATTGGTACTGAAGCACAACTTCTCCTAGCACCTCGATTACCAGTACTAGGCTGGATGTTCAAGGGTAAGGTTCCTACTACCCATCATGCAACTGATGCTACATGGAGTAAATGGATTGCATTAATTACACAGAGGGCTCGAATAGGAAACCCTAATCGCCCAGGAATCTTAGAAGTGATCATGGACTGGCCAGAAGGCAAAGACTTCGGAATGCCACCAGAAAAGGAGGTGACACGTGCTGAAGAAGCCCCACCATATAATGAACTACCAGAGGATGAGAAGCAGTATGCCCTGTTCACCGATGGATCCTGCCGTCTTGTAGGAAAACATCGGAAGTGGAAAGCTGCTGTATGGAGTCCCATACGACGAGTCACAGAAGCCACAGAAGGACAAGGTGAATCAAGTCAATTTGCAGAGGTAAAAGCCATCCAGCTGGCTTTAGACATCGCTGAACGAGAAAAGTGGCCAAGGCTGTATCTTTATACTGACTCATGGATGGTAGCAAATGCCTTGTGGGGGTGGTTAAAGCAGTGGAAGCGAAGCAACTGGCAGCGCAAAGGTAAACCTATTTGGGCTGCTGAACTGTGGCAAGATATTGCTGCTCGGCTAGAGAAACTAGCCGTGAAGGTACGTCATGTAGATGCTCACGTACCTAAAAGTCGGGCAACTGAGGAACATCGAAACAACCAACAAGCGGATCAAGCTGCTAAAGTGTTCCAAATAGATTTGGACTGGGAACATAAAGGTGAACTATTTTTAGCTCGGTGGGCTCATGACACTTCAGGTCATCAAGGGAGAGATACAACATACAGATGGGCTCGTGACCGAGGGGTGGACTTAACCATGGACTCTATTGCACAGGTTATCCATGATTGTGAAATATGCGCCGCAATTAAGCAAGCCAAACGGTTAAAACCTTTGTGGTATGGGGGGCGGTGGCTGAAATATAAATATGGGGAGGCCTGGCAAATTGACTATATCACACTCCCTCAAACCCGCCAGGGTAAACGTTATGTGCTTACCATGGTGGAGGCGACCACCGGATGGTTGGAAACATACGCTGTGCCCCATGCCACTGCCCGGAACACCATTCTGGGCCTTGAAAAGCAAATCTTGTGGCGACATGGCACGCCAGAGAGAATTGAGTCGGACAATGGGACTTATTTCAAAAACAGTCTCATAGACAACTGGGCCAAAGAGCATGGCATCAAATGGGTATATCACATCCCCTATCATGCACCAGCCTCTGGGAAAATTGAACGGTATAATGGGCTGTTAAAAACTACCCTAAAAGCAATGGGGGGTAGAACCTTTAAAAACTGGGATAAGCATCTGGCACAAGCTACCTGGTTAGTTAACACCAGGGGATCTATCAATCGAGCTGGCCCTCCTCAGTCAGACCTTTTACATACAGTAGAAAGAGATAAAGTCACTGTGGTGCATGAAAGGAATCTGTTGGGAAAAACTGTCTGGATTCTTCCTGTAACGGGCAAAGGTAAACCCATTCATGGGATTGCTTTTGCTCAGGGACCTGGATGTACTTGGTGGGTGATGTTGCAAGATGGTGAAGTCCGATGTGTCCCTGAAGGTGATCTGATTCTGGGTGAGACTACTTAAGTCTGAACTGTATGTTGTTGCTGCATAATACTAATAGTGTTCGTAAGTGTCTTTCAGGTTAAGACAGTGGTGATGAGACCGGAGCTAGCTGCAAGTGGTGTCCAGTAACCTCCTCGAGACTGACATCTTTAACCTGCAACCCGTGGGCATGAACCGTGACAAAACTCATACCATGTCTCCTGCCCTGAGAGACTGCTAGCCAGATGGAAACCCACAATCCTGAACTAAATGAACTTGATGAACTTTTTGCATAAAGATGAATCATAAACTAGTGATATGTGTATATATATTTGAAAATGAAAAGGTAGTGGTGATCTGAGTATGACGTGAATGGTATGGAATAAGGGGTGGAATGTCCTGGTTTGGCCCAAACCAGGCCAATTAGTCTTAGAGAAACCAAGGTCACTGCTAAATTCCTCACTGCTTACGAGTGAAGAGCCAAAGGGGGGTCGCACCTGCAGGGAGGAGCAGACAGGACAGGTGACCCAAGATTGACCAACGAGGTATTCCATCCCATACATGTCATTCTCACTTTCCTATTTATCACTAACCCACTGCCTCCTGGAGGTGGGGCCCAGGAGGGAGGAGCCCTCCTGTCTCCCACTGATTGATACCAGCTTTGCCAATTCTCCAGATAAAAGCCTGCAGGTGTGATGGCAGGGGAAGTTACTGCATTTTCCCCTCTGCCTGTGCTGGGGGGAGCAACTCTGCCTGAGGAGGATTTCCAAGCTCTTGATCTTGGTTTTGTATATATTTGATTATTTCTATTATTCTTATTATATTCTTTTTTCAGTACTATAGTTTATTAAAACTGTTTTAACTTTCCAACCTGTAAGTCTCTCTCCCTTTTCCCTTTCCCTTTGCCTTAGGGTGGGGGGGGGAGAGGCTTAACAGAGAGCGTCTGCCACCGGGTTAATAGCCAGCCCAGCTTTAAACCGTGACAATTTCACACTGAAAAACTTTCAAAAGATCTTGTGGAGTAACTCCACTGCTGGCTCCACTGCAAAAGGACAATGACAAACTGTACAAAAACTTCCCTAAAAAGTTATCCAGCAAAAATTTGGCTGGCCTCGGAGGACTGGTTTAGGAGACAGGCATCTCTGTTGATATGTGAAGTCTACTGCAATGCTCATTACCTGCTAGGTCTGTGGAGCAGAGGGAAATACATTGACTTTCGAAGTTTTTATATTCCAAAGCAAAACCAACGTAATTTCAGCTCAGGTAGAATCTCTGGTTTTAAAAGGCTTATTGCTTCACTGTTTCTGAGTCATGTTATTATGAAATATCTTTCCACATATAGAATTTTCAAAGCATTCATCAAATCCACAATAAGCATCAGATTTAGTATCCGAGTGAATTAGTTATTCATCAGTGGAGAAGGCTTTTCCAATCTAAACCCTTTGTTGATCTCTTTCAATAATGAGCATAATGGGCTACTTTTTCTTCCAGCTCATCCCACTCCCACTTCCTTCTAACCCTTGGCAGAGCTGCCTGCAACGCTAACATGGAGAGCTCTGAAGACTTTGACATCTGGGATAACCTGAAAAGCAGAGGAAGATGGAAATATTTAACAACAGCAGCTGCATCCCATTCAACTGGCTTGTCAAAGTACATCCTGATTGGAATAAATTACATCTCAGCCTCTGAACACTGGAGGGGAAACAAGGTGTTTACAACATAACACCTAGTTGGATGAATTCCAAACTGTGACATATGTCACACAAAGTTGCCTTGATGGAGCTAAGCACGGGTTTCTTTCCAAGGTTGAAATCAGCATATTAGCATTAAAATGTTGATCTTAATTTTGAGTGACAGCATCATCACATTAGCACATAATCAACATAACCTTGTAGAGAAATGCAAGATTATGTTGATGCAAGAGGGGGATACATCTTGAGGAAATGTGTTAACACTTAAACTGAATAAAGCCTACAGAAAATTATCAAATTCCCTAGATAGGATACCATTTTCCTCAGCTACTATAACATGGTCACTCTTTAGGGGAATGGCTTTTGGAAAACAAAGAAACAAAAAGTTAAAATATAAATTCTGCCATTGGTAGTAAGAGCAGTTCAAATGCCAGACTCGATCCAAGTAGCTTCAGTGAAATCCAGCTGCAGGCTTTCAATGCAAGTTTCTCTTCCCCTCCCTCCAAAGTAACAAGTGAATTTTGTGACTTGTCAAACAAAGACTAAGAGTAGACTGGAAGTTAAAGCCAGAGACTGCCATGCTACATGAATTCACCATAATATAGCTCAAGGCAGACTTCTTGCATCTTTGTTAGCTATATGTTGTGCCTTTGCTGATCAGAAGAAAAGTAGAGCCCCACTGCATGTAAAACACACAGCTATGCCACATGAACATAAGGAAGGTAGGACCCTGAGACAGACAGGTCTTACATATCTCCAACTCTTGTTTTTAGGACTATATTAGAGTATTAATCATAACAAACTTAGCAATGGTCAAGCACAACAACCTCTGCGCAAGTTGCCTCTGCTTTGCACACAGACCTCAATCATGATCAGCAAAAAAAAAAAAACAAACAAAACAACCAACTAATTCTTATGTTACAGCGTTACAAACGTGCGTGTTTTTTCCTTTGGTGCAATAAGGGTTTAGTACATACTTCAGGTATTTTACAGTCACACTGAAGAGCTGCATCTGCTCCAAGAGAAAAATACCATTTCTTGTGACAGAGAATTTAAAAGTTGGAAAGGAGAGAGACAAATGTCATGGAGTCTTCATTTCAATAGATTTTTAGCACAACAGTGATAAGATTATAGCATTAACCAAAGATGATGTAACAAAACAGAGGATCAGGTCCTAACCCCAAGTTACGGGGACTTATATACATTTGACAAGCAACATGAGCCAACACTGAAAAATCACATTCCTTCTTCCCTACGCCCTCTTGACATTTATCTGGTAATTTTTGGGCCCAAATCAAATTTGCTGGAGCATGTGTACAAAGGTGACATTAAGCAAATGTAAATTAGTAGCACAAAAAAAATATTGGTTTTTTTTTAAGTTATTTATCACTTAGCTTTCTAATTGCAGAATTTTAATACTAATTGTTATTTGTTCCAGGGTGACAGCCTGCAATGCAGTCCAACTTCCTCAATTTTGAAGGGCAGCTCATGGCTGAGACTGTCATCTTTCAGCAGTGCACAGCCCAGCTGGCTGCTTTCCCCAGTACTCTTCCCAACAGGTAGTTAAGATTATGCAATAATGAGTGGTTTTGTGCTGATTTGGTGTCCAGGAGGCTGTCTCTGCTCAACAGGGACAGTTTTATCACCAGTCCTTTCAATCCCTAACTCAATTACTGCAGAAAGGAAAATTCCTCTCCGTTTGCTACATCAAATGGCAGGTTATGGCAACTACCCTCCTGTCTCCCCCTCTCCCAGTCTCACTCAGACCAGTTTTAACAGTCAACTTCCCACCCTCTTTCTGGACCCCAAGCATTATCAACAGTACAAATAGACCCCCTGACCTAACCCTTTTGCTTCCCCTGCATCATTGGGTTGCTTGCTGCATTTACAGATAGGCAGCTGAATAAATGTATTGAGCTGTCTGCATTTAAGCAGAAAATGACACTGATTGTCACTAAATATAATGAGTGCCATATGTATGTTTCATTGAAACCACAAGCTCAAATTAGCCTGTCAGAATTTGACTGTACCCTGATGCCAGCCTGTCAAGTGACACAATTAGCTCAAGAGAATAAAGAAAAGGCTTGTCAAAGCCATCAAGGCCTTCCACTTGCTCAAGTCCCATCCCTTTGCTCACTGCCTTTATTAAATCTAAATGCATTTCATATTTGCAGACAGGTAGATGCTGTCTCTTTGCTCCCTTTTCCTCAACTCCCTCATCACCTCAACTTTCTTACTAAAAACCCATCAAGTCTGTGGAGAGGAAAAGGAAATAATTTCTTTACAGGTCCCTAAAGTCTAGTTTTCTTACAGTGAAAGGAAAAGTTTACCTGTAGATAAAACCTTATCAGTGGCTCAACTTTGTTTTTCTTGTAGAGCACTAAAAAGCATTAGGATAATATTGGATTTAGGGATGAACTGAAAGAGCAGAGACGTCAAGCAGAAGAGCTGTCTTATAATTTTATCTTTCCCCACCAGCGCATACAGAGGTGCAGCATTTCTTGCCACAGAGATCTCAGAGACCAGCAGAAAAAAAGTGAAATCAAGCTCAGAATTGCTATCTGTTTCTTCAAGGGCACAGCCGTGCCTAACGTAAACTGCAAACTCACTAATCCTAAGCATGTCCAAAACTGACTCAGAGGCTGGCAACTCCAAGCTGCAGTTGGATCTACAAAGCAGGCAGCCTGTTCAGACTGCTCTTTAGCAACAGCACTTGTGTCTTTTCCCGAGGACCCCCTCTCAGCCCCTTTTGGCCCTGACTCCAGACCACCTCTTTGTAATGCCAATGATTCCATAAAGATACCAACTCATCAACAAAGAGGAGAAAAAAAAAAAAAGAGAGAGAATGATGGGATGATCTATCCCCTTAATCAGTATTTTAGTGGTTTTCCTCCTCAGACCATGGGAATATTCATATTTGTACAATTGTTTAAAAAAAATAAAAAGGTATCCATGATCTCTTTCACAGACTAGACTCAACCACATTCACTGCTGATCATGAAGCCAAGGGCACCTTGTAAAGTGCTTTGGAAGGCTGCCCCAAGCTGCCTAGTGCCTCCAAGGGTATAAAGGAGTAGGTACCTGTGTCCTGGTCTTTCTGTGCCAGTGGGATCACAATCCAACAATGCTAGTTCCTATACTGGCCTTGTAGCTTGGCAGAAGACACTTTCCAGCCCATTACACACTTCTCTGAACAGTTTTCCCAATGATTATCCTCTTATCACTGTATTTGGAATGGTTTCCTTTCAAGAAAGAAACACCCCAAATGTGTCATCTCCTGTTGGGGCCACCTCCAGCAGAATCTAAGCATTAAAAGCTAAATTGGTTTCATTAAGGAAATAAAATCAAACTTCTAGCTCTAAGACTGAAAACCAGGTTACAAATAAAACATAGCACCTCACACCAAGATCCAAGTTTGTGCTTACAAGAAGATGTCCTGCCAGGTCCTGACTCTGATGTTGAAGTTCCTGCATGCCAGGGTAGGGGTCTTTGCAAAATAATCTAACAGTTGTTTTGAGAACCACATATCATAAAGAGGTCGCACTAACTTACACGCTGTTTGAAGTGCTGGTGCGGGAAAGTACCTGCCAGCAGAGACCAACCTTCCACTTTAATGGCACAGCAACTGTACTGTAGTGGTAAGAGAGCAGCTCTTCTAAGCTGATACCCAAAACTTTTAGCCAGTGCTCTTGGCCTCACCTGTTGTGGCTTGGCTTCCCCAGGGAGAAGGCGAATGAGTACTCTGGCAAGTCTGGGCTCAGTGGCTACTTCAGCTTCCCACTGGCCCCTTTGCTGAATCACTGGCCCCATGGCAGCAGAGCAGGGCACGCAGCAGTGCTTCCACTGCCCCAGTTTGTCAGCTTGGCATGCCAGCACAGGCCCATGGTCCTCAGCAAGTCCTCACTCGCCTGGTGAGGGTAAACGGTAGAATCAAAGGTACTACAGATCCACATATAGACCATAGACAGCTTTGGGGATCCAGGCAGAAAGCTGAGAAAGAACCAAGTCACCTCCTCAGCTATCCGCTGGTTCTGTGACCTAAAGGAGGTGGGAAATGCTGGCACTGAACTGCTTGCTTTGCATTTCAAAGCACCACCTGATCACAAACACAAGCTTTACTCAGAGTCTAGCAAGTTTCCATCCCCTTCATGTACTGACACAAAATAGTGCCAAGAGCAACCAAATGCACATATGGTAAAGATGAGTTGGCCTTATATTGATGGCCTCTCTTGAAATATCTTGTGTGCTAACCTTTCAAATTAGAGAGTTTTCCTCCTTATACTTTTTCTTTTATTTTTTTCCCCCCAGACAGGCCTTCAATACTTGCCTAATACCAGTGAAGTCTACTCTTGTGGCTGTCACCATTAAACTCAGCTCTCCTTACAGGGGAGGCTTACATCTCATGCCCTCTACACAACTCTCACTTAAATTTTGTATTTACTTACTATTAGACAATTTACCAAGTTGTTGCCTATGATGCAGGCAGACATTGCCTTTGGAATTTCAGTTATGTGAGGTTGCCATTTTGCAGCTATCACACAAGAAGCTTTTACCCATATTCTTCTACCCAATAAGTATTTTTCATAAAGGTGATGTCTCAGAGAAGAACCTGCCCCGTCTAGCATGTATGCACTATTTAATCAAAGGCTTCACCTGAAGGAAGGTAACAAATGAATTGGTGAAGCATCTAGGACTTTTTCCACACTTCCAAGATATCTGCAGGGGAGGAAAAGATAAACAGTGAAGAAACAGAGAAGGGAAGAGAAAGGTTGTGTGAAAGTTTCAGAAAGGAACAAAACAGGGCCTTCCTATATCTTAATACTGCTTTGGGATACTTAGGCTCCTTGATAGTATCACTACTTGACATCAGTGTCTATCAGGGAAAGATTGCCCCTGTGTCTGCATGCCACCAAGGGAGGACAAGAGTAAATTAACTGATAAAGCAGCAGTCACCCCCAGCAGGACTTCTATTCCATTCAGATGGCATTGTTTTGCACTTGAAATATCTTTTCACCCAAAGACACATCGGGTCTTATTTTGGTAATGACAAGACTCATAGATGAGACTATGAGAACATGTCATCTAGCTCAATCTGTATTTTGTCTATACATTGCCCAGCTTAGAACCAATATTTCTGCACTTTAACAGATAACAATTGTTCAGCTTAAAGGCTTCCCCTTCGGTTTTGCTCTTGAATAGAATAATATGCTGTCAAGTGCAGCATGTCTTTCAGGAACTAAAATTCAAGAGGGCATTAGAAAACTTGCTCCAGTGCACACCTTTAAATGCTAGTCAAGGCAAACCAATCTTCACTGCTTCTGTAGGTATGCATGAAAATGCAGGTCTGAGGGATGCAACCTTCTTTAATACACACATTACCTCCCAAACCCTTTTCTGTGTATTTTTGTGGTGATACAAAATAGCTCATGCTCGTCTGTAACAGAAAACATGACCATTCCTCATGAACCTGACTTCTGAGGTATCTCAGGATCCTCAAGTCTACACCAGGCAGCCTGTTTACTCTGTTGTATGGTTTGTTGAAGCAGACCTTCAAACAAGGTCTGCTAAACAAAAAATTTCAGTTGCATAGAGTAAGAAACAAAAGAGCATAACTAGTGCACTAACATTTAAATATTAATTAGACATGACTGGAACATGGAAACATTTAAAATAAATGTTCTTGGTGGTATTATTAAATGTTAAATTTTATGCATACTAAATCATTTTGTAGCCTGATAAAATAGCTTCTTTCTGTGGCCTAGGAGATGCATAATTAATATATATTTTCTAGCCATCAGCGTTTAATTATTAAAGAGTTTGACTAACATTTAGATGGCAAAAGTATAAAAGTCCTTTGAAAAAGCCTAACATTTTTGTGAAGAACATGACTGAGATAAGTCATTTTTATTAGAGACTTTTTATTATAATTCATATTAAAATAGCACATACTGGTCTCTTTAGGCCCTTCTGAAATCTGGGGTAAGGAGAGGACTTTTTTCCCCTCCCGTAGTTCTTCAATATATAACACAAGCATTTTCTTGTTGCACTGATGAACTAGTGCAAGGAAGAGCTAAATAAATGTGAGAAACTAACTTAAAAAATAACGGGAATTTTTATGCTTAGGTTGTCTTTGTATTTGATATTAGCCAAAATTGAGACTTTTAATAATAGTTAACACTTTTCACTACAGATTTCCATTTATAAACCTATATTCTGTATATTTTATAAATATATCCTGTATAAAAGAAATCAAACATAAGTTTATTAAGACAATAGACAAAGACCACATGAATTTGCAAGACTGGGAAGGGAATCCAGAGCAGTGCTGCCTTGTTTGACAGGAGGCATAGGAGGGTCCTGGACACTCAGCATACAAGGGCAGAACAAATCTCTGTAGGGCAAGTACTGAACACACAGCTGAGGGACACTACTGCTTGCACCACACAGCAAAAAGAAGCCTTCCATCTCCATAGCATCTTGGCACACATCTATTTTAAACACCTATCACAGAATCATTTAGGTTAGAAAAGATCTTTAAGATCATCAAGTCCAACCATTAACCTAACACTGCCAAGTCCACCACTAAACCATGTCCCTAAGCACCACATCTACACCTGGAGGTCTTTTAAATACCTCCAGGGATGGTGACTCTACTGCTTCCCTGGGCAGCCCATTCCAATCCTTGATAAACTTTTCAGCAAAGAAATTTTTCCTAATATCCAATCTAAACCTCCCCTGGCGTAACTTGAGGCCATTTCCCCTTGTCCTATTGCTTGTTACTTGGGACAAGAGAGCAACTCCCACCTTGCTACAACCTCCTTTCAGATAGTTGTAGAGAGCGATAAGGTCTACCCTCAGCTTCCTTTTCTCCAGACTGTATGAAACTAAGTACTCATATAATGAATTTTATAATATTAATGGTGTATCATTGCCTTTTCTGGATCTTAATATATACTGAAAACACTGAGCAAAATGAAATTGCTAGATACATAACAACAAGTGTCACGGTTTAAAGCTGGGCCGGCTATTAAACCTGTGGCAGATGCTCTCTGTTAACCCTCCCCCCCCGCCCCAAAGGGAAAGGGAAAAGGGAGAGAGACTTAGGGGCTGGAAAGTTAAAACAGTTTTAATAAACTATAATAATGAAAAAAAGAGTATAATAATAATATTGGAATAATCAAATATATATATAAAAATATATACAAATATATACAAAACCAAGATCAAGCTCCCCCAATGTCGGCCATGTCACCACCGGCACTGCAGGGCAGGCTGCGGGAAGGCCCAGGCTGGGCCCAGCGACTGTCGAGAGCTGGATTCAGGAATGCACGGATCAGGATCGGGGGCAGCAGGAAAACGGACAAAGTCCTCTTCGGACACTGGCCATAGCAGAAAGAGAGCGAGACCCTTGTGATCCCCCCGCTTTATACTGAGAATGACGTGTATGGGATGGAATACCTCGTTGGTCAATTTTGGGTCACCTGCCCTGTCCGCTCCTTCCTGAAGGTGCGACCCCCCTTCGGCTCTTCACTCGTAAGCAGGGAGGAATTTAGCAGTGACCTTGGTTTCTCTAGGAGTAAGTCCAGCAAGAGCCTTTCTGTATAACATCCCTACCGGTGCCTCAGTGATAACTACAAACTTTGAGCATTATCAGTCCTGGAAGCAGACACTGTCTGCAAAACATGCAGTTACTTTCAGAAAGTGCAGTTACTTAGAAGAGACTTAGCTGAAAGTAAAAATCACTGAAAGGAAAATTGGCCTGGTTTAGGCCAAACCAGGACAACAAGGCAGTGGATGGATGTTTCCTAATAGCTGTGGTACATATTTCTTGTCTTGTCTTCACACACCAACCTGCTGGTTGCATGTAACAGCCCATAGCATGGGCAGCCGAGCAAACAGAATATCAGCCTCCAAGCTTTAGGGTCTGAACCCAAGTGAAGGGGTATGTGGGTGTCCTGTTTTAATTTTCCAGCCCAGAAGTCTCTCTCCCTTTTCCCTTTCCCTTTCCCTCTGGGGGGAGGGGGGGGGGGATAACAGAGGGCGTCTGCCGCAGGTTTAATAGCCAGCCCAGCTTTAAACCGTGACAGTGGGCAAGGGTCTGAAAGCAAGGAGAAACCAGAGCTCAGCATCACAGCTGATGCCAGTCCATTGGCAGCCCAACCCATGGCAGCCCATCTCTCAGCAAGTTTCTGGTAGGTATCAGGGGAGTTTTAATGAGAATTAGAAGCAGGCATTTGAAAGAGAGCAATGAGGTCACTTCACAGTGGTGGAGGAGAGCACTGGAATTGCTCAAGCACCTGCGCTAGCAGGACACAGCACAAAAGTACTTGCCCGACAACATAAAAAATTAGGGTGAAAGCATCTGGCACTTCTGGTTCCAGATGGTCGAGCTCTCAGGGCTGGGAGAAAGGATAGTTAGACCTTAAGAGAAAAGCTATGGCTTATGTTTGACATGACACAAAGAGAAGAGCAGAGTAGTGAAGAATGATGTGTAATACAAATTAAGATTGCAGCAGCAGTATATAGTTGTATCCTATATGGAAGGGAAAAAAATGGATTCTTGGAAATAGCTTGAAATGGAAAAGGAAGAGCAATTCAGGGGAAAAAAAAAAGAAGTATTTTTTTTTCTGGGGAAAGAAGACCAAGTTAAATGACTGTATAGCTGGGAGTACAGATTTCAGCATAAAAAGAGACAGAGAAACAAAACATAACTCTGCAGTAACTTTCTTATTCCAGGCTAAAAGCTGATTCCTCATTTTCCTTGCTCTTCAAAATATCACAGCACCACCATTTCATGAGAGTCCAGCAAGAACCAGCCAAAGCTTGAATAAATGCAGCAGGAGCACTGCTACTTTACAGCAGGCTTTTCTGGAGCTTCCCCCCACACACCCCCTCTGAAGGAATAAAACAAGCTGATAGCTGAATAATGTAATCAACAGCAATTCACTGCTTTGAAATTTGGTAAATAAGCAGAAAATATGGACTATGGGGTAATGTACTTTAGAAAAAATAATTGTAAAGAAGCAGACTGGAATTTCTTGTGTTAACGAAAATTTTACATACTTTGTACTTTATGGATACACAGTTCAAATGCTATACTTCTGAGGATATATCATGATAGGTATGGAGTTCAAAAACATTAATGAGGATTCTGGTCAAATCATATGGGTTTTGTTAAATGATGTTTTGAATAAATGTGAAATTGCTAACCAGGAAAGTTTAACTCCCATCCAGAAATCAATTAAACGCCATGTTAATTACAAGCAACTTGTTTCACTGAAAGCAGCACTTGTTCTAAGAGGGTAAAAGATCAATCTGCCTTTGCTCTCCTGAAAAACACCAATGATGACAACTCATAACACAATATGGTTTTTTTGAGTGCCACAGCTGTTTTCTTACCATCCTGCTATACCCTACCTGGCAGGAGGGTAGCTTTGATGCCCTCCTGCTCAGGTTTCCCACTGGCAGAACCTTCCTGGGGTGGCCTGCCCTGTCCCGCAGCTCACTGTGCCAGCACACCCACCTAAGGGAAGTTCTGGGCAGGAAAATTTAAAATTTCCCCAAAAGGGTGGTGAGGAGAAAGAGTTCAACAACTTCTAAACAGAACGAAATGTATTTGATATGAATGGTCATAGAGGTTGCCCCCCTGTTTGGCTGACACCAGAAGTACTTCTGCCTAATAACAATTAGTGGACTAATGAATGCAGCCTATTCAGAAAAAGCCTAGGATAGTAAACACGTGAAAAAAAAGAAGTCTACATGCTTTTAGTGTAAGTAGCAAAACTATTTTATCCACAAAACTGTAAGGCATTGGTTACTGAATACAAGCTAATAGACATATAGGGAGTTTCATCTGAAATATAGTTTATAAATACCATTTCACCACTGATTATATGTCATACACTTCCATAAGCACAACCCACATGAATCTCTGATAAACATTTGCAAATCGACTCCCTCAACCTCTTAACTGAAAAGCGTAACACAGCAAAAAGACATCTTTTAAAAGAAGCTGAAAGCATTCCTCATCATAAGCAATAATGAGAAGGAACAAAAAAAAAAAATCCAAAACCAAAAAACCTACAATCCCCAAAGATTCTACAGAACTGCCAGAACGTTTTGGAGTGTACTCATTCGGGTTGTGTAACTCCAGGACAAAGCTGACCTGCCATCACAGAAGGTTGCACACATAGGAAGACCACTGAAAATACAAAAACAACAATGTAAAACAAAAAAAAAAAGTACTATTTAACTTTCTCTCCACTATCCACATTCTTCAGATGTGGAAGCAAGTAGTCAGCAAGTAAAATCTGAAAGCAGAGGAGGACACTGCTACATTGGAAAAGAGGAAAACAATGAGAGAAATAATCTTAACCTGGAAAAGCAGAAAAACTGATTCAGAGGGATCTCCCATTGTAAAGCCAGAATCTAACATGATTATTCATCACAGATCTTTTTTAATTCTTCAGTTAGGCCCACCAAAGTAAGAAAACGGAAGAAATCTGAAGTAAAACTGCAGAGTTGGGGGGGGAGGGGGGGGCGGTGTTTTGCATTCATTCTACATAAGCACCCAACAGTCAATAAAACTCAGACTCTCCTTATGAAAGAACACACACGGCATCTAAAAATTAAAATGTTACCTTTAGAAATGCAGAGTTCAGGCCTGACGAGCTGAAGTACTCCTTTCTTTCTGAAATGCACTTTGTATCATATCTGGATATCGCAAGCTAACTACTGTCAAGTCAGAAGTATAAAAGAAAATCACAGAAATGAGTTTTCCAATGCAAGAGGAATATTTTGGACTTGTTGAGCGTTAAACAGAGGTTTCATAACTCAGATCAATATCAGTTTGCTGAGAGCATTGGTACAATTCATTACAAATGCTACTCCATAAAACAAGTCCCTCAAATACATTATTTCACTCTGACCCTTGTCTTTGAGAAGTTGGTCTCTGTAACCTCTTGGCTTAAAACACTGCAAAAAAGGCATGCAGCCACCTTCTCAGGGTGGGTAGTAGAGGTAACACACTTAGAATTCTTGTTTTGTGAGAAATGTTGATGTTCCAGAGTAGGTTTCACCACAACTGAAAGCGAAATAAGTATTTCTTATTCTCAGCAATAAAACACATTTTGAATTTTCAATATTTTATATTGCAAAACATTCTAAACAAATTATACATTTCATGATAAATCAGCAGTAATGCACTACAGAATTTACTACTGCTATCAATGACTCCGGTTGACTTAATAACAAAAGCTAAAATACTTTCCCTTCTAGTTAATAAGGATTGAAACATCTGCTTCTTCATGAACAATATCTCCTGCTTCCATTCTTGTGGAATATTTTGACAGAAGCATTTGATTGCTTCATTACAAACAGGAGAAAATGTGAACAGGATTATATTCCATTTATTTTTTCACCTACAGGAAAGCTGGAGAGGGGTTTTTTATAAGGACAAGTAGTGACAGGACAAGGGGGAATGGTTTTAAACTGAAAGAGGGTAGATTTAGATTAGATATTAGGAAGAAATTCTTTCCTGTGAGGGTGATGAGACACTGGAACAGATTGCCCAGAGAAGTTGTGGCTGCCCCCTCCCTGGCAGTGTTTAAGGCCAGGTTGGATGAGGCTTTGAGCAACTTGGTCTAGAGGAAAGGTGTCCCTGCCCACAGCAGGGGGGTTGGAACTAGATGATCTTTAAGGTCCCTTCCAACCCATACCATTCTATGATTCTATTTCTACGGAGTGGCCTCCTTGATTGTTCAAGTAATTGTTATTTTAACATCCGAATTACACCTTCTGAGTTTTAGCTTTCAATAAAGTCTTCAAATACAATTAAAACCCAAATATGATATTACTGAAATATCACTAACCACCCAAACTTCCGAGGACAGAAACATGAAATTTCTAGGACTCCAAAGACTAGCCCAGACATAATCCATACCCACAAATAGATGCAATATTGTTTTACATTGGGTCCAAGGGCAAAGACCTACAAACCTTACCAGGGAAACTTCCCATGAAACCAGGCCAGGAGTTTTCTTTTCAGTTGTCACTATGAGGCAAGTGCCCTGATAAGACAACAAACCTGATTTCTGCTTATGCAAACATCAGCCTCTGCAGAATATTAGAGTGACCCTGGAGTAAAACTAAATAATATCTTTAGACATAAAAGTGTGATCAGTGTCCTCTTCACTCCATTCCTCAGATGTCTTGAAGGTTTTGCCTATACACCCTGTGCAGAGATATCCAAGCCAGCTCATAGCCTTCTAGTAGGACAGTTATATTTACTTGATATTCAGCCTACACTTGTCTTCACTTGTCTGCCTTGCTTAGGCAGAATATCATTTAAAACAGCTACCAAAGATCCAGATCCAAACCAAGCTTTAGCACCTCTAAGAGCATGAAAACAGTTATTCTCAGTTAAGTCAGAGATCCACCTAGTCCAGTACCTTGTCACTGACAGTGGCCATAAGCAGATGCCTTGGAAGTGGTACAAGAAAAGAGGAAGCACGTATGAATCACAACATCTCTCGTGCCTTCCCACTGCTCATGATGGGGTAGTTTCCCAGCCACATGTGGCGTCCATGTCACTGACATCCCTCAACGGATTTCTCTTCCAAGAACCTGCCCTTTCTCCTGAACCCCAAGACACTCCATCATTTAGCTTACCCATACGCTTTTGTTTCTTAAGGATTCATTGCTACAACTGGTTCCACAGCCCAGATTCTTACTAATTTGCCTTGCATGTAAAGGACAGCATTACTACCTCTCATAATTGGAACTCATTCAATTAAAACTAAATAACTTGTTAATAAACAGGCTACTGCAAAATGCAAGTGAATAAAGGCAGCTGCTTAATTAAACAGATGTTAAGCCATAACATGGATATTTCTTTGACACACACCACCCACACCTGTACCTGTAGTTTTGGATGTGAAATCATTTCTGCACTTAGGAAAATATATGAGTTAATAATATTCAGGTTATAAAAGAAATTGTTACGTTAAAAGTGTTGCTTTGATTTCTTTTATTTTCCTTTTTTTTTTTTTCCATGACATCCTCACCACACCAAAGGTCCAGAGCCTTCAGATCTGGAGCTGGCCAGGGTACACACTCAGATCCAGCCCCTGCAGCAGATCAGGGCTCAGATGTGCTCCAATCTTCTCCACTAAAATCCACATACTAGTCATCCAAGGAGAAAGAGAACATCTTGGCTGCAGGTGCTGGTACACTAGAGGCAGGAGTTGTAAAAGGTCCTGGGAAATTATTTTCTTACATTATATAATTTTTAAGGGTTTAATGCTACTGAAGACATGATTAAGATTAAAGCAATGTCCTTCTGAATTCATGCAGTCATTCATATAATCATTTCCAAAGAGGAAAACAATACTGCTTTGAAACTCCACTTGTACAAAAATGCAATTATATTACAAGGCGGGGCGGTGGGAGCTATGGCTATGAAGCATCTTGGCAAACAACAGGTATTTCAGCATGTATTATAAAGAAATAACATTGTCTTGTTCTAACACTTAACTTAGTTTTTCAGATACATGCACACACGTATTGGAAGGGCTATTTTCTGCCAGAGTTTTTCACTAATACAAACCCTGACTCCACAAGTCTCAGCCATGTGGATAGCTCTTACAAAAACTGTTCATGTGAGGAAGAAGGTAAAGTATCAGCCCTGCTTAGTGATTTACTTATTTAATTATACTTTACAAGTATCTGCAGTATGGGTGCTAGTCACCTGTTGAACTCAGCAGAGCCATGTTTTTGCCAGGAAAAATAACAGATCAAAGAAACAATTACGTGTGTAAGCTAACACATTTTTCAAATACACTGACTATTCCTAGCACTGGGCATGCAGATCCCCAGTGAATATTCAGGCTTTTCTCAGGTTTTACAACAGGATTGTCCTTCCCTTCAATTCGGCTTCTCTGGCCCTTACAAAATCACTTGTAGATGGTTTCCATACTTTCTGTCAAGGTCTCCTGTCGTCGTTAATGTGTGGGTTTTTTACTGATTAAAAATGCTTTCAACCATACCGATTTCCAGTTGAGTATGTCCATGTAGTAGCAAGAAGCAGATAAACTTCCCATATTTGTTCCCTTCCCAAGGGAGATCAGTGCCAACCACAGCATTTTCCCTTTGAGGCTTTTGTGTTCTCCTGCTTAACTGACCTCACTTATCTCTCCTTCTCCCTCGTCACTCTACAAGTGCGATTTATTGCAACCAGTATGAAAAGTGTGCTTTGAGACCTCTAATAGCAGGCTATGCCACCTGTGACATGAAATAGAGACACTTTGAAAACATTACTGCTACCTGAATTAGTCTCTCCTTTCATTTTGAGCTTCATTTTCAGCAAATGTAATCATCCACCCCAGGCTTTAGAACATTAACTTCTCTGACTTGCATTTTCAATATTGAATATCCCCATCAAGTTTAAAGATGAGTAAAGGAAAGAACTGAAAAAAAAAGATTTTAATTGTTCTCACTCCCAGGTCAATAATAAGGACTGATAAGGGCAGGGATACCAGGAGAGAACAGGAAAAATGGCCATGGCTTGTGAATGGTACCTTAGACCAGCAGTCTGGAGTATAATAGTCCAAATACTATTTCATAATTGCTCTGCCTGTGGAACTTCATTTCTTTTTCTTTTTTTTTCTGCCCCCATAATACCTTTACACTAGCAACCGAATAAACAACACACAGTATTGCCACCCAGGAGCTAGACGAATTCTTCTACATGCTACTTATTTCAATGACATAGAAAGGCATAACCTATTTGCCCTTAAGCTGCTAAAGCACGCATGCATGCATACACAAGTGATCGCCATTACAGTTCTGACACTTCTCTTTCTGCTAGACATGGTGAGAACACTGCAGTGACATTATTTACAAAGGAAATTTGCAAGTTTTTAATTGAATCCATGGGGTCTGTTTATATATACACTACAGAACAGACTTGGGGGGGGGGAATAAAATCCATCAGAAAGCTGAATTTTCCAGTCTGCACCAAAAATGAAATTGTTTTCATGCAGATGTTGCCTGCTGGGAGTTTTAATTAAGCACCTTAGGGGGTATCCTCAGCAGATAACTGTGTTCCTTGGCCAGACTGCCTCCGTTCCCAGCATGTCCTGCCATTTCCACATGTAACAAGTATATGACCTTCATGAAATGTGGGATCCTACTCCTGTTGGGAATGTCCATACCAGAGGAAAGTGAATGAGGGGAAAAAAAAAAAAAAAAAAAAAATCACAGCTTCCCGCCATGACATTGCCAGGTAGCCAAATAGACGCATTCTAGCTGACAATACGCATTTTGAGGAGTATTTCCTTTTTTTCCAGAGAAAGTTTGAAGTTTTATCCTGAGAAAGCTTGAAATTTTCTCCTGAGAGCGGGCATTTTTCACGCACCAAGTAACTGAGTGAAAAACTATTTTTCAAAACGAGAATTTACTTAGGTCTAATAGACACACAAAAAAAAATGTGTCTCTTCTAGAGAGCATCGCTGGGTTTTGTAACAACATAGGTGAGCTGGGGAGAGGAGTGGAAGAAAATTAGTCAGTTGGTTGTCAGGTCTCAGGAAAAAAAGAAAAAACAAGATTACCCCGGTGCAGACTGCTAGCATAATGCTTGGACACCACTGAAGTCCTACTTAAAATATCAGCATCAGTTTTGAGTGCATAGTGGTCCTCTTCAGAGGGGTGAAGATTACCCTCAACTGAGATAATAATATCAACCAAAATATCTGCACCTGCATCTCTCATGGTTATAGCACTATCACTTTTCTTTCCCCCACCACTCTGTGGCCTCATCGTACAATTTACTATCATGTAAAGATGTTTGTTGCAATTAACTACGTTGGAGACCTACTTTCAAAACTGTCAGAAACAGAATTTTGCCTAGTTCCCTATGTCACTGCAAATACTTTATCTGACTCTAGACATAACAACAAGTTTTGTTCAGCCATCTATACAATACAAAAATGACAATTAGTTGAAACAAATAGATGAATATTACCATAACAAAACACAATTTCATCCTAGTTCCAGGCTTCAGTTCTGTGTGAAGTTAGAAGTTCAAGAGAGCGATTAATTTGCTTAAACTTTCTTATACAACTATAGGCAAGTTGTAAACTAATTCCTTTTTTTCTGAAAATACTTTTCAGCTGCAGCTTTATTGTCTTTCCCCCCCACCCTGCAGCTAGTAGTTTCAAGCAGGCTGTTCTTTCCATTCCTTTGTTTCACAAAGTAAGTCTGTGAGACTGCAGGTAAAAATTCTGTTTCGAGAATGCATTTTTATTATTTCTCAATAAATACTTTATGCGTCTCATTCCACATCCAGCAGTACTCTGGTCACAGGGGTTAATAACAGAAGTCCACAATTATGCATGGAGGCTGGTTGCTTAGGCTTTACAGCCTTAGAAGTTCTCCCTGTGGTTGCCCCAAGATGACAGAAATATGCTGTAAGTGCCCTTATATTCATATATACTTTGACTTTGCAGCAAAGACCAACATTTGTTACGATAACAGTGTGGATGTATTTCAAATAGTATAAGATGTCGTTCAAGTTCACACAGAATTATGGTGAAACACAACACATGCATATTAAGAAATAAATTATTTTGTATGTTTAACGGTGGTAGTATATTTTTTAATAACACTTCGCCTCCATGCATGTATACACTTCAGACAAATATACAGGAACTCGCCCATCCAAGACAGAGAAACTGTGCACTGAGTATTTTCTTTCTCCTGGAAGGGCTAATCAACCTAATTTCCATGCACAACATCAAATATCCATGCCACCATAGTACACAGCTTTCAGAGGTAAAAAAATTTCTGAAGCAATAGGATAATTTTTACAAATAATCCTATTTCTTGGAGCACAGAGACATGCCCTTGCTAACCCAGCTAGAGCAGTTACAGTAGCAGTACCACTGTTTGTGACTTACATGTTCCCCAGTCTGTTTTTTTGCTAGGTGAAAGAATTTAAAATAGCAATGATGAAGCCTCCAAAATGGTATGATCAGAAGAAAATACAGTGGTTTCCTACATTTTTCAGTTGCAGATACAAATAATCCACCAAGTTAATTGTGTCCACATCATACTAAGCAACCTCATTATATCAAAGTGATCTTGGGCATGAAGTACCTTGATAGCTACCGTCTAGGCCTGGGCCATGCTAGCATTTTATTTTTCTGAGTGACGAAACAGTTTAGCTTAACTCAGATAGCAAGGATCAACCCAGTTACATAGCCTGAAATGCACAAAATAAACAAGATGATCTAGAGGTTCCTGTAGCCTTTTCTAAATAGTTTTAAAGTGCATTTCATCACATTACTATTATCCAAGTTCGGGTTTTGGCATGCCTATCCTACTATTTTTACTCGTCTTTTCTTACTATCCACAAGATTATAATTAAAGAAATACAAAGATAAGGATTCCAGCTGTTTTGCTGAAACCTCAAAGTGTAGTGCCGGACAGCGCACACTGCTGCTGCAGCCAGTCTGCAGCCTCAGGGAAATACCAATCCACTCTTGAATGCCAAAGGCACCATTTAGGAAACTAGTAAGTGCCTGTGTAGAAGAGAGTAACCAAAAATTCTCAGTAATCCACTTAGGTACCTAGGACACCAGAATTTTCTAGAAATTCAAGCAAAACCTGAAATTCTGCTACCCTGCAAGCCGACGACACCACCACCTTGCATAAGCAGATGCCTAACTGCTTACGTCAAGAGCTTGCAAAATAGGTGTTCACACATCTGAGAAACACAACCCAACAGGCATATGTAACACACAGAGAGATGCATGGGGAAGAACCCTGAGTAGTATCCACTGTTTGGCTAAAAGGAGCTTAGCAATTACAGGCCAAGGCAAGGAAGTTGGAGGCTAGATGTAAGCTCCATCCCCTGCCTGGACAGAGCTGCATCAAGCACAGAACAGGGACATGTCTTAGCCATGGCAGTGCTCTCTCCTGTGCATGCTGCTCAGATGAGATACTGAACTGTTCACCAAGTGTGGGAGAGAAGAGTAAATAACTGATCACTGTGACACTCAGCTGGGAATTGGGACACTTGGATTTTGGTCTTCACACCCAAAAATATTTCAGTATTATGCCCAAAGTGGAACAGTCCCCCCAGAAAAATTAAAAAAAAAAAACAAAAACAAAGCAAACAAAACTATGAAAGCAATTGAGGCAGAATACCCTACAATACAGAGCACTCACCTGCAAGGGAAAAAAAAAAAGAAAAAGGAGTGCAGGTGTCTTTACTCCCTTGTTCAGAGCAGGGATCTGGGATACAAAAACAAAGCATACTAGTGGTTGGAAGGTCTGTGTTTCCTCTCCTCAACTAAGCAATAATAACAAAAGGCAACATTTAGCAAGACTGACTACAAAGACATGGGAAGTTCTGACAGCAATGAAGGGAGTCTACTAAATACCTTTGTTTTTACACTGAGACAATATGTAGGTATAGATACAGATGGTAGCATTATACATGTGCACATTTGCATGCTACAGAAATCAGGTCTTAGCTTAAAACTTATAAAAACAGTGAATAAAACAACATCTGCAGTTCTCCATCCAGTGGTAGTGTTAGCAGTAGTATACACAGAACAGTATTACTCTATCACTATAAACTAAGCTTTAATTCCAAGTTGTTAGGTAAACAAGTGGCATAGTCATGGTTTACAGAAATTACCATTTCCTTTTCACAGAAGGAGGCAGGAATTCATTAATTTCACACACACAGGTAGAAAGCAGTCCCTCAGCACCAATCCTTCTCCCAGAAGAGATCTCCTGAGCATGTCTCCAGATGAGAGACTCAAATCGGTCATTTACAGGTCCTAGACAACTACTCAGAACACACAATGACTTTTAGAAAGAGATTATTCTTCCTAAAGAACCAATTACACTCAATGTTGTTCATCACTTCACCTTGAATCACTTATTTTAAAAGTATTACCTGCTTCACTGTAACCAACAGCCCAGAGAAGAACTGGAAGGGTACTGTAGGAGGCTCCTGGGCTATTTGGCAGCCCACAGGGAGACCCTTGGCTGCCTAGAGAGTACTGTGACAGCTCAGCAGCTGCCAAAAGCCAAAACATGCAAACAGCTTATGGCAGACAAAGAAACACCAAGGAAGCCAATAACCTAGATCAGATGCGGCAGGTACACACAGAAATCCTAAAAGAGGCTACCATCTAGAACACTACAAACAAGCCAAAAGCAATATACTGTGGCCAATACAGATTTCCCCTCTCACACACACTTCTGCCCCATAGCGAAAGGAAGCTAGGAGTTGCTATCTTTTAAAACAAAATAACAAGAGGATACACAGGAAAGACCTCTTCTTGAAACCCATACCCTTGCGGAACTCCAATACAGAGCTACAATTCAGCCCAAGTGGGTTTAAATCCCTGCACATCAAACTGGATATAACACGCAACTATAAAATGGTGCAGCACCACCTCCCCATGTCATCACTAAAAAGATTCACACAACCCATCACCAAAGAACTTCGAGTACTTAAAAACAAATCCCAAAGAGAAAAAAAAAACAGGTTTGCCTGTTTTTTGCAAACAGCTTCAGATGTCCCTGCAAGGCGAAGGCTTCTCATTTGCTGCCCTGCTTACACCACTTGCTGCCACTCTTCTTCCCATTATGCAGACTGAAACACACCACACCTTATTTGCATAGGTTTTCCTTTTCTAACTTGTTTTTTCCCTCCCCAGTACTTTTGTAGCATCTCTAATTAAAATCTCAGTAATTCTTTGGCACCTGAATAGTAGCTAGCTCACAAAGATTTCAGAACATTTTTGGATCCTTATTTAGATTTGAATGTCTCCCCACTCCTCTCTTCACTTAAGAAAAATGAGACAGGTTTATGCACAAACACTCTTTAAAACAGTAAAGCATACAAGTGTACTTACTCTATATAAAAGCCTACCTCTTCCAAAAAGCAGCTTTCTACCTTGAATTTATATTACTTCAGCAAGCTATGGATGTTCTCATTAGTGCATCTTGCTCTTGACAACTACACATTTTCCTCATTAAATTTTTTGTGGGATTAGCATACCTCCCCAACAAAGTTGTTCTCCATCTTAGTCCTGTCTCATAACAAGATCACATTTGCCAGACATACTTCAAGGGAAAACATTGTTACAGCCTTAAATATATGCTATGCAGGCCTAATACTAGGCAACACTGATGGCAATCACACAACTCTTCCTCTGTGTTACCGTCTTCCCCAGGTGCTGGTGCCCTTTTATCTGACACAGCTGCAGCTTCTTGGAAGGAAACTCGTCTGGAGCAGACCCAGGCCGCAGGCCCACTGGAGGTACAGGCAGCCCCAGCAAGTAGGCAGGATAGTAGGCTGCCTGTGTGATACCTGAAATGGGGAGGAGGGGCACAGCGAGCAGAAGGTGTGTGCGGGTAGAAGCGAATGTCTGCGTGGAGAAAAGTTGGTTTGCAGGTATCAAGAGGGGCTGTAGAGCAAACGTTTTAAAACTCAAATAGTTGAAGGGGAGAAAAGGGGGAGGGCAAGCTAGGAGAAAAGAAGAAGGGAGGAGGAGACTTAACTCACAGACCTCAAAGGTCCCATTAAACCATGTGATTTCTATCCACAGCTTTCTAAAAGCTGTATTATCTGTTTTTATACACTCAACCTTTCATAAAATATCACTAGCCATTCCCCCACCAAGCCCTTTGGCACTGCACCAATTCTTTCCATACCCACCTATAGGTCCCGAAATGTCCAGACTGCTCCCAGCTGTTACCCTGATGCCAGGATGTCCTCAACTGGCTTTACTCCACAGAATCCTGAAGAGCACACAATAGTATTTCCTAGTCCTCCCTAGTATTTCCTAGTCAAGACATTGGCCCAAAATACTGTGCTTTATGAGAACAAGCAAAGAGATAAGGATGATTGAGATTTTAGATACTTGAATCTGCTCCTAATTAGACGAATGATGCAATGTAGACATTAACAAGTGCATCACTTTGTTCACATCATCAAACAGCCGGTGGTAACTTAATAACTAGGTCTTCACTGCATACACAGACAGCTTTACATGTTCTGTTCTAAATTCATTTAGGCAACTGACTAATTTCATCATATGTTTGGGTTCTCTTTTTTTTCAATTAACAGAACTAAATGTTAATTGCAATATCTTACTACTACTACCCACTTCTTGCATTTCATTTATTGGAAAAAAATAAAAGAGTTTGACTACACCAACTGTTCGAGGTTAAATAATTTAATCACTTTGGATAATGGCTTAATTAACTAGAAAAACAACATAGAAGAAACGCATGCCACACTTTGATTGTATGTCATGTCCAGATTTTGTAATAACTGGACATAAGTATCCCATTCCTGGCAGCTAATAATGGGGAATTACTTGCTCATTTGAAGCAATATTGTGCTGGAGTTGCAATCATATAGAGCAGGTCCCTAGCAGGGGATAGATAGACATTGCAAAGATCTAAGGAGTTGAGCTCATTTGCTTTAATGTAGTAGAGAATAGTAAGCCTTTTTTGCCTACTGATGGTAATTTGCCATCCTGAAAGTTACCTCTGTTTCCCTTATGAGTGGAAAACAAAGGTTGCCTGAGATAAATGAGCCAAGCAATCCAAGAGAACTGCAGAACTGAAAAACCATCCGTGACATTGTATAGTCATGTATAAGGGCAAGCACTATGTAACATGAAAGGGGTAACAAAAACCCTTCCTGGATGGTTACAAAATGAATACAAGTCGATAATCCTAGAGAATGAGCCATCAAAGGAGACTTTCTCCACTTTCTAATGAATCCTGCCCACAAAGGTCTTCCTCACTCCAAAGCTCTCTCTGCGGGGTTCATCCCATTGGAAGCAGATGTTCTCCATGTTTTTCTACGTTTACCTCTTATAACACACAGTCTGGCAATAACCACAGTCTTCTCTCTGCATCATTTGGCCCATGATACTAAACTTGAGAATGAAATCGTAGTACTGCTGGCATGGTGGTGAGAATTTTGCCACTGAAAGAGTTCTGCTTTTATTTAAGACAAACTGCCTATTGCCGCTTTTGTGTTCTTGTGAGTATTCAGAAGGCTTGGTCCTTTTTGATTTAAATGACGTGTCTTTTAGTGAAGGGCACAGTCTTCTCTTCCCCCATCAAACTGCATGACTGAAACCTCCTTAAAAGGTAATTCCCCTTTCAAATAATGCAAGAAGAAATCAGGCAGATGTGCTCCTAAAAGGACTTCAAGTTGCATTTCAGAAAACTGTTCTAGCCTTCTAACAGTCAGGAAAGTGAAACACGAGATGAGGCAAGCTATAGAGGGTGACAATCTACTTCACCTTCTATATTTTTAAGATTTTAAGAACAGGTTAGACAGGTATTGGGACTCAGTTAAGTTTCATGTACACTCTTCCAGCACTGTGTTTCTGTGATTGAGGCACCCAACTCACTATTTTGATTAAAAAACTTAGCAAATTTGAACTTGCCGAATAAGGACAGTTTGATGTATCAGAATAGAATGGGGTAAGGAAAAAAAATAACCATCTAAGGCTGTGTCATCTTCATTACGACGCAAATAATATTGGCTTTAAAGATCATTCCTTTTCAATATAATTTCTGAGTTTATGAATAGAACAGGAACAAAATAATATTTACATGGCATTTATAATTGATTTTCAGACTGCAGGAGAATGCATCTCAGAAGAAAGAAACAATTCTGCTACTAAAGAGAAATATCTTCATTTAATAAAAGTTCCAACAGTACCTCTTTAAATACAATTAGGAGGTCTGCTCTCCTGGGACTTAATGAGAGAAACATTCTATTTTAAGGGTCCTGTGGACACTTCTAACCAAGAGCTTGAGGGTTCACTAGTAGAAAACATTAACCATATAGGCAAAAGGACACCTAATTAAAGACACTTTATAAGAGGTACAAGCATATGCAAAAGAAAAAAAAAAGTAAGTCGGTATCCTAGAAATAGCATCTGTATTACAAACACTACTATAAACACCATAAGCACAGTAGGAAAGAAGAGTGCCATGTCCACACCCAAGGTGGCCTTACATTAGTTTCTTGGCTCACCATTAAGGTGAAGAAAACCATCTAGACTACACAGAATTTACTAACTGTTCATATCCTAAATGTCACTCAGTTTTCCAGGGACTGTATCCACTGTGGTTGCATCCATGTTTTAGAACATGGATGGGATTTCGATCTTAGTTCCTTAAACTCTAACACTTGGCTTCAGGCTCTCTTCTGCTAAACTGCTTCCAGGTCTGTAAGATTTCTTGCTTGCAGAATGCATCAGGGCAGTGTCTTTTCTCTTTTAATACTTCATTTAATATCCTCTACTTCAGATTGTTTATTCTTCCATTCTTACCTTTTTCAAAAAACCTCTCCTCAGCGTATCCTCTCTATCTGATGTCATGAATCTTGTCTTATGCTTTCCAAGGATAAGAATAGCTTTTTTTTTTCCCAGAAAAGGGAGTAAGTATGACCGACTTAATTTTGTAAAATTGTTTGTAAATAATTAAATGTTGGATACCACCAACTTCTTTGAGGATCAGGCTATTCTATACTTAATACTGTTAGCCAAAAGAGGCTTCTTCCACACAGATCTCTATCATCAGCCTGCAAACTGGCCCATGCAGCTGGGCAGGTGCTGAGATTCCTTTTGGAAACGAAGAGCAATAGATTTCCTGGACATTGGGAAAAAAAAAAATCCTGTGGTCAAGTTTAAGGTTCCCTACCCAGAAGAAGTAATTGATCTTGGCATTTGCCAGCACCCTGAAATCGACCTGAACTAAAGTCAAATTAAGGCAAATGTAAAATAAACCATTTATTGACAGAAGCTGAAGAAATGCATCACAAAATTTACAGAAAAAATTAATAAAACATTAAAAGAAAGATTTCTACTTCACTCAGCTCTAAAGGTTCACATGGAAAACACTGTTAGACACTCAGAGCTTAAGTCCCAGCATCAGGTTGCTTAGTACAATCAAAGGAAATAAAATTTTTAAACAGAAGAGGACTTGATTTGGGATTCTCTACTTTCTGCTTCTCCCTAACCCCTCAGATCTTCTCTTTCAAATCTTCTTTTTCCCATCACTTCTTCCTTCAAAGACATCCCTTGATCTCCCACCCTCTGGCTGCTCCCATCTGCTTTGGAAACATTGGTCTCCCCTGGGCATGATTAGATGTGATTATCACTTGCCCAAATGGCAAGCAGTCAGCTAGTGACTGCTGTGGTGGCTTGACAGACTGCTAGCCCCTTGTAAAGCAAAAGGCCAGTCTGGGCAGTTTCAAATCCTTCTTCATGTTATTAATTTATATTCCTTTATACACAGGTAACCTTGCTAATCATGCTTTATACAGACACGCTGCTGGGATTAATGTATGCATCATATGACTGGATTTCATTTGGGAACAGACATAACAGTAACCAGTCACTTCAGGGTGATAACAGACCTCCACTGACTGCTCCCTAAGCCAATACTTGAGGTATCATCTCACATAGTTTTAAACAATAATGCTGCTTATTATAAAGAGAATTATCATAGTGTACCTACCCATCTTTTTTAATGGTTGTCCATCTCAGTGCCAAAATCAGAAAGAACAAGTTGGCATTTCTAAATCTCATAGGTTAGTAAGGATGGCTTTTGCCTGAGAGAATGTCCCTAAAATTTGGAAGTTATCACTATAGTAATGTACCAAGTTTTCTTTGGCACCACCTCCTCTCCAGGAGAAATATTTCCACAGCTTCCAGTAGTGTGACAACAATGACCCATTTTTCACATGGAAGTAAATCCTCCAGTGTCATAGAGTGACTACTGTAGTAGTGGTCCTTCTGCCTTTATAATTAATATCACATATAAAGAAGAACTGAGATGACCTTTAAAAAACACCCACGGAAAATTTTAATTACCTAGAGCTTAAATGGAAGGAGAGCAAGTGTAAGTACTAGAAGCTTTCCCTTTCTACCCACAATTAGATATATCACTTAGGTTGAAAGGGGCTACCAACAATACAGGAAGAAAAACTCTCCAACAAAAAATAAATTTAAAAAAAAATAAATAAAAAAGGAAGTTGTGATCAGTCCAGCTTAAGTGAATAACTGTATAAGAATCCACAAGAGAAAAAAAACAGCTCCTCATCCTCTTGGGCATGCCTCATCAACCACAACCATAAAAACATTAGAAAATGGAAATGATCTGTGCAACGAAAAATAAAACTAATTGAGGAACTGGAGAGATCAATTTGTAACATGAGCATGAGGAACTGATCCAAAAGCCACTGTTCTCAGTCTTAAAAGGGAACACAAAAAATTATTTGTGCTTTGCTTGCTATCCAGTGCTAGCAGCATACACAAATGTTAGAAGCAACCAAAGGTAAAGATAAACATTATCTTTAAGTATAAATACCAGCCTGAGTATGTGAAAGCTTTATTAAAAGAAAATGTTGGCAAGTTTTGGATGATTCAGAAGAAAAAGAAATGGCAACTTAGTTAATTAAAAATAGTCTCAAAATATAAATAAACTATGTGGCAGCATGCTTACTGGTTAGACCTGAGTGATGGACTGGGAGACAGTGTGAGAACTCTATTCCCAATTTGCTACATGATCCAGGCCAAGTTATTTAGCTCCTGTTTGTTTATCCATCTGTAACATGGGTGTAAGAAAAGTTATTTCCCAGATGGCAGCATGGTGAAACTTAATTGATGTTTGTAAACTTCTGGCAGAGTCCCTGATGAGAGGTGAGCAAAAAATAATATTGCATTCATCTTCTGGGAGCTCCTACATTTATTTCATAAATGTAATAAAGATAAAGTGAGGATTACAAGAAGAGAATTATTAAAAATCTGCTGTAATAATTAGTGAGTTCAAAACGTACATTCTTGTTCACAGAATACTAAGTACTTGTACATGAGTATAGATCAGACTTGGGTAATGGCTGTTTCATATTGTGAGATGAATGCATACATTGTCCCGGAAGAAAGTTCAAATCACTTTCCCCTGACCTGATTTCACTGAAATGATCAGATAGGCTCCAAACCAAAAAAAAAATAAAACGAGAAAGAGAGATTAAATATGGAATTTGGGACTTTGTGGCTATAGTATTTTAAGTTACCCTCACAGAGTACACTCCTGAGCAATCGCAAATTGCAGCAGCTCTCCATTTTCCATCTCTAAAACAGGACATGGGAACTGGCACCATGGGCCCAAATTCAGAAAGTATTTTCCACAGAATGCTGTCTCCAGCAGCAAGCAGCACCATATGTTGCTATATGACGTTCTCTTCCTACTCCACAGATTAGATATTACTGAGGGATTCTGGCTTACTTTCAACTCTTTTTCTGTTTTAAACAGTAACTGTTATAATTCTGACTACTCGTTACCCATAGAAAATCCTATCCTTCTCACTTCTTGGTGCCAATGTCATTCTATAGCAGGTTTCCACAGCCAAACGAAACCTTGGGCAGCAAATCACGGAGATAATACTACTGTCTTTGTCTCTTCCTTTTTCATCATAGCTTCTTTATCTGCTCTTTAGTAGTACACAGATGGCAGAAGATGGTAGATTCAAACAAAAACCAGTTCACCAGAAGCTGGAAGACACTGCTAATTCCCTTAATCACCCCTGTTCTTGTACTCTTCCTCAGACGACAGGATAAAGGGGCTACAGGTCTAAAATGAAAAAAAAATTAAAAATTAATTTAAAATACACCTTTTAGGACAAGCTGGAATCATGCTCTGACATGTCTATGTCTAAGAAAGGGACAGTAATGACTCATTGGTGGATCCCATGGGAGTCCAATGCAAGTGAGGTACTGAAATGCTGTGAGACCACAGGCACTGCTACAGTATTTGGACTTCATGTGTCTCTCACCTTACACAGCAGCTTGAGCCAGAAGGAAGGTAGAGGAAGAAGGCTAAGGATATTTTACTTCTGGCAGCTACAGGTTCTCATGGATCTGCACCTAAAACAAGGCAAAAACCTAACAAGTCAGCTCCATGAAGTAACTTCTTCAACTTGATGTCTTGCAATGTCATCTACTACAGTGACAACCTGTTTGTGAAATTTGATGAAATCACCTTATTAAAAAAGTAGCAAAAAATAACTGAAATAGCCTTTTAATTTTCCCAAATAAGAAACAACTTCAAGGAATTCCAAGACCCCTGTGTTGTTGTTGTTTTTCTTTTTGGGAATGGTGGGTTTGGTTGTTTCTTGTTTAATTTGTTTTGTTTTAAAAAAAGACTTCTCCCAGGTTGCCAGCAGTAGATTATGTACCTTGGTTAAACTGCGATGTACAGTCTATGAGTCTCTCAGATTGAGCATCCCTCCAATTAATGTAAATACATCCATTTAACACATTGTCATCTCTGAGTTTGTCTTGCTTGCAGCAAAGTGTGAATCTTCTCACATCCCCTTTCCATTGTATTACTTATTAAGTTGAAAAAAACATTCTATTGTCCCCATGTTGATCCTGCATGGGCCAAAATAAGATGTTCCTTTAGGAGGGATACAGCTACGCAGTTGGTATAATCTCTCTCCTTCCTACTTTTCTTTACATTCTTTCATAAACATAAACAATCCTCATAGCAAAAGTTTAATTATGGGTATATTCACAACAACACCCATTCCAGTTGAAAGGACTAGTTCTCTTCTTTGACCTGTTTTTTCAGGCTTTCTGCAAAATCTGGCAGATGCTTCCACTTGATCTGAACCCAACTCATGCTTTCAAAAAAATTCTGCAGCCATAGTCAGATTTCATAAAATGAAATGCAAAATTTGGGAATCAAGAAAAGACTCACACAAGCAATGTTCGTACGCCAGTATGTACCACCACAGTTCAAGGCCTGATTCAAGACTAGTATACGTATCTTATTTAGAAGATGCAGCTTCAATTTACTTAAATAACTTCCACTTGTGAATTCTGTCCTGCGAGTTTAATTAATACCTTCTGGTGCTCCCATAAGGAGAGGAGCCATGACGGAATGAGGGCAGGTGTCTACTAAAAACTGCACAGAAGAACACAGCTATTTAATATAACAATTATTAGCACTAGCTATTTTCAAAAAATGTTATATGAAAATAACTCTTTATGCAGACAGTATGGCTATCCACAATAATGTATGCAAAAATGAAATCACATTTCTGATTTTGAAGTTGCATTATAATATTTGATTATAAGGTCCAACAGTAGCTTTTCAAGCCTGGATTCCACTTGCACAACTTCAAGACTTTAAGAGTACATTTGAAGTGGTGAGTATTTATCTTCCTTTACATCTTTCCCCTTATTTTCTTCTGGATTCTCAGAAACTCATTCTTCATTTTCAGGTAACAATACTGTCTCTATTAGCTACCACACCTTCCTAAAATAAGTATAGCATACAACCAACAAAATCACTCAGCAGAAAATGAGATCTAAGTCAGTGACAGCCAACACCCCAATGCAAACACAGGCAGCACTGGAGAGTCTTCCCATTATAAGCCATACAAAAGGAGCTAAGACCAACTCATCTAACTTCAGGTACTTGAGGTTGCTTATAGAGACAGAAAGATTCATCTCCAGAGGATGATTCATCCTCCCTAACATCTTGCTGGATGATTGAAATTTGTTGGAATTGATCTAGGCATAAAGCTACCATCCACCTGCCTGTTCTCAAATGGATGCAGCAGCTCTAGAATGTAAAGATATGCTGTTCCCCCTCTACACCTTTCTAAAGAACAGAGATTCTTTAGAAAGAGAGAGACCTTTTCTAGATCTGGTATTAAGCACTGAAAGTAAAGATGGTTTATATTCATGGCACTGGTCCATGAGGTTTTATAATGGTGAGTATGGACGTCACTGTTACCACAGCATAGCTTGCTTTCCTGCTGCCTTCCTTTCCTACAATGACCTAGACATGGATCAACTAGAGCTATTAAGACCTGGCAATAAATACAGGGTTTTTTTTTCCTCGTAAATATTTACTCATGTTAAAAAGAACGTATTTGATCACATTTTGTAGTTGTTTCCTAGCCACCTTCTACAAAGTCCTGAGAGAGACAGTTAACCAGTACAAATGAGAATGGAAAACTAAGTCCAAAAGGAATTTCACTACTTCCACTAGAGCTGTGGATACAACTGTCTAACCAGGAAAACAAATAAAACCATATGACTTAATCCATCCATTTACAGCTAAACAATAGTGTTCAAACTTTTGTATTTTGAATATTTTTAATTTCTCAAATGAGCATTTAAAATAAAAAGTTTTTCATCAGATAGCTGCTAAGCCTGAAGAAATCACATTCTTGCTGCAGAAACAGTAGAAACTTGGCTAAGTAAATTGTTTGCTGCAAATTATTTGTTTAGCTGCAGACACAGGCTAAATATTTGCCCTAATTCACTGGACAATCTCTTAGCACCTGAGGGAAGCTTCTGCTGTAGATATTAAATAAGTATTAATCCATGCTTTGCCTCTAATTAAATGTCATCTAAGTTATCTTATGTGCATTAAGGGCAAAGGATGATACAGTTTTGACTTCAGATAATTAGACAATCTCCTTTAATTATGCCTCAAGATAGACTTTGATTCAGAAATCTCATGCTACTGTTAATGTTTCGGTCTCCCTGCCCTGTCCTGGACAAAGAGAATAATGTCAGCTCTAGGAATGTGACTCATAACATTGGAGGGGAAAAGGCAGAATTTTGGACATTCGTTTTGTAAAGCATCTTATTATGCAAATATGCCAAGACCATGTGCATCTTTAAAAGGTTTATACATAAGCCCCCTGGAAGCAAAATGTAAGAGTCTTTCTGTTACATTTTTTAAAACATTTAGTGAGAACGCTTCTGTAAGTATCCCAGGGCTGATTACTTTTAATTATTAACTTCATACAAATGAGACTAATTAACCTTGCATTCAACTGTATCTACTACTAATTACCTCAATGTTTTATTTCTAATAGCTTTTTGGCTGACCAACTATTCCATGTTAATAATGTTCCCAAATTCTAACTTTTCACAAAATATACCCTGTTATCCTCTCAGCCAAAACTGTGCTTTGTTTTCTTCCAAGTTTGGTCTGTCAAATGACATTGACTTTTATCTGTTAAGTTCCATACCTGACCTGCAGGTCATGCAACTCTCATTTCAAAATCAAAGAAATACCAGAAAGTAGGTTCATGCACAGTTCTGTAATTTCTAAGCAGATGCAAGTGTGATCATGGTTTATCATCCTGTTTGCACCTTTCCTGTTGCACATGTTCTTAGACCATGACCCGTCCATATATTTTTGAAGGGAAGGATCAAAGGACTCTCCTATTCATACAGGTCCTTTACGCCATCCTTACCACCTCAGCTACTCTGACTTATGTTCACTTCCTGAAGGGAACATAACTATCAGTAACCAACACACTTTCATGTAATTTTTACATAATTTTGTAATCACCCATAAACTTGTAGATCTACTAGCACTCAGCTCTATCAAAGCTAGTCTTGCAAATATAAGCAGAAGGCCAGATATATGCCGTTGTCTAGTCAGTGCTCTCCATGATGCTTGTGGGGAGACTGTTTATTTAGATTTCATGCTTTGCTTTACTGTTGTTCTCTTCCAATTCCTCCCCTTCCCCTCATTAAGCTTAATGAATGCATCCATCCAGGAAATTTTAACAACATAATATACAGTAACTTCATACCATAAAGCAGGTTACTTCCCATGTTCATGAAATTATCATATATTAGTGGTCTTAGATCATTAGGTAGCAGCTCCTGAATTAAGAGCTATTCACACTGCCACCCTCCAGCAAAAGTCTACCGTAACTGTACATACCACCTTGTGAAATCTTATGTTGGCAATTCTCAACTTAATCAAAGAGCCAGAAACAGTAAATTAACTGAAGCTTAACCTTAATTTTAAGAATCCATAGACTCCTAGAATTCATCATTTTCTTTTTTAAGCTAAAGTTAATTGAAAATCTTTATATCTCATAGGATCTGGGTTCAGGGTTCTCTTTCGCTAAGACCCATGTCTTATTTGAAAAAAAAGATTTTTCTTACTTTCCTAATACCATTTAAAAGTAAAAAATTCTGCCTGTGTCAGCAAATAAAACGTATCCCCTTTAACAACAAATGTTGACAATAAGATGAAAATAGAATCATTCTTTTCTATATTAATGGATTTTGTTCTTTGGAGTCTGTAAGTATCATTTTGGATTTTTACCAACAATCTCATAACTGTGCATGAAAGTGTATAGCTCACAGACAAACACAACGTGAACCTGCAGAGAATGTTCTGGGCCCTATGGCACAAAACACCACCTTCATCTAAATTTGAGAAATAGTGTTGTGTTAGAACAGGAGACAACTCCATAATGTCTGCCTAATGTCTGAAAACCTAAAAGGCTGGCCCAAAATGCACTAAGGTCAGTGAGCCTTTCTGTGTGTTGCTTAGGCCTTTTACTAACCTGCGATGTCCACCTCCAGCTGATAGATTAAATCATTTGCATTTCATGTGCAGATATAAACTAACAAATTAGGCATGCAGCAAACTAAGGAATTAAATTGATTGCAGCCTGCCACTACCTGGTTTGCCTGGATGCAGTGATTTCTTATACCGATAAATAGTATGTGCAAAGATGTCTGTGGACAACAGCAGGGCACATGAGTGAAAAGCTAGTTTCTGTTCTGACAATAAACTAGACTTTTCAGCTGTTCTGTGATAGTTTTTCAACTCATATGGAGCCTTAGTTACAGCTGACACTTGCTCAATTTTTGTAAAACTTTGTTGCAGGTATGAAAAGCAAACCTGTGAGCACCACTACAAACTCACAGCCAACCTGAAGATACGCCACATATGTTGAAACCTATAGCTACCTGAGTATGTGCATTTCATGGCATTAACAGTGGATAAATAAGTAGAGACAGGCTCTCTTCCATGCTGTTTCAGCTTGTATGGCTCCTCCTCCAAGGCTTTGAAACACTAAAAACATAGCAAGAATAAACAGTCTTGGGCTAAACCTAAATACTGAAAGCACCACAGCAACAAAGGTATTCAGTATTTACTTCTGACAGGCAGCATCAATAATCAAAGCTGCATGCTTTAACTTCTTAAAACGTTACCTCAAAAGCTTGAGATGATCCCATAATCCATCCCTTTCCAAGAAAAAAAAAAAAAGTTGTTTATGTGAAACAAGTCTAGGAATCTCAAGCCAGTTCCCAACATAAAAAAAATTCCACTTCACAAAGACGTTAACAAAACTGGCATGAGGGAGCAATGTCAGAACAAAGGACTGAACTCCTCCATGTCAGGTGTGAAAAAACATCAGGAGGACACTGTCAGAAAACTTAAAAGGCTTTAACAAGTACTTTAACAATGTGTCTGTTCTGTAACTAAATAAACAACTGAAGCAATCGGAGTTGTTAATCAAACACTATGCGTAATTCCCATTGTTAATTTTTCTTATTTAACACTCTGGGCCATATTGAATTCGAATCTATAATATCTGATTATGACTCCCAGCTGCTACTGCGTGTGCTCTACAACCAGCACTTGAACGCAGCTGCTATTAATAACTAATCTGCCTTACTTTGGCCTAGCAAGTTGTTACGACAGGCATTTCCATCACTCTAACACTTTCTGTGTAACCACACTGACATAGGTATTTGAACATTTCAGACTCACCTTTGATTTTCCTGAATGATTCTCAGTTTATCTAAAATTTCTGTGGTATTTCCTTCAACTTCCTGAAAAAAAAAAGACATAAATTTTGAGAAACATTGAAATATCCTTCAGGACATAAGAAAAAATCTGCAGTGATACTAATTGCCAACATGTCTGATCAGCATTTAAAATACTCCAATACTTTTTACTCCATTAACCTTGACATAAATTATAGTAAGTAGTTCCTGTGTGACAGGAGTTTTAATTTAGCACTACATCTCAAGTTACACACATCTTTGAGTCTAACATAGAGCTTCAGTTCTTGCCAGTTCTTGTACCCTGAGGGAAACGCAACAGACAGTAAAACCAGGTCTTACCATGTAAACAAGGAAGAGTGTTTATAGCACTGCTTTTGCTAAACCAATTACTTCAGTACAAATGGCTTGATTTTGTCTTTCAGCATACATGTCCATTTCTGGCTTTTAGATTGAGCTGCTAGACGAAACTCTGTTTGGATGCAAAGAGCTTTGTACCTCACGTTTCACTAACATCTGAAATGATGTTAGTGAAACTCTTTTGGCTACTAACACAGAGCTTCAGACTTAAGTGTGCAGCAGAATATCATCTGAACCAGATTGTTTTATTCAAGCTATTACTCACTTTTCTTCTCTCAAGACATCTGTTAGTTCCTACATTTTATAGAAGTCTTTCCAAGGTTTTCTTGCTGAGCTACTCCATGGATTTTATATGTTGGAAGTATCTACCACAGGCTCTGTTACCTCATTTCAGTGCCTTCAGCACAGCTGGAAGCAGGGAGGTTTGCAGCTTTGATTTACATATTTAGATCAAAGTACCCTGATAGCTCTCCACTGTACATTAACAAAAAAAAAAAAAAAAAGAGGATGTGGAAATATATCTGGTATCTTTCGACTTTCTATCTGGAAAAGCACAGTAGGCCTAATCTGGAACTTGCTGAAGCCAAAAAGAAGCTTTCCAGTGATTTGGGATTAGACCTAAGTGAAGGTAACTCATGTATAAACTAGTTTGCATTATGTGTGAACCACAGTGGGTTGTAAGGAAATCACTTACTTTTATTTGGCCTTGGAGAAACATGTTTGATGAGTTGATTTTCATAGTTTCAGCCTGAAAAGGCAGTAACAGATCAGTTAAATTGTCACGCAACATTCCAGCAAAAGCAAATGCATCAGACCCACTTATCTTTTTAAAAATGCAATCTGTGTGGGAAAGTACACATTGTACTTATGTAGTATTATGAAATCATGTTTTTAAAAAAATATGGAAATGCACTAGTTTAGTTAGATTGCTCTTCTTAAATGATAATGGGCTTACCCTTTCAAAAGAGGGGCTTTAAATGTTAAATTGCTGTTACAAATAGTAATAAAAATTCAGTAAGCCTACATAAGCATTCAGACAAAGTATGCTTGGAGGGCCAACTCTCCAATGGCCTGGAGAGGCCACTCCATTTTCCCTCATGACTACTTAAGGAGTATCAAAGGTTTCCCTCCCTTGATGTGGTTGGCTCCTGCTGGAATAACTATACAACATTGCCATCTGCTGCCTGTCCTTTTTCATTACAGTACAAAGCCCAGCCCGAAAAAAAAAATCCCACTCTAGAAACCAGTAATTTATATTTAAAGATCTTCTGAGTATTCATATTTGTTTTAAAAAAACAAAGAGAGGAACTTCTCAGAGTGGCTATTTTTTCAGAGGACCAGATTTCATATACTCGTTTGTTATCATGCTGTGGAAGCATATCTTACAGAGCATACACAGGAACATTTCAGAAGGCACATGGAGCCTAAGATCTCCTTTTTGCCAGCAAAAAAAAATGAAGTTGTCATGGCTAATTGCTGCTATTCACTGTTTTAATATCTTGATACCAAGTAAATTAGTCTAACTTAACAGAGTTCACCTCCTCTCCCAAAGCTCTCTGATGCTGGAGGCCTGCTATTTGCTTTAGAAACAAGTGACAGACTTCTGTCTGGTACTCTTAGGTAGCAGTGCAAAGGATTGGTTGAAAAATTTGGCAGGAAAAACAATTATTTTAAATATATCATTCAATTTAAAGGCAGCCAAGCACAGTACAAGAACACAAGGGCTGTACCTGTACCTGAACTGGTGAAACGAGAAATACAGACTTTGGGCAATTTTCATGTTATGTGTTTTTCACAGGTTTTTTTCAGCTTTCCTGTGACTTTCTGTCAGCTCTGTTTTATTCTTAGCACATTAATTAATTGATTTGATGTCCTGTCAACAGGAATAACTCTGCTTCAGGGTCCAGAAAGTTTGGAGAAATATTTGACCTTATAGATGCTTAGCCAAACATAAGCTGTGCATAAACAACTGCTGTTTCCCCACCATTAAGAGTGACACATTATTCCCTACTCACACTGACTGTACTTTTAGCATCTATTTAGCTGCATGAAATTACCTCCTCACTTCACACAGCTGGAACACTTATCAGTGTAACTAGTGACAAGGACAGGTTAAAAGTGCCTTCATTGGGATCATGTGCTATTTCTAACTGCACAACTGCCAGGAGAAAAGGAATACCGTTTTTAGATGCTGAATGCACTAATCCTGTAGAAATTTGAAAGCATCTAACTCTTATAGTTTAAGCGGTCCTCACACAGGCCACTCTCAGTGTGCAAATTTTAACACATAAACAAATCTCTGCAAGTTCTGTACCTTGGATTGCACAATATTCGATACAAGCCTGTCTCTCACTGTTTGCTTTGTACAACACCAGTGACAATGAGAGCTCAACCAATAATGATGGAGCCTAGTGAATTACAAAAAAAAAAAAAACCAAACATTTTTCTGTAAACAAGTATTCATGTTAATATTTGTAATTATATTAAAATCAATTATTTGGTATCAACAATCCATCATAGACTTCTTTTTCAATCTAGACTTAAACCTGACCTTCCTGTCTGTGTCTTAGATGTGTTCACAGCTATGGTCATTTATATACCCCAGTGAATAATCTGCAGTAATGTTCATTTATTTAAGTACCTAGAAATGGGATTTCAAACGGAATCAGGACTGTCCTGTATCTTGCACTTTGAAGTTACTAGGCATCTCAGTATTCATTTCAAGGGTAGATGATGCCAACTTGGAATACTTGAAAATCCCACCCAGAACCATCCCATTCTCCAAGCCAAGAAATACAATAGGTTAAAAATAACAGTGCTGTAGTTGTTTAACGGATATTTGATTACAAATCCCCAAAATTGGAACATGAATGCAGAAATAAGCCCTGTGTCTGTAGGCCATCATCTGACACAGTGAGGATCAACCTACAAGCCTCCTATTGCAGGGTCAGAGGCTGGACGCTGTGGTGATCATAGAAGATGCCTGGACTAGGCACATATTATGTTCTCAGAGGAAAAAATAAAGACTGCTGAGTGTCAATCTCAGTGCTAAAGGGTCCATCATGGTAGTTCCTGGACACCAGCACTTCTCAAGAAACCTTGCTAAGACATGTTTAGAATCAATAATTTCTTGCCTCTATTTCTTTAAGAGTGTTTTCCATTATATCCACCACCCCAGCATAACCCATTGTTTCTTTCTTCTCAGTCTCTAGTATGTTCATTTCCTCCCATTGATCGAGAACTTTACACCTCATAGATTCAAGTTGTTCAGAAACAGAAAGCAGTTTTCATGCTGTCCTCTTTGTCTCGTGTCTGCTGCAGGGTTCTGGAAGTATAAAAATTACATGCACAATTTAAAGGACAGGCTAGCAGTGGAAAGCTAATTGGCTTGTAAGGCTGTGTCCGTAGCGCTTTCAGTAGGCATACAAGTTTGAGTTAACCAAGCCAAGCAGTACAGACCAGGAGCACACATTGCCCTCAGTTGCGCTGGTACACACACCCACTGTACCCAACACTTCATTTCTACCAGTCTGAACACTGGCACATGAGCTATGCCACTCACCCTTCACAGCCACTCCAACCAAGGCCCTTTAGCGCTTCATGCAAAAACACAGTCAGGCTCTAGATACAACGGGAACACAGCCAAGGAGGAAATCACTGCATCCCAGCATGGAGAACAGATAACAGCATGCAAGGAGCAGAATAAACATGTTGTACTCCCTTAGGAGAGTCCAGAAAATGCACTTCGGAATTTTACAGGCCAACTTCACTGCCACCTCACCCACTCACCTCACTAAAACAAGTCAATAACATGATCCTACAAGATCTTACATGGCCAGCTCACACTCCTGCCCAGCCAGGGTCTTATTCGAGTCAAAGACCTTTTCAGCTTTTCACAGCTTGTCAGCGAGCTCATCTGCAGCCTGTCGGTGTTCGTGCTGCTGCAGCTGGAGCTGTATTATGGGGCCTTGCCAGCTCTTCATCTGGGGAATGAGGGGAGCTACATGCACAGACTAATAATGCTCCTCACTCCAAGGGTCTGGACTAATACAAATAAACTACCGTCTTGCCTGCTGACAGTGCTCAAGGTCATGCTGTTTCATCTGTCTACCATGCCTTGGTTCACCTCTTGGTGTTTGTTCACAAGGGGAGCTACAGAAAGCAGAGCAGACAGAAGAGATGGAAGGGTGCAGGGTTACACCTCCGAGGCTCTGCGTTTGCAGAGCAGGCAGAGAGGGGAAGGAAGGAGGGAGGGGAGGCACTGGCAAAGGGAGTGAGAACAGGGAGAGGAAGAACTGGTCTCTCTCTGCTGTGTGAGAGCTCCTTATGGTGTGGCCTGGCTTGTCTGACTGGGGCAGTGAGCAGGTGAAGAAAATCCTGGTGACTCAGGGGCTGTCCTGGAGCTGGGAGGGGCTTTCGGAGCCTGCAGTGGTTCATCAGCCACATTTGCAATGTAACAGCTTTGTGCCATGCTGTCAGATTCAGGACTAGGCCACTATGTTGGATGGTGACAATGTTTCAGCAATTAAAGAATGCCTGTTGGGACCCCAGGACACCTAAATTTCCTACTCTCCAAGCAGCTTGTCATGGGCAGCCAGCCCCCTCTGCCTCCCCCTGGTCTGCAGTGCAGTATCAGTGTGCAGTCAATAGGTCCAGTGAGAGACGACAGCTTTGATGAAATGCAAGGCAGACTGGTGGAAGAGACCGTGAGCCTGACTGGAGTGATGTGCTGCCTCATGTGGGGAACGAGCCTGACTGTGTTGCCTGCTGCTCCTCATCCCAGGGGCTAACAGCCACTAGCTTTTCAAAAATCCTGTCCTTTCGCGTGAGCCACTGAAAATGATAGAGAGCATATCTCCCCTCTGTGGATCAGGGTAGCTACTGGTCTAGAAGGACCTTACAGAAACGCTACCTGGAGAGAAGTAAATAATGCCTTCTTTTTTAGAAAAGATTAAGAAAATATTTTATTCCATTTTAAAGAATAATCAGGTCTCCATTTTTTCCTCTGAGAAAACCACGAAGTTCTCATTTCAAGTTAACTTGGATTAATTACTTTTTAAATTGCTTAGCACTTCACATCACAAAAAAAACCCCTCAACAAACAGTATTTGCAGGGCCTTGTTCCCTATAGTGCCAGCACATTAGCACATTTGGCCCACGTTTCTCGGCTTGGGTTTCTAAATACAGCTGTAACACAAAAAGAAGAACAGCAACATTCACATTTCTCTGACTTGGCTGGTTTTGATTCCTCAATGTGTAACTGAGGAAGGTAGGGAGGGGAAGTTTGAGGTTAACTGAGTAAGTATTTTTTAAATTAGAACCTGGTAGGGAGTAGAAGGGGAAAAACCTTTACCCATTGTTTAAATGTCTTTTAGCTCATTTTATGCAAAACCATTACTCAGATATGTCTCGGCCTAGAGAGTTCTGATTGTTTTATTCATTAATCCTGTGGGAGACCCAGAGCCAATGACTGATTTTATGGGTTTTTTTTAGTGGTTGGCTGCAAAGCTCTAGAATTCCAAACCTGTACCATGCTGTAAGAACAAACATAATCAGGGCAGCTGCATCCAGGCATACATTCATTGACGGGAAGACAGTTACACTAGGGAGGAATTTGGGCCAGTTTAATTGCTCAGAAGAAAAAAAAAAAAAGCAGAAGCTGATTTGATTGTTCAAGCATTGTTCCTGCTGAAGGTGTGTTTGTAAAATTGAGTTAGAGGCCAGTGCCAGGAGTTGCCCATGGTGAAGCTAACAACTGCCCACAGCCTGGAGCCGGACACTAGGACACTGAGACACTTCACAGAAAGCAGATTTAGATCTTCTTTTTTCCTCAAAGAGGAAATGCAAAAGGCATTTCATATCACCACTTAAACAGCTATTTCCTTATTTACTACATTACAATTTGATAAGTGGTACCTTCTTATGATCTGGAAGAAAACTGTGTTTTGAGTACAGGTTCTCAATGAAGGCATAAAATGCAAGCGTATTATGGTCAGACTAGTTATACTGTACTATGTACAGTACCTAGGTACTATACTGTACCCTGATCACATTTCACAGGATTTCCCAGTTCATCATCAGTCAGCTTTTCTTTTTGCTCTTCCACAACTTTCCAGGTTTATATATTTTATCTTACTCAAACGTCCTGACCCAGATTCCACTGATTCCAGGCCTTATCAAAAGACATTCCTTTCTCAAGCAGTACATAAATAAACTGTAAACCTCATTGCTGCTACTGAACCAAAGTACCCAGCAGGCATCCAAGAGGGACTGGACTATTTTATGGATAACTAGCATCCAGGACTGATACAGTGAAGGCTGAAAAGAAGCTTAGGAAGGGCACATGGAAGCACGTGATTCAGGGCTTAACATACTCATGATAAGCATGAAATCCAGTTATCGCGTTTCTGCCAGCTGAAGGGTTTCATGTACCATCCCCTGAGACATCTTTAACACACCGGAGTGCTGTGACTCTGACAGTGATAGAATCAGTCACAGACTCATAGAGATGATTTGGCAGCTCCCTAGGTTTCTTCAGCATTAGAAAGTCTCCCACTGACATCTACTGGTTTCAGATGAGGCCAGGAGTGAAAGAAGTATAAGAAAGATGTTATGTGCCTGATTGCATTAGTTGTCAGCACATTTTTATCATACTAACAGGAAAAATCTCAGCAGCTGAGGTAATTTTTGGTTGGTTTTCCTTCTGACCCTTAAGAACACCTTATTACCATAATTCATGCTGTATTTCTTTTCTGCTTGACTCATAACTGTTCTATCACTCACCTGTTTTATCTTCTGGAGTCTGGCTCATCTGTAGCGCCATTTCTAATTCATTCTTTGGTCTAGAATAGAACAAAAGAGAACAGTTTCACAAATATCTTTTCGAGATCATATACAAAGTTAGATGTGAGCAAATAGTTGTTACATATAATGAAGATTATTACACATGTCCAGAGGCCAAATGTTGCTTTAACAGGGCATAGGGCAAATTCAAGCTCACTGAATTACAGCAAAGTGACTCCAGGTCTGAATGCTCAGTGATGTAAAGGAGAGAAGAATTGACTCTCTGTGAAGAGCTGATAGAATTCAAACAATCACCCTCTACTTCACTAAAACTGCAGCTTCTTTTCCTAAGAGGGGAAACCTCTTGTTCACTGAATGAAAATACTGAAGCAATTACACGTTACTTAGACACATAGGTGTCACAATAACATAAGTGGACAGCTTAGTTCTTTGCATATACTTCAATATTCTTATTTCCCCTCTCCTCATCAGATCTCAAAAATCCTAGCAGATATTCTAACATCTACGAACCAATGTTATTTTAAAAAAGACATCAGTCTTGTATGAAAATCTTTTCCTTTGCCTACCCTCCAAGAATTAAACAACCGTAAGGTCAAACATTGAGGGTGGCAAGTCAGATCAGAGCTTGTATCAGGAGTAAGGAGATTTGGAAGCTGTGATATAAAATATTAGGGGCACACAACAGAGGCATGGAAACACTGAGTCAGTCCAAAGAAGACAGGGAGCCTCAGAAGGTTTGAGAATAAGCTAGTCAAAACAAGGAAGTCAAACCAAGCCCTGTCTTAGAGGACTGGACACAGGCAATCGAAAGCATAGGCTTTGTTGCCTCTGTAACAAGGAACAAAGACAACATCCCAGCAAAAGTGACACAATCTGAAATTTAACAATGCAGGCTGCAGCCTGTGTGGTCAGGAGACTTCTCTGTGATGACATAAGCTCTTTGGTGGGGGTCAGCTGTGAATGGCAAAAGAAAGCCCTTGTCCTGCTCAGAGCTAAACCATATCTCCCAGTGTGGTTGGTACAAAAGACGGAGGGTGGGTGGATCAAAAATATGTATTAAGAAATGAGAAAGACTTTTGCCTAGTCTAGTTGACTGATGCTGTCAACTGTGCCACATTCATCACCACCTTTCATTTTCATTTCAACATATTGTCAATATCACACAGGAACTCCCAGGCTCAATGCCAAAGAGAGAGGCTAACTAGGGTGAAATCCTCAGAGCAAATCCAAAGGATTGGCTGAGGATTGATGGAGAACACAGGCCTAAAAAGCTATCAGGAGCGGAAGGGGCTAGTTTTGGAGTAGGTGAAGTAAAAAGAGAAAGAATACAAAAGAGGCAGGGACTGACAGGTCCAAGCTGGGCTGAAATGGGGTCCTGTGCCATGGACAGGGTGGGAAGAGGCTCCAAGGGGGCTGGGCAGGGCCAGTCATGGACAGCTCTGCCCTCAGGGCTTGACATCTCCTCTGTGCTCCCCTTCTACTCCCATAGTCCATAGTTGAGCACACCTTTCCTGGCACGTCTTCCTTTTGCCAGAAGTAAGATGTCACCAGTGGGAGAGGCAGGGGGAAGGTGTGTGCGCACTATTCCTGGCAGCTGAGGCCAATGTCACCCTCTGTACAGCAGCACTTTTGCAGAAGATAGCACAAGCCTTATGTGGCCCTACCAAAGAGGAAACACAAGGACAATAGGTTTGATACTTCTGAAATCCAGCACAGGCTATTCAGTGAATGCTCTGCTTATTCTGTAGATTTCTCTACTGTGGGTTGCTCCTACAGAAACTGTTGTAAGCAATGAAGCAAAGGGAGCACTAGATCTCCTGTGTTAAAGGTAAGTTCAGGAAGTGGCCATATCTGACTTCAAATACTTAATTTCTCTGTAGCATCACCAAGGAAAACAGCTAATATTTTCAAGCAAATAGTGCCTGTTATTGTGCTATAGGCAGAGTGTCCAGAAGCATGATAATGTACAGCTCGTACTCACTCTAAATAAATTGAGAGGAAATAAGATAATCAAAAAATGTTTAACACAGTCCAGAGAATAGAGAGTCTTGTTTCAGTTTGGCTCCAGGAAAATCATACATTTTGTGCTGTGACAGAAGGTTTACTTGTGCTACCACACATGGGTCTGTTGAAAACCCAGAGATGATTGTTTGGATTTTGACTATGTCGATGTCATTCTCAGCATAGTTCACTTACCCAACTAGCTCCTCTTCCTCAAGGATTTCTTGCTTGTAATGCCTGCTCCCTCTTCCCTTCTCTTGCCTACAAATGCTGGATTTTAGCGGGTAATTATTTTGTCAACAAATATGGAAGAATTATTTTTCCCCACCTTAGTTATTATTGGGAGAGTCACTGTAGAATTTCTACCATCCCTAGTACCACATCACAGTGTACATAATCAGACGGCAACTTAATTTTTCGCTTATAATATTTCAGTTGTGTTCCACATGCAAATCACTGTCCTGAGTGCCCAAGAGGAGAAATAAACAGATTTGGTCCCCAAATAAATGATTTCAAGTGTCATCTTTCAGCATAGTGAAAAATCAAAAGGAAAAAAAGAATAAGAAAATGTCTGATAAGTCAGATAAGAATTATCACTAAGAATTATCACTCCTCACATGTAACTGTCAAAGTCAGAGGTGGAAAAATAATTCACCAGTAGGTTACAGTCTGGTTTTTTTTTTTTCCCCAAACATTTTAAGGATTTTAGAATTAGGGCTAGTGTTTAAAAAAAAAAAAAGTTAGTGAAGGTTGGGATTTTGAGGGGTTTTGGTTTGTTTGTGGAGGTTTTTTTAGTAATGTTTTTATCAAAGTGCTTAAGTGGTAGCCAGATGTTTGGTGTTTGTTTGTGTAACTCACACAGTACGTTAGGTGAAATCTGGGAAAGAACTCATACATCTTTCCCAAAAGCTGTTTGCCCTTCTGTCCTGACTATACAGAGACACCCAAGCAAGTGCAAATGAAGTATTGCATGTGATGCTGCTCTCTTGTATCCTGGGGCACACTGCAGGAAGAAAGAGTCATGGCTTGCTGCTATATGGTTAATTAAAAGGCATAAAGTCACAGCAGGAACACTGGGACACAGGAAAGGGCTTGTTGTCTCACCAGTAGGGCCAGAAGCAGAACTGGGAACACACTAAAAACAAAATCACATGGCTTTCATAGCCATGCAGTTTAGTTTGCTGGTCAGCTATGAAAAAAAAAATCAGGGAAACACTTAATGTACCCACAGTTGTGGCCCTAATTTGAATGAATGAAATCAGTGAGTGAAAACATGGCCTGCTCCTGAACCACAGAATATGAGCAATTTCCAATTCACCTTTCTCCCCAGTGCTATTTCCCCCAGTCTTGTGGCCTTTGCATCTGCAGACAATTTGCAGAGGTGTGATCTAGGTATAGGGATTGAGTGCACCCTCAGCAAATTTGCAGATGACACCAAGCTGGGTGGGAGCGTTGATCTGCTGGAGGGTAGGAAGGCCCTACAGAGGGATCTGGACAGATTAGATAGATGGGCCAAGACAACGGCATGAGGTTCAACAAGAACAAGTGCTGGGTTACACTTTGGCCACAACAACCCCATGCAGCGCTACAGGCTGGGGGAAGAGTGGTTAGAAAGCGGCCCGGTGGAAAGAGACCTGGGGGTGCTGATCGACAGCTGGCTAAACATGAGCCAGCAGTGTGCCCAGGTGGCCAAGAAGGCCAATGGCATCCTGGCCTCTATTAGGAATAGTGTAGCCAGCCGGACTAGGAAAGTGATCGTCCCTCTCTACTCGGCACTGGTGAGGCCACACCTTGAGTACTGTGTCCCGTTCTGGGCCCCACACTTCAAGAAAGATGTTGAGGTGTTGGAGCGAGTCCAGAGGAGGGCAACCAAGCTGGTGAAGGGTCTGGAGGGTCTGACCTATGAGGAGCAGATGAGGGAGTTGGGGTTGTTTAGCCTGGAGAAGAGGAGGCTCAGAGGTGACCTTATTGCCATCTACAACTACCTGAAGGGAGGTTGTAGTGGAGTGAGAGTCGGCCTCTTCTCCCAGGCAACTAGCGATAGGACAAGAGGACACAGCCTCAGGCTTCGCCAAGGGAGGTTCAGGTTGGACATTAGGAAGAACTTCTTCTCAGAAAGGGTCATTAGACATTGGAACGGGCTGCCCAGGGAGGTGGTAGAGTCACCATCTCTGGATGTGTTTAAGAAAAGACTGGACATGGCACTTAGTGCCATGGTCTAGTTGACGTGGTGTCAGGGCAATGGTTGGACTTGATGATCCCTGAGGTCTCTTCCAACATGATTGATTCTGTGTGATTCTGTGTGATTTCTCCTTTCTCCATTAGCATGATGATGCTTATAGATTGGAATGGTGTCAGCTCAAATCACTGAGCAGACTGGAAATCAACCTTCTGCAGAGGCATATCTCAACACTTCTATTCTCTGCTCTTGGTTGCTTACCTGTGTACAGTGGGAGAAGGAGCAAATATGAGGAAGAAATCAGCCACCCCCTTTGAGACCACAAGTGATTAAATAAAAGAAACAAATGGTGCTATGAGCCCATTAATTTTGTTAGGTGTGTTTGATTTTAAAGTGTGAGCAAGGGGGCTGTGAAAAGTCTTCTGAAGAATATAAATCCCCCAGAGAATCACTTCCCTTACTGAAGCTAAAAAGCGTTAAATGTCCCAGAAGCACTAAGAAAAAAATTGGCAAAAGGGCACTGAGAGATAATGCATTTAAAACAATAGTTAAGATACATCTAGCTTACACTGTGCTAAAGATCAGGAATATTTCTTACCTTAATTTCCTTCAGAAAATCACCAAATATGAGAGAGCTGTTGCATATATCTTCAAATACTTCCTCAACAACCTGTGGTCACTTGAAATGGAGGGGATCACAGCCACAGATTTTCTGGGTCTCCCGTACAATCATCAAAACGAATGACTGCACACCTGCATGTGCAGAAGGTCTAAAATAGTTACTGTCAGAATGTATTACTTTGTTCAAGTTCATGCCGTTTCTCCTGACAGTATGCAGTAAGAAATAACATGAGAATCCAGATCCAGTCATGGTCATATAGCATGAATTCTCTTCCCTGGTCCTGCAAATACCACTGCTTAATTCTCTGTACAACACTCCTGATAAATCCACCGGCATCTTACAAAGGTTGAAAAATCTGGCCATAAGTACCACAGTGAGGGATAAGGTGCCAAATTCTTTCAAAAATTACTCTCATTACATGAAATGAGAGTTCTCCAGCCCACATTAGCCTAGCCATTTCTTAGCTTACTGACCCTCAGCTGCTTTCATTAAGTTCCATCCCTAATTTCTATGAATCCAGTATCTTACTCTCACTCCTGCATTTGGCTCTGAGTGCTGATGAGATTTTTAGTGCTTCCCTCAGGGCAGCAACTCAAGCAAGACAAGCAACTTCTTCAAGGTGTGTGTGCTCTACTCACCAAATTCACTCCCCATCCAACCTATCATGAGAGGCCAGCCAGAGTCCAGCAACTGTCTGTGTGTAAAGAAGTAGTCTAGAGTAGACATAGAGAAGGTAACTTCTTTTACAAATTATCTCAAACATGCTGCTGGACAAGACACTGAATATATGGTTTCTGTAGAGATGCTGACCAACAGTGATTTCTCCCATACAGATCACAAGCTTGCAAGATCCTGCTTTAGTGTGTACTTAACACAACATTTAGACATGGCAATGGAGGGAAAGGTAAACAGACGTATACATCTTTGAACTCAGAGTTTTGGAGCACGTAGTAGATGTGTCTTACAAGTGCGTAACCAAGCAAACACGTGGGATCATCTCTGACAAGAAGAGAGAGGTGATTTTCACTAAACCCATTCCATTTTCCTGGAACACACATAACCTATCCATCCAGAAAGATAATGCAAAATTTACCTTTCCATCAACTTGGGGACTCTTTTTCTTATCTTAGCCAGCTTGCTTTCATTCTGCTTTGATACTTTGTTCCCTGTGAAATCATTCTGTAACAGTTCGTGCTTTGCTATGAACTCCTGCTGGAAATGTAGGAACTTGTTAAACTTCAGTTTTAGTTACACCAGCCAAGTATGATGGTATGAACTGGTATTCCTCCTTGGCAAGCTCCATAAGACACTGTCAGCTGTTCTTAACTGGTTTGTTTTTCAGCACCACAGTCTCCAACACATCTAATTCACCTTTTTTGAGACAAATATGGAGTCTGTCAGTTCCCTCCTCTACTTTCTTTTTAAGCATTTTCAACTTTAACATTTCCAGTGGAGTAGAAAAACCTGCTGAGGCAGCAACACCGGTCACAGGTGACTGTGGATGTCTGTTGTTAGGGCAGGAAGATTCAGCCTGTGCTGGAAGCAAAGGGATGCTGGAACAAAAGTTACCTGAAAATCTTTCATCCTGTGCTCTCATTTTCAGCTGGGAATTGATTTCTTTCTCTTGTGAAACTAGTTTGTTTCCTGACAGACTACCATCATCCCTGTTTTATTTTCTCTGAAGCCTTGTAAAGCTTGTTATGATTTAAGTGTTCAGAGGTGCAAAGTTCAACATCTTTTCTGTAGGCCGTTTCCACACTATCTAAGAGACGAGCCAGGCTCCTCACTTGACAGTTTCTCTCAATGATGAAATGGATTGCTGTAGCACACACTAAAAGCAGGAGGAAAGACAAAATACACTTAAAAATGGGAAAACTTTAGATGACAAAAACTTTCAACACAGAACAAAACTCTTCCACTTCTAGAACAGCGTATTTTACATAGACATGGCCTACAAAAATATGCTACCTTCCTTCTTATTCACAGCACTATACAAGTGTGTAAGGTGCAAAGTGTGTTTGAGTTCCTCTGACCTGAACATGAATGACAGAACCGTACATGGCATTTACTCATGTTCCCATTTTTAAGTGTTGAGCCAGTTTGAGTGATTGTAAATTAAAAGGACTTTTGGTTCAAAATGAAGTTTACTTATTTGAAAGGAAAAAAAAAATCTAATTTTCTGCCAAACTGTCATGGTTTTGGATCGAGACATTGGGTTAGCATAGGTCTGACATTGCCAGAACAACACTGGCAATGGCATCCCTGGAGCATATTAACCAAGAAAGGATGCCCATACCTACCACTAATATGCCTCAGCCTTAGACCATAGCTCCTTTGGGATGAAGATGGCATAGTCCATTCTGTGTCACTCTCATGACTCAAAAGACACACAAACATTGCAACTGATAAGTAGGTGATAATCGTGGTGGTAATGACTTTGTCGTCCATATACTCACACAGTGTTAAATAATGCAATAAACTCAGGTAACATCAGTATGTTACCAGGATGATCCTAACACTTGAGGAAAATTGTAGGCTGGTTTTCCTAATTTTTCCTGGAAGGTGAGTCATTGGTTGATTTTTTTTTTTTTTTTTTTTTTTTTGTTGGATAGGAAGTGAGATGATTGCCATCAAAAAATGAAAACTTTTTAGTAACTCATGATATTATTGCACTCTGGCTCAGACTGACCAAATAAATGGGTCACTGTTGCACTCCAATTCCAACAATATTTGGAATTATTTAGGCTTACTTACACAGATACTCTGGTCCTGCAGGACCTTGTTTTCCTGGGGCGTTGAGGCTATGAAGCCCACAGAGCAGAGTTAGTAGGACAAGAGGTTTATGAGCTGTCTCCAAAGGAACAGGAATTTGGAGGAAAACAATGCAGCTCCTCTCAATGCTGCACTGAGACAAAAGACCAGGCAGCAACTCAGGGGCAGGTTGGTGTTTAAGCTAGCTCTCCATACCTCAGGGAGCCAGACAAGACCTTAAAACAGCTGCACACCCTGGCAGACACCCACACAACATATAAAAGACACTGGAGCCTGCAGAAAGCCATACTAGAAAATCCGGGCACAGCCCAACCTCAAAATCTCAATCCCCAAAGCCAATGGCAGCCCATGAGAAAGCTACTGAGAAAGGCAAGAGTACATTTGCATTAATTGTCAGTGTGTGCCAAGATGTCCAGGCGGCATCTGCTCTCAATACTAGTAACAGGAAAGGCCAGCTTCAATGACCTCATATTTCCAAGTGGCTCTCACTTTTGACTCCTTAGTACAGCTTGCTTCACGTCCTCAAGACGGTTACAACCTAACATGGCTAAACCAGGTTCCTCTTAGCCCCTCCTGCCTCCCCAACAAAGCCAGTTTGCACGTCTGCTGTATTAGCAGCACACCAGTGCTTTTCCTGGTAAGCTGACCCTACCCAGTGGTGAACAGGGAGGGCTTGTAGCCAGGGAAATCTTTGATCCAGTGAGCCAAGAGTGCTGCTACAGTGACAACCTGTGTCCAGCAGTTCTGAAATGGGGGGGACATGTTTCTTCATGAAGGGATACAGTCCCTCCACAGAAATGCACGAAACCACTGCCTCTTCATTTCAAACTGTACAGGACACCATGAGTCTTCCAACCTGACTGATTCTGTGATTCTGTGAGTTGAATGCATAAACGTTCATAGAAAAAGGAAAGAAACGTGGCCACCCTGCTCAATACAGAAGGGGGCAGAGGAGGCCAAAAATGCCAAAAAGTGAGCTTTTTCCTTCACTCATCATTGAAAAGGTGAACAGGTGGCTGGTACAGGTAACATCAGCAAGAGAAGGGTAAAAAATGTTAAAAAAACCTAACAGCCTGAATGAGCAGATTAGACAGTACTTAGAGTAATGTGTTGCTAATTTGGCTGAACCTGATGAACACCTGTCTAGCATGTGTGAAAAACTGCCTGAAACAGTCTCAGATGCATTAGCAGTCACTTTCGAGAAGGACAGCTGGGGTCTGGTGAGCCACCAGTGATGGGAATAACATAAGTACAGGGTCTGTGTTTAAAAGAAGTGGGGAAGGGAGAAAGTTGACAAGTAAAAGCTCAGCAACTTTACCTTCAACTTCCAAAAAGAAAAATACATCCTGGAAAAAAGTAAACTTGTTCTAAGCATGGAGATGAAAAATAAGGAGCTGAGTAACAGCCAGTATGACGGTTTAAGAGTGTTAGCGCAGGGCAAAAGCAGTAGCTATTGCATATTTTGACTTTACCCTAGGTTTTTGGTATTGTCTTGTGTAGCATTCTTATGAGCAAGCAAAACAAAACAAAAAAAATAAAAAAAGAAAAATCATCTAGATGGAGATATGCTAGCATGGGTGCAAAATAAAAACAAAACAGAACTCTGTAAAACTATATTCAAAGAATTGTTATAAATGTTCCCTGTCCAAATGGAAGAGGTACCAAGCAGTATTATATGGAGATTCATCCTGAATCCGTACCTAATTTTCTCAAGATTTTTGTTTATACTGTGAATGATGGAATTCACAGTATGCTTGCAAATTTGCAGATGACATTAAATGGAGAGGGGATGCAGATATTCTTAGGATTGGAACTGAAAATGCTTTCGATAAATTGGAAAATTCTGAGAACAGCTGGATGAACTTCAATATGTGCAGAAACAGTCAGCTGCCCAGCAGTCAGCAACAGCTGGCTCAGTAGAAAATTATTTAGAAAATATCTGGGGAACATGGTGGATGACATGGTCAGCACAAATCAACAGTGTCAGTACGGCGAGTAAGAAAAACGCCATTCTGGGATATACAGGCTAGTGTTTAACACATAGCAAGTGGCAATACTCCTGTCAGTGTGCCCAGCATAGAAGAGGCTTCAGCCAAATGTTATGCCCAGTTTCAGGCACTGCTGTTCAGGAAAGATTTAGGACAACTAGAGGGTTCCAGAAGAGAGTGAGTTGAAACCATTAATGAGAATAAAATATATGTGGTGGAAGAATTTAATTTAGCCTGAAGAAGAGACCAAATGAGGGAGATATATCAGAAAACATGCTTGTAGCATGACTGCAAAGATTTTAGGAGTTCAGGTATAAAAAAAACATCTCCAGTGCTACAAAGCATGCCTTGCTTTTCCTAGTTTCCAAATGAGCTGCCTGGGGTGGCCAAGAGCAGACCCTGACTGCTCTTGCTGCCCAGGAAAACAGACTGAGGGCTGATAGACACAGCCAGAAAGTCAAACCCTGACCTCTCAGCCTAGACAGCATGATAACCCACAGAATCCCCTCGCTAGTAAATGGTATTTGAAGCGCATATCTAAATGTGATGTAGTTGGAGTCTTGATTTACATATCAAGGAACAATAAATTTAAGTGGGATTGACTCACAGAAGAAGGACCACTGTGGAGAGGTAGCAGAAAGAGTGCGGATATGGGTAGGTTTTAGGTAGCACAGAGTAAATTTTATAAACTTACATCTAATAAGGCAGAGCTATATTATTCCTTCAACAACAATATAATACAGGGAGCAAAGTGGGGGGGCGGGGAAGAAACCATTTAATTTTCCCTTCCTGCCACTCCATTCTTATCTCTGTTTCTTTTTTAATTGTCACTTCTAATTCCAGAAATGCTTAATTGTGCCCATGATTGACTTGTGCTGGAGGGATGGAAATGAGCATGATAATAAGGTCGTGATTTTTTTCATAGAAACATGCAAGAGAAAAAGCATATTGCAACATGTTGAGTAGAGGAGAAGCAGCAGCAGGAGCTGCTACTGAGACGGATCTGCCTAGCCAATTATATTTGCTCCTCTTTTCTGTCTTTAAACAGATACAAAATCCTCTTGTGGAGATTGCCGTTATTCATTCTAGAAATGTAACAGTAGGCTGGCTAGGTATAGGGCAGAAAAGGAGACTAATTGTGTTTTCCCATTCAGAATGTACCCTGGGATGGCCCTGAAGGGAAGTCTGGAGTTGGGTTGGGAGAAGTTCATACTCAAATGCTGTCCTTTCATTTTCTCTCTGGGCAGATCACGGTAGTCCAAAAAACCTCAATACAAAAGCAGCCATGAGCTTAGTTCTCATTTAAGCTGAAGCTTTAAGGTCTAAGTGGATAGGAGACGAGGCAAAGTACAAGGTAAGGCATGAAGCAAAAGAAAGCAAATTGTCTGTTATAAAATGGTTTTCTTGAACAGTTCAGGAGCAGAAATTCTCTAATTTGTCACCTTAGTGACTCTGTCAATGAGCAGATAGCAAAGGTGAACACCTCAGGGCCTGTGTTTCCTGCTAGGGGGTAGGTCTGCATCCTGTCACTACCATTTCTGGTGCTAAGTGGGAGGCCAATAAGAAAGTGAAAGTTTCCAAAGGCACTGGGCAACATGCTGGGCAGCACAGGTCCTTCCCTCTCCAAGACTGTACCTCCACTGCGAGTAAGAATAGTTTGCTTCTAAAATCCCATCCTACCATGCCTCTATAGTCTATAATAAAAGAAAACACTGCTCTGAGGAGGAAGTAAGTCTTTGAACATGTCTGTATAGCATAAACACAAGCACAAGACGATGGGAAACTACACGCTTAACAAAAAGTAGGGGATAGAAAAAATAGCCTGAGAGACCTTGACAGGCTGGAGGAATGGGCCAACAGAAACCTCTTGAAGGACAAAAAGGGGAAGTGCAACGTCCGCAACTGGGATGGCCTAACCCCACATAATTGTACGTGCTGGGTAGGAACTGGATAGATAGCAGCTTTGCTTGAGGTATCCTTTTGGGCAAGTTGCACAAGAGACAGTAGTGTGCCTTGCGATGAAGGCAGATAACCACGTACTAGGCTACATAAGGAAGTGCATAGCCAGGACACAAAGGAAAGTGCTTATTCCCCTCTACTCCACACTGGCAAGGCCATGCCTGGAACATGGTGTCCACTCTTGAGCCTTGTAAGGCAAGCAAGACATTGACAAACTGGAGAGAGTCCAGCAGAGGAACACTGAGATTGCTGAGAGGCTGATGCACAGATCACCCCAGGAAGAACTTTTTTGTATAGCTCAGAGATGAGACCACTAAGGAGAGGAAGGAAAGAAATTTCAGTTTACCACTGCAATGAGTGGTAGAGAAGAGCGAGCCTCTTCTCAAGGGTGCACGGTGAAAGAGCAAGGGGCCACAGCTGTGTGTTGCAACAATGCAAAAATAGGTTGGATGTAAGGAAAAAAAAAAGCGTCACAGCAAGAATGATTCAGCACTGAAGCATGTGCCCAGAGAGGCTGTGAAATCCCCATCCATGAAAGTACCTGCAACTTCACTGGATAAGGTCCTGAGCATCCGATCAAAATTTCTTAGTCTAGCATAGAGGAGGGCTGGACTGGGTGACCTCCAGTGGTCCCTTCCAACTTAACTTTTTCTATGTTTCCATGAGCATCTTTAAGCTTGCAAATTAAACACTGTAAAGTCCCCTCATCCTCTATCTTGTGCATTCAAGCTGTTCACTGCAGGTGGCAGAGAAGCAACAGGAAAGAAGTAGCAGCATTATTGTAGTCACAGTGCCTGAAGGATGTAAGTGAGGCAAGGTCTGTAGTAAGAGGTAATTTCTTTTATTAGACTGACTGATATAGTTAGAAGAACTTGGACAGGATTTCAGGCACATAAACGCTTCTTCAGGCTGAAAACAGAATCAGCCAACTTCAGTGCTAAACGCAGGTTGAAAACAGTTACTATTAATTTAGCTAGCTATATTTATCAGCTAGACCATCTGAGAAAAAAACCCACACAATTGGCACCTGCGGAGCGGAAGAGATGTTAACTACATTTTCATCTCTCCTTTCGATATACCTCCTGAGGGAGGCAAAGGGATATTTTTGCCTACAGAACATAAGGGCGGAAGAGAGGTTTGGAGCGTGACAAAGCGGCTCAGTACGGCTGAGCACGGCTTCCTGGGAGTCAGGGAAACTTGGGCTGCACATTGCAAAACACATACATGTGCTGGAGCCCAACGTGAGGTTTCGGACAATGCCACTGAGCAGGGGCAGCCCCGCAGCGTGTGCCACACGGATCCCCGCTCGCCAGCATGAACCACACAGGCGATGCTCGGCTTTTCCTGCTGCACGGAGAGTCCGTGCATCAGCCGGCAGGCTGGGTGAAGGCCTCACCTGCTGTATCCCTCGTGGCTTCCTCACTGTGCAACAAACGCCCCAGCTGGCCCTTCAACATCTGCTTGACAGGAACCAGTGCCTCAGCCCTGAGGCGCCTGCCTGATTCTCCTGCTGCCGCCAGGCCCTGGCAGAGGCTGGGGACTGCACCCACCACATGCCCCATCCACCACCACAGACACCTGCTGAGTGCCAGGCCCCCACCCAGCACCGGTGCTGAGCCCCTGGGCCTGAGCCTCGCCTTCCCTCAATCACCTTTCAGCCTGGGATGTAAGGCCCAGCCTGGGCTTGGTTTGGGATCAGCTCTGTGAGGTGCTTGTCTGCCACCCCCCTGCCCCCTCCGAAGCCACAGCAGGGCCCCCAAGCCCAGCCCGAACTTACCGCAGGAGCCCATTGCTCCTTCTGAAGCATTAACCTCCAGTTACGAACCGTCCCCTCCCCACTCTGGGTCAGCCCGACACACCTCTCCCTGCCGGCAGCATGGCCCTCCTGCCCACCCCTCATGGGCCCAGCCGCGTTGGCCGGGAGAATGGGTGCTGGGACATGCAATGCACCCAGCCAGGCTTTTGGGCTAGCCCCTCCAGCTCCCCAGGCACTTCTTCTGCTAATTACTACTGCTTCTGGCACCAGTTACTGTTTTCTCCACTTTTCTCTAAGAATGGCCTGACTGACACCATTTCAAACCCCCACAACCAGCATCATGCATCCCTTGTCTAAAAGCATTAGTTACCAAAGGAAAAAAAGGGGGAGAGGGGAAAAAAAAAAAGCATTTCTTCTGGCATGTCCTATTTTTGGTAAACTCCCCCCCACCTTTCTGTTCCCTCCGTGCTTAAATTAGATTTACTTTCAAAATTTGACCTGAATTTATATGTTCCTTGTGTAACTAAAGGTCAATTAATTTGGACACAATGCCTAGCTATTACTTTTTCCCTTCCTCCTCCTCTCCCCTGCTATCCTTGAACATGGGTGGCACGTTTGGTATTTTCTAGCTTGGTGATGATACCCTTCATCCAACAACCTTTTTTAAAAAGCTCTCGGGCTTGCAGAACCATGCACCAGTCCTTTCGACATCCATGCACCGCAACCATTCAGACTCCCCAGAGGCAACCTGAGCATGGATAAGCAGCTGTGGTTCCTGTTCAGACAAGGCTGACTCCTTTCCTCTTGACTTGGTCTCTACCCCTTCTCCTCCTGCCTCCCTCTCTTCTCCACTCACCCTCATTTGCCTCCTTCCACCTCATTTACAGAAAAAGCAGTGGCAAAGCAGGCTCAGCTCAAGGCCACTCAGGAGCATGGTTGTAGCAAATCCGAGGCACCCAGCACCCGCTTCTGAAGAAATTCCTGGCTCCTGGAACATGCGAGCATCCACCTGCTGCTTGTAGTAGGAGAGGCTGTGGAGGTCCCAGGCCAGCTGCAGGGAGCCAAGAGGAACGCCTACACCAAATGTATACTTAGTTTGGATATTTCCTGCAAATCTATGACACTGATTCTCTTCCCACTACTTAGCTCCTACTGCCCTGCTTTTCTTTCACTCCCTCACATGATTGCAGATGCTTCTTTTTCACTGGTACAATTTCCTTTCCAAGCCTTGCAGCAGTCTTCCTGTCAACGTAGGAGTGCAGAGGACCTCAGCCACCACCCTCACCTCCTTGCAGGGTGAGGTTTCATCTATTTCTAAAAACATCGTGTGACTCAGGTATTACAAACACAAGGGAGCTGAAGGACCAAGACCTTACATCTGGTCCTCCAATAACACTTGGGTTTTCCCTCCGCATTAGGGTAACCTCCAAAAAACATAGTGCTCGTCTGAGATTTCTTTCATTGACAGAGCACCAAGTCTTTTCATTATATATCAAAAACATTCTAATCTTTAAGAAAAGAGGGCTTTCTGCTTTGTTTTCCTGACAGCAGTCAGTGACTGAAGATTTTTAGCCTTGAATTCAGCTGAGGTGTTGGGTGGCTGCAGCGTGTCCTAAGGACCAGCAACAGGCCTAACCCAGCACAGCTGAATTCCCATATCCTCACGCAGCCACACCAGTATCTAGTGAGAGGCCAAGAAGCAGGATGAAGTCAAAGCACGAGCCTCTCCAGGAATTTGAAGTGGGTGAGAAGGACGTGACACATGGGAAACAAGCTATAGGCAAGTCTATACTAAGATTCATGGATGAGTCTGTACGCTTAAATCAAACAGGGGTCCAATACTATACAGTAAATGGCCTGCGGAAGAGGTGAAAGAAAGTAAGTGATAGCAAGTCTTAAGAGCACAATGTCTAGCAAAGCCCCAGCCAAATCAAGCCTCTGTGAGTGTCAGACCAGACTTCTGAACCCACGTCAAGTTGTTGAATCAAACTGTAGCCAAGCTGATGACATAGTGAGAGTGCATGAGAAATAAGATGGAAGATGCCTTTCCCTGACAGATAACAACAAGCACATGTCTGGCTTTAGGACCATGAGCAAAGCCCCATCTTAGCACAGTTGTCCCATCACACATACGTCAGCTTGAAAATCCCATAATTTGTTCCCAGTGCAGGTAGAAAGGAAGAACTACCAAAAATCCAAAACCAAAACCCAACAACCATACTAATGCCTGTACATTAATCCTACAAGCATACATATTAAAAGCCATTTCTCCTGAAGCTTGAGTACTATCAGACTGCGTGCCTGATTTCTGACAAAATAGATGACAACCACTTTAGTGAACATCGAGCACAGCACCAGTCATCACACCTGCCTGACTCAAAAGGCTGTCCTTAGGCTGACAGCCGTCCTGCAGATTGGCACACAGCAGCCCAAACCCCTCTTTCCAAAGGACCTTTGTTTTTTTCCTCAGGAGTCATAAAGCAGTCGGACCCAGTTATTGTTTAGAATAAACATGACACCTCCCATCTGCACCCAGCAGCGATCATTCCCAGCCAGCATTCCTACGTGCAGTGACCACAAACCTAGCTAAGTCAATATAGCTTTGTTACTAGTGAAACATGTAGGTGCCAAGCTACAAAGCCTCTCTTACCTCTGAGCTATTGCTCCTGCTCGTCAAACTATGTTTGTGTAAGGGGAAAATAAGCGGCAGCATTCCTTCCATTACTGTTGGTGCTACAGTGGGACTTTTGTTTGCAATGAACAACAGAAAAGGCTGCCAAGAAATCAGATCTACTGCTACAAGTTATCTTTCCCCTCAAATGTCCTGAAATGCAAATATCTTACGGTTGTTACATACTTCGTCACAGTCATGAGTTCCATTTACTTTGATTTCATATTATCCATTTGAAGGGTCAGAGGTATTTGTTCTGCAAGCCTCTGTGAGGGGCCCAAACCAGACTACTGCAGCTGGAGTGACGTTGTGCTCAGATTCGTGGAGCAGCTTAGAGGCTGCATAGGTCCGTTGTATTAACCATTGCAGAGGCAGCCCTGTGGTGTATGGAAGAGGCAGAGTTTGCCCTCATCCTGTCTCGGTTACCTCCAGCACAGAAACAGGCTGGACGCTGTGTTGAGCCAGATATGTAATCTAGGCCATGTAACGGGCCTGGGCACGCTCAGGCAGGTACCTGTGTCAAAGGCAAGCTCCAAAGCTCAGGAAAGGGGGCAAACAGCATTTTCGTTATTAGGGTAGGTCTTCTGAGGTCACTACCAACCATCACTAATTACACTGCTACCTTTCGAGGCTAAATGGACATTGTATTTTAGGGATTGATGATGATTCAGACATTTACACCTGTCCCAACTCCCCTCTAAGACTGGTCTTTATGAAAGGAGTCAGCAGGAGCTTTCTGTGAAAATCCTCCATGAACTCAGCCAGGATCCAACTCCAATTTTTCCACATGGACCAGGACAGAGCTGAAGGCTCTAGGGTGCAGAATGGAAACAGCAGGAGGCTGAGGGAGGCTTACTATAGCACTGGGATAAATCAAATCTGTCTGCTGTGCAGGGCAGGCTTTATACAAAGTACAAAATGGAGCCCTTAAATACAGCCTATGCATCAGAAAGTGTTTACAGGATCTGGGGACAGCACCGCAGTCCAGCTATTCAGCAGTCACAGCATTCAGTCTTATCAGTACCACTGGGAAGGCTGGTGTCAACACAAGCATGCTCCAGGATTAGATTTAAGAGAGTTTCTAAACTTAAATCCTTAAACAAAACCAAAAGTCCTTAACAAGTAAAAATCTAAGATAATTTTTAAATATGTGCTACTTAGTTATTTGTCTCCATCCCAGTTTCATAATCACACTTTTGTCCCAGAAATAGAACCTGTACGTAGACCAAAGCATAGCTGCACTCAAGGTTGAAACCCAGACTTATCTGTTAGGAAGCTTTGTTCCACACTGCAGACAGAGGTAAAATATCTCTACATAAGGCATCTTAAACAGAAAAAAACCAAGATAGGCACAGACTTGTTTTGAGATACTGCAGGCAAGTTGCATTTTTTAGTTTGTGTATTAGCAATGCCAAAAATAAAAGTTTGCTGGTATTTATACAGTATGTGGGGCTTCAATAGATCTTATTCTTTTACCATAGTTCTGAAGTCAAAGTTTAAGCTGTAAAGCACAGTCTGGTATCTTAGGTGGCTTTCCAGCAATGTCAGACTAGACCTCCCACTCCCTGGCGCCTTCATTCTCCTCCCATAAAGCTTTTGAATGTATTGGCTGATTTCATCCAAACTTCAGAGGGGAACAGTCTCAAAAATAACAAAGTTCCATGTTCTATAAAACAGGTGGCTGTTTACAGAGAGGACTGGAGTCCACCCCGTAACTTTTCATTCTGTTGGCCAGTTTCTACAGAATATGGGAGCCTGTGTATCACAGCCAAAGCACAGCAAGAGATGGATTATAACAGGAAACAGAGAAGAATTTCAAAGTTATGTGTGAAGATAGATAGCAGAAAGCCTAACTTTATTTTTTAAACATAAGAATAATAATGCAAACCCATAGGAACCCAAGTGTCATCACCCCCGTGGGTCAGAGAAATAGCTGTTTGGGAACACCGTGCTGGTTCAGGCCCTTCAGGTAGGATTTCACATCAGCTCTGCTCCTGCAGATTCTATCAGTTAATATTGCTGGCAGATGAGTAACACCATGGACTCCTGTCCCAAAGTCTTTTCTGCACAGGGGTATATTTGGTTGTGTCTACTGCTTGTTGTTTTGGTGACTGGCAGAGATCACCTTACCACTGGTACTTACCTCTTCCTTGTCAAACAGAGAGAACTCACAGTCACACTGAGCACCTTCTGATCCTGTTAACGCAGTGCCAGTGATGTGCAGAAGAGTTTCTGGGTTAGATAGCTCTAAACAGCCAATGCTAAATGAGGTGCAGTATCACATAGGTGTATGTGACTACAACAGAGAAAAGAGACTGCAGCTTTCCTAAGGCTTTCCCTGCCCTGCCAACATCCCATTTCCAACAAGCTGGGAATGTGCCACATGCTAAAAGTAGTTGAGAGTTATTTCTCAACATTTCAGCATTTTAAAACACCAGTGTTTTGCTTTTTGTAGTTTATTTTTCATAGTTATTTATGAAGTCTGTTTCTACCATAAGTTTGAGATTATATTATTTTCAACAAGCATAATAACTATTTGGAGTCTATATAACCCGGAGAAGTAGTATCCAGGCAGTTTATTATCAAGTTAAATGCAACTATCCTCAGAGTAAAAAAGGCTTTTTTCAAAATATTAGTCTCTCTAATGGAGTTTTCACAAGCACTTCCCTCTCACCATTTCTTGGCCTGTAAAATTATAGCATGTCACATTTTTCTCCCAGGCTATTTGTGTTTGAAAGGGACACTGAATGCAATGTTGGTATAGTGCTGGAGAACCATACAGGCTGTGGGATAATCACCCATTTAAAAAATGTGTGCTTCTATGTACATACACATGAAAAAGCATGTGAAAGATTTGGGCCAACCTTGTAGGGTCATGTGGAGAATTACACAGTTCATATTTGGTTTGTAATCTTATTGCAGAATGTGGCATATTCTATTTTTTTTTTCCCCAAGGTGAAAGCAACACTAGTGAAACTGATGTTCCCAACCAGTGTATCTCCACAACAACTTGACGACACAAGCTCTAGAAAGGAAGAGAATTCAGTTTGTCCCAGCCCATCCTCTCTGCTGAGGTTACCAATATCCCCCTCAATTCAGGATAAGCGTGGCAGTAATGTCACTTACAGAAGGAGAGAAAATGGTTTACAGCCATCAGCCTACCCTGTAAAGATCATAGAATAGACGCTTTCAGACTGTGTCAACCTCACTAGCCTTGATTGTGGTAGCATAAACATTAAATTACAGCATTCTCAGTCACAGGACTTTCTTGTTTAAAATGTAGAGTTGTTACTAAAACACAGCAAAAACAGTGACAAATCATTGACACAAAGCCTTCCCACATCTGCAGAAGAAATAATGTTCTGCTCCAGTCTTCCCATGGTGTGGTTTATATTGACTGACTTAACCGAAAAAGATGACACTGATCCTCTCTTGACACACATTCCAGTTGAAAGAATGTGGAAAAATGTCTTTCCTGTTTACCATGTGGATGTCTGCCATGACATTTCCTGTAGCATCAGTATTCCTGGGGAGGGGAACTCTACCAGTGTCAGAAGTGTTTTGCCAGACTGAGGTCAGATACCACACAGAAAATGAAGCTCAAGCAAAATTCTGCAAACTCTGCTCTGTTTTACTGTCACTATAAGCTGGCAGTAAAAAGCAGAACATACACAAATGGCTTCATCTGTGACGTAGGCTATGCAGGATCAACTAAATTCAGGAAATTGGTAAAAGGTCTTGCAAATGGAAAACCCTCTTGATCTCACTCTGTAGTCCTTTCTTGTCACTTCCTAATATAGCTTCAGCTTCAAAAGAAAAGCACCAGGATCCCCAACCACATTCATTTCACCTATGCCAACTCTGCATAGAGACACTGTCCAAAGTACTTCAGAAACTCTTCTGCGTAAGTATTACACGACACTGCTATGAGGCAGAGGGTGATTCTGTACGAGGCCTTTACGCAATTCAGGGCAAAACTTACTGTGCAGGAACACTGGGGAGCTGAGACTTCAAATCAGCCTCCCTACTTTAGGCTCGCCAGTAGGTGAGAGAAGCTTTCCCTCAATGCAGAGCTTGTCTTTCATCTTAGTTCTGCCCTCACTTTACCCTGACATGCCACAGCATTTACTTTGTTCCAGGCTTTTCAGTATTACATTTTCATGTAATACTGCATGCAAATTATTACTCTCAGGGCAGAAAGAAACTAAGGTCTCCTTTCCACAACTCCAGCCCATTAACTCAGTATTTGGTACACACCCCGTTCTCTGTGCTTTACATAAACCTTGGAAACATAGCCCTGCAGAATAGTTTTACACTTTTAATTCCCAGTCACTGGGAATTAATTCAGACCACAGAAGTAGAGAGGGTAGAAGAGGCTGTAGAGATGGCAGTCTGTTTTACTCATGCTGTCCTCAAACGTGAAAGAAAAAAAGAAATCACTCCACCAGGAAAGCAAATTCATACGACAAAGGAGGAGAAAGGAAAAAGGCAGAAAATGAGGAACCTGTCAACCTTATCAGCAAATTCTATTTAATGATTTCAAGGAATTGATTTAGAAGCTTTCAGATAGCAACTACTGAAGTCTCTACTAGGATGTTAGTTTTCCTGTGTGAAGCTTTAAGTCTGCAGTACAGTATGCCTTGCTTTTCTGGCACTGTGACAGCTCAGAAGTTGTTAAATATGAAACTATAATATGAAATATATGTCAGCTTGAAAGCTTGCACTGTAATTTCTTAAGACTCCCCTCACATCTGGAGAAGATGGAAAAGGAGGTACTCATCTATGGTACTCATCAGCAGCATATCTGAGGGCATCAGAGCTCTGTGATATTTGTCCTCACCTGAGAGGAAAGTGAACACCATTATACATATTATAAAGTGATCACCTGAATGCCTCTACATATATTTTGAATTCTGGACTGCATGTAACCAGGGATATTTCCAAACACGCATAACACAAAAAAAGTGTTCAGAGGCTTAAATAAGTTAACAGAAACCAAAACCATCCAATGTTTGGCAACTTGCAAAAGGTTATAATGGAAATCTGTCATGGAACAACTTGGTTCCCTCAAGTCCATAAGTAGCATGTTAACAGATGTCCATTGTCTTTCCAAATGTACTGTAAATATTCTTCTCTGCAAGCATCAGTACATTTTCATGTTAAGAGGAAAGGCACAGGTCACTGGTCTTTTTCCCAGGCTAGTCACATGAGAAACTACATTTTTTTTCAGTGAGGTGGGACTTTTTTTTTGTCACAAGATGTAAAATATACCCTATATTGAATACTTATTTTCTCTCCACAAGTCAGCAGCAGAAAACAACTTGGACTTCACTAGTTGGAAACTAATGTTAGTTATCATACTGCTTCTCTTCTTTTATGATGAACTTGTCCATCAGCACTAACTCCAAACTACCCGTATTCACCACTGCACCACATTCACCACTGCTACTAACATTGATGGAAAAATTTTCAAAGGCTTCTGACAGATACTGACTCTCTTAGGTATTTCCAAAAGTTTCTTTTGTTGGGGCTTTCTTCTGGTATTTTACAAGCCCTATTTTTTCATCTCCATATGCTTATTAGTGTTTATTAACAACTTATGTTGCTTCCATAAGCAGCACAAATACAGCTCAAGGAACAGAAGTAGCTCTACAAACATCATCTTCTCACCTATATTCACAGGGTTTACACTGCTGTAAAAAAGAAAAAATAAATAATGCCAGCTGCATGTTAACAGAGTATGTGGTGAAAATCATTTAGCTCTTCCAGCAATGTTACAAACAAAAAAAAACATGAAAGGAAAACTTTACCTGGTATAATTCATTCTTTTCAAAGTTCTTGAGTCTCAGGTTTCCGCTTTCTTTTAGAAGGCTTTTAAACAACAGGTCTTACGCACACATGAACTATCTTCTGAAGCATTTCTCTAACTCATTCTTGACCCAGAGACAAAGATCTTCATCTTAGTAAGCAACATCCACAGTACAGGTGGCTCTTTCTAGAGTACTACTGAAACACATTGAAAAAAACTTTTCTCCCTAATCTGAGGAAGAGGGACTACAGATTGAGGAAGAGGAATTTCTCCTTAGCAACTGTCTTCAGCAAAATAAGTACAACAAAGTAATTTCCAACAGTTGTTGAGCAGGTCCCTTACAATTGACTCAAATGAGCACAGGATTTTACAGAGCACTTGGATACCTTCAACTAAGCCTAATTCAAAGTTCCTCGAAACCAACAGAAATACTCCTCTCCTCCTTCAGTGAGCTTCAGTTAAGGTGCTTTTACATTTATATTTTCCAGTCTCTGCAAGGGAATATATTCAGGTGTTGATTTTGCAAGTCTCTGATTATGTTTTTCAATAACAAAGGGCTAAAAATGTTAAGGAAGGCATATCAACTGGGCAGAGACCATCAGTGGCAAAGCACCATGCTGTGCTACAATAGCTAAGTCTGCATGACAAGCAGAAAAATACGAAAAGGCATGTGATTGACTGCCATTAATTTGAAAAGCTTAACCAGAAAGTCATTAATTGACTTCAGCCTACAGTTCCTTGCCAGCAAGCAATACAGAAACAAGTGGAAAGGACCAAATTAATAGTATTCACAGAAACATTCCTTTTCTATTGCCTGTCCCTCAAAATAATTCAGAAAGTTTTAACTTAAATGAATAAACCCTAAAAAATGCATTAAATGCCAGTGCAGTTTCTGTTTCATCACAACAGTTAGCCTTAGCAGCACATTCCTTGCAGCAAACAGAGCTTCCTGGAAAGGCTGGTCGCAACAGCACAAACCCAGGTATATTTTGTAAAACTCGTCTTTGACAACTGTATGCAGTAGTTAAACTGCAACAGTTGCCCTGGAAACATGCTTCTGTCCAAGTTGCCCCAGCAATGCTGAGTTCCTTCAGTGAGGAGGGAGACCAGGAACATTTGGAGGCCACGCTGAGAACTAGAAACAGGGCTCGGGTTGAGCTCTCTATCCCGGGCTCAGTATCTTTTTCTGAGAATGGAAGGGTCATGCACAGTCATAGACACAAGGGCACTTTGAGGTCTATAAATGGCCCTGTTTACTGAGCACAAACAGTGCAAGAGATCTTTGAAGCAAATCAATGTACTAGGTAGATAAATACACAGGATTTTTTTTCCTTATTTTTTTCACCTATTTTATAAATATCTGCTAATGTGTTGTTCAGAATTTTGCTTTACAGTTCCTTGAACCTACCTTGTGTTTTTGGGCTATTAGCAGCTGTCAAAGCCGTACATCACTTTGGACTAGCAAACCTTAAAAAATTGTGTGCGGGATTATTTTCCTACAATTCAGCATCTGAGTATCTCTGTAATTCCCAAAAGGTAGCAAATGATCCTGCATTAGCTGCACTGACGCTTGACAGTAGCAAAGCAAGGATCTGGGTGGAAGTATCTGGCAACAGCAAGGTAAGCTCTCTGGCAGCAGGAGGGCAAATGGGAAAGTGGATGCCTTTACAGTTTGTGACAATGTGAACTTGCAGTAGGTGATAAATTTTTTTTTTTTTTTTTTAAATAGAATGAACTTATTTTGGGAAAACATACCATAAGCAGTAAACTGCAATTACAGGGAAAAACAGGTGCTACCTTTTTAAAGGACTCCGTTATGTTTTGGATCCCTTTCTCCTGTGGTTTACTTGTGGTATAACACACATATACGCACACACCTTCCCATCTCTCACTTCCACTCCCAATAACATCAAAAATAAACATGAAAAATAATATTAAAAAACTCTGTATTCAGTAATATTCACACCAAAGTATATGTATAGATATATCCATTAAAATTATGAACATTTCTAAATATATTTTATGTATCATACATATATTTATATGTATAATTACATATCCACAGAAGTAGTCTTGCTGTGCTAAAGCCAGCAGTAAAAGCAAAAACAGGTTTCACAATAGGACACCCATATATGCATATGTACTGGCTGTTTGGTTTGTGAATTTATTTACAACTTAATTATATCATAATAAATGTTTACTGTTCTATTGTACAAACGTAATAGTAAAGGTTTAGGTTTGTTTTTTAAATACAAAGACTGCAAATGAATACATGAAAAAAATTACACACCATGTACAGTATTTATAATTTATAAATGCAAAGTTAAGACCTCTTTAAATTATTGCACTTGCATATTTTTTGTTTTTTTTTACAAAGATAGTTTATATGTATCCCACTCACTGCTATGCAAAAGAGATGCTCTTAAGCCTCTCAGTCCAAGGGTTGGGTGCTCCTAGGGCAGGGGGTTGCATGGGTTTTAGTGGGCACAGCTCTACAGCATCGGTTGGACATGACCATTTGCAGTTCCCGATCTTGAATTATGTCTGTCACTTTCCCCAGGTTTGAACAAGTTTGTGTGGCCATGGGGCTGGAGGGTTTCCAGCCCTGGTCCACCTGTAGGCTCATACACTATTGCTCCCTCCAGCGCATCCCTTAGGGATAATTCAACAGGGCTTAAGCAACACACTTTCCACCTCTTCCTTGGGAGTGTTGTCCCATGGACTTGAGCTTTTAAAAAGATGCTTTTGTCCAGGTGTCATCCTAAATTTTCTTTTAAACCTTTATTCCCCTACTCCATTTCATTCTTACCTAGGCTGCGCCTTGGATTAGCCAAAAGTAGGCCACAAGAAGTGGATAACATGCAGATAATAGTTTTAACAGTTGCCTTTGACCTGGTCATTCCATTTCCTCTCCCATTGGGACCAGTCCTCATATGTCTGAGTGCTCTTCCTCAGCTCCATCACCGTCTCGAAACCCAGTCGTTCAATATGTATCATATATATATATATATATGTTTGTGTAAATATATATATATATATAAAACAAAGTTTTCAGCTCACTAAATGTAGTAAAGTTGAATGTTGTTACCTTGAAGTTCGTTCTTCACATAACAGCCCAACCCGAATTTTGAATATATATTAATCTACTCTACAAATCAGTTTGATCTACCCTGGAAAGCAGTCTGTTATTTTAGGTTTTTTGACAGAGTATACACCCGTATTACAATCGAGCACAGTTTTTGGTCAGAAAGCAAAATAAGAGTTTTGATGTGCCTTTGCTAGACTGGGGTATATAACCTAAAGTTTGAACGTGAACTTCCTTATAGTAGTGTGCAGAAAGCCTTTTCTGTGGTTAGAATGAACAAATTAATTGTTCCACTTCACAGAACTGTTCCTATATCACAGTGTTTGAGGCAAATGCATTATTTCAAGAGGATCATAATTGTTTTGAGCATCTAACAATCTCTGCTTTTTAATATGAATAGTGCTATTTGCTATCCCTACAATCTTAACACTAAATGTTCTAAATGCAGTCACAGCAGTGATCACACTGTTTAAACACATGAAAGAAGTCTGTGCCACATAAAAAGATGAATTCTGCACTGCATGTCCCCTCCAATGTAAATATGTTTTACCATATACTCCAACTAAAAAATGTATTGCATTTCTCTAACGTAATAACTAAATGGCCACTTATAAAAAAAATACTGCCATGAGTTGAACCATTACAGCACAATGTTGTACTACTGTACAAAATTCATTGATTAATTATAAGAGTGGAGTTTCTGTCAGTGCTGTAATAAAATACGCAACATCTCAGATGAGTATCATGCTATGTCAACTATTTTTCTCACTTAGTGCATACCTTTCAGGCATCATTTAATACTACATTAGAAATGCTCAAATACAGCTTCAAACACTCCTTTTAGCTTTACCAGGCTTAGAACAGAAAAGTAATTGGAACTATTAACAGAAATAATGCAGTTCTGGGAGTATAAAGTCTCACACTTCTAGGAAAGGAGAGATCTGTTAGGGTTTTTTATACATTCTTATTGATCTTGGGCAAGATCAGTTTTAGCAGGATAAAAATGCAAGGAAGGGCTTTTGGTAGTTTAACCTCATGAGCCTGATGTCTTACAGCTTTAGATGTCTTACTGCTCTATTTGTGAGTCCAAGTCCAGAATTTTGAACAATTAAATCTCAACATGTACTTGAGCCATGAAATTCAAATGTAGCTTCAAAGTTTTAATTTTTGGTGTTTCGACTTTGGAAGTGTGGGTATGTTTGTTTCTACAAAAAAATTACACATCTGAATCTACACTTTGTAAAAGCTAAGACAGACTAAATTTGCTTAGAAAATACAGCCCGTTGTGGCTATTTTTGTTGGTCTAGGTGCTAACAAAAAGTAACATTTTGTCATGACCTTTCTCCTTTTACACACCAGGAAAACAAAACAAACCACAACCACTGAGCCAAAATTTTTAACTCTAATGGACATTATTCTATAGCAAACATTTTTATGTGGTTTGGATAGTTCTATATTAGAAACAACACCTGATTGACTTGAGACATTAATAGAACAACTTATTGCCAATTTGACAAATTTGTTAGGGAAACATAAACTTCAAAACATAAAATATTGTGATACTGCCAAATATTTTGAATGGTAACAGAACTAGTGAAGTTATCTTTACTGTCAATGAGTAAAAGATGAATTAAAAGCCTTCTGTAACACAGACACAGTGTGATAAGGAATACTTTTGCAACGCTTGTAAGATCAGCATTCAAAGAGGGAGAATAACAGCAGATATACTTAACCCATGAAGGAAAAATGTTCCATCCCGTTGTTGGGGTATCTGAATTTCAGAGAGTATTCTTGTAGTCACCACAGATTTGGATAATTTTCATGCAAATATTAGGAACCTTGGTTTGTGTCTCAAGTACTTAGTGAATGAAAGGTTGCATCTAAAAGATTTAGTTAAAACAGAATTGCTAAGGAGTAAAGCAGAGGGGACAGCATGAGATTCTACTTATTCACAGCATTCATTCTACTTTAGTGCAATTGTTTCCTGGCATTTTTTTTCATTCCAAAATAGTTTGCTGTGGTTAACAATGAATTTCTGCACCTAGAATTCGCAAAGAAACTGAAAAAAGATATAGGGCTGTTGCTAGGTACCCTGTATCATACAAATAAGATAACTTCATATTGAATTCTCAACCTCTGGGATGTCTACGTACTGCAAAGGCTTAGGTGCATTTATACATTTTGCAATTATGTATCACATACTGTACATATGTACAGATACTGGTGTGTGCTCGACCATAACAGAAGGCAAAACTCAAGAATCCAAATAATTTACACAAAACCCATAAGATGGCATGCTTATTAGAGCAATACAGCTCAACAGACACGAGGTGAAAAAAGAGAACCTGTATTCTGTCTTTAAGTCACTACTATCATTCGTTGCAGTTACACAAATGGCCATGTTATCACGGAACAACTACAAGAGTGTATTATCTGTGAAAAAGCATATAATGCAGTATAGGCTGTATGTGAAAGGTATGCAAAGACTGTTTTCACCTACTGTGTGGATCAACATTAATATTTTTTTCTTATTATTTTTAAGAGAAAGATGAAGGCAAATTATGTGTTGTTGAAACACACTCTGTACAATTGCACTAAATTTAAAAGAGTGGCATTAAATGTAAGGTCTTAAAGTCTGTGCATAAGTTCGTAAGGCTGAAGCCTAAGTCAGCACAGAGCTCTAAACACAATATTTTAGAGTACTTTTCTTCAGTCAGCTATTCTTTCATTGAGAAAGGCAGTTCCAAGCCTGGAAATTTTGCTGAAGTAGGGAGAAAAAAGCAAACGCACAGATGGAGAAGTTTCCTAATTTCACTCCTCTTGGGATGGGGGAAGAGAGCAGTAGAAGACATGCAGTGTTACTGTGCAACACAAAAGCTAGTCAATACAAAAACATTTTTGATTGATTGTGATGGTACCACAATCCCTCTTATCAGTCCTGACTTTTCTGACAAGCCTTTTGTTCCCAGCAGATAGCATACTTCAGGTATGTCTCTAATACCTTTTAAAATACAACTCAGCAGGTAGAAATCAAAATGATGACTTTACTTAATTGTGAGCTAGGCAAGGAAATCTTTGCTGTCCCATTTAAATTTTAATCTGATACTTCTGTCACTATGGATACAAAAACTCCAACCTGAAACTCTCTCTCATATCAGAGATAAATATCCAGTACTTCCAGTGTTTTAAGGGAGGAGTTGTCTAGGTTTATAAATCATTCTGAAGAACACAGCACCATCACTAGTTCTTTCAACGTTTGCCTTGTGAGTGACAGAAAATTTGTATCATGATGCTTAATGAAGTACTTTAAACCTTTAACCTGAATGTTGGTTTTCCTTCAGTTTGCAGCAAGAGAATTCACTGTAACCTAAGCATGAATTATAGTCTCCAAGGATTCTGCTGGAGTTCAAACTGATTACAAGTAGGTCACACATCAACATTCACAATAGCAATGGGTATATTGTTCTATTTATAGCCAAGAACTCCCAAGTGACACTGGTGTTAAAGCCAGCCACAGTACGGTATAATAAAAGTACCATTGAAACCCTTACTAGAAAGATACAATTTAGAAGTACCCCCTAAGGTTCCCCCCGCCCCCCATCAGTTTTAAATTAAGGCCTCAGCAATGTAGCCCATGAGATAAGGCCCGTCTTTTATATTCACAAGTTGTAAGTTCTCTTTCGATAGCTGATTCCAAAACATCTGGGCTGTCATTTTCCCCTCTGTTCACGTTGTGTCACTGGTGTAGATCAGGAGATTGGCTGCCAGAGTCATTTAGCTGAGGTAACTCCATGGGTGTTACCTTTCTAGGCAGATCTGCTTCTTAGTTAGCATTTCGTAGCTTTTCTCTTTCCTTTTTTTTTTTTTCCAAATAAAAATGAAACAAAGCAAAAAACAACCCCCAAAACAAGAAGGGATGCTTTTTGGGTTAAAGCAATCTGTTGCTGCTGTTCAGTCATCGATCTTCACAGGAAGTGAATCTGAGGTCCCAGGAGCAAGAGACTGGGAGGGAATCCATATAGAGGCTTCCTCACCTCTGGTTACTTTCTCCCATTGGTTGAGATTGTCCCTGGAGATGCAAAAAGTCAGAGGTAAAGCACTGTTCGTAAGTTTACTAGGATTTCTTCCTAACAATACTGTCTGCTGTACTATACTTTGAGATGTAGCTTTATGCTGTATATAAGTACCTGTATGTCCTCAAGCTTTTATCATCTTTACCTTATTTCATCCTTTACCTTCAGTTATCCCATTCTGCAATTCTGTGTGGCTCGTATACATGTTGACTATATGTAAGCCTACAGCATACCTTCCCCAGAACGAGCCCTGGAGCTAGAGACTAGCACCTGCTTCCATTACAAATTTCTAGCCCGTGTGGCTGTGGAGAAAACCCAGCTGTGTCCCAAGAGACATGTCTGCAGAGACTCTGAAACAGCAGTCTGGAGACAAGAGCCTTCGTCACTTCAGACTTCAAGGATTTTACCACAGCATACTTTGGCCCTTTTCAAAACCATCACAGAGATCAGGACTTCTGCCAGTAAACTGCCTTCACTGGAAACCACAGAAACGCATTAAGCCTTCTGAAACTCTTGCACATGGGCTGCCTGACAGTGTATCAAATGTTGCACGCCAACATCACAGTATCAACTTTCTGTAACTAATGTGGTGATCATAGTTATCAATCTACTACATTTAAAGAGTACTCCTCCCTCGAGATAGATAGAATTTTTTTTTTTTTTAGTGTCTCACAGCCTGGCCAAGCCCCAAGCACAATTTTGGTTCACAAGCTGTAAAATGATGAGTAATGTTCTAATGATCTGAAGGGAGTACAGACCCATAATCTCACTTTCTGTACACTAATACCACTCCAGTGACTTGGAAGTCTATGCTGATGATATCCAACAGCGGACCATACTTGCAACCTACAGCCAAATCTAGCATTCAGTCTTCAAAGACAGAAAGAAAGAGAGCAAGCTCAACTGTTTCAATTTCATACCATCAAGTACCTAGTTACTACACCAACAGTTCTTAGATGTCTTCAGTAAACAACCAGGATGGTAAAAGCACTAAGGTCTTACATGCTATGTGTCATATTATTGTATTATGTTGGAATTTATGTGGCAGAACTCTTCTGATTTCTATGTCACAGCTTTGCTGAAACAGTTGATAAAACAGCAAATAATGAGCTGAAAGCGCAGTGAACATGTAAGAAGAGAAAATGCAGCATTTTCTGTGGATGGGGGAAGGCAGGATCTGATGGATCTACAGAAGAAAGCTGGTGCCCTCTAGGGGAACACAGACACCTTTTGCTGCAGGCAGATGGAAACCTGCTTGGCCAGTGCACCAGGCCAACTGGAAGTCATGAAGCCAGCCTTGATATGATGCTGAATCTCAGCTAATACAATCAGGCCCTAAGGATCAGAAAAACTGAACCGTCACTATCTCCAGGTCCCTCTCCTGAAACTGGGAAAGGAATGAGAATTGCAGCCAAAATATTTTTAAATTATATCAATTTCAGCAAGAATTGAGAAACCTGAAAGCACATGAAAAATTGTTTAAAATTATTTGGTCTGAAATAAAGGCAAAAATAAATCACTTCACCTCATCCTCAAAATAATTATACTATCACAGATTTGCCACTTTGGTAGGCCTACTGAGTACATGGGCTACAAAACACACATAGTAGTTGTTCTGAACACTGTAACACAGGTGGCTGGTAGTTTTGATCTACACAGAATGACAAAAGAGTATTTAAAAATGTGGAATAAATGACTGGACAAGAGCACCTTCTAGATTTTTAGCTGCTACCTTACCTCAGGGAAATCAGTGACTGATACTTTTTTTTTTTTTTTTTTTTTAAGATGCAGATAATAGGATTCATTTGCTTTTGTGCTCCCAGTGAAGCCCTGGCTCCTAAGTGTCTGGAATAAATGCCCAGGGGCTCTCAAAATAAAAACCTTGATGCTGACACGCTGCCTTGGCTGCTTCTGCTGCTATTATTTGCAGCTGGTGTCTGCGTTCCAAACAACTCAAGGACACAGCAGCTTAAACACTGCGTTCCAAGAACAAGCACTGTTGGTGAAGGGGTGATATCAAAATCGGTTCGGTCAGCAGCTGAGGCAATACCAAACAGGAAAGAGGCTGTATTCCTCTCATCACACTGAATAACAGTTACCCGTCAAAAATAAAAGGGAAAAAAAGTGTAGTGCAAAATCAGCTATTTGAAACCCTCTGGAGTAACGTAAACCCTGCAATAACATACATTTTAGTAATTGGGTAGTTGAAGTTAGATCTGTGCTCTTGATTTCCAGCTCTGCATCTCCAAGTCTGAACTCTCAACACTTCCTCCTCAACCCCCTCAAACAGACAGGAGAGGGTAATTTCAAGGCTAAGCTAAAACTATCTAATCGCTCGTCAGAAGACTTTCTGCGAGGGTGTGGATTTTTAGGAAGCTCTTTAGTCTTACGGAAATCTTAAACCCCATCCACACATCTATGACCCAGTGCTTCATCAGTGCAATCTTAATTAAGGAATGCACAAGAGCAGGGTGGGGAGCTGTGTCTGAACAGAGCTGTGCCCAGTCTGGAGGTTGTGCCAGTGTAGCTTTCAAAAGTATTAGTATTATAACTGTAATTGGAATTCCAAACAACAAACATAATTTCTAGAATAGAAAAACTTCATATAACCTCTGCCAGGAGTCTGATTGCTTTTACTTCATATATCACACCTTTTGCAGAGAAACCCTTTTGCAGAGAAATATTGTGTCCAGTTCTGGGCCCCTCAGTTCAAGAAGGACAGGGAACTGCTAGACAGAGTCCAGCGCAGAGCCACGAAGATGATTAAGGGAGTGGAACATCTCCCTTATGAGGAGAGGCTGAGGGAGCTGGGTCTCTTTAGCTTGGAGAAGAGGAGACTGAGGGGTGACCTCATTAATGTTTATAAATATGTAAAGGGCAAGTGTCATGAGGATGGAGCCAGGCTCTTCTCAGTGACATCCCTTGACAGGACAAGGGGCAATGGGTGCAAGCTGGAACACAGGAGGTTCCACATAAATATGAGGAAAAACTTCTTTATGGTGAGGGTGACCGAACACTGGAACAGGCTGCCCAGAGAGGTTGTGGAGTCTCCTTCTCTGGAGACATTCAAAACCCGCCTGGATGCGTTCCTGTGTGATATGGTCTAGGCAATCCTGCTCCGGCAGGGGGATTGGACTAGATGATCTTTCGAGGTCCCTTCCAATCCCCAGCATTCTGTGATTCTGTGAACCCACTCGTGAAAAGATGTTCATGCTTGATCTTCAGAAGCATGAAGAACCTTTCATCTAGATCCCATATATATGTAGGTGCTTCATACTCTACAATTCAACTTTAAATCTCCTCAGCTGTGTACTGAAAGATGGACAATCAAGTATTACAAGTCACTTTTGCAATAAGCCTCATTTGGATATTTACGTGGCTAGAAATCAAAAGGTATGGGTCTTCCCAGACCCCTGCTCATGAAAAAGATGCTGTGCAGTCTTAAGCACTCAACCGAGCCTCTCTAAGCCTCAGTTCCCATCAAGTGGAATAACAATGCTAACTTCTTATCAGAAGTAGTGGCAGGCTTATGAAAATGGTTCTACATTAAATACAAACCCATTTTTAAGACCTCCCTTTGATTGTGCTAGTAACAGAACTTTCCTGACATCCAGTGCTGAGGTTACTTTATTAATCATACAGACTCTGCATGACATTTTCATGTTAAAAGCATATAGATACTGATTTGGGGAGTAAAAGCACACCCAGATGTTGACACATAAGTAACACAAAACAAAATAAACTTTCACATATATAAAGCAGTTTGACAACATCTGTCAGCTTGAGTAGAAACAAGTAACCGGAAACACTCACGATAAGCATTACTGCATTTCTAACAGTGGGTATTATAGTTGATGCTGTTTAGTCCATGTAAACAGTATAAAATTCTTTCTGACTGAAAACATGGTTATGCAAAGCACAACCTGTGTTCCAGTTACATGGATCGAATAACCAACCATTTAGCTTTCAGCCATCAATACAGTTGAAACAACATGCCTTTAAGCAAGGATTACAAAGAGAAAGAAGTTAGAAAACTTCCAAGATTCCAGACTACCTCTCAGTAAAGCAGTTGAATGACTCATGACCTTGTAAAGACTGAAAGGATTAGAAGCAGTTCTGTAGTACAGTTCATGTTCTCTGATTTCACACTGAAAGCAACTCCTTTTTATTTGTCAGAGTACACATTATTCAATTACCTATAATCAAACTGTCAACACATATATTAGGTCAACACGGCTCAGGGAGTACACATTCCTACCCCGTACTGTAACTCCGAATTCCAAAACAGGATTTGGACTTCGATACCATTGTGATAGTAACTCACTCTACAACATTTTGAAACTAGAGAAGAGTTTAATGCTATATTGTAACTGATGGAATCACTAAAATATGCACTTATGAATACTTCCACATTACTCAATTTAGGATAACAAATTACTGCCTATTATTTACCAGACACTGTTACTTTCATAACTTCTAAGAACAAAAAGACATAAGAGTCACCTAGCCTGACTGCCTGGAAAAGACAGGCCTTGGTAACTTCATCAGTCACTGTGCCTCAGACCTGTATCCCTTTTACCTCTCTCTTTTAAAAAAGTATACCTAGCCTTGGTTTAAGATCTTCAACTGACATTCCAAATGCTAAAAAAGACATTCACCATATTCCTTGGTTAAACCTTTGGGCTTTAAGTAGTCTTTACCTGCTAAATTAATGAGCTTTGTCTAATCAGAAAACATACTATGGAGACAATTACAGATTTTGCTGAAGTAATTCTCTTGGATAAACTAAATACATGATGTCAGATTTTTTTAGTCTCTCACTACTAAGACCTCAAAACATTCTTTAAGCTGTTTCTTAATCTTCTCTTATTTGCTCCTGTCTTTATTTACTCTTCTTAAACCAGAGACGCTAAACAGGATTCCAGCTGTAGCCCCATTAATGTAATAACTGCAGACATATAGTCTCTAATCCTGCTTAATATTCCCTCCATATCCATCTAAGGGTTGCACAGCCATGCCCAGCAGCGGGAGCTTAGAGGCAGCTGACTATTATTGACGGCCCCTAGATACTCACTGTTTTTTGTAAGATAGTCCTCTTTCCCACTGGTACAGACCTACATATTCTTCTCATAGCTATGTGGAACAGTGTTTGGGTGAGAATGAAATTATTTTGCTGACCACTACATTAAATTTCACGGTGTTTTGTATACATTGGGCACCCTTCTGTTACTTCACACAGATCACTTAGCCCACAAGATCAGGAAAGTGACAGAGGAGGTAGATCTCCCATACAGGACAAAGAAAAAGTTCAATGCAAGCTAGAATTTAATGACCACAAGAGGAAAAAAATATTATGAGAGAGGTGCTAGTAAGAGCATAGAAAACAAGCCCTCTTTTCCCTGGATGTGACTAAAGATTGCTGGCGTTTTATGAACCAACTGTTTTTCCTTAAAGAATATTGACTAACCTGAAACTGGAACATTTTCATGAAGCATACTGGTGTCAACAGAAGTTTTGTTAGGAAAGATTGCTAATGTCCAGAATATAATTATTGGACAGAACTACCTACAAAGAGATCCACCATCATTCCCGGGTAGAAGCAGCCAATTGGTTAACGACCCTTGACTCTCCTCTAGAAGATCCCAATCCAACCAAAACTATTCTATGATTCTATGATTAAAAGGACAAAGTTACATTTGCATCTCCCACATCCCAGTGGTACTACCCTTATGCACCCAATTACTGAGTGTTCTGGGGATCTTTCTTTTTCTGCTTTTTAATAAAAACGTTCTGACGTGAAATAAAACCACATGCCAAAACCACATTTTTTAAATGAAATCAAATTCTAGTCAATCTTAGTTGTGAGAACCATGTTGAAGTAAAAAGGACAGAGAGGGAAATTGCACTGAACTAGCCTAGATAGGGATACATAAGCACTGAATCTGTTTCTCTCTAAATGCTTTTGGCATCAAACACATTTTAATCAGCTGTGTCTGTAGATCTGCACTGGATAGTCCCAGCCAGTATTACTGCCTCTGGGTGTCTGCATAGATTAATGCGAGATGCGTATCCCTGTTTATCTGCATGCAAATTCTAAAATTAAAAGTCTGTATTTCCGGACAAACTTGCAAAGCGTGTTTTCTTTTTTCTTTAACCAAGTTACACGCTGTGCAAAAACTTGCACATTTACTCACCTACATGCTCGTAGTAGTGGCCCAGTTGGAGGAAAGATCTGTGCAAGTGTGGTGTAACATGGGATGGCTACAGCATTGTAGAACCCAATCTATGAAAAACAACAATGAAAAAAGATAGTTAAATGTTGCCAAACTACAACACTGAAAGTTAACAGCCAACTAGCTCAAAGCTGTTGACTACTTACTTAATTACTGCTTACGTTAGTACTTCTTACTTCTGCATCTCCTCTTAATATCCGAATACTTTAAAATTAAGCACTAACAGTGAAGTCCCTGGCAATTAGAACTTGGTTACATGCCTCACTTTTTATGACTAATATGGCTGCTTCAGCCAGGATTTCCTACAGGACCTTTTATTATTCAATTGATTCAGTTGATTTGCTTAGGATCTCTCTGGCTTTTTTGTGTCAGCAGTGGCAGGAAGTAGGTGCAGATGGCAGAGCCACTTCTGCAAACATTATTCTTGTGAGGAATTTTTTTTTAAAGGAAAGTTGTTCAGCATTGTCAAAATACAGTCAGATTCTGGATTGTTCTGATGTCCTCCAGAGTATGTATTCCATAGCTCAACTTACTTGAGATGCTAGAGGCTTTGCATCTTTGGAAAGTTTCTAGAAGGTGTGCACTGTGATCAATAATTGGTTTGCAATTTCTTTTCATGTATGTGGTTCAGTGATATATTTTTACCATTATCATATAAATCTATTTAGAGAATATCAAATGAGCACCTTTCTAATGATACCTTATTCATACAGGCTTAGGGGCCTATGACAGCTACCACGTCACAAGCGAATTGTTATGACACAAGCGAAGTTTTAGAAAATGCTACTTATATATTAGCAAGGATGACAGGTTAAGTTCAGATCCATTATAACATCACTCATTTATCCCAGACTCTCATGATAGTTACAGTAGTGCACTATGATCCCTTTCTTTGGGCAGAGTTTTTAAATGCCTTTTAATGAAATACCATGTATTGTACTGTGACCAAAGTATTTGATAATAAGTCTCTTTTTAATAGTCTAAACATTGACCCTTAATCAGAAATTGAAGAGTAACTCTTGTCCTCACCTCCATCAATACAGAGATTCCTCCCATACTGCTATGTAACCAAGTCCATAAAATAAGATACATTTTCTGACCTGAGAACCCAACAGTCTGATTTGAAATAATCATGATGTAACTGACAGAAAGAAACTGCAACTGGTGAGAAGGCAAGGCTGCACACAGCTGTGACAACTGTTCAACAAAAAGTTTGCTGGTTTGCATAGTGCATTGCTTTCTTCCTATGTGTTTTTTCTTGTGTTTCTCTTTCTTGTTTGTTTGTTTTTAAGGGGGAATATTTTATTTTGCTGGAAAAGAGCAGATTACTCCATAGCTATCAAAAATCAAAATGGGACCTTAGGTACAGTCACACTGTAGACTTTCCGGCTCAATGAGAAGTGTGTTGCCATTGCAAAACATAAAAGACTTCAACCAAACCAAGTTCATCTGCAATATATTCCGAACAACCTTCTCTTTGGAACCCCGGTACTCAAAGTAAAATGTGTCCTGTAAAGTCCTGAAAGCTTTTAAGTTAAAATGCACATCAATCAAGAATGGAAAACCCTAAAAGGCTCAATGGATTTAGGTTTTGAATAAAGCCAAGCTAATTAAAAACATTCCTTCGCAAAGATTTCCATTTCTGACCAGAGCAAACTCATACCAAACCCTGTTGTAAAAGGTTTAGGTTATCTGAATAAATTATTCCAGACTGATTCTTATGTTGCTGTGGCCAGCCAGAAAGCCTAGAGTTCACTCAGATATGAGCAAACTATTGAAGTCACTGCAGGAAAGGCAGTGTATGTATATCCTAAGATGCATAAGAAGGAGGAACTAAAGAACATCTTTTGTTTCTGAAATAAATTGTTCCTGTCTCTTCAAACTGTGCATCCTAAACATACTGCTAGCTGTAAGAGTTGTATCTGTAATGATGGTAATGATGATAAACCTTTTATTTTCAACACGAAAACTGTATTTCTGGGATAACATTTGAATGGCTGAAGCACAAGAACTGTTCCTTCTCTCTCCCTTCATTACTCAGGCTGGCTTGACCTGTTTATCAAAAGGGCTTTCAGGTCACTGCATAGTTTTGTCATTTCTATTTTCTTCACAGGTTCCAAAAGGAGGTGCAGAAAAGAGGGTGATCTGCAGTGCAGGCTCCACAGCAGGAAGACACCAAACTCAGAAACCTTACATGAGTTGTGCTGCAAAGAGTGTAAAGCACAACAGAGACCAACTGATCCAGTCAGCCAAGTGAGAGGAAGAGCTAAGTACAAGCTATTCTCATCAAAGATGAGCACTTGAGGCAGAAGTAGGAGAAGTTAAGTTTTTTCAGAGATTACATGTTTATACAAATCCTTATTTCCTAAACATCATTCGTCATTTAAACAAGGTATTAATGCCTTAATTAAAATCCACATAGAAATACCCATTAATGCTTCTTGTTAGAGTCCAAGGAAATGGATGATAATGCTTTATTAAATATTCTTCAGTCTCTACATAAATATAGGAATGGTTACTTTCACAGAATTATATGTCCTAAATCTCACATTTTGCTGTAACATTGTTGTAAGATACAGCAACTACAACTATACCACTGAAGTTGGCTTTTAACATCCTATTTTGCTTAATATTTTACTGTTATACTGTTAAGAAGCATGAAATGGAGCACAAAGTAGAAAAGAATGTGATGAAGACAATACCTGGAACAATACTTACTGCGTTTTAAAGGGAAAAAAAATAGCTTACTTCTTAGATCCATGCTTTCACTCCATTAACTCAATTTCTTTCACAAATGCCAAGATAACTACATACTATAATACTCTGTACTTTTCAAAATGTTAAAAGATTATTAATTTAGTGTGTGGAAAAAAAACAAATGCAGAAAAATGTTTCTTCTCTTTTTGGGCTTATACTAAACATACAAATTTAGTAAATTAACTGCTAATTCCTCACTATAATAAGCGTAACAGTTTTTATGCTAAAATATGACAGAGCATATGGAGTAAAGTGTCAGAATATAAAAATTTCCACAGTCTTGCTTACCAAGTAATTAATCTACAGTAATTTTGAGATACTTTGTCATTTCTAATTTATTTTAAATATTATGCTTAATTTCAGAGTTCGTTAAATGCTTTGTGACAATTAAAGCATCAGAGGCCATTGAAATAAAAAAAAACCTTACACACATACATATATGTACATGAATGGACAATGGACAATTTAAATTTCTTTTTCTCTGCTCAGATAATCAAAGGACAAGCTACCTTTTTCATTTACCCAAAAAAAAGTTAGTTCAAAGACCTTTTTTCCCTCTCGAATTTATGTTTACAGAATACCTATTTTCCCTAGGGAAAGCATAAAAAAAGCAGTAATTTCTGCACATTTGTGCACAGGAAAATCAGTACTCAAAGACTTTGAAGAGCAGACAGTTGAGGCTCTTAGAAATACACCTTTTATTGCTTATCCTCAAGAAACTCTTCACATAATTCTTCTTTTTTTTTTTAGGAATGTCAAAAAGCAGTGTTTCAAAAGTTAGTTATTCAAAAAAATAAAGAAGTAGTACTGGTCTAAAATTACAAATATTTCAAAATCTGAACCTGGATATTTTAACCAGAAACAGGAGACGAAGTTCATTTTGAATTCAGGATAAAACAGTGAAACCTTTTAGCTAAGGGCTGAAGCAACCACTTACTAATTCGAAAAAGTGTTATTGACACTTCTCAAAATCACAGGTGATTGTGGTTTTAGCTAGAGTTCCAATTACAAAGAATGGAACAGGTGACAACAGCAAAGAGCACATTGTCATTTAAGTCATGTCTTCGAAAACAAGTTTTCCACTGCTACTTAAAAAAATTAACCCTGTTTTGCATGCAGAACATAGAATTCAGCAGTCCACATACCCTAACATCAAGTGAAATATTCACTAATATAAAATGTTTTTTCCATACATGTTTTATTAACACTATAAAACATGTATCATTTTACAGAGAGAGTTCATACCTGACCCTGAGGGACTTCATCTTTCTTGTCTCTGTCCATCATAGGAATAGGTTGAATACCCGTTTTCTTCATTTCATCACCCTGGAGAAAAACAGAGCCAGAGATCAGGAAAACAAAACTCAAGACTACTGAGATCTGAATTAATTTCTATCTTCTATTGTATGTCAATCTAAAAATCCAGAATTTAAAGTAATGTGTGGTACCAGTCTACAGCAATCTCAGAAAACTGACTAAGGTGGGGCTCATTTTACACATTCACCTAAATGATAACGTAAATACCAGATCCTGAAATCTTTTGAGTCAATGTACACTCATTTTCCTTGTTTCCAAGGGCGTCTTCATAATAAAAAGCAACTGGAAAAATAAAACCAAATAAATAGTTTTGTGCTATTTTGTTTTGTTCATAGTTAGTCTCATCTTTCAAAACATTACCTGTTTAAAGCACTATAATACAATGACCAGTAGAACACAACTCACCTGTTCAAGGAAAAGCTGAGCAAAACAGACAAATTTACAATGTGCCCTCTTTGTCAACAATCCAGTCTTTCTGACCATGCTGCTTTGAAGAAGCTGCCTGTCCAACAGCCTTTTCTTTAAGTACGTTATCCCTCTACGTTCATAGGAGGAATACTGGGAAAGATGCAGTATGTCCGAAGACCAGATATATGTAATGTACGAGAGAAAACAGTCTCCTTATATTTCACCCATTACCAACAGAGCAGCCAAAACACATTTCTGAGTACTAATACTATGCCTGAACACAATTACTCCACAAAAATCTGTTAAGTACCTGGCTACTTTCTGTAACAAACTGAAGTTTTCCAAGTCTTATGCCTCAACTGTGTTGTCAAAACACCACAGATGTTTAATCTTGAGGTTATAAAGGCAACTACAGCCGTAGCAATGTTGCTTTTTGCTACTGCTCGTGTCTGAGATTCCAAAGTCAATGTGATCTTCAAACTGCTAACCTTATGCATCGGGTTTGTGTGGTGAGGTTTTGGTAGTGGGAGGGCTAGGGGGGTGGCTTCTGAGAGAAGATGCCAGAAGCTTCCTCCATGTCTGATAGAGCCAGTGCCAGCACTGAGGACTGCTATGGGGAAAGTTAACTTCACCCCAGTCAGACCCAATACACCTTAGTTAGGGAGAAAGTTTATGCAGGATAACTGCTCGTACAGTATTTGCTTATCTGTGTCCTTTAATGTGAGATTCAGCTTACATTAAAGGACACAGGTTTAGCTATCTGAAAGCTTGGGATGTTCCCTAAATCCATGTTCTATGTTTCTGCTACAGTTAGCGAAGGCATCTCCAGAAGACAATATATTACATCTTTCTCGTAAGATTTTATCAAGCCACGTTTCAAGTGTCAACATGCCCTTCCAAGTGAGTATTTTGGCACCTTTACTCAAAGAGAAGCTTGCAATATAATAAATTGATTCTGGTCTGAGCAGAGCATCTTTTTGTTTGACTGCCTTGCAACTATCTTGAGTGGAGAAAAGATGGGGGCTTCTAGAAGTCGATCACCTCTTGCATATTTGGCCTCAACATCACATATTAACTATGATCCTGCTCAATTAACCAACAAGAGATGTAATCAGGAAGCTATTTTTGAATTGGTGTCTGTACTATTCTCTCATATCACATATTTCTTTCACCAAGTAGTTAGAGAGACTAGAATCATCAAATCTGTTTCTGTTAGACATTTTACTGTTGAAAGAAACAAAAGGAAAGATCTCCTTCCTCAGCTGATAAAAAAAGATGCCTGTAACAATTCCAAGCACAGAAATTCAGTGGATTGTTATTTAGGAACTGTAATCAAATTTTGGTTTTATGTGCCCGCAGTAAATAATATTTAGGGTTTTTTCCATTTGCTTGAAGTACTGCAATTGATTGATCCAGGACTCTCTGCAGCTAACAGTCTCAATGGTAAGAGCCTCAACACTAAACCATTTAGCATCATATGATTTTAAGCTTCTTGATTAACATAATATCAAGTGCCTGAAAAACAGGCTTTGAGGAAGCTGTCCAGCCTCTAACTCATTATGCCAAAACTCAACAAAGCTCAGATTTATGTTCACCTTTTCACCTTGAGAGAAAAGGTATCACAGAATCACATAATGGTTTGGGTTCGAAAGGACCTCTTGGGATCATGCAATCCATCCCACACACCTACCCCAGCAGGATCAGCTAAAGCAGGTGATCCAGGACTGTGTCCAGTCACATTTTGAGTGTCTCCAATGATGGAGACTCCACAACCTCTCTGGGCAACCTGTGCCACTGGTCGACCACCCTCACAGTAAAGAAGTATAACATTTAGATGGAACACAGCACTAGAAACACAAGTGTTTTCTTGTGTTCAGTATGTGCAACCACATACATGATACACTGTTGTAAAAAATACTGCTTTTATCCTCATAGTTATCATCATGATCAGAAAGTTAAAAGTTGAAATTTTAAGCAAAGAAGTTTGTATCATGCTTCCAGTGCAGCTATAATAAGTGGCTTATGAGTCTCTCAAAAAAATACTGCAGGAAAGGTTTTAACAACTGCCTACTGTCTCATACGTCACAAAAAAATCACAGCAGACAAATCTTATACAAGCTTGTAATCCTATATAATTGATCACCAAACGTATTATTTTGCTGGAGTTGTAGCACTGTGGGAAAGCTTCATGCTGAGTGATATCAAGGTAGATCTTAGCTGAAAACACTAGCTATACTGGGCTTTGTTCAATGAAAAAAGATGAGTGCGATATACCACAAAATTGCTGAAATCTCTTCTGCAGTCATTGTTTAAGTTAATGATTACACAAAGAAGAAATATTATAAAAATGTTCTGATTAAATCAACATATTAAGATTATGAACTCAAGTAGTAATTCGAAGCAACATTTTATCCTACTTTTAGAACTGTAACCCAACCATTCAATCTAGTCAAATATACCTTTCTAGATTTTACCTTTTTTCCCCATTAAGTAACAATTTCTGCAGTGAAACACAATCTAAACTTCCTATTGGTTTAGCTTTCCTAGGATTTTCTCTACATGTGTCTCCAGCCTTCCAGGGTCCAGAAGCATTTAGACCTGTAGCTGGATTTGTCAGCCATCCTGACTGGATCACAACACAGCCAGCTTCTGCCATGCATCAATTCACCTCTTCGTTAAGATGATTCAGTAAATCACCAATTACAGAACTAAATTTCTGTCAATAACTTCTAATTTACATTTGCTCCATGAAGTAGCAATATAACAAGATTCACCTTTATTAACTCATCCTTGGATTACAAAACAGGTTAAAGTCTGGGCAGGCTCAGTTATGTCCATAATTCCATCTTTACTACTGTTGAGTCGGGAAAATAAGTTTGATCCTTCCTTCTCCACTAAATTCACAAGTTTTGCATTAAAAAGTCTTTACTTCTAAGCAAAGAAGTTAAGTATGTAATCAGTGAGGCACATCAACATTATACCTCCATTATATCACTCATAAGAACACTCACTTTTTTCCAGTGCTGACATTTTAGAAAGTGAGTACTGAACTAGATCTTTGAGCTTATACCGTCTGTATTTTTCAAATATTTTTTAGTAGTCTGAGCTGTTCTTAATTAAGAGAACAAGAACACATGAATACAAGAAACACCCACATGCTACGCACATCTTGAATTTCATAATGAACATGCAACAGGCAGGACAACAATCTCCACACTATATGCATGCTACATCAACTCTGTGGGTCTGATTTCCATTTTATACCTATGCAAAACAGAAATGAGCCCACTGAATTCTGCAGACTTCCACAGGGCACATAACAGAAAAGAACACTTTATGATACACACGTGCAATAGTAGTTCTGAAAATACAGTGTATCTTCTAAAATTGCATAATTCAACTCTATGCAACACACTCAGAATTTATTCCTTATCCCTAAAGTAGTCACTTCCACATTAAAAATTAAACTATTAGAACTTTCACGCCTCAGCGTAAGACACGTGAGAGATTGCATCTTTATTTATGAACATGATTACATTAGCACAGCTCAATGCCTCCGCATCTTATCTGTGGAGTAACTTTCAGTATATGATAAAATCAGCTCTCTCTCAGACCCAGTTGTTGAGCTAACTCACAAAGAAGATTCAAATGGTCGGATCAGAACAGTTTTACAGTTTGCCATATTTGCTTTAGCATTTCCTGGACTCATAGTACAGCTTTATAAGTGTGTTTCAAGGCAGCTGACCTGGAAGCTGGTTTCATATTTTGGACTTCTAGAATACAAATAGATCCTTCACAAAACTACAGTTAGTGACTCAAAAATCCTTACAGATTTTCTTCTGTGTTCTGTTGCTTGGTCACTTTATCTTAAGGCATACTTTCTAAATTCATCTTTAACAGAGAGAAAAAATGCTGCCTGAAAATTAGGAAGCTAACTTAGCTCTTTAAATAGCTTCAGAGTAAACAACAAAACACGTGCATGCAGCAATGAACACTCTTTAAATCAAGCACATTAAGGTATTGATTGAAAAATACTTATGGTTGTTTTTTTCTTCCTACGTACTTCCATTTATAAAGAGAGTAAACAAAAGAAACACACATACCTCAGCCCAGAACTCTGCATATATATCATTGGCCGTCAGTCTGGTAACTGGCCACAACTTCGTTACAGAACACAAATCACAAGCAGTCATCATCAGACCGATCACTCTATCTCTAAAATAAAATAACATTAAATTGTAAGTTTGGTAAAGAATTAATGATCACACTGCGAAGTTTTTATTTGCCCTTCCTCAGTTCAATCAGCAGCGAAGTATATTTACTACAAAATTTCTCCCACCTTGCTTGTTCCTTCCTCACTTGTTTATGATTCATTGGTAAGGCATCACACAAATTGTATATTATATTCCCTCCAGTATTCCCTGCATTGTTTGCAACCAGAGTTCATTGACCATCCTCTGCACAATCACATCCACAGAAAAGCACACAAGAATGCCTGACTGTTAGAACACTCACATGCCCCTCCTTAATTTTCTGAAAATAGAATACAAGTCTATAAAAAGAAAGATGGCATATTCTGTTGCTGCATTTCTTTCTGTTCCTTAAAGACAAGAGGAATACATGCTCCAGAAAGAGGAAGAAGTAGTTCTGAGTCTATCTCAAGGTACTCTGTCATTGCTTTGTTGGAATGAATTCTAACCCTGAAAGAACAAGGATCCTACACAAAACTCTGTCCTATACACTGACAAACCTGTTCACAGAATAACTGAACAGCATCAGTAGGATTATAATTATTAGAATAATGCACATACAAAAAAAATCTTATTTAAACAGTTTTCTAGCACTTGTCTACTACCCGTACCTATGGTTTATGAATCTAAGTTTTATAAAGAAAAGTGGCAATTTAATGAATGAATTCATGTGTTTTTCACCCAATGAAGAATTTAAGATGACGCTTAAGGACATCTGCATCTTTGTTAATAATGCCTATTCCATGAAAAAAGCAGACAATTTGCTAACGTCCATGCCACTGTGATGGCAGTCATTAAAACTGTACCAACAGGCAAATATATCAGGGAAAGTACACAAATACACAATATAATCAATAAATGGCAACGTGCAATTCCCCCGAGTTAAGCAAGAGGATTCATCAGCTATGTAAGGGCCAACTTTAGCATTCCACTGCATGTACAGATACCAACTAGAGGCCTTGGATTCTTTAGGTACATTACAAACTGATGTCCTATCTTTGGGCACATGGCTTTGCACTGAAAATGCTTTGAGGGCAGGTAAGATAAAGAAAAAAATAAACATAACTGAATATTCAATCACACACTAAATATTTGTGATACTATTTAAATTTTGTAAACCCTAAATTCAAGAGTTCTGTTAAATTTCATTCTGAGATTATCAGGAGCTACTACATCTTTGTCTTTTTAAGATGTAGGGGTTTATTCACAGAATCAATCAGGTTGGAAGAGACCTCTGGGATCGAGTCCAACCACTGCCCTGACACCACCATGTCAACTAGACCATGGCACTAAGTGCCATGTCCAGTCTTTTCTTAAACACATCCAGAGATGGTGACTCCACCACCTCCCTGGGCAGCCCGTTCCAATGTCTAATGACCCTTTCTGAGAAGAAATTCTTCCTAATGTCCAACCTCCCTTGGCGAAGCTTGAGGCTATGTCCTCTTGTCCTATCGCTAGTTGCCTGGGAGAAGAGGCCGACTCTCACTCCACTACAACCTCCCTTCAGGTAGTTGTAGACTGCAATAAGGTCACCTCTGAGCCTCCTCTTCTCCAGGCTAAACAACCCCAGCTCCCTCAGCCGTTCCTCGTAGGTCAGACCCTCCAGACCCTTCACCAGCTTGGTTGCCCTCCTCTGGACTCGCTCCAACACCTCAACATCTTTCTTTCTTCATTCAAGGCTGATAAGCTTCAGTTCTACTCTGGGAAATAAGCTTATAAGCTTTTAAAAACTGCCCTTCCTACATTGTTGTAATAATTTATTCAAAACTACTGGCAAAATCCTGTAAAACTCCTCAGAAAGAATACCCAAGTACCAAAGTTCCTTTTGAAATCAGTCATGACTCAGTATTTTCACACATTACCTCTCTCATTTTTCCCTGCATTAGATTAATGACAGGATCCACTTTCCAGTAAAGAAGCTCTGAAGGGCTGCAGGAGCACTTTAACGAAGCCTGTTATGAGACACATCTCTCATCCAGCATGCACTATGTTTTGCTTACGTGGACCGAGAGCATCATGTATTTATGAATAGGAATATATGCACTTGTATATTTTTAAAACTTAGAGCTATCTTAATTCACAAAGGTTGAGATCTGAACAGAATTCTTTCTGAAAAAGCACGCTGACAGAATGATAAAAATATTGACACAAAAATAAAACTAAGTAATTATTGCACTACACCTTGTTCCCCACCACCTAACTGCCTGAGCACTACCTTTCCTCTGCAGATGATCTGTCACTGAACTGTGCAGATGACATCCAAAGGCAGTGACATGCAAATATAAAACATTGGAAATTACTGTTACATACTTGAAATTTTACACACAGCTGGTCTTAGAAATCTCATATGTAAGAAAACTACTGTGTACACGGAATTTTTTTTGCAAAAATAATGTTTTTCATTCTAGGACTAATGCCATAGTGAACTAATACTAGTTTGCTGCTTTACCTGTGTGCTTGGTTCTTAAGGTTTAATCCTCCTGTCTGATGCAGCTCTTCAAGCTGTTTTCTATTTCCAAAATACAGGGCAAGGTCTGTGGCAATGATGGCTTTCCGGATGATCTCAAGTACTTGCTCATATTCGCTGGAGCTCAGATTGGAGAAGACATTGTGCCCTTCCAGCTATGAAAAAGTAAAAAACCAATAAAAAGCACAGGCTCTAATTCTGAGATGATTTTAGTCTTTACTTCATCAGACAGGTCACAATGGTTTCACAGCCCAATGAAAATTTTTGTGGCAAATTCAAATGTTGACAGCCTGAAATGCCCATTTTTATCTTTCCTTTTTAAATACTGTCATGAAACCTACGACTAAGCCACTGATTTAGTTTCAGGATTGCTCCTTCTGAAGCCTAAAGGTATTAATAGAGAAAAATGCTAGCTTTTTCTTCTCTAATTTATAAGCACTACGGACACAGCACTTCCAGACAGTATAGCTTGGGAACTTGTGATTCAATCCTGATCCAGAGTACTGCATTGCCAAGTTGGTAAACTGAATGTCTGATTCACTCAGAAGTACAATTTTGATACTGCATAACACATAATATGGATAAGGAAATATCCAAGTTAAAAGTACTAAAATAATTTTGTTTTTCATAGTGTTCCAAGTGAAATGTGCCTGAAATTGTTGCCTTTACTGATACAATTTTCTCTATAGAAATAAAGTTAATTACAGTATTTTAATGTATGTGAACATTTAGGGGGAAAAGCTGCTTTGTTCAACCATGAGTTGACTGACTCATAAACTAAAGACAATAGTTTTCACTATGGAGGCTCTGGCAACATGCCACTGTCATCCCTGTTCAATTTCCATTATGTATTATTGCGCATTTAACTGACAATATCCATGTACTGTGATCGCTCATTAAGTTATATCACATTTTGAAAAGTCAACACTATTTGCTGTCTCTAAGATTTGGAAAACAACTTGTCAAAAATCTTCCCAGTGTTGAGAGGAAACAGAGAAAAATAAGAAAGAATAAGCTAGCCATGTCAAGGTGTGCACATTCACAAAGAGAAAATACTATTAAAATATATCATATATAGATGTGTTTTGACATTTAATTGGCATTTGGGCTGAAGCTCCTAAAAAGTTTCCCTGACTTTTGTCAAGCATTTACATAATTTGTTCAAAATAAATCGCCGTGGTACAAACAGGCTTGGTTTCTCTCACCATCCGGAATGTAAATGTCATTTTCCAACAGTTTCACTTGGACAAGTAGATTTATTGTGAATAATGAGTAGAAAATACAATCTGTCTATGTCTCAATGCTCCTTTGACAGACTCCTAAGTCATAGAACATGATATTTAAAAAAAAAAAGTTCAGAACACTTTAACCCATCATCAACACTTTGGGAGCAGGAAATGACTACCACTAGTTTTCATTATTTAGGCTTTTGGGGACCTTCTCTCCCTAACCTTGCTGCCTAATCCACGAGAACTGGCTATTTGTCCTAGTATTTAAATTATTGTAGATTCTGTTCTGTAGGCTTTAGAAGCTGCACTATCAGACAGACCACTGTGTCAGCTTCTGTTCATACTACTAGAAAATAACTGATTCTGTCAAGCACTGACAGAAGCTGCCATTTCTGAGCATGTCACTTGGGCTTTTGAGTAGTACATACAAAACACAGCTCCTAAGATTTTATTCTTTCCCGGCTAAACTAAAGCTATTGAATAGAATCCTCTGTATTCATAAATTTGGTGTACACTAGAACTGCAGGTGGATGAGCAAAGCAGCTACTAAGTTTCAAACAGTGAAAAATTACTGAAGGTTACTAACATAAAATTAAAACTAATTGAGATAAAGCCTAAAGGGTTTGGTGGGTTGGTTGGCTTTTTTTGGTAACAGTCCAAGAATTCAGTAAGGCTTTTTGATTCAAATAAAACCAGCAAGTCCAAAAGGCTGCTCTAATCTGCCCTTGCTGCCAATCACCACCCATGGGCACCTCTATAGCCCCGACCACCTATCTGCCTTTCCTCACTCACACTGAAGGCCAAGGCTAGGAGGTAGCAGGGAAGCAAAAGGGTTCCCTGCCGTCTTGGCAAATGGGACTTTCTCCGATTACAACATTTCTGCAGGAAAAATGCAAAATGGTTTTAGATGAATGACTAAAGTCTTCTTCACATAGTCATAGTGGGACAGAGAAGTATTAACGACTGAGGAACTTGCTCACTGTGAACAAACTCACATGAAGAATGAATACTAGAAATCTCATGCCATACCACCACTGAAGGATTCAATTACATCCTCCTACATGGAGGAGCATTCAGAGATAGAGCTTCCATTCTCTGATGAAATGTATATGATACCTAAAACCACAATCACAAGATGTGCTTCTGAATACACTACAGAATATGTATTTTTCCTAAAAGGTGATTAGGTATTTAAGAAAATAAATATCTTCCCCCTGAAAGACCAGAAAGAAAGAAAAGTTAACAACAAATTAGTGGCACAGTAGCATGGACAGGCTGTGCATTGAGCGTGTGCATGGTAAACTAAAACCAGTGAGCACAAGTATGGTATGGACTGGCAGTGATTTCATAGGTGAGAGTTCTCACTGTTCTAATTGAGCATGAAAAAATCTTCACTGGTGAGAAAATATCTATGTGTCAGTAGCACACTTGGATTTCCCAAAACGTGTTTGCCTGCTTTCTTGTAGTTTTCTATTCATTAAACATACAGACACATTACCTCATATTAGGAACTCTCTTTCATAGAATATTACCTCACTCAGGTTTTTTTTTATTTCAAATTGCTGAATAACAAAAAGCACATGATAACATAATGAAACAAGTTTAAACTTTTCATGCGTGCAAAATTAACATTTCCTTCTTCATGCCACACATTTAATGTTCACAGAATTTATTACAGCAGGTTTTCAAGCTTCTCATACAAACTTTTGCCAGTACTTGAGTTTTTATTCAGGATGGTTGAAGATTTCGTTGAAGCACACTATGCTGGACATATCTAAGTAAGTGAGAAACTGATTTTTCATTTTCAAAGTTCCTAATTCCATATGGCTATAGGAAAACCCCTCATTGACCCAGAAGCTAAAAGCTCCAAAGGAAGGCCATAAGCAAAGACCTTCAAATACACAATACTTTTTATAACATCAAGATTTTGGGAAAGTCATGTTTTGCATGATTATTGAATTCTTGGCTTGCTAATTGTGGAACCCGGCTTGCTGTAATAAATCTTCCACTCTTGTAAATGAGCACTACAATCCAGAAATTAAATTAAGCATGCTTCACAAAATCAACCGGGTAATGATGCGACTCCTGTTTCCACCACTAGGCTCTACTGCACAGACGATACAATTTCAAGAATTGAAATTGTCCTACCTGCAGGATGGACACAGTCTGTGAGAAGTGGTGCTGTTCCATTGTTGACGTGGAATAGAGAGCAGCTAAGGGGTGATCAAATTTCTGAAGATAGCTGTTGCTGTAACCTCTGTGATCCAGGTCATGACACAAGCATGCAACTAAAAGACCTTTTCGCTACAAAAAAAAAAAAAGAGATAAACATGAAAAGTAAGATGTATTTCCTGCCCCTAGATGTCACTCTCTTCCCAAAATACTGTAAGAGTAGTGCTATGCTTACACTGCCTTCAAAAAGCACATGGAGAAACATCCTTAAAATTGCGAGAAACACCAAAGTGAGGACATGCTGAATTAAAATTCTCAGTTCAATTGTAATTCAAACCTTTTATATATTATGAATTTAAAAAACATTGTTGCACAATCACATCTATTGGAGGGATTCTGCTTCAGGAAAAAAATCTGAGTTTTAAACAGATTGTCTGGTCATCCACTGAATCCTTACCATGTTTATTTAAAAAATTAAAAGTGCAGTTATTGAGGGAGAGGAAACAAATAAGATTGTTTGATCTCCTGGTCAAGGCAGCTGCACCAAAGTCCAATGCTAGACCTGCCTCTGCAACACTCCTAGAAGACACTGACCAAGTCTCCCAGGTGAAACTTTTCCTAGGAAGTCACGAATGTGAGCCACAGAAATGCTGGACAATGGCAATTGCAAACAAAGTAAGATGGTAACCAATTTTTTTATTTAATTAACTCTTAATATCCTGAAGAAATTGAGTCCCTGAAATCTCTCTTTCAACACAGAAAATATGTGAACATTTGCAAAAGTTTTTCACACAGCAGGTGCGTTTTGAAAACACATTCATTAATGTTTGTGAAGCAGTCACTGTTGGCATGGAATATCATGAAAACGTCTTTATAGACTTAACAGCTCTGTCCTATAGTTGTTTCTGATGAGTGTTCAGTAAACAAGGACAAGGCTATAAAATGAAGCAGAAAAAGAATACTGATTAACCACCTATTAAGTGAGCAACATCCAACCTGTATACTGTACTGAGGAATGTACTGAGGAACATGATTCTGTGGTAAAACAGCAAACAATGATGCAACTAAAGATTTTACCACAAATATACAATGTGCAGAATTAAGGTTGTAGCAACCTTAACTGTATTCCTGATTTTAAGACCTTCACTTTAATTTTAAATCCTTCACTTTTATTTTTAATGATGTCTTTTCAATATTGCATCTTGTGAAGTACATTTTTAAAAAGCACATAATAAAACAGATGATGCAGCAGCACACGTTCTCACGAATCCTCAGCACAAGTGGAAGCCTTAGGAACATAACACACACCTACATTACTTGAAGTCATGCAGTAACAGCTGTAGGAATCTGGTATCCCCTTTTCACTACTGTCAGGAGGGGCAAGACATGTAACCAATAAACTTGAAAAACAGTCTCTGACAGCAAAAGAAAGATGAGTCTCAGAATCTTTTGTGCTACATGTTAGATCTAGTGGGCATAAGCTTTTCTGTCCTTCCCACACAAGTTTAATTCTCCTGTTGCATCCTTTACAACCTGTGTTTTTTCCAGTCTTAAAATTCTCACCAGTCTGTCCCTTGAACCAGATGATTCTCTTGTCCCAGTCTCCACGCCCCAGGAAGTCATTCTTGTCTCAGTCCTTCAGGATTATACAATGTCTAATCCCAGTACTCTTGACCTTGTACCCATTGTCCCTGCTTGGATCACAACTCTTTGACCACTGCAAACTGCTGGATCTATTTGTCTTTAGATCAGAGTCCTCTTTACAGTGTTTCATGCTTCTCTTCCCATCTCTAAGTCTATCGAGGTTCATGTCATCATCCCTCACCTGAGACCAGCCCATCCTAGTTCCCCAAACTTTCCTTCAGGAGTTTCCTGTGTTCTTGTTGGATTCATCTCCAGCCTCAAGAAAGGAGATTGATAGAAAGAGCTGGAACAGAGACTGAGATAAGGCATTCAAACAGGTGAAGGCTGGCTGGAGTTTGGCAGGGAACAAAGACTGTTCCCGCCTCTCTTAAACAGCTGCCTCTTTGGCTGTCCCTGTCTTTCTTAATCTGCATCTCCAAAAACATGGGGCTTACTACTTGGTTATTACTGAATGTTATCACGGCTTTAAATATTCCCTGAGGCTGCAATCCACAGATTTTTGCTGTTAAAGGAATACTGATTTTTTCGAACTTGTACAGCTTTGCCAACTTTCAGCAGATGCCTGGCAAATGCCACTTTCCTATTTCAGTGTCAATTTTCAAGTCCCTGCTTTACAGCAGAATAAACTAGACCTTTTCAAATGAAAGACCATCAAATTTTATTTTACTCTTATACACTGAGCAAAAACTTGATTTCTCCTCGCATATTTCTTTAACAGAGCCAAACAATTTTGGCTGAAATTTCCCCAAATGAATCAGTTTGAGGAAGTCACAGAGCTTGGAAAATAACAGCCCAAATGGCTAGTATTTGGCAAAGTTATACACAACTGAAAACAGGTTCTCCCAGTCAGAAGTTTCAGGTAGTATTAACAGTAGACAGCACTCCCAGTTGCATCTACCATAATTCAGAAAAAAAAACAAGTGAGTTCTTCATAGTGTATATTAACACTTAACCCTTCTAAGCCTTCCATTTTTATTATTACAACTTTTCCAGTTAGTAATCTAATTAAAGTCTCTTTTTTTCCCCAATTTTTTTAAACACTATGCATTTATCTTTAAAATATGTACACGAATGCTAAGGAAAACTGTTGTATAATGAAAGTTAATCAGTGAATTAGCACATTTGTTTTCCTTCCATCCTTTCTACTCTTCTCCTTTACTCACATCTCTGCAACACCAAGTCCTTCTCCCTTGTCCTCCTATTCAGGATCTCCCAGATCGCACAGGGTTCAAGATCCAGAGTGTTTCCCTCCCCTCAGTACAGGTATGACAGTTAGTTAAATAATTGAAATAAAGACTGTGGTTGTAAGCGAGCAGGGAGAACCTCAAAATGTGGACATGGACTTGTAGTAAATCTGCTACTGCTTCTTCAGTTTGCAAACCTGAAAAACGTGAAGGAAACACTAGGATTAGAAATCTGAATAATTCTCCTTCCTCAAGCTTTCTACTCACACACATTCCTCTGCAGGGACCTTTATATACACTCTGCCCGACGGGACAGCAAAACTCCAGCATAGAAAATGTACTTCTACAATGGCTGATACCTCTGATGAGGTCTAGTAACTGATATAGTCATCTCACCTACCTCTAGATCAGTGAAAAGCCCCTGGTTGTTCTGAAGTATGGCATACATGCAATGTGCAACAGTAACTGCATGCTTCCAGTTGTGGTAGGGCACACGGCGATAATTCTTCTTTACGGACATAGTAAATCGGCATAGCTTTTCAAGTTCAAAGCTAGAAAGAAATTAATTTTGTCAGAGACAAGAAATAAGAACAGGAAAAATAACCAACAGAGGAGAAAAGATGCTCTTTGATTTACTCTTCTTGCTAGGATTGACTCTCATTGCAGATGACTCATTGATTACAAGAGTCATTCAAGTTTTGGCAAGGACAGAGGAGCGTGAATACCTGACAATGCTCTTAGTTTAATCTATGAAGTTCTGGAACATAAGTCAATCTACCCAGCTCAGGCAACACAATTGCATAACCTTCCCTGCTCCCAGAAACTTGAAGTGGGGTTTCTTTAAATCGTTATCTATTCAACCTGCCAAACAGTGAAACTTTGTATCTAATGGACAAGTTGAAACCATCATTTGTGATCAAAACAGAAAACTACTGTTTTTTAAGCAAATGACACAGAAGAAATAATCCTGTTTAAATTAAAATTTCAGTCAAATGCTAAATGCATAAGTTGTTTTGAACAAAAGAAGTTGAGATGCTCCATATTGACATCATGAGAAGAAGAAGATTTTACTTTTTCCAAGATTTTAAGATTTTCTTCCAGTTTGGCCAAGTGAACAGAAATTCACATTTCACTGTTTCTTTATTTTTCATCAAACAATATTTTCTAAGTAATTGCTGGTCAACCATGAAAATGCCCCAAATCTATTGCATTTATGAGATTATTTCTTAAATAATTATTTTAAATATTTTTGCTGTTAATATAGATAAGTAAAACAAATTTATGATCAAGAGTATTTTCATTAAGGTAATACTAAAAAGCGGTAATAAAGTAATTGTTAAGTTTGGTTTATGTGCTCATCAAAAACACCTCTGAGAGAGTTCATATGCTGTAGTACCTTACTCTTCAATACATTAAAAATCAAATTTTAGTCTTAAAATAGTTGTACTTGTTTCAGAGGGTTCAGAAGTTTTGTTCTTTCAGAAATTAAATACAAGTCCAGTCCCAACAGCCTCTTTTTCAAATATTACTCTCACTTTTGTTTCTTTAACTTTATATGTGAAAGCTGAGACTCATTTGAAAACCGTGAAGTAGATATCAATTCTTTCCCATCAAAGTTAAATCTTGAAAGAAAGAGACTGGGAGATAGACAGGGAAGAGAACAGAACTTAGCTGGAAATTTGAACCCCAATCCAGCATCCACAGCCATTCATTCAGGAATGGAAACAAGCTATCTACACTGAGTGGCAGAGAACTGCATTTAGAACAGTCACCCACTTAGCAGTATTGAAGAAGACAGGAGAAAAACTCTCAGGCTTGACTGTATGCTTTGAGGGCATGGAGATTCATCCAGTTACTAAGATGAAACAGTCACTAGCAAATGTTTCCCAAATGTTTTTCCTTTTTGCAGGGAGATACTTTCCCTTTCAATTGCCCATCTGTAGATTTTTTCCATAATTCATAGCAGCTCCTTTCTTTCAGCAATGGGACAGACTTAGCCAAGAGACTACTGATCTTAGTAATGATAATGGACAATGAGAGAAAGGACAATAAATGAAACATTTCATCTGAAAATCATTCACTTCCGTAATTAATGCACAATGATGTCGATAATTGATTTATTTAGCAAGATAAGATCTAACCTTGGATTCTTTTAACCATATACTACATTAATTTCAGCAACTATATATTTGAAAAATCAGTATTCATGGACCTTCTCTCCTTTTTTGGCAAGAGTGCCTTTAATATCTTCACCATGTTCTATGTGAAAAGCAATCTCATCTCAGAATCAAACAATACTTCTATATATTGAAAGGACAACTGTTTGGATGATATCATTAGTTCTTTCACCTGGCTGTTCCCAAATTTTATTAACTGAAGATTAAGAAGCTGGGTCAAGAAATCCAGCCTGCTTATCATAGCCCTGTACAGACCAGACATAGTAAATAACTCCAAAGACAATAAGACCTTGAATTAGAAAATAATGATCTCAAGGTTTCCTAATAAACAAACACATAAATAATAGAATTAAAGCATAAATTGTGTACTTCATACCAGGCTGTCCCACAGGACTGGTGAACCATGTAGACAAAAATGGCAGGCCAGACATCCTCATACGGACTGATATCAAAGTGGTATCTAAGAAGAAAGTTTCAACTTAGTAAGGACAAACACCTTTTCATTCATATTAAAAGGAAGTGAAAAGGACTAGGTAATGTATATCCAACAGCAATCACTTGTTTCTGAATATACACAGAAAATTGACTTTGCAGGCTATGTTTTCCAGCCTTGCAAGTGAATGTATTTCCGCTAAGGTCAACAGAACTACGCTGACAGAATCACAGAATCATTTAGGTTGCAAAAGACCCTTAAGATCATCGAGTCCAACTGTTAGCCTTTGGCTAGCCTTTGGCTTTGTGTAGTTAACAAAAACTTAAATCTTTATTTAAGAATCCAGTAATGTACAAAAATCTTTGTTCTACAGGGATAATGAGAGCTTTGCAGGCACTCCTAAAATATTCTAGACTTTCCTCCCAGGAACTGTAAAGATGGTGTCTCTAATAATATATTTACTGGCTTTTTTTCAATAATTTCTGTCATGAATTCTGTGAGATTCGCTCTAATTTTCATAGAGGAAAAAGTCAACTTTTACTGGCTAATAGAAATTAAGCCCAAACTCCAAAAATAAAACATTTAATACTACATTTTTTTATGTTTCATTAGCTGAGGACTTCTCCCCTCTCCCAATATCAACATTTAGGCCTAATATTATGGACCCACTCAGCAGAACTGTTTGTCCTTCGATTATTAATTAACTCCTTTCCCTGCACCTGCTGTGCTGCAAGTCTTCTATTTACTTTCCATTGAACCCAGCTAAACGCTTGCACGTACGTGCCATACTGAACAGAACAGCAGGTGCAAGAGAGCTGAAGGTAGCTGAATTGCTTGGAAAATGGTTAAATGTATTCAGATTGCTCGAACTAAAGGATGTTAATATAATTTAGAATGAAACCTGTCATCTTGGCAAGTAAAAGTCATTTTTGCTGAGGAGGTGGGTTATATAATATCAACCAACAAAGCACAAGAAATTGTATTGCAAAGAATAAGCTTCTATTAGGGTGTAATCCTGCAAGCTGCTAATACTCTGCCTTCTAAGCAAATCACTTCAGCATGTAATGAACTTTAACTGTAAGCAGCCCCTATTAAGCATACACTTGCATGCATGCTTTCCTCGCTCATAGCTACAATGCTCAGCACCTGACAGGAGTGAGGGAGCTCTGGAGATTAGGTTTACAAAGACAAATTAGATTTTGTGACTCAATATCATAGAGTTTTGATTTTAGGCACCTGGTCACTACAGTAGAATTTATTGTCCTGGGCCAGAAAGAGTGATGAAAAAATGAGACGAGTCCCAGTGTTAGCGTTGAGTGGAGACTGACTGATAAAATACAGATAGAGGTACATCTTCAGCACACCGCAGACCCTTGAGAGCTGAAAGTAATTGAATTATTTCAGAGAAAGCCTAAGAGGCTGGATGGGAAGTCCTCCTCCAAATTTAGGCCGCAAATCTAAACTCCCGCACCTGGGATTTATAACCCTGAATTATCTTCAGAAGTTGAGAGATCTACATCCATTTTCCAAATCCCAATCCCCCTCGCCAAACCCAAACCACACACAACCCAAAAAATCCCACGAACGAGCTGAATCGTTTATTCTAAAACATATACAAGGGGATGAGATCATGCATTTGGTCTTAACTACTGATGCTCCAGCTCAGCCCGCTCTCTGGCTCCGAGATGTTGGTGACTTGGGACTATTTGAAAGAAAGCTCATCTCTACAATCCTTAGATACAAACTAATGCTGCTTAAAGCAATACTGTAGCTACCCATGCCTGAGGAAAATGCTACCATTCTGAGTAAGTATTATTTTACATCTTTGATAGGTAAATTTTGTTCACAGGTCATTAAGTATAACTAAGTCTAAGAAAGCCACAGATAAACCTCTATGATTTCGAGACAGTTCAATAAAAAAAGTGCTGCCTACAAAACCCTCCACTACACCTAGGAAAAAACAAATTTTTTTTCCACAGACTGATACAAGATGCAACTGTCACTATATGAGAAAAATACTTACAGTTCAATATCTTTATAAATATGTGGAGGCAGTGTACAGTGCATGAGGTTTTGCCACTCTTCTGCTGTACAAACACTGTGGTAGGATAGCTTCTCCATCGTCACACGGTAAATACACTCTGAATGGCGAATTCTGTGGTACATCTGAAAAAGGGAAGTCATTCATTAGTGTGAAATTTTAATAAAGGAAAAAACATTTCTCTCATGTATTCAAGCACTTATTATTAACATACACATCTGCAAAAATGTTAGTGCTTTTGGCTGCTCAACTTCACACATCAGAAAAGCGACAGATTATATGAAATTCAGTACTTCTGGAAAATTGGGCCTTCTATCACATCATTCTGCATCTACTTTGTCAGGTAAATATCTAAGGCTCAGCTGATTTTTCACTCCATCTGAGCTCTCCCAAGAAAAAGAATCAAAGTTCAGGAGTTAGAAACAGAGCTCAGTCCCTTGCAATACGCTAACAGAAAGAAAACGGATAACAGGGCACAATTCATATTTTGTGCCAGTGCATGAATTCAGCTATTAATTGGTACAAATAACTGCTACCTATGCACAGTAAAAAGTACATGAGATGTTTATCATACCTACATTACTATGCAATAACTGTGAAAAATAAGAACAGTTAATTATTGTGAGGTTCAGACAGCTATTGCAGACACGGCATGGTTTGTAAACAAGTGAGGCCACGATTTTGCTAGTAAAGATAATCCTCTGAAGCAGTATGCCCCGAATAGTAACATTCACCATCTAAAAAGAGTGAACTCGCACACAATTGAGTGATTGCATACTCCCAAGTTTCATTTCTATGCAGGCCTTTCTACTTGCCTTGAGTCATGTGGAACAAGTTTAAGCAATTGTTAGTAAAATTTGCTGCCCCAGTATACTGACAGCATGATGCTGGTAAAATGGCTTACTGTAAATCACCAGGCTTAACTGGCATTGCGTTGTATCTTACCTCCCATGAATATGACACATTTCTTCTGCATTGCATTTTTATTGCATTTATTGCATTTTTATACTTATATAGTAACGATCATTAAATTGTTTATGCTTCCTATAGGAATAGTAATTTTTGTGATGATAAAGGGTTTGAAAACAAAAATAGCCATCCACTCTTATCTAGCAGCATGGATAATTATGAGTATATAGCACAGCATATAAATGTATAAATTGATAACTTTGAACATTGAGCATACGAAATCGAGAGAATATATAACATCTCCATCCCCCAATTTAACTTGTAAAACATGTGATCTGAATTTATAAAAGTAAAAAAGAGTTATACTTTCTAATGGAAAAGAGAAGACAGATATCATTCACATTTCAGAGCTTGCTTTCTCAGTTTAGCTACACGAAATTGATGTATCCAGAGTACAATTATTTCAGAAAGCATCAAATGAATCCCTATCATCCTCTTAAAATACAATTATTCAGCAAAGAATTCAATTATTCCTGTTTCCTCGTTAATTCAACGAAACAGACTTATGAATCACACTAATAATCTGGAACATCAAAATCATTCTAAGTCTTCTGCTTATAACCAAGGGCTTACAAAACTGTAAATAAAACTTACATTAGCACAGTGTAAAGCTAAAGCACAAAAGACTGCAAACATTTTAAAGTTGTTCTCATCAGTTTTAGAGAAGGCACTTCCACTTATTTTGTTCACCATCTGCACAACACCTATTACACTTCCTCGGCTTACAATAGGCATGCACAGGATATTTCTCGTTGTGTAGCCTGTGTAGAGGTCTACTTCTCTGGAGAGACAGAAAAGAGAAAGGAAAAAAAGAAAAGAGTGAATATTATTAATTAATACCTATTCCTTGATTCTCAGAAATGTTGACGTACAATATACTAAATAGTTTTAACGTAGATGTAATTAGTACCTGCAAGAAGTTCGCCTCCAAAGCTCTCAAATATTTCCATCTACCGTGTCATATTTAGAAAGAACTTTTTAATCCTTTAATCTCCATTTGCAAGATAAAGAATTAATACTTCCTCAAATGTACAGTCAGCTTATTCATAAAATTAAAGCATACATTCAGGTACTTAGGCATGCTATTTGTTAGTGAACTTTTTTTTGTCCCCTGAAACTAATCAGAGCGCAGGGAGGCTAATAAAGAAAATTAGCAAAAGAAAATTAGCAACAGTCTACCTAACCAGGCAAAGTTCCATAACAAGAAAAATAACTAAACTCTTCTCCATTATATTTCTATTTGTTAAAAATAATACTTTTTATTTGTATCTTAAAAATACCTCCAATGGCTAAAGCATTTAAATAGATACCTATAGGTTTTCTCCTCATCAGATGATCACAGCTCCATGAATGCATCCTAATATGAAATTTAAGTAGTAAATTTAAGTAAGTTTTGGTGAGCTATCTTCCCCTCCCATGAATAACATCCTACCTGTTAAAGCGTGGATCTGCATAGGCATCAGGGATGTTAAGGACTTCTCCTGTTCTTGCCACTTGACCAGCTATTCCTTTTTCTATAGAAAATCTGCAGAAAAAAAAAAAAATGTGTGTTAGCCACAATATGAACTATCTGTACAAACATTTTTCCAGTGGAGTCTGTCTTGGGCATGGTAATGGATATTTGTTCCCAACCAGCGTCATTTTGAAGCTTTCAGGAGAAAAATCTTACAAGACAACAACTAATAGTAAATGATAAAATAAAAAAGCACATACTAATAGATACTTTCTGAAAACATTTAATATAGCTACATAGTTTAATACAAAATATGCCATAATATGACCATTTTAGTGACAAAAATTTGAAGTCTTCAATAACCCTGGGGATTATGCCTAATAAACATTACATTTGTACAGAACCTGAGACTTTCGTTTACCTTTACAAGCTATTGATTTTATCGTTGCATTTACATATTCATTGTTTCTTTAGACACAGCACAGGCACTACAGAGCTTGTTTCTTCAGGGCGGGGGCAAGTGGATTTGGTAAAATAAACTTTGGAAAAAGACCAGTAGAAATTTCAAAGCTAAACATCATACGCTTTGCCAGGTACACTTCAGAATAATTAGTTTGTTTTATCTCATGACATGCAAACAGTGCCATGGTACTAACTGCATTCCTTAACCACCACAAGAAAGTTAAACAGAGCAAATACATTCTGGAGTTGAACCAGAAAAATCTACGAGTCTGTCTTGCGAGGAAATAATTTTCAATTCTTTGACATAAAACAGTTATGACATACAAGCACGAAAGAATTTGTGGAGAAAAATAAGTAGGAAGAATCACACGTGGAACACTTTCATATCTAAATGTACCCTGGTTGTATCCTGCCCCCACTGAAGTTAGTGACAAAGCTGACAGGATTTCACCCTGTACACTCAATTTTAAGTTAGTTTCTTCTGCTGCTTGTTATGATAGATATGTACATCACATCAACTTAAGGCTCCTTCTTGATGACTGACTCATTGTCACTTTCTTACAGATATTTAAGTTGTACTTCTCTTTCATTATATAGCACCCGTTAAATGGCTCACACCCTTGCACTCAAGAGTCAACGTTTCAATAATTTTCATACAGAAAAGACAGAAAGTTATAAGCAAGAAAAACAATTATCAAGGAGTATGAATGTGTATGTTAAAGGAGGACACCTTCTTTAATTTACACCACCTCCTTGCTTGTCAGTATGTAAATTGCACCAATTTTGACTCCTTTCATTCTCACTCACACAATGTAGTAAGTGGGAGTAAGTTTGTCTAAAGGAGTCTAAGTGAAGACATGAATCACATCTCATATTGGCCTAAAACTTTAAAAGTCTAAGGAGGAAATAAAAAAAAAAATCTGAGAAAATCTATGCTGAGTATTTTCACAAAATTTTTGTGCAGGATATTTAGTCACGCATTTCTTTCTTTTTAAGAAGCTGCAGATTTAAAACTTGTGTGTCTTTGAAAAATCTCGATCTGTATCTCTTAAGGATTCGTAATTTTTGGAAAGTAGAAAATATTATGTTTACTTTGTTGTTTTGCTTCTTTCATTAAAAAAAAGTGCTTATGTGGAAAAATTATGTGCTTGTAACATGAAGCAGCAACACACATCAGTTTTAGACAGAGAATCCTATGTATTCATTACGAGCCCATCTACATTTTCAAATTCATCACCTCATGCATACTTCAGAATCACAATTATTTAAAAGTTTTGAAAATATTCTAAATTCACATGAGAGAAAGTAAAACTAAATTACTGGACTTGAAATCTTCAAAATCAATGACCAGTCCATACTAGATTCTACATATGCCTAATCCATCCGTAAGAAGTAAAAATTGTGATTTCCTTGCTTTGGATGTGCTTGAATCTCACAAATTTCAATTCCTCTTGGGAACCCTCTTGGGAAAAAAAGTCCCATACTGACAGACTATGGATTAGGTGCACCTTTACCTGCACCTTTACCTACCTCAGACACCTCTGTTTTTTTCCCAACATGATTTCCAAAAGGACCGCCTCCGGAAGACGGCATTTCCAGGAGTGACGTTATAGCTTCAGAGACGTTGTTTCGATGGCACTGCAATGTCATTCCCAGAAGTACTACCTTCTGGAGGCGGGTCCTGGTGGGAATGATATCACAGTATGACAAGTATTGTCAGGGTACCTGCAGATAGGCACAGAGACTGGGTAATAAAATGCCTGCACATCTGTAGTTACAATGAAACTGCATTCTTCTGCTAGCTACTCACCTTATTTCTTTGGTCTTCTTGAAGACAGGTTTCCCATCATTTTCTTCTCCAATATCAAAAAGGTCTGAATACAGCTCCCTATTTTTGTGGTCAACCTGGAAGAGTGCACACCTATCTGCATTCACCAGGTTTTTTGCATATATCTATAGACAAAAAACAAAACTAGAGTTAACGGTCATGAGTTAGATTATCTTCAGTCATTTATCTGATAAAAACATAAGTCCCTAGAAGAAAAAAGTTTTGAGAAATTACTCAGTATGAAAATCTGTTTGAAGGAGTAGCCACCTTCACAGCAATCTTTTAGGGTACAATTCAAAATGAAAGTGTGTCTTTTATTCAATATTTTTTTTGTAAATTAGAGTGTTGTTCTCTTTGAGAAACGTGTGAATATCTTTAGTGTCTTGAATGTTTGCTAAAAGAAAAAAGGCTTTCCTATTACACTGTTTTTCAAGTACAAGGAATGCTTTTCAAAAATGGTACCTTTCCTCCTTCTATGTTTAGATATTATTCACCTTTACTTGATTTTAAATGGATAGGATTTAGCAAGACATAAGAACATTTTTGGGCTTTTGTCTTTATCTTCAATGCAAATATATTGGTATGGAATATCCAGCAAAGAAAGCCATAACAGAGAGCCTAGTGTTTGTTTCTGAAAAAAAGCTAAATGTGCCTGTAATACATAACAATGAACAAATAAGGAAGATTAGAAGTGTCATTATGGATTGCCCTATGCAGCAGTATAGGTAATGGCTGTGCCTTCCTGATGCTAGGGACAGCTCTTGCACAAAAGTTGAGACTTAGTTGTACATGAACTAACCAAAGCCCACAAGATACCACCCCTAGCCAAGAAAGTACCACAGTACAGCAATAGACTTGCATAGTCTCCAGACTTTGAACCAGGTAGTTTTATCTTAGCAAAACTAACTGCCAGCCAGCACTGATTGTCAGAACAGAATCTTGTCCCAGGAACACAGCAGCTCTTTGCAGAAATGTTTCTCAGACATATAATAGACTTTCTGAGAACAAGAGGAAAGAGTGAACCAAAGTTGAACAATGATCACTGTGTTAACTTAAGATGTCATACAGTCAGGTTCAAGAACCTGCTCTACCCAATTCAGATACATCTCCTATGTTTCTTATCTGCTCAGAAAGTATAGTAACCGCATGGCAGAGCATGATCGGAGGTAGATCTCGCTTAACTTCTTAAAATTGTGTATAATAGCTATCTAGTGATTCAGCCACAGAAAGAGGCTGACTACATCTTGGTGGTCAATGCATGCAGGTTGCACGTCTTAAGAATTCTCAAGACTTCCATATGAATGAATTAACTTCCCCCCTTGTCTCATCTTTCAAAAATAAAAACAAAAACCTAAAATATTTCATTTTGTATTAATGCAAATAGACAAATGTTAGACCTTGGCAGAAAAAAACCTGTAAGACAATAAATCATTAGTTAGGAGACTCTAACCCTGTGTCGTATGAGCTGTGTAATGGGAACTGCACAGAAACCGTTTAGACCAACTCTACAAAATTTGGAGGGCCCTCCCCTACTGACAGGATCTGTGGCTGGAAAGATTCTGTTGCTTTCTACTCCATTTGCTTCATCAGAGGAGTAGAAAGTCAGGGAGGTTGCAAGCTAAGAGGTAATTTTTGTGAAATATTTCCCACTTTAAAGATCTCAACCACTCACACCATCTATTCCTTTGCTCAAAACACACTGAATATGAACTGTGCCAAAAAGGACAAAAGGTCCAGGTTCAGAAACTGTATTAGATTTCTTTATAAAATCAACAGCACAGTGTTGATTTTATACAATTAAACTTCTGTGTTCTAATGCATATGACTCACGAACCTACCTTGGTCACAACTCCTGCTTTTCAAAAATAACTGCTTAAACACTACTAATTGAGAGAAACAGTTAACAGGGTGAGAAAGTCTTACTTCTCTAAAGCCCTAGCTCAATACCAGGCCAGTGGCTGAAGGGGAATATCAGTACAAAAAGTACACTTTGTATTGTCAATAGGGAGGCCAGGGACCACCTTTTGGGGAGGTTGCTTGTAACTACTCCAGCATATTGGTAAGAAAATTGGCAAGGCAACTTGAACTTCTGCTTCCCCTCCCTGCATCTATAGTCAAAAACACCCTTATACCACTAACTTTGCTGAGGGATTTTAATGAAAATAAAAATGAAAAGAATGATAAAAACCCTGTACTTTTTTCTTTATAATTACAAGAACAAATCAAACTTCAAGTGCAATCACCAAAGGGTGAAGTAGTGAGGAGAAATTGAGTTCCACTCTTTTCTCACTGAGACACACAGAATAAACCACATAATGATAAAATTACACTCCCATAAAATGGCAGTAAATGTGCAAACATGTAATTCAATTCATTGGCCCAAGAAACAGCCAACTGCTACAGCTTAAAAAGGAAGCTGAGTACGAAACAGTCATGCAGGGTTAAAATGCAGAATCATGATGCAGCCAAGTGTTGGAAAAGAAGAGGAAAGAGTAAGTGTATTCTACTGCCAAGTGTGTTTTCCACCAGACCTCTATTCATAGGGAAGAACAGGGAAGAATATCAATATTTGTTCTCAATGCCATATGTTATATTACAGTAGTTCTTTTAAATGTTAAGTTATTTTTAAGTAGTTCATTTAAATTGGAAAAGTCAATGTTCAGAAATGTGTCCTATGTGCAGAATTCTTGACTGTGTACTAACTAGAGTAAGACAAACACTGCAGAGTATTTTCCATTACTAATTCAAATTTCTAAATAAAACCACTTTGTTTGCATTTTAAGTTTGTTGTCTTTGAACAGTCTAGCTGAGAATACCACTTTGAAGATTGGAACAAGTATCGCAGTACTGTTGGAAAGTAAATTTTTTAATATGCAAATTGAAACAATAGTATCACAGACCCAATTAAAATTTACATTCAGGAAAAAGAAGTGCAGTATGCAATGAATGTGCCTAAAGCTAATAAGCATAACTCATATATCAAACACTCAAAATGTGCTATGAACAACCAGTCCATATGTATTGGTAAACACTATTCAGGGAATAATTCTTAATTCAAAATTATTCAGATTCAGAAAATTATAACCTGTCTCTGAACTGCAATTAATTGATCAGACAGTCTTGGTTATTTCAATGGACTTGGCTTTAGAGGTTTTTATAAAACTTTGACTGACTCTGTCACACTAGTTATGGGTGTAAATACTTTTGCAAAGCAAAAGGGATGTCATGTCTTGCACATCTCATTCAGCAACTGGAACAAATACTCTGCAAGTGATGTTTCACCTCTAGTCCTTCCTATAGACAATAACTTCAGGAGTGTTTTGCAGCATGTAGCAAATTGAATTTAGGAAAAAGGAATCAATACAACAAGCTGAAATGAAAAGAAAAACCAGAAGCCTTCCTGTTACAATTTTCAAACCTTCTCTAAAACGCAATAGTAACTATTTAGTTCAGAGACAGTCACATTTCATTACTTATGAAAGCTGTGAAATGAAGATGTTGCAACAATGAAAAATCAAGCTGACCTTTGCCAGTTTCTTCCATATAGAGATGTTAATACCGTTCGTATTACGTGTCCATTATAAACAACTCATATATTTCGATGATGTAATACCTTACTTCAAGGAAAGGAGAAAGACTTTAATAATTAAGACTAATAAACTTAGAAGTGAAAAAGACAACTTACCATTATATGTTCAAGTAGAGAATCTATTGCAACTATATTATCAAAATACGTTCTGCAGAGAAAGATAAGTCAGTAAATATTAGCATTTAGTCAAACACTTCTCAAATGGTCCTCGTGGGCTCTTGTTTCACAACCACTTAACAGTGGAGCCCAAATAGGTGAGGACAAACCTGTGCATCTTGAAAATCACTGACTGGCTTGCTATAGCACAAGTGAATTGAGAAATGGTGCCAGCTCTGTTTCTTTAAGCTATTATTCTACAATGACAAAATTGTAGAATATTCTCTATAATATGTAGAATTTTCTCCATAGAAAAGGAAAAGCCTTCCAAACATTGCCTGCCATGGACTGAATAGGCTCCCGCTGAGCAACACCAAGAATGTATCAAAATGCTTTGGCACCCTTTACACACTGAAAATTTTAAAAAGAGAAGAAAAAAAGGAAAGGAAAAGCAATCCAGAAGATTAAAAAAAAATTTATTTCTTCCATTGTTGATATATATTATCTACATGCGTTCAAAATACATTAGGTTTATGCATAGAGGACTATGTAATGAGAACTAATGAAAACTATGTATTGTAGCTAAATTCACATCATATTATCCAGCCCTTAACACTATTTAAAAGGCAACAATTTATAAAACTCTTAATGAGTCTTCTCTATCAACCCAGGTGTAGCATGTTGAAGTTGCAGAAAAAGACTGACTTGAAAAAAAGAAAAGGTATCTCAGTTTCACAGCAAAGTGGTAACTGTCCAAGGACATTCAAGAACATTGAAAGATAAAGGTCAAACTTTTACTAATAAGAAGTCTAAACCTTCCACATGCCAAGTCTTAATAACCCTCAGATTACAATGTTCCCAGCAGACAGAAAGACATTGTCCCATGGCCTTGAACATATACACAGCTCAGTTCTGTTTAGGTCCACTGGAAAGGAAATATATAATACGCTAGTCTTACATTGTCAGGGACATGAAGAGGTGGAGCACTGCATACTATGCCCTTTCTAAAATGTTACAGAACATGTCCCAGTGACATTGCAGGCTAACAATTTCCTCACTGAATAGGAAACCCTCCTTCCATGTAAGAAAAGGTACAGACCATTTCTAAGAGGAACCTAATTATCTTCTTGCTAGTGCAAGTCTTTACCTACATGAAGTTCATAAAGTTGTTATTAAATAATATCCCAATTTTGTGGCTCAAAACATAGGGTTTCTTTTTTGTTAAAACTAAACAATTTTAGCAACTGATAATGCTGCATGAGAGGTATTTTCTTATAGAAATACGTATTCAGTATTTCTAGTATTTATTGTAATTTTTATCTTAAAATTTTAAAACCATTACAAAGTTCTTTATAAAAAATAGTAAACTAGCTCAGTACAGACATTAGCAAAATAAAAGCACTCTGGAAAGAAACATAATGGCGCAAGACATTGCAGCAAGTGGGCAGTTCTGGCAAGGGAATGACAAGAGTGCCCTTTAGGAGACACACTCTGAACCTAAGCTGAAATGAAAAAAATAAAAAAAAAGGTCATCCCTGAGGAAAAAAAGCTAGGAAAAATGTCTGGATACAATCAGCTTGCCCTCCTTGCAAGGGGTAGACTCCTCCATGCAGTGTATCACTCCCCATTCCAGCCAGGTCACAGAATCACAGAATCAATCAGGTTGGAAGAGACCTCTGGGATCGAGTTCAACCATTGCCTTGCACCACCCTGTCAACTAGACCATGGCACTAAGTGCCATGTCCAGTCTTTTCTTAAACACATCCAGAGATGGTGACTCCACCACCTCCCTTGGCAGCCCATTCCAATGTCTAATGACCCTTTCTGAGAAGAAATTCTTCCTAATGTCCAACCTGAACCTCCCCTGGCGAAGCTTGAGGCTATGTCCTCTTGTCCTATCGCTAGTTGCCTGGGAGAAGAGGCCGACTCTCACTCCACTACAACCGCCCTTCAGGTAGTTGTAGACTGCAATAAGGTCACCTCTGAGCCTCCTCTTCTCCAGGCTAAACAACCCCAGCTCCCTCAGCTGTTCTTCATAGGTCATACCCTCCAGACCCTTCACCAGCTTGGTTGCCCTCCTCTGGACTCGCTCCAACACCTCAACATCTTTCTTGAAGTGCGGGGCCCAGAACTGGACACAGTATTCAAGGTGTGGCCTCACCAGTGCCGAGTACAGAGGGACGATCACTTCCCTAGACTGGCTGGCTACACTATTCCTAATAAAGGCCAGGATGCCATTGGCCTTCTTGGCCACCTGGGCACACTGCTGGCTCATGTTTAGCCGCCTGTCGATCAGCACCCCCAGGTCTCTTTCCACCGGGCCGCTTTCTAACCACTCTTCCCCCAGCCTGTAGAGCTGCATGGGGTTGTTGTGGCCGAAGGGTAAGACCCGGCACTTGTTCTTGTTGAACCTCATGCCGTTGGTCTCGGCCCATCTATCTAACCTGTCCAGAGCCCTCTGTAGGGCCTTCCTACCCTCCAGCACATCGACACTCCCACCCAGCTTTGTGTCATCTGCAAATTTGCTGAGGGTGCACTCAATCCCTACGTCTAGATCATCTATAAAGATATTGAACAGCACCGGCCCCAGAACTGAGCCCTGGGGAACACCGCTAGTGACCGGCTGCCAGTTGGACTTTGCCCCATTCACCACCACTCTCTGGGCTCGGCCATCCAGCCAGTTTTTAACCCATTTAAGAGTCCACCCATCCAAGCCCTGGGCAGCCAGTTTGTCTAGGAGGATGCTGGGGGAGACAGTGTCAAATACCTTACTGAAGTCTAGATAGACTACATCCACAGCCCTGCCCTCACCTACTAAGCAGGTCGCTTTGTCATAGAAGGAGATCAGGTTGGTCAAGCAGGACCTGCCTTTCATGAATCCGTGTTGGCTGGCCCCGATGCCCCAATTGTCCTGCATGTGCCGTGTAATGGCACTCAGGATGATCTGTTCCATCACCTTGCCTGGCACCGAGGTCAGACTGACAGGCCTATAGTTCCCTGGATCATCCTTCCGGCCCTTCTTGTAGATGGGCATTACAGTTGCTAATTTCCAGTCAGCTGGAACTTCTCCAGTTAACCAGGACTGCCGGTAGATAACAGAGAGTGGTTTGGCAAGTTCATTTGCCAGTTCCTTCATTACTCTGGGGTGAATCACATCTGGGCCCATAGCCTTGTGGGTGTCCAACTGGCACAGCAGGTCACTAACTGTCTCCTCCTGGATTACGGGGGGTTCACACAGCCCCCCGTCCCTAACTTCAGGCTCTGGGGCCTGAGTCTCCTGAGGACAACTGGTCCTGACATTAAAGACCGAGGCAAAGAAGGCATTGAGTACCTTGCCTTTTCCTCATCCCCTGACACTATACTATCCTCCTCATTCAGCAAGTGGTGGAGGCTCTCCTTGACCCTCCTTTTGCTGTTAATGTATTTGTAGAAACTTTTTTTGTTATCTTTGACCATAGCAGCCAAATCAAGCTCTAACTGAGCTTTAGCCCTTCCAGTCCTCTCCCTACATGACCTGGCAACATCCCTATAGACCTCCCAAGTTACCTGACCCTTCTTCCAGAGCAAGTAGGTTCTCTTTTTTTCCTTAAGTTCTAGCCTAAGTTCTCTGCTTAACCAGGCCGGTCTTCTTCCCCGACAGCTTGTCTTCCTACACACCGGGACAGCCTGCTCCTGAATATTTAGCAATTCCTTTTTAAAGCACGTCCAGCCTTCCTGGACTCCTTTGCCCCTTCCTGGACTCCTTTGCCCTTCGGGACCAACTCCCAGTGATTCCGTCCACCAACCTCTTAAACAGGCTAAAGTCTGTCCGGCGGAAATCTAAGACAGAAGTTCTGCTCTTGCCCCTCCTTACTTCCCCCACTATTGAAAACTCTTAACATTTCGTGGTCGCTATTCCCAAGATGGCCACCGACCCTCACATCTCCCACTGGTCCTTCTCTGTTCACAAACAACAGGTCAAGCAGGGCCCCTCCTCTAGTGGATCAACTGGGCTGCCTGCATTCCTGATCAATGGCGTATGAATCTTGGATGTCCTCTAATCTCATTAGTTTGAGAATTGTTCATCAAGATCCACAGAAGTGTTTGTAACAGGGAAAATCTGAGACATCTCATTTTTCCACAGCATCATCAGTTCTTCGTGATGCACTTAGAAATTCTTCAACCAACTAGTTTGATAAAACACTGCTAAGCACCCCAAACTATGATTTACCAGAAGTACAACTTTGGTTTGTCATTTAATTTATTGGCTATCTCTACTATAGAAAGATGCTAATAGCAGCAACAAAGAAAAAGGGATGAAGGAAGAGCAGATCACCTAAGACACTAAACTGACTTTGCAAGTCTAAGCCAAGCTTTCATACTCTTACTGTGTTCTCAATTTAATCTTAAGTTTACTGTGACAAGAAATTAAAAGAAAACATATTACATGTATTTACAGTCTTTGAAAATGAAAACAGAGCCTCCAGAAAATGCAGGGGAAGACCAATCACGTGGCAGCCCTGATTCTTCAAGGATATATCCCTGAAGTGTGTATACTCATGTGTGTGTTTACATACATGTCAAAAAAAGGGGGGGAGAAGCTGAAGCAAGCTAACTAACTTTTCATAAAGTCCTTTCAAACCTTTGAAAATTGGCCATGAAAAGAGATGGCAGGCCTATTTGTCACTTCTCAAAACAGGGCCAGATTTAAGTCTGATGGAAAAGGAGGAAAAAAAAGCAAAAAAAAACCATGCAAAAGACCACAAGAGTAAATAAATTATGTACCGTATAATCAGATGTTACATTTTCTTCTGCACCACCACCAACAAAAAAGTTTCACAGGTATACACCACTGCCACCCACATCATTCATTCTTGTCCCTGTGCTGAAGTTTGCCCAGTCTCCGAGCTGTGCCATCGCACCTGCTCGTGAGCTACAGCGTAAAACACAGCTAGATTGGAAGAGCCACGCTAGAAAAGCTCATCAAAATAAATCTATGATACTATAGTGCAACTCATACTTACTTTGATACATCAAGCAAGAAGTCATTCAGTTCAGTCTGCTTGGCAAGGCCCCGGCATACCTGGAAGCACAGATCACGTTATCATTTGCTCCAGAAGAACACTGAAGTCAGAGGGAAACGCAGCCTACCCATTTGTATGAAAAAAATACCACTACTAGTACATACGTATGTTACAGCACTGTGCAAAATTAAAAGCTGCATTTATGTGCTGGGCTTCAAGCTTAGCTATCTAGTTGCTGAGTTAAAACTGTCAAATACAAGTAACATCTTTCTTAAGACTCTTTGAAAGATGTTGGTTGTTACACTTGTTCATGCTGCCTCAAAGGCTGCCACTGCATCTGGTTATGGAATCAGCTTAATGACACCTCCTTATCCAGACCCTCAGCTCTTCTGAGAATGTCGAATATTTTGTTTTCTTTCTTCCTTACCATACTTTTTACCACTTTTTTCCAGGTTGCAAAGTAGCATGTAGACACAACTGAAGACTGACATCAGGCAAGTTCAAGTAAGCTAACTAGCGGGTGACAGAAACTCAGCTTTGGGAGAAATCAGCATGAACATACAAAATAGTATGTATACTACATTTTAGAAGCAAATTATTAGATGAAGCAAAGCTTTGAACTGTATTTTTACTTCACCTAATTGCATACTCTGTAACTAAAGTGTGATTGCACACCTGTATATTACTGGAGCAAGCACTGAGGTCAAAAAAAGAAAACAAGCCTCTACTGTTTGTACCTTTTACACAATAAAATATCATTCAGAACTAGTAGTATCTTTCATTTGTGCAAAGCAGATATAAATAAATACTCAAAATATGACAAACTACATCCACAAGCCTTACTCTTGCATATAATTAGGTAGCTAGGTGAAACTTCTTGATATACACTACTTCCTAAAGCTCATCTGTGAGCCTGGTAGGTACAGCCCAATGCCAGATCAAAACTCTTTCATTCTTCTCATGCAAAAACTTGGGAAGGGCAAGCCTTCTGCTTAGCAGAGGAGAGAGAAATGAAAACGAGCAATGGACAGGCTTAAACTAAAGTTTCCATGGGTTGTTTTGTTAGGTGTGAAAGACTTCTCAGTTAAAGAGACAGTCATTGCTACAAAGTGAAGCTACAACTGCATCCAATTGCAATTCTAGTAGTGTACAATAGTCTACGCCAGCTAATTCTGCCCAAATGTGCCAAGGTGAATGACCATCCTAAACAAAGTCAATGACTTCCAGCACCAAGGTGGTAAATATTAGAGCCTAGAAAGAAAAGCAGGGAGCACTGTGTGAGTCTTCTGCCAAATGTATGAAAGACACCTTGAAAAAAAGAATGTCACAAACTTCCTCCTGTGAGTTGACAGAAGAAGCTATTTTAGCATCTCCTGTGAGCTGATGGAATACGTTTAGCTTCAGTGTTACCGTCTTCTATTAGCTGAAGTGAAAAAAAACTATTAGCAAAGCTGCTGGGGTTTGCTAAAGCAGCTTGCACTGTGTGGAGCTTCATTAGGCACCCGACTAGGGACAGCATGAAGCATCCTTAGTGGGAATAGTTACAGGACCATGAAGCAGCTAGCAAGGATAGCTTAAAGTAGGCTTAGCCAGCAACACCTAATAACTTCAAACTGAATACCAAAGCAGAAGGAAAGCAACCAGTTGCCCTAGTAGTTGCCTTCTTACAAGAATAAAAACCTGCAAAGTTGTTATAATGCTGCTTTAACAGTTATTTATCTACTTTGTTTAAGTTTCTTTTTCCTTTAGTAAAAATACTGTTTGTTATTTGATCCATGGTTGCAAGTGAGGTAAACTAGCTCAATGAACACCAAAATGTTAGCATATTTTTCCCAAGTTAAGGAAAGGGGCTTGAATCAATGTTTTAGTAGTGACCTCCACTTAAATTTGATAATCCATGTTCCTGCTAATCAAGTTCTGGCAGAAGAGTTACACAACAAAAAAATGAAAAACCACCGACACTTACTTGTACTTGATGTATTGCTACTGAAGCCCATGCAAGATTTGCTGTTGCAACCTGAAACAAAAGAGAAGAAACTAACTCTGAAGAAACCTTGAAAAATGCACATCAGTTACGTGCTTGTTTTCTCTTATCTAGTTGCTAAGTAAATTGACTGAGCTGTTGTAGACAGGCAGGCAGTAACAATTTGTGGGAATACATTTTGTGAAAGACTCGGTACACTTGCGAGTGTTTCAATTTTAGTAAGGTACATTCAGTCACAAGAGAATAATCCTCATTTTTGTATCAAAAAATGCTTACCAATGCTCTTCAGAAGCAGTACTGGGAACCCATCAGCTCAGCAATACAACATCAAAACAAACATCCCATAAGCCAAGGGCTTTAAGAATTACATTATGTACACTGTTGAAAGGCATCAGCCATAGAAATAAAATATCCCATTACATCTTTCTGGGGCTGTATCTCTTCAGCCACAGCTATTTCCAGCTGTGAACAGGCACTGTTTCTTTCATGACCGTTTTGGTGGCAGAAGAACCAGACCTGATCCCTCAGCTCAAGATTAGTGTTTTAAGCATGACAGTTTCCAGGCAACATTTCAAACAAACGTCACATAAACTGCAGTTAACTAAGATGTGCTACCATGCATAATCTCTTGTCCTTGAAACACGGGAGCTTTATAGGAATGCAGAGGACAGAAGTACAAGAGGTCTGCTGCTGTATAACCTCCTAAGGTACTTCTTTTTAATTTAATTTTTGTTTTTTTTTTTTTTTTTACACAGAACACATTGTACACATTTTATAAAAACTCCTAAGGCTATTCAAAGGCTTTCTGAAACCTGAAAATGAAAAGAATGCTTTAGAACACTCAGAAAGTGACCTTAAAATATTTTTAATTTACTAATAAAATACTTTTATTTAGCAGCCAGTCCAAGTAGGACATTCATGAACTTCAGTTACAGAAGGTATTTCACGTAACAGAAAAGATTCATATTTGCACAGAATGATGCACGTCTGAGACCTATCTGAATTGTAGATTGATTAACGTAATAGGATAATTTTAAAAATACATTCTGTGTAAGCAGCAGAATTAATGAAGCCTGGTTTTGTACGAATGCCTGTTCTTTGTCTGCGAGCAGGGACACTGGCACCACCATACTAATCCAGTCCCCTACGATGACCTCTACTGACTGGTGAAAAAATACCAGGTGCGACACTGAGGCTGAAGCGACATTGACTGCCCAACTAATATACATATATGAGCATCACATGTATGCTAGGCTACTTAGGTTACTGATAAACAAAATATACAATTGAAAAATATTGCTGGTTTTTGCTTCCTTGGAAGGGCTAGTTTTAATATGTCGTCTGCACATTTTCTGTTCTTGTCACAAGAATAATTTCTCTTCAGTACAGCTAAACTGCTCCATGGTGCATCTCGTACCACTATGGAGTCAACAGGCCTGCCTAGAACTCATCCCGTTTTGTCCTAACCCCTGTGTTCAGGTTCCCTTCCCTGAGGAAGGGTACAAAGAGAAATGAATGCTACATTCATCTTAATGTGAGAGCCACCTTATTGTGTAGATGGGATACAACAAGGATCCTCACCCAGACATGAAAGCTAAGATGCACTTCTAACACCTTTAATACAGCAATAGCCTTTGAGATGTCTGCTCCATTTTCAAATTTGTTTGTACTTGGCTAACAACTCATAACTGTGGACTGACAAATGGCCGAGTATGGACAAGGTAGCTACACAGGTTCATACAAATACACTAAACCACGCAGTGTAGAGAACAGTCATGGGAAGATGGTTATGAATGGGAATATCTGGATGGGGAACCACCAGAAGGAGGAAAAAAAACCCAGGAGCTTTATGAATGGCACCTAGATTAGCAGGTCATCCAGGTACCAGCACATCTACACATGGTTTCTAAGGACATGTAGGTCAGGAGACAAAGGACAGTGAGTAAATCTTGATGACTCACAGAGATGGGACAGGCTAGAGAGACAAAAGATGTCAGCTCCTAAAAGCTAAAGAAAATACTGACCCAAAACCAGCACACGGTTGTCAACCTAGGAAGAAACCAGAAGACACAAGGACTCAACAGCTGGCATCCCTTGTCCTCCAGGTCATTGGAAGGCCTCCTAGAGATACCACCTGGAGACACACCTTGGTGCCTGAGAGTGTGTGGATGTAAGAATGTGAATGCAAATGCATGAAATCTCTTTTCTTTCGCTTTTGTTTTAAAATAAAATCACTTTCCCCTCCTGTGAGACCTAGCATTGAGACTTGCTACACTGCTGCTACAATGTTGCAACATTATGTTTCAAAATAGGGCTCATTCACTTGAGAAGCCACAACAAAAACCTCAACTAAAAAAAAAATATCTTACCACACTGTAAAATAAAGCTTTACTGGAATGTTAAAACTGAGACTCAGGATAACTCAGCAGTGTCCTTTTTATATAAAGTGATTTCGTTTTTTGACATTTGATTTACGCTTACATTTCATGCACTTGCTCTGCATTAACCACTTTAAAAACTCTGTATTGAATTTATAATCAACAAAGAAATCTTGAACCTGTTTTTCCACAAAAGAACACAAGGTAAAATTCTTAATGTGTCCCTCTACTTGTATATGTATATTTTACCTACTGTGACTGAAAATACAAATCACTACGTATTTTTTTCAATACGTAATATTTGATGAGAACAAAAATAAAGTACAAAAAAGGTGAAAAACACATGAGAAGAGTGAGGGAAGAAAGCTGCAGGGGGCTGAAGTGCTGACCATTGTGGGAAAGTGGGGAAAGTCTGGGCATGAGCTCACCTCTTGGTGACTAAGGTGGAAAGCTTCTTTGCCCCAGTGACGGTAAAGCTCCAGGATACCAATCAGATCACCAATTGCAGTGACAATTGGCAAACACAGAACAGATTGGATACGAGTCCCTGATTCCAGCCCAGTACCTTTGGGAAATCGTTCATCCTAGAAAATGTAAACATAATCTGATAAAATGTAAACATCATAACATTAACATGAAAGATATACTAATGTTTTCCTCCCTCTCCTGGCTGATCAAATCTGCAGGAAAAATGATAAAATTCACTAAAACTCACATCTCTCAGCATAATTTACACACAATATTAAGATACCTACTAATAAAATGCAATTAAAAAGTCTCAGCATTAGTTTACAGATACAGATAACCTTATTGATATAAAGTCAGAATTAGTTGATATATTAGACCCAACTTTGGGTTTGTTTTTATAATACATTCCTGCTAATCTCACAGGCAGCAAAACCAGCGCTGCATTGCTAATGCCAATCCAGATTAAATAAAAAAACAAACAACACTACCCCACCACCCCCCTCCCCCTCAAAAAAACCCCAAAGCATTTGTAATTATGAAGCGGACTGCTCAGATTTCAGTGTTACCAAGCAGACAGCAGTGCTTGCAAGAGAACAAAAATCAAAACTTGAGGCTAAGGCTTTAGGTTATACAGAGTTATAATCCTCAACTGACTCATGAGGAGGAATGTGTTCCCCAAAATTATGTATGAAAGTATGAATCTTTCTCCTTCCCTTGCTTATGCATCCTGAATAAACCAGTGCAAAAGTTATAGGAACAAATATTAAAATAAGCTAATGGCTGCTATAAAAGACCTGAATTCATAACTTTTTATCTACACAGGGAATGTCCAACGCTTTATAGCTTCAATTCCCCATGTATGAAAACTCACAAAGACCTGAGAAACCACCTGGATGTTACAGTTAGTAAGGCACGAACTAGCCTATCTGAAGTGTGAGACCCCCACTCTGTTGCACATCAATCCTTCAGTCCTTCAGTACTTGATTCCTACCAGATGTTCCCTGCAGGCTGTGCTTAGGCAAGACAGACACTCCCTCAAGGCTGATCAAAATCTCTCCTTTCTAAAAGAAAACAGCAAGTAATCTCTACCTTAATTACTAAGATGACAATCAATCTGAAGGCCTAGGAACAAATGACAGACAAAAAGAGAGTGGGAAGCATTTTGCAACAGCAGCCTCCTGCTTTCACTTTTTGATTCTGTTCTCCCAAAGAAAAAAAAAAAAAAAGGGCTGGCAAGTTTGTCTGCAAGTGCTTCCTTTCACTGTTGATAGGCTCCTAAAACCCCCGGAAGGCAAACCATGTCACCGAAATGAAACTGGTCAATAATCCACTGATACTGTAAACCAACAAAAAGTTCAAAACTCTTCCCCACTAAGTCCCCCTGATTTTACTACGAATTTAAAATCAAAACATACAACCCTCATATACAAGGATATCATGACATTAATTGGAAATTACCAGTAACAATTTAAGCCCTGTATGTGACTGAAAAAAACCCTAACAACATATAAAATCTTTACAGTCCAGGGTGTATAGAAAGTACTGACTTACTACAGAGAAAGAGGCTTCTGCCTTTTGTTTTTGTGGTTCTGTTTAAGTCTACTCACATTAGGCATTTGGTATTTTGTTTAAAGCCAGGGTTTACCCAATAAAGGTCATATATTTTTTAACAAATATTTTTTACAATAGTCACAGCAATGTCCAGTTTTGGCCACAGTATTCAAAGATTATTATTGTTAGAGGGCCAAGAATGATCAGAATATCACCGCAGGATTTTCTGAATCCTTTTACAGACAAAGGCCTGTATTTTGATATCTGTTACATTAGTGTGCCTTTGATGCAGGTCTACTGATGTTTTAAGTATTCTAGCTTTACATTAGTGTAAGCAGAGACCAAAATCCTGTCTAACAATCAGAATTCTGACTGACATTCTTGTCAGTATGAGCCATGCATTATAATTAAATCAAACTGTGATTGACTATATGGAAGTCTTCTTGTTCGGGATTAGCACACTAAGTATTTCAAGACCAGGAGGACAGGAGTTTTGACTGACAGATTTTTTTCTCTCCAAGTGACTATAGTACCATTACTTCCCTTACCTGACAACAACAAAAAAAGTTAAAAGACAAAAAAAACCCCTAAATTTAAATTTAAAAATAAGTGGGATATTCTGCAATTACTCCATCAAGCTCCTCCAAACTTGCTAACAAATTTCTCTGGTAGCAAGACAGATGTAAATTCTGTCATTATACATTCAGCTCAATAAACATTTCAGCATCAAAATATTTATTCTAAGAACATGCTGTAATCATCTCATTAAAAAGAGAAAGCTTTTTACCCCCAGAATATCTTCTACTAACAACGTTTTTCTGGATCTGGCTACATAAGCAGATACTGTAGTGCCATGTGCAATGGGCCCTGCAGGGATGAGCCGTGGTTGTCCTTCTTTAGCTCCTGGTGGTGTAAAGATACACAGGCTCTAGTTAGAAGGAAAAAAAAGAAAAAAAAAAAGCATGCAATTAGAAAGTATGGTTACTTTTACAGAGTTACTGTGCTATCTATGTAATGAAAAGGATTGAATAAAGCAGATAATGTAGAGAAACACAGGTTTTGTGCTTTTGACAATGAAAAGTAGTTGGATAAACTCCACTTATGTGTTTTGAAATCTTAGGAAATCCCACTCTAAAGTCACCATTCAGACAGTGGATAACTCTTCTGCTGAAGTCAGTCATTGCTAATATCAAGGTTGGATTGTGTTTACCTTGAACAGACAGTATACCACATAAAGACTCACAGAGGAAAATATTACCTTGTAAGAGAAAGATTTTTTTCCCTAGGATGCACTCTTTTATTTCAATAGAAAATACTCAAAAAGTAGAGATAATCTTTAAACTTCTTGTTTACCTCATCCCAAATTATCCTAACACTATATTTTCTGAAATCCAAGTGACTGCATTCATCCCCTGTACTAGAAGAAACATCTATCTTGTTGCCTAACTAAAACTGTCTCACTTGTTGAAAAGTCAGGTATGACAACATTCACATCATGAAACTCATCCAGAAACATCTGATACTTGTTCTATAATAAAAATATTAACCAAGTTAACAGCACCAGAATTAATGGGATTTCAAATACTATTTTATAAAAAGAAAATCCAACACACAAAGATGTCAAACCTGCAAACCCTTCTGTATGCCAAACACTCTTCAAATCTAAAATTTCATTCATTTTTGGGTGAAAAATATACTTTATGAAACAGTAGAGTGCTGGGAAACAATGTCCTTATCACAGTCTCTTTAAAATTTTCCTTTATTTTTCCCCTTCAGACAACCTGAAAAGAAGCAGTCTGTTAATGACAACTGATTTTAAAGTCACAAAACCACAAAAAAATCCCTGTCTCCAATGCAATCAGCAGGAACAGTTCATTTAACAAGCAAAAAGTTTCATATTCTGTTTCATTTTTCTACCTTCATCTCATTACATCCATCGATTTATGTGTCTCCTAATGCTACAGAATGAGACTCAAAATTTTAAAGCATTTATCACTGCCACACCCTATTCAGCATAGCACAGCCATTACTCTTTAAACACAAAGGGAATTTAGGCACATGAAGAATAAATGACATGACAAAGGTTACACAAAGTGTTAGAACAGCAGGGATCAAATCTGTATTTCCAAGACTTCAGCTTAATGTCTAATCTCTTGAGCCATCCCTCCTTATACATTCTTAATATTAACACAACTGAAGCACCACCTCAGAGACCCACCTTCTACTGGCAAACTGTGCTTTCTTACTTCCTATAATTAATGATCCAATTTATTTCACTGATAAATTTGTAAGACCAGGAGTATATATAGAGAGCTCCTGTAGTAACTCTACTGCTAAACAGCTATATGATTTTAAATTATGAACTTAACACATATGAACTTAGATGAAACATTTTAAGCAAAGACCCCTACTAGGAACAGAATTTTTTTTTTTTTTTTTTTTTTTTTAATTTACATATATAATATCACAGATGGTAGTGCCACCACACAATGTATTACTAATGTTCCTGGTAAGAACAGCCACATGTTGTGCCACTCCTTTGTATTGATTAATTTTACTATCAGACTTTGTTTTCATTAGGGTTGTTACAAGGATCAATCACCCAGAATTCTAAAGCATTAACAGCTACAATAATTAATATTAATTACATCTAATCTGTGTCCTACATTTACCATTCACAAAAGTTTCTGTAGCCGTAGACAAAAGCAGGTGCACAGGTAGTCCACATTCTGGTAGCTCAGAATGCAGCGCTGCCTTGGAAGACCGAACAAAGAACTTTAAGTTTGTTCAAATAAGATTTCAGCTTAGGCTTAGCAATAAGCAGGGAGCTTTGCACTGGAATTACTATTATAATTTTATATGATGCCATTATAAGCATACTTAATTCCCTGCAGAAAAAAAAATCAACAGAAAATCTAAAAAAAAAAAATCTATAGCCCTGATTTATTAGAGAAATTAAGTGAAATCCAGGCACTATGAAATCAATGGTTTTTCTTTTATTCTACTCTGCTCGACCTGTGAGGTCAGTATCACTGTAGCACGTGAGTACCTCACAATCTCTAACTATGCATTATTACAACTTCCCTGTAAGTTGGGTGGTGACGCTACCCTCATTTTATAGATGGAAACTATGATAAAATTTTTTTATTAATACAGTTGTTTTAGCTGAGGCTCCAATTACCATTTTGAGTAACTCCACAGCTCACCACATAGCCTACAGAATGCCTTGCACTATGGCTTAGAGCTAGAGCGAGACAAATGGATCACAAGACAAAAGAAAACTCAGGTGTGAAAGAAAGGAGACAGACTTCGGAGATCGATAGTTACTAATTTGGGCCCTGTGAGACTGGGTAAGCTACTAAACAGGGGCTGTTTTCTAGCATGGAATATTAAAAGTACAATTTGCATGTGAAAATTCAGCATCTACTGTCAGCTGTAGAAAATGAAGTGATGATATAAGATGCATCCTCCCATAATTATCATTTCTTTATTCTGCAAACATGCAAGGCACATTATAAAAAATACTAAACAATTCCAAAAAGAACACACTGAAATGTTCAGAAAGTAAGGAGATGCAACATAATATGAGGTACTCCTGCAGCGATGAAGGTAACTTAGCTGTAATGAATTAACAGCATTTTGGAAGGAGAAAGTTGGACTTCATGCTGAGGGGAAAACAAATGGTCAAAGTACGGAATTCATAGCCAGAACAAGAGTGAAGTCTATCCAAGAAGAATCAGTAGTCCAATGGTCAGGGCATTTAGTGGTTCAAAAGAAAAACACTCAAGATTCTGACAAAACCAGTAACTAAGTATTTGTCTTGTTCTTAAGCAGAAAGTCAGGCAGTCTCAAAAAGTTCAGCAAGACACAGAACAGAGTCTTCCATCCAGTTATTCATTGACTAATATTGTGATCCAGATGAGAATTAAACTACCTTAAAAGAGAAAATGAAGCTGCCACACAGTATTTTAGCTCTGACAAGTCATTTCAGCATATTTATTTTATACGTCTTATGCAGCTGGAAGGAAAGATACTTCCTCCATGGAGTAGCTTTACCAAACATGCACAGTATTCACTCCATTTTGATGTCTTGCATTATGGTAAAAGTGCATGAAATCTTGAAATTTTCTGTTGTCCTGGTTTGGCCTAAACCAGGCCGATTTTCCTTTCAGTGATTTTTACTTTCAGCTAAGTCTCCTCTAAGTAACTGCACTTTCTGAAACTAACTGCATGTTTTGCAGACAGTGTCTGCTTCCAGGACTGATAATGCTCAAAGTTTGTAGTTATCACTGAGGCACCGGTAGGGATGTTATACAGAAAGGCTCTTGCTGGACTTACTCCTAGAGAAACCAAGGTCACTGCTAAATTCCTCCCTGCTTACGAGTGAAGAGCCGAAGGGGGGTCGCACCTTCAGGGAGGAGCGGACAGGGCAGGTGACCCAAAATTGACCAACACGTCATCCCATACACGTCATTCTCAGTACAAAGTGGGGGGATCACGAGGGTCTCGCTCTCTTTCTGCTATGGCCGGTGTCCGAAGAGGACTCCGTCTGTTTTCCTGCTGCCCCCGATCCCGATCCGTGCATCCCTGAATCCAGCTCTCGACCGTCGCTAGGCCCAGCCTGGGCCTTCCCGGAGCCTGCCCTGCAGTGCCGGTGGGGACGTGGCTGACTTCAGGGGAGCTCAATCTCGGTTTTGTATATATATTTGTATATATTTGATTATTTCTATTATTATTATTATACTCTTTTTCATTATTATAGTTTATTAAAACTGTTTTAACTTTCCAACCCGGAATTCTCCCTTTTCCTTTTCCCTTTCCCTTTGGGGGGAGAGGGGGGGATAACAGAGAGCATCTGCCACAGGTTTAATAGCCGGCCCAGCTTTAAACCGTGACATCTGTTTATTCTGATCCCAATCCTCAACTTTACTCTTCAAACCCTTTTACACTCACAGCTTCTTTAAAGAGTAGCCTTTAGCAGTGAAAGACAGTGGAAAAGTCAGAATGTTTATTTTCCATATAAATTAACGAGAATGTGCTACAAAAAAAAAAAAAAGCAACATACACACACAAAACCCAAACAACAAAAACCATTAAATTAGTACATTGAATCTGCCAGAACAAGCCTGCTCAATTTACCAGAATAAAAAGCTCCATTTATTCTTACTTCCTTATAATCTAATAAAGATACATATAATTCTTAAATGAAAACTTAGTTTCACAGTTACTTGCCTTTATAAGCTTCAGTTTCATGTTTTTACATGCACTTAAACAGAATGATAATTAACATTTTACATAATAAATCCAAGAAAAGCACCCCATGATCTGAAAAAAGTACATTATTCTAATAAAACTGAAGAAGACACAGTTCACGATTTATTTAAAACAGTGTTCTGATATAAAATATTTTTTTAAAAAAAAGTTAAGTTAGTAAAAGGTTTAGGATATAAAGGGCATAGAAATACTGAAATACGTATCTTCACAAATGTTTGACCTGCTACACTATATGCTTATAGGAAAGAGAGTTACTATTTTAAAAGTACTTTTATAGTAGGAACAGTAGCACTATAATGGGTTCAATACTGAAAAGGTGTTTCATACTGCAGAGTATTGCAAAATGTAGGAGACGAAACACAATGCTAGAAGTCTGAATTAAGTAGTCTAAGTAGTGGAATGAGTCAAATTAAATTAACAGGACACTGGAGACCAAAGCTGATCTCTCCAAAGATTAACACTTTGATTCACACCATTCTTACTTTTTCTTAAGACGTATTTGGTTCTTTATGCCAAGACAGCAATGTGTGATGCTTAGCATCACGTTATTTAAATTACGTGTATAAACTGTGCTTTTCCACACTGGCCTCCTGAGGCATGCCCATAACTAAGTATAAAACAATGCACAAATCTTCCTCTTCTCAGAAACAGCTTCTCAAAACAACGTACAGGAAACTTTTAAAGACAAAACCAAATGACCACTTTCACAAGAAAACAAAGAACTCACTTCTTCCACACATACATATTTTTCTCCAGAAAAGGCCTTCACTGGATCTTCAATGGTCAAAGAACTGTGTTGACACCATCAAGTGTTGCTAGCAAAAGCTGCTTTCACCAGCAGAGTCTTTCCTGTGTCTTTGGGTATCAGTTTGGCCGGTAAACCCCTCTGTTGCTACCACCATGAAGTACTGCTGTGAATAGGCATCCCTATATTGGAAAAAGCTCTTGGACATTATTTTACTCACAGTGACAAAAATAGTTTTGCAGAGGCAATCCCATTCCGCTTCTTATGGGAAACTACAAACCCCACTGCTTAGGAATCAGTGATCAAAAACTTTTCCAACTACCCAGCAGGTTCTAAATTTGCCACTATTCCTCCTGACTCTGTACAGGTAGAAAAGTATGACTGTGCAAGGACAGACCTCCACCTAGACCTCAAACAACAAGCCTTGATCTCCAAGGCCATGGAACAATTGATAACCTTATCCTGATCATGCAGTACTATTAAAAAGAAAGACAAATTTTCTCATAACCATATATAACCTGCAATTAGTCCATAAGCTTCTACCATTTTACGCTGACTTTATACATACACCTAAAAAAGTTTCAGGACTGTTGATACATTCCATATACGATCAACTCAAATATGAATGAGTTTAAACATTTATTGCCAGTTAAGGATGTGGAAATTTCTCGAGTTTTGTTAAACAAAGTTTTTGAATCCTAGAAGTCATCAATGGCAAGGAGGCCAAACAAAATGCAGTAAGAGCAAAAAAGCTGTGCTCTGCTCTACTATGGCATGTTACTGAAATAATCTCTGAGGCATCCCACAGACACATCTTTAAGGGAATCTTTTTAATTACCACTGTCCAAAACCACCAAGTTTTTCACATCACCTATCCAGCTCACATTTCCTGTTTTCCCTTTTGCTTAAGAAAATACTTATAAAATAAAATGTACTGCAGTAATAATAAAATTTGGGGCTCACCTACTCTCTTCTAACCATGAATCACTGCAGCACTCTTTTAATTTGCAAATGCACATTCAAATCACCCTTCACCAGCTCAAAGGGTAATAAGAAATGTTCCTATGCAGACATCAGATATATTGTATACAGCTTCACAAGCAAATGAAGAAATGATAGACCGGGCCCTTTCAAATTACTTGCATTTCTTTAGTGTGTTTAAATATTTTACTTCAAAAACAGACTAACACTTTGCATTTCTCGTAATGACACTGAACAGTGATTAATAATCAAAATAAGGAACCAGCAGATTCTCAACCACAACTTAAACAATATATAGTCAATAAAAAAGGAAATATGAGATTACAAAGTCCCATAATTTCCCAAATACTGTACTGATAACTCACAACGTAGTAAAAGGAAAAGGTTGTGGAGACAGCAGGATGCCTGTGCACTGCTCACAGTATCTTTTGCTGCTATAACCACTTGCAGTGAGAATGTAAGTCAGGATCAGAAACAGATAAACATGAATAGCTTTTCACTGACATTGCAATGTCACTGTTTCTCTCCTGGTAAAAGTTAAGTAATAAAAGATATCTAGTGTAGACAGAGCATTAGATGTCTCTACTGCCGACAAAGGAGAAGGCAATCAAGATGGGAGAGTCACTCTGGGTTTGATAAACTACCAAAAGAGCAAACATTGGCTTGGAGAGTTAATCCTTTGGAAGCTTCCAGGTTCATGCATTCTAGCACCTGGCAGCCCACGGGACCCTGCAATTCCCTATTTTGATCTGTTTCCCCTCCTTCCAGACACAGACAGAATCTCCTTACCTACATCAAACTCAATTACCTTATTACCAACCCTTTTCCAACAAGTTCCATATGGCGATTGACTTCTTTCTTTAAATGTAGTTAGGCAGGGGAACACTGAAGTCTGACACCAGAAACATCCTATACTTTGTTGGAACCTCAGAGCACATGAGGTCCTTTCCTGCCTTCTGTGACATGACAGATTGTTCCAGCTGGGCCCAAAATGTTCAAAATTATTCTTCCCTCCTAGTTTAATCTCTTAATTCACTTCGATAAAGTCTCCAACGAAAAAAACTCCCAATTATTTTTGGCTGATGTTACAGTGTGGCTTGGAATCCACTAATGGCCTTATCGTGACCACAAAGAGCAAGAGACGCTTAAAAAAACCAAACTGAAACAAAACAGAAAGTCCAAAACAAATGACAACCATAACAAAGGTTCAACCACTGGTGAACACAGACAAACGTAACAAAATTCACCCTTTCATATTTCATAGGCACTTTAGATATAGGCAACATACTGTAATCTCTAATGTCTTTTTAAAATGCTAATATATTAACAAGTCTTCCAGTCTACAGGAATACAGAATGATGTACACTGTAATCAGTTCTTGAAGGATATCAACATGGCAGCATTCTCAATTCACAGTTAAACACAGCAAACTTGGCTTTCAGATACACAGCAAAATTAGTATATATCCGAAAAGCCATGGCTCTTGGTGCTCTTTTCTTGGTGCCATGCACACAATCTGTTGAAATTATGAAGTAATTTATCTCGAACTCCTTTTACTGTGGCTGAAAAACCCCTCATTACTCCTCTTTTGTAACAGGTAAGAGCACGCACATGAAGAATTACTCACGTTCATCTTGTCATACTGTCGTAACTTGGCCCCATGGTTGTTTTTCTAATGAAAATCTAATGCTTGACAGAGGAAGCAAATTAAAATCCCGGTGAAAGAAAAGATGAGGAGTAGCAGCTAAAGTCTCGTAAGACAATAGCATCAGCACCTCCTGACAGATATTCTTACAGTGATAAGAAAGCACCTACAGTTTTCAGGTGCTTTCAGTCTTTGGCTCTTCTGATGAAGAGGTCAACTACAGGTGTAACTGATGCTATTTTTCTAGTGGCTGTTGATGTGTAGCCTGTGGGAATCTGGCACAACACCAAATCCCAACCCACAAAGGCTAGAAACCACTCAACTAACTATATAAAGTTTGCCAGGGCTGGATTTGAACTGGAAACATGTATTGCTTGCCATTTGACTAACTGCTCAGTTGCTTCTCCTTTTTTATAATACTCCCTATAACTAAGCAAATACCAATTATAAACTGATTTTTCTAAAACTTCTTTGCAGAAAAGAGGTTTGGATAAGAATCTGGTTTAATGATTAGAATGAGGGTTAAAGTACACGTGACAAGCATTCCATTAACAAACTGTTTTGGTGGTAAGGGTGACTGGATCCTGACCTAGTTTCTTCCACAGCAAATTTTGCTCATAAAACTGGCCCTAAAAATGCTTAATGGAAAACCATTTAATATTCAACTGACATTAAATGAAAGCCTTGATACTAAAGCATTGCTATATGACTTGATGCTTGGAAAATAACATTGAAGAGAAATGGGAATTAAGCAAGTTGATATTAAGTGAGCTTAATGGTTTATGCTGCTCACATCCTTTTCTGTTTAGTAACAGCAATAGATTTTTACTCTTGCTAAAAGATGTAACAACCTACATGTAAGACCACACAGCCTAATGATAAAATTATTTGCAGATAGGCATAAAGGCTGTGCCCTAAGGCCAGTTTTTTTGCAGGAATAAAACTGATCACAATTAGCAATGATGACCAAGAAAACGAAACAAACAGAACTAATTTGGAAAGTATCCACAGGCAAAAAACCTTGGATTTGTGAACTGGCTAAGTTGAAGTAGTAGCCCAATACTACCATGCTAAAATCTTAAAGAGCTACAGAAAGTATGTCCTAGGTTTAAACACAAGTGCAGCAATCCTGCTACATGAAGCACACAGGGATAAAATAAGAAAAAAAGCCCCAGCAACCACCTCCATTGCTTATAAAAACTTATTTCCTTCTTGATAACTGACAGTGTACTTGACAGGAGATTTGCATTTTCAAACTACATAGTATGTACAAATGTTGGATGCTTGTGAAATGAAGACGATGCACTTACATGCTATAAAACAACCAGTAGTTGTGGGAGGTTTTTTTAATGTTTTCAGTCTTCTGAATGGTATCAATTTCAAACTGCATTTCATTCCTGGAAACTTTCCAGTTGATTTACACAACTGAAAAACACCACAAGAGTTATACCAGTTCATTGACATGGAAAACTAAGTTGACATCCCTTCCATTTTAAGGCATGATCGGCTAACCATTTTTCTGAAAGATATTTGTCCAGACAGTTCTCAAACACCTCCAGGGATGAGGATCCCTGAGCTTTCACAAGCAACACACTGTAGGGCTTCATTACATCCACAACTGGGGAAGCTTTCCTAATGCCAATTCAAGCCCACTACTTCTTGCCCTACACACTGTAGGTATGGAGAAGAGATGACTCCCTTCCTCTCTGCCTTATCCAGGCATATCTTCACCCCTCAACTTTCTGTTCTTTACACTAAACAATACCAGTTCTGTTGTTTCCTGACCATTTTTCCTGCTCTCTCCTGGACTCACTTCAGCTCCTCCAATTTTTTCTTAAAAGTGTGGTGCTTAAACCAGACATATTATTTCACTGGAGACCTTAGCAGTGGACAGAGGAATGGGAAAATTACTTTACACCAAGGCTGAATTTCTGCTTCTGCTACATACAACAGTCTCTTTTTTTGCTACAGTAATGATATTGCTGACTCATGTTTACGTTCAAATCCACTGCAAACCCCAGAATCTTTCTCGAAGTCATCAACTGCCCTACACAGAGAGAGCCCAGCACTTGTCCTCACTGAATCATTGTCCGGTTTCTTCAGACCATTTTCTCAAGATCATTTTGAATTCTACTCCGTCCCTACAAACACATCTGCATTGCTTCCCAATTTCACGTAATATGCAAATTTAATGAGCCTATATTCTTTCTTAACCCATGCATTAATTAATATATTGAGCAAAAGCAGATCCAGGATAAATTCTTGAGGATTTATGCAAAATACCCTCCATTTTTAGTGAACCACAAACTAGTCTATGCCTAGTTTTCTAACCAGTTCTTCATTCTACCTATAGTATATTCATCATGAACATATTCCACAAGTCCATTTATATTAAATGAAACAGGACCAAAATTTCACTAAAATATATCTTCACTGTTATCTAATTTCTTTCAGTTTGATAATTTATTGACTGAAAGTTAAACTCAGACACTATAACTCATCAACAGCTTTCCCTCTCTTCTGAGTATCACTGTTCCCTGGCAAATAAGAAAGCAACAGATTTCCTCCACTTTATATATAGAAAGAATATATGATGTCAGAATTGATTCAGGATAGAGATCAAAATTTTCTAAATTGACTTGCAGCTAGAAAAGTTTCACCTGGAAACATGTTTAAAAGACTCAAATTTCAGAGAACATGTCTACACATTCAAAATAATGTACCTTAGCCTGGCACAAAAACCTGAGACAGTTAGCAAGCAGTAGATGTTTTTTCCCTTGGTTCTTAATAATTCAAATCACCCACCCCATAAATTCACTAGGTGGCACTGCAGATCAAGCTGCAACAATTTCTGCATGACCAGAAATTATAGAATAGCTTAGTAAAATACACCCTGAAGCACAGAGTATGTGCACATATTTGTGGCCTCACATAATTATTACTTACAATAAAGCTATTGGAACCTTCTATCTGAAGCAAGTATGATCTGTTTGTCAACACAATTTGCAGATTCAGGAACTAAGTAACACTCACAAGACCTAGTAAAAACTACTTTAAGTGTATGCCTATTACATTCAAGTCATACATCCTTATGTAGGAATCACAATGTAATCATGAGGTGAATTACTCACACAAATAAGGACTATAAACAAGAAGCATATGAAGAATCAGATAATATAATAATACATTAGAAACTCTGTAGCTGTGATAAGTATTTTCGAAATATTGCCTTGTAAAGATGTCAGTTTATGAGCTTAAATCCCTGCCTAGCTAGCATGGTACTTAGGCACGCTGATTTACACACACACCCCATCCAAAACTAGGATTTCAGTAAATCTTTTAAGTCATGTTTGAAGAAGATATTCAATCGAGGCCATAATATGAGAATTATGTACTATATATTCATCCTCATAAGGAATAAAACAGAAAACTGAAATAAAGTCAAGTCCTTTGCTGGAGAGTTGTGAAAAATTCCTGTTTGATTTGGAAGTGTTTCTGGTCTCCAACGTTTGCAAAATGTTATGTACTTTAAGAATAAATAATTTTATTTGCGTAACTTCACTAACCCATAGACAAAGATAATTTCTTAGATATGGAGGAAGTTCGAGAACCAGAGGCAGTATGGGCACAGGTCTGTTCAGATCACTCGACCCTGACGAAGAAGCTCTATTCTGAGTATTTTGCAACCTTTACATGTGGACAGGTATTTTAACAAACTCACATTTGGAGTTTAGCAGCACAAAGAAATTTTTTCTAAAACAAGGTCCTTCTTTAAAGGCCAGTGTATCATCTATGGTTTTCAAAAAGAAAAGGACCAGATAATCTAGAGTTTTTCTTCACATTAAACAAATTTGCTTTCCGTTTTTATATAGTCTTCATATAAGGGAAGTGCTGTCCATATTAAAAATTGCACCAAAGAAAGATTTACAATGAATTCTTAGTAACCCATGAAAAAAAAATCGCAATGATATGACAATTTTCTCCATATTAAGAAATAATAGCACACAGTATATGCAGTAATCATTTGCTGGTTTTCATTTTGTAAATATCTAGAATTTCTGTAAAAGGAAGTTATCGTCTATCTAATTAGAAACTCACTATTTAATCTAGGGTAAAAGTAGTTAGGGAAATCTCATATTGCAAAAACGTTCCTTAGCTGAGATTAACACATGTCAGGATTCTCAAATTTGGATTTCTTTAAACAGGCACAAGTGTACCTACACATATTTACAGCAGGAGCTGAAATGAAGCAGAGTTAATGCTTTTGCTTCAGTTTCGATCCTAAATTTCCTTACAGAATATAGTCAGAACACACATAACTAAACATTCCAAAACCTTTTGGGAGAAAGTAGATATATACTTATTAACAGGATTCCTCCATTCTTACACAATCCCCTCCTGGCACCTAATTCTCAAAAAGACATAAACACACACTCCAGAAAAGCTGTATTCAGGCACAAATTATTTCTTCGAAAGCATGGTGGAAATAACTGTTACGTCAGATCTAGTTCCGAAACATGAGGCTGCTGACTGGATAAATACAAGCAGATTTATGTATATTTCTCAAGCTAACAAAACAAAAATTGAAAAAAAAAATTTTCTGAATTTGTGAAACTTAAGTCACAAACCAAGTACCAAAAAATGAAGCCACCAAAAAACAGAAGCCATTCTTCAACATGTGGCCATAGGTGTTGAGCAACTACTTTCTCTACGCTAATGATAGGGTTTTTTATCATTTTTGAAACTTCAGTTTAAAGAATTAGCTTCTTTCTGCCATTTATGCTATGCAGAATCTTTTTGTTCCCATTTAAAAAAGATATTTAATAAAATTAAATAAAAATACATTGCCAGTATTTGCTGGACAATGGTTAATCTTACTTGGACACATCATTTAAATTAAATATTCAAGAGACAAAGATATCCAAATTAATTTTCAATGACAATTTCTTACAAAAAGTAGGATAATGCATTACCATTTAGTTACAAGTCTACAAACATGAGTCTGGCCCAAAGCCCACTAATGTGAATGGAAAATTCACATTAACTTCAAAGGACTTGGGATCAGTCCCTATAATTACGTGAACATTCCATTTTGGGAGATGCAGCTACATAGCAGTGGTTAATAAAGTTAATGTGTGTTTTTAGTGGTTGGAACTTTTTTCAGGAAAGAGTTATACTGGGAAGAAGCAAACAGATTCAACTGCCTAATAGGCTATTTAAAAAAAAAAAAAAAAAAAAAAAAAAATCATAAGGTCATAAAGTGCCCAGGCCCTCAAGGTATCAGAAGACTGGGAGGAATCCTGTATTGTGCCACACTAATCTAATAGGAAAAAACCTCACCATAGTAAGAATTCTCTAGGTCTCAAGCTGTAAAGTTAATTTTACGATTTAAAAAGCATTTAGAGATGAACACACTCAGCTGGCATGCAGTTACTGCCACTGAAGCTGCCCAGCACTGTGCGTTCAGGACGGATGGCTGCGCCTCCTGCAAGCTCCTGCCTTTGGCAGCAGGAGGAAGCTGTTCAGTGACCGTTTGCATCATCCCCCACCGATTACAGTGGACGCTGTCACCTACTAATGAGAATCAAAGATTGCATTCACAAAAGATGAACAACGTGTTACTTAAATTACAGCCCTCAGTGTAAGGGTTATTAAAAAAATATATGCTATTTACATACTTAAAAAACTCATTCAGAGCAGAAACAATTTCTGAATAATAAAATCGGTTACTTTATTATATGAAATAATCATTAAATGAAAAAAATGCAAAACCCATTTCCATTTCTTTTAGGAAATTTCTGTATGGGCCTTCTTCCACATCCTTCAAATTAGACACTATCTTTTTGAATAAGTAAAAGAATATTCTCAGGCAAGGCTCAAGTCACCTGTAGGTTTGTACATCTTCAATGCTGTTTCCATTTTTTCAAAAATATCATTCTTTCCCTTTTTCTGAATACAATTATTTCACAAAGAGCAAAAAAAATTGGCTAATGGACTATACAAAAATAAACTATTGAAACTGGTTGTGTAAAATATGGAAACAAAAAAAATGAGAAAAATATTTTCCTCTCTAGTCATTTTTCAATAAGATGAGTTTAATTTGTTTCTTGAACCAAGGAAAGACATAAAATTTCTGTCAGACTGTGATTTTTAAGTTGATAGAACTGACTGAAGTATAAATTGCATTTCCTTCTTGGTAGCCATTCGAGGTAACTACCAAATCTTGTATAACGGTAACTGTACAAATTAATCTGGATAGAAAAAAATGTAATGCGATCTAAATGCCAAATAACAAAACAGCAAATAGTGGACTCACAGTTATTCAAGTTATTACACCAGAAACTAATTTCATGTACAATTTTAAATGTACAATTTATTTTATGCTAACTAAAATCCACATCTGAAATTTACATTATCTCACTATCAAGTTGCAGCTGGCAGTTAACAGAAGACCTGATAACATTTTTTTAAAAAATCGAAGAGATAACTGGGTGAAAAGAATACGCTATGCTGAGAGTAAATCCAAGTTAAGTTTTCTGTTTGTTTTAGACAATTAAGAATGGGGCTAAATCACAAGTTAAGCTGCTAGTCAGAGAAACAACAGCACTATAGTCAAATTTTAAAAAAAAAAAATAAAAGGCCAAGGACTTAAATGTAGGAGACATTTTTTCATTACCACTGTGTTCAATAAACTTCTATTTTACAGAAATAAAGATAACATAAAGTTAATACTCAGCAGACAGGTAATATTTCCTGCTAAATGACGTACAAAATAAAAATACCATTGTCAAACTGGAAAATGCATTTGTAACTGTACAGAAAAGCAGCATCTTAATCCAGTATACTTACATTATTGCATTCTCCCAGGAAATATAGTGCAAATCCATCAGCTTTTGTAGCTGCCAAAGCAATAATAGAAGAAATAATTGTACTCACAGGGGGAAATCGAACTTGCACAAGATCTCTGAGGTGAAACCACAGATTCAATTCCACTTAGGACAAACATGTAAAATTTTAAAGGAGAACGTCTATTGCTGTGTCCCTTGAAACTTCCCAGACTCCACAAAGTTAGAGGTAAGAGATAATTCTTGTTTTCCCCATTGTCATTTACTACATTCTAAAAGATAATTAGAAACAATCTCTTTATACATCTTATTCTTATTCCAAGGCTTAATGTCTGTAAATTCAAATTAATTCATACGACAGTATAGCAGTAACATAAGAACATGTATTTACAATATAATCAGCCAGATAACATTATAATTTCCGTAAATAAAATAAATACCATTCGTAGACTGTAAACTATATTTGTCCTTGCCTTAATATAGAAAATTATGGGAAAATAAAATGTTGCAAATATTGCCACAAAAATGTGTTTCAAAACCAGCTGTTTCTATTTTCTGAACCTGCTCCATATTAAAAACACTGACACACACCAGAAAGTTTGTACTTGTCAGCTTTCTGCCAGATTCAGATTGTTGTATGAAACAGGGTAAAGTCAAGTTCCTTAAACTCTCAAAAGTTTAAAGTCAACTAACCATCAAAACATTGCTTAAATGAAAACTCTCAAAATCAGAAAAGGATACAGCAGTCAGTGTTTTTTACCCTGCTTTACACAATTGACTTTGATACTTTGAGTGTAAGTCTGTCTGTCTTTCCAACAGTTAATAAACATTCTAACCAGTAAATGTACACATCTGCTACCCAGTTTTTAAGAATGAACACAAGAATTCATTCAGTACATTTCAGGGCAGTGATTATACTTGTGTGTGATCAAATAAATTGGCTTTCTGCACGTCTTTGACAAAAGGAAAAAAATCCCACTGTGGAGTTACTTTCTTATTGTCAACTGTGCAATACCAGTGAGAGTTCAGAGCGTGGTAATTTGCATTCAGATTTTAAATCCTTCAGCTGTAGTATGTAAGCACATTGAGTTACGAGTCAAATGAGCACTGTTAAGGAAATATTAAAAAATCTCATCTGCTTTACAAAAAAAAAAATTGTAAAAGATAAGCAGAACCTGTCTCCTATGGCTTGTCGCTTGCTATGTGTTAACCAAATCCAGTCTGATTTGCTGTGAGCTGGACATTAATATCCACACAACCACTTGAGTAAAATCAGTAAACAGAAGTGGTCCTTTTAAAACGTCATGTATATAAACCAGAACTATTACTCATCATTACAAAATGATGAAGTAGCAGGGACGATAAAACCTTTCTGAAGAGTTGACTGAAAGCCATACTAACAAAGCTACTAATACTTCCTATTGAAGTCTCAGTACACCCACTCTGTCTAAAAAGAAGTCAAATTACACTTATGTTACTGGGAATTTTTTTTTAAACTTTTTATCATGTATAGTATTTTCTTACCACAAAAGATACTTACATCAGGTAGAAAAAAATGGTTGAACAAATGAATGTAATCTGAGATCACTCAAAAGAGATGCTTTCAGTAACACCTGTTTTGTTTCAAAAGGAGTTCAAGTATGCAGTGATATTACCAATAGATTTTTTTTTTTTTTTACTTTCAATATTGACATTGCAACACCACCATAATCAGAATAGTCTATTATTTGGTTCATTTAACAGGGGACTCTAATTTTGCAACTGGATACACAGCTCTCACCAAAGATGAAATTCACTTAAGTGTATTCAAGGATTCACTGAGGGACAGAAGGCGAAGTAAGTTCATACTGAGACAATATCCAAAGAAAACACTGTTATCCATCAATACCTGTGTCTTTACTAATTAAACCACGTAAGAAATGTGCTGTGCGCTGATGCTAAGTAACAGCTGAGAGACATTTGATTCTCTTTCTTACCTATTTTAATGATGCTGCTCAGTTCATACAGAAGTAGCTGGTTATCTCCTCCTGTATCCAGGCGCTGTTCTATGTAGCTGTTCAATTCGTACACTACACTTTGTATATTTGTATCCTGGTACTATGGAAGCAAAGACGAGAGGAAGATTTTATAATAACCTGTATTTTGTAGGTTTTAAAGACATGAATTCATTAAAAATAATATGTTGAGATGTCAATACAGAGTCAATCACGACTGTCCTAATCCAGCTACCTGAAGAACTGGGTCACTGCCGAGCAAGAGGCACAGCACTCCACGCTATGCTCCATTAGACATTTGTTAAAAGGGTACCAAGCACACCAGTAGTCGCCTAAACTTGGCCAAGGTCACATGACAATGTCTCAAGAAGAAACTGAGAGATGCAATAAGTATAAGGTAAGTAGCCTTCAACTCCTTCCTTTTAAGCTCCTACTCCACCACAAAAGGAGGCAACTAGTTCCCTTTGCCAGCATCTTCCACCTCAAATTCATGAACCAAATGACAGAACTGTGCCAAGCACCAGAGCTTTGAGATAGTAGCTCAAGGAGCTCAACCTTTCAAATACAGCAGCAATTAACACCAACAGACTGAAGGACAGAAATCACGAAACAAAATCATGCTAGCCACTGTGGCATAATAGGCATTTGTTTCAACTGAAGACAACAAAGCCACAAAGAGATTACAAATCAGTTAGGATATTTAGATGGGAGCAATCAGGTGATGGTTGCTGGTATGATGAAACAGCATGACATGGCTAAAACCTCATAGGAAAGGAGATGCAGCCTCCCTTCAGGGGCCCGGCTGCATTTCGTTATCCAGTTCCTGAGTCCTGAAACAAAGTCCTGAAGGGCTGACAAAACTGGCAGTAAATATGCATACGTAGTATGACAGCATCACAAACAATAATTTCACAGAAAGCAATACTTGGCAGTAAGTAAAGATTCATTACCCTGCCCCAAACTGGTAATGTGGTAACTGAAGAAAGTAATATGGTCAATTACATATTGAACTCAGTGATGCAGTAAATTATGTGGCTTAAACTAAAAATGAAGCTGGCAACATTTAGACAAATTAACGTTGCTTGAAAGACTAAGACTTATTCTCCTGCTCATTCTTATGTTAGAGTCAAATATAATACAGGCCTGACTAAGGTAAACAAGTACTATGGAAAATGCCACAGTCTACCCACCACTCCCACGTTTATGTGCATGTAACCACTCCATATCTCTCTAGATCTTCTCTATCTGTAACTTTGGGTAAACCTGTACATGTGACACTTACTGATGGATTAAGCATGTAACTTACACAACACATTCCATGATATAACTTTTATTCCTACTATTACTTTCATGCATTTCTATGTACAACACACTATGTCATGAATACAGAGCATACGGCCATATATTTAGGATGCATTTGGCTTCTTCATCTCAAAAAAAACCCCATCAAACTCCACCAACAAAAAACCTCAAGTGCTTGCTGGATAATATCTATTCCTGATTCCTTTAAATTAAGCAGATCTTAATCTTGACTTTAAAATGGCTCCTGAGAACATACAATCTTTGCCATGACCCGTTCTTAACACGATGTTGTATTAGTCTATTGCTCCAGATGGACATATTAGAACATCTGAGACCTAGGGTGACCAAAATGTTCTCAATATGTAACAACATTAACACTTAATAATTCTTTCCATAAATTGATCTGATGATTATAAATTTTGACAGCGACGTAAGGTCACACTGCATACATGCATAAACTGCTGTAAGTCTTGAGTTTACAATACAGCATGCCATTACCATTATTAGCACCGTATGGCAGCTGGCAAGCTTCCATTGACTGTCCTCTGTTGTGTCCCACGTTTACTATTGTATGATTCTTCAAAGTGAGAAAACAATCGCATGGTTTCATGAAAGTAGAATTTTTATACTTACGATACAGCCGTAAGTAGCCACATAACAGGAAAATGCTGAACGAGAGCCTATATTATTAATACTTGTTAACCTAGATCTGCAAAAGTATGTGTAGCCACATATCCTAAATCAACAATAGCTAACCAAGCATACATGCACAAAGCCTTTATCATGTAGAAAAATGCCTTCTCAGAACTTGGAAATGAATACGTATCTCTTCACCTGTGATGCACAGTCAGGATTTAAATCAAATCTTCAAAGGTTAAAGCTAAGACATTAAGAGAACGCATCATCAAAATGAGCCCACTGGCATAACAGCCATGGCAGAATAATAACTTTCCCCATAATCAAGCAGCAGTTCTGTGTGCATAGTAATTACATAATAAGCTGTGTGCCCTTTATCCTCACCTCTGCAACATATGCTTGCAAACATTTTGTAAGTAGGGCAAATCATTGTATGCATCCACGTTACTAAAAAGATGGTAGCTGTGTAATACACACAGTTGTAATACAGAAGATTTCTATTACTGTCAATCTGTGGATCCACAACTGGCCAGATGAATAGAATTTGTCTAGATTCACATGTAAGTAATTCTATGAATTACATCAATCACCAGCAAAGAATTACTCCATCATGTTGTAAAATGGTTTTATTTTTATTACAGTGGAGTGAGAGAGGTTTACTTATTTGGTTCTAGGCATTTTAGATTGGATAACCACAATTATGTTTGGTTCAAAAGCCACAATATTCTTTATGAAACCATGTATTTAAAGACTGAATAAGTCATCAGCAGATCTTGGTACAAGCAATATCCAATACTGTTGCTAACACAGACCTGTGCATATTTGGTGTAAAACTTACTTTAGGAAAGTAATTCCTCAAAAAAATTCAACACACTCAGGGGGAAATGAGTTTCTATTTGTCATCAGATACAGCTAAGTAGTGTTTCTTAATTTGTTATGGTAGTTTAGTTTGCAATTTAAACATTATTAAGACTCAACTCCTTTTATACTTACTTCATTCTTCCCTTTGCTGATTTCCTTCTATTTAAGATTCAGTGTCTACAAGTATTTTGGCGTATTTACTGTAAAACTCTGAATTTCACTGATATTACATTAAAATAATTCAAGTGGACTAAAAACTAGTTCAGCACTATCATAACACTATCATACTGGCATCATATTTCTGTAGCTGCATATATTGCAATGCTATGAAAAAGAACTAACAATTGAGAAGGGAAATCCTGTTTTAAATATTCATATTCAAATTTATAAATATGAAAGGAGGACATTTTTGCAGGATTTATATATAAATACTTCTATGGTTATTTGTCTTTAGAATATTGTGGTGCAACAGAAAACAGCAACCCATGACAGGTGATTTAAGAATAGTGCTGTGACTTAGATCTAAACAAAGAGGCTGAGAATCACAGACATTTTATTCCATGTAAGGAGATACTGAAATATCAGAGAGTGAGATGAATTTTAAGCATTCATTCTGAACAATTAAGACACACAAAAAAAATATTCAAAGACACAATTTAATATCTAAAGTAAATTTTATGTATGACAAACTGCAATGAAGATTAATTTCCATGCTTACAGGGTAGCTGTGCCAGGGGCATTTTATTCTCCTGCAGAAAAGAAAAGCCTTTCTGCTGCAACAAAAAGCCTTCATTAATACAGCACAGGGTCAGTAAGTGCCAACATAATCCAGAAGTTGATCTGTTTTCTCTGTAACTTCTTAAAATGTCTTCTGAATAGCAATGAGAAGACCAAGTTCCTATGTAATACTTACTCCCCACTACAGAGCTCTTTCTCCACAGCAACAATCGCTTGGTTCTGCAACAGAAACATCTCCTTTTACAGACCTCATAGTGTATGATATTATCGCAGGCTAGGAGGAGTTAGAATAAACAAACAGCCCAAATTCCAAGTAATTTGGAGAGGGATAGCCAAGTGTACTTTGGGGATGCAGAGCTTCATTGGATGAGGAAGAAAAAAAAAACAACACAACAACAAACTCCACCAAAAAACAAAACCAAAACCCACGAACTGTGAAAGCCACAAAACGTGGGGCAAATTGGCCAAATCTAGAGATTCATCTTGATGTTGTTTATTTTTTGGCTGCAATTTAGGCATCTTAGGCTGGTTTCAGAGGATGTCAGAGAAAACCATAAGACAGAGTTCTTTGTCAACTGATGCAGGCAGCCTCTAGCCAACCACAGGGCTGTGAGGGCCAAAGCAGTACCACCTTCTGGGAGGGGGCTGTAAACTGGCTGCAATATTTTGCATTGTTTAGCTGCACTGATGGCTAGTTCACCTCTTGCATAGAAACTGGTGTTTCTCATTTTGGGGCACAGTTAACTAAGAGATAACTGTGTGTTCATAACAGTGAAAACACATCTAAACTGCACATGTGAAGAACCAAAAATATGGATGTGGACTTCATTCAAAAAAAAAAAAAAACCAAACCAAAAAAAAACAAACCCACAAAAAAAACCCTACAGAAAGGGAATAAAACTGCTTGCTTGCTTCAAGGTGGAAATGCTGAGCCAAAGGATGGCAAATCCTCAGACTGAAAAATAAAAGTAGAGACAATGTGGTAAACAAGCTTACAGAGCAGAGCTGACTTTCAGAGGAGCAGTGAGCTTGGAGAGGAAGCTCAGAAAAATCTCTCTGCTCCAAAAAATCAGAAGAGGTAACTGGGGTTGGCTGTAGAAACCAGTTTCATTTAAACTTGGACACTGGAAAGCAAGAACCTATAAAGAACAGACTTAGCTGAGGTGATTAATTTTAATGCTTGTACGTAGCCTCAGAGAAAACTGCTTCTACATGCATTTGTCTGACGTCTGTTCTTCTTGTTTTGACTGGAGAGGACACCGGTTAGAACTTGTTGGGTCAATAAAGTTTAGCATTGGCACCATACACAGGTATTTATGAATTGTTTGTTCGCACATCAAACACTGTTCATAACAAAAGCAAAGAAGGGAAAATATGAGATGACATTTGGCAGGACAGGCCCTATTATGTCAAAAGATGCAAACCAGCTCTCGCTCTGCACAGAAAGGGTTCACTAATTTCGAGGGCACGTGTTTCCCAGCCGGTTTACGTAGCTGATTTCCAAGCCTTGGAGAGATGGTGAACACCTTCCCTAAGAGAAGCTTCTTGCCCAATAGCCCCCATTCACCAGCATCCAATTCTAATCTTTCCATCAGCTCCTTCCCTGTTATCAAATGGTAACACTGAAATAAATTGCTTCACTAGTAATAGGAAAAATACATAATAAAAAGCAGAGGCTTGGCTTACAAGAAAATAATATTATGGTTATACAGAAGTGACCATATAAGCTGTTATTAACTATAAGGCTCATAAAACTGCATGAATATCTCAATTATATCACCTCTCCAGATTATATAATAAAACAGCATAATGAGCTTCATTTTAACTTGACAAGGCTGAATACTGCTCCTCTTTTTAAAAAGCTTTTTATAAAATCACATTCCCTCCTAATACTTGACTTGCAAGCACTCTAAAGACATCATGTACAAAATTAAAAATAAACTTCCTCGTTCTCCTACCACTGTTGCTTATCACTACCCCCAGTATCCACAAGATTTTCTTTATAAAGCAATCGGCTTATACAAGCATCTTCTTCTCATGACAATGCGTGCAATGCCATTTGCATCACTTCTAAAGGCTGAATATATATGTTTGCTCTAGTTCCCCATACTTTTTGATTAATTCGTTTCAGTCTTCAGTTCTTGGACTGTGCAAAAAAACTTAAATCCCATCTTTAATAAGGAAATACTGCAAAGAATGAGCTTGTTTTGCCAATGTGTCATAGAAAGCACAAACTTTTATTATCAGTTGCACGGTGAAGATGCATGCAATTACTGCAACTATTTACTGAAAACACACTTGCTAATTCTGTAACTGTCAGCGACATACTGTGCTGGGTGCTAGCTGGTGCCAAGGCAGCTGCCAAAAGCTCCAAGTCCAAAAAAGGGGAAAGGAGAGGATTAAAGTATTATTTCTGTTTCCAAGAATAAAGTACTGTAAATGAGCTAGTCATTTGCTAGGTAATAATTTTCTGGTGTTTACATGGTAAACTTCTGCAAAGTGAATTGCTGTTGGCATCACTGGAGTTTACAAAGCAAAGGTACTTGCCAAAAGGCAGCTTCACTGGAAGTATTGTTCAAGTAAACATGGAATAGAAAGTCATTAAGCAAAATGAACAACAGCTAATTTCTCTGTGATCATATCAGGAACATTAAGTATTTTTGTTTAAACTTCAGAATCTGAGGTACAAAAGTGCACACTAATCATGGGAAAGTTAGCAGCACGTAGAACAAAATCCTGGCTATAGTTCACGTAGGAATGGGGTTATTTTTGCCAACTGAAAAGAATAACATGTCTCCAATGCACTCTGTTTTCACTAGTATTGTCAAAGAGATATATCTTTAGTCTAGATATACATGAATACATATGCCCTTAGTGCTCAAACTCACGCTCCTCTATTTTCATTTCTTTTGTGGATACAGCAGAAAAAAACAAAGTATAAAATTCAGCTTGAGTTCCCTTCATCAAAATAGCTCAATAGTTGGTTTTCTTTCTGAAATTCCTCTGCCCAGAAAACCACTTCTGTAGCTAGGACAGATGGGATCAGCCAACACACATCTGCACAATAAGCAGAAGAAACTCAGCATTTCCAAGGATGTTCCCAATACTACATCATGTGAAAAGGAGATTCTGTCCCCAGTTACATATATTTCATAAATACTGGAATCTAGCATGCAGAAAAAAGTTCACAGGTTCACTCTTTGGTCACAGATGCTCATGACGTATTTTGTAACTGGAGTTGTTCTTAAGCCAAAAGCTGTCTCCAGGAATCAGGACTTTTTTTTTTTCCCCTCCACCTGTCAGCTACTATGTCAGGCCAATCTAGGATATCTTTACATATAACTTCTGAACACCAAAATATTGATGAAATTGCCATTAGTAGACTGGATTTAAAAATAATAAATTTTGAAAAGCTTCTCTTCTATTCTACAAATCTCAAAATTTAAAATATGTGGAAGGTTTCTCTTATTCTCTCCTTGTTTCAAAAGCATGCAATGTAATGCTGTTAGCCAAGGTTGTTACTTTATTTTGATTTTTCTACTAAACTGCTAAAAATGGCAAAAGATTAAAAATTCAGTTCCTCTACGACAGCATTTTTCAAAGTATGAAACTGCAATACAAACCCTTGAAAATACCAAAATTTTATTCTAATAATTCAAGAAGTAAAAGATTTTTTTCAAAAATCTGGACACCATTCATCCCACTGCATTTTGCTGATAAAAAGAAAAAAAGGCAAATGAATGACAAGTTCAGTGTTTAGAGCCCCTAGAACAATCCTATAATCTCTTATGTTCATAAAGAAAAAAGGTGAGGCTTTTTGAGGGAGAAAGAGATTAAATAAATTTAACAAAAAATATCCTCCCCCAATTTAATTCTGCTGTCCTGTATAAGCACAACAGAAAAGGAGACTATTGAAGCAACTGATGGCACAGCATATGACTATGAATGTTTTAACGTTTTCACTCTGCCCAACACTGAAAGATGGAAAAAAAAGATCCGGCGATGAAAAACATGTTTTTTCAGCATACTTCTACCTTGGTTCTTAACTAATAGAATATTTTAAACCAGTTGGTGATTTAATTCTGCAATAAATTTCCTTTCACTAACCTTTATTTTTGCTTCCCTAGAATATATGCTGCTTCTTACAGACATTTTCAGGAATTAAAAATTTAACACCTAATGACTTTAAAACTCATAATTCTTCAGTCAGCACGAACATGTGTTTTTGTCTGAAAAATGTTACTCATGTACAGGACTTTCCTAATTTAAATTCTAATTTATGTTCAGATTTTAATTAAACTGGCATCTCTTTGAGCTGCTGCTGAAGAAGGAGGATGTATTACAATGGACCACATTATTATATACAGCATTATTCAAAAATACTATAAACAAACATGTTCATTTGTAGCATGGTGTATTACTGAGTGCCCTCAAGTATTGTACTTAAAAAAAAAAAAATAGTAGTGTAACACGGTATACACACCAAGTGCACAATGACTGATAGCTAAAAAGAACAAGGGAGAAAATGTTTACTTAAGAACATCTGAAGTATCACCTGCACCCCACAGACCCCAGGACTTGAAGTGACTGCCCATCCATCTTCAGGAAAACTCTGTATATGACTTTTGAGGGGCTGAGACGACTGGAACCAGCGTGTCAGAGACAGAGGGGGTGACTGGCAGGGCAGCCTTGGCAGGGGGGTTAAGGTTCCAGAGCTTGCTTTTTTTGCCTTGAATACCTCACATGCGGTAACCTAGATAAGTTTTGTAACTCCATTTTGCAGAGTTTTAGGTAAAATGTGAATCTATTTACCAAATTCATGATAATTAAAAGGAACTTTCTTCCACATAAATAATTATGGCTTCTGAACTTTTTAGGCAGATCTTTAATTATTTTGAAATCAAAACACTATATACAGATATTCACCACTAGGTATTTACTCAAGTGCCATAACTGTTGAATACTAAGGGGTGACCAAAAAACGTGTTATAAATTAATAAATTACTAAAACATATTAATTTTCACCTAAATTGTCAACACCCTTATTACATCCACAGCACATCACGTATATGGAGAACTTCTGCTTGAATAAACTCATTTTAGACATCATTTAATCTCTTTTTTGTAGTCTCATAAAAGGTGAACTGCAGTTCACCCTTATGCCAGCCCTCTGCTCTCAGGGTTACCAAACCAAGGTTTCCACTACCAGCCTGTTTCCACTCCTTCCATACCCTAGTATTTTCCAAAGGACTTCTACTGAGAGCAAGACCACCCAACCAGCTTTTGCAGTCTTTCAGTCAGCCTTATTTTTAATATATCTGACACTATTGTGTTTCTCCTGGGAACATGAAATAGTTTATGCAAGACATTCAAGAAGAGGAACAAAACAGGGCTATGATTCCACCTCAGAAAGCTGTAAGTGGCTCCCTCATCTTATATGAAATAACATTTGGGTGCTTCAGGCTGACTGGACACATCTGAGGGCAACAGATTGTCCTGTACTCATCTTTTGTCATTCCCAGCAAAGGCACTAGTTTCCAACAGATGCCCCTAACTACTCCTCAACCATGGACTGATATTCTGCAGGACACAGCATCAATCAGATGTAAGGCTAGAGTTGAGAATTTATTACTGAATAAGTTTTTTAAGATTTTACATTACATTTCATACAATACACTGCAAAATATTTCAAATTAAAGAATTTAGCTCATCTATGCCACAGCACATCTCAGAGGGAGCTATTAGATAGGGCATATTCCTTCCCTTGTTTCCTCTTAGGCTTGCCATCTCTCGAGGCAGTAACACTGATTAAATAGTCTGCTGTTATGCTCAAAGTCCCATGATTTTCCTAGTTTCCGTGAAGTACCTTTTTAAAACTGGATCATGAAAATAGCACTGTGAGAACTCTAAATTTGTTAAAGCAAAATACCCTTTAATTTATTTACAGCCAATCAAGTGTTCTTAATATTTATTTTCTTTATTAACTGTTCTCTAGTCAGTCAGTATACCAATTTTTTTTCTCTGGAGATCCACTATGTCCAGGGAATAGAGTATAATCTTCATCAGAGGCTGCACAAAAATCACCTCAAGTGAACAGTGGGCCTCAGAGACTACACTTCTTTTTAGAGAGGATAGAGAGTAGCACTTACCCTGCTGACTTCTTTAGGAGTCGATTCATCTAAGAGGAAACAAAACAAACAATTAGGCACTCTGGGAAGTTTCTAGACTGAATGAAGAACAAGATACCGCACTTCAAACAATTTCTGTACCTTTGTACAAAACTCTTCTAATATAGTTCAATAAAGTAATTGAAATATCCTGAGACTGGTGTGCATTTACAATCTTTTAAACTTCTAAATTTACAAATGAATTAAAATCAGGATAAAGTATTCAGGAATTCTGTCCTGATTTAATAAGAATACAAAATTTCCTACATTTCATAAGTCAATTCACAGGCCAGCTAAACCAGTAAGTCCTACATCATTGTCCTACATTTATATTACAATTCAGTAAGTCAAGTGTTCATACTGCACAGTCTGAGAAGTAAAGGCCCTTTGCTACAAAATATAAGCCACCAACATCCTACACATACGAGCAAGTTATTGAGTAGACTTAGACTTTCTGTTCTGAAGATGAAAGGTGCTATTCCTGTTGACTTCTTTGGATGGGGAAAAAAAGCCTTGCAACCGTAAGAATAGAAGATTATCACTGACGTGATCTGGCATAACACATTAAAAGCACACAGGTTACAAGGTTTTGTATTTTTTTATATACATACACACACACTATAATGTTTTGTCCTTTCAAATGCAAGCAAACTCTCATGCATTTTTTTGTAATTTAAAAATAAACACAGGTACAATACCAGAGCACTAGCTAAAACACTGAGTAGTATTTCTGAAAATAAAGGGAAAGCAGTTACGCAGCACAAACGCATCTGCCACAGGAAGAGTTTACATCTTCCAGTTCAACTACACCAAAAGCAGCTTAAACACACCCTTACAAACCTCCAGTTGGTTAGTTATTTCTGAAAACATGAAGGGAACTATTTGTAACCTTTTATTTGATACTAGGAATCAAATTACTATGCTTTGGAAATTAATTTTAAGTCACCAAATAGATTTAATCTCACAGAGAAAAATCACATGTTTATATTTGTGGCCCTTAATTTACACATATTTTGATAAATATCTACTGAGTGGATTTTCAGAGATCTCTGTCAGATACAGACACAGTATCACCTAGGCTGCTTAACAGCAGATACAGTACACTTTCTCCAAAATCATCCCCAGGTGAAGGAGGGATTTCAAGGTGCCCCCTGAGAAGGGCACATTTACAAGTATTTTAATGTTATCACCAGCAACGGCTCTTCATATATTGCCATTTAAGATGAACTTTTAAACAATAAATCTGGAAAAAAAAAAACAAAACAAAACATTTTCCAGAAAACAGATCCAAGACCCAATTTCCAATGAAAGAACTCTCTGTAATCATACAGGTTTCTCCGCAAAATTGAGTGATACCAAGTAAAATAACATACTTCACAACTATGAGTGAATATTAGTCTTCTCTTAATCCCAATCAAATGATATACCAGTAATTTACACATGCAGAACACAGACATTAATTGAGCTATTTAAGGTAGTTCTGTTGTTTGCAATGCAATGTATAACACATTCTCTGCAATGTTCAGTGATGTTATCTTCCTTGACCAGACAAATATACACACCAGTTACAAGAACAGCCAAAGCCAGACTCAAAATCCATCTCCCCTACTACCTGATTTCTGACAGTTAGCAACAGAAGATGTGAACGACAGAAAATCGAGTGACGACATAATGACATTTTCCCTGGAGTACACTCAGTGTTCAGTAACAAATGGATCAAACATTTCTTGAACCAGTGGTGATATTTTTCTGTTTAAAAGACTAGGATGGGGTTTTCTTCCTCACACTTTGGGGAGTAGGAGGGGTGTTAAGATTTTGTTTGTTTTTTAAACCTGAGCCACCATCCTTCAGCATTCACAACATTCTCTGAGTTTCTTGGTTTAAATACACATTAGGAGAAAAACTATATTTTATTTTGAATGTGCACATAATGAATTTCATCTGATGCCCTCTATTCTATGGAACCTGTGATTCTAGAAATCTCTCAAACAAGCCCTTCTCTGCTTCGCACCCCATCAAAACCTCTCCTGGCTTGAGAGGTCTGGTCTGGTTTGCTGCTGGTGCCAAGCAAGACACCAGCGCTGCTGGTCGCTCTCACCGCTCCTACCTGCTCTATCCCACTGCAGTCTGCCGGAACGGGAAGTCCAGAACTACAGGCAATACTGCAGCTCTGGAGAACACAACAGGGACTTACACAATGACACAGGAATGATTTAGGGGTCTGCTCTCTATTTGAAAAGAATAATTCCTAACATTTTACTTGTTTCTTGATGGTTACTAAACGCTGGGCTAACATTTTCAAACATTTATATTTTGTAATACCAATCTCTCTCTCCAGAGCACTAACAACTAATTAAGAGCCCACTACTGTATATGTAAAATTAGAAACATCTTCCCCCATGTAAAGCAGTCAGCATTTATCAGTATTAACTTTGTCAGCTGTTTTATCTCTGTTACTCAGTACTTTTATAGCACACTGAATAACATCATACCCTAACAAAAGAAAAAAAAAATATCTCAGTTTTCAAATGAACTTAAACTCTGCATCCTCTTACCCAAACCATGCATGTATACGCTGAAAAGCATGGGTAAATCATACTAGTGATCTCCCTCTACTGGAACTATAATACAATTTATTGTATTATATCTAGTATAAATTACTACCGTCACAATCCTATGGCTTTCACACCATTGTGAGACATAACTGCCATTGCAGTTTCCAATGACAGATAGTGGAAAGATTAAATGCACCAAATCTAAAGCCTACTACACAGTATAAAAGTCTACATAATCTCTATTTGAGCCACCATAAAAATAATTTCAGTGCTCCAATATCAGAAAGAGCAATTAATGAGTTCCTATTCTTTGAGATCCTTGATAATGCAATATCATAGTCTGAGCAAGATGTTACAAATGCTATCAACCCAACATGAAACTTCCCACGCATATGTAATACTGTGCTTTAATTTATATAACATGAGATACACAGGTGTCACTCCTGCCTTCAAATTCATTGTTTATTCCTTTATTTGCAATAAAGAATAATTCCTCTATTTATAATATTTATATTTATTTATAATTAAGGAATCATTCATTCTTTTATTAAGAATGTATAAGCCCCTGTCCAGGTCTGGGTCTGTTTTGCTAGCACAAGACAGGAAAATTGCCAGATAGTAATTACATCAAAAAACTTTTGATTTCTTCCTGTGAGGAAATTAAAATAAATATGTTAACAGATCATGAAGGAAAAAATAACACCTATGGTATTCAATAAAGATCATTTTTATGGAACAATTATTAGAGACACTACTTTTTCAGAATAAAAAGGATATAATCAATATGCCATTTTTTCAGAAGAAAGATAAACAATGTGTTTGGGAAATTTGGTATTAGAACTCCACAGATAAGGTTTGCAATTCGGGGATCATGAACTGGTGGGAAAAATGGGAGATATTTTTAGAGGAAGGAGGAAAGCAAAAGATGAGGGGGAGAAGGGAAAAAATAGCATCAAATACTCTGTTAACACATCTAGATGCAAGTTAAATTACTACACAATGAGCTAGAAAATAATTTTCCATATTAAAAGAAACCAAAGGCCTAACAAGATACCCTCCCGCCCCCAAGAGTAAAGGAAGAAACATGACCTTGTGGAACCTGGAGTGAATCAAATTGCTCTTCTGGAGATGAAATCTTTAAGGCCCAGGTACACGCCGAGTGATAGGATGCACATAAACCTCACCACTTTGCTGTGGTTTTATCCATATCACAGAGTATGATACTTCACTTACGACTTAGTTTCTGTGAGCTAAATACAGGGAAAATCATTGGAAAAGCAGCTTTTCCCACAAATTATTTTATTAGCCAAAATACAAGATTAGGTAATATATGAAAGTAACAGGGGGCTGATGAAAAATGCCCTAAATTTGCATACTCCTGTTTATTTAAAAGCCATGAATTCTGTTTGTTTAAAAGATACAAACACGCCAATCTCTTGTTTTTAAATCAAGTTCCACCCCTGTAAAATATGAAGCTTTTAAAGAAACAGATTAACCATTACAATAAATTCAAAGACATTAAGTACAACAATAAATAGTAGCTTGCTATAGAGTTAAATCTCACAGAATAATTCTGTGCTTGAATATAAAGGTCTCCATTTATTATGGCGTATTTTGTGGGAAAACAGCCAGACAGGGGAAAGTGGCTTATTAGTGTCGGCACTGAGGGAAATAAACACCCTGGGAGAAAGCAAGTGTTTGTGAAAGAGATCATAGAAATGCTCCAGCCTCTAGAAACTTTTCAGTTGGAGTTCACTTTTTCTTTAGACATCAAATACAATCAACCATGATACATGAGTAAGTGTCACACTCTCAATCCCATTTATTGGTAGCATTGCCATTCACAGAATTTAGGAGGATTGTGTTTATTTTTTGTGATACCTGACATAATTATTAACACAGAGTAGTACAAGAAATGTGTATGATTTAGTTCTGGCATTCTGAATATGCCAACATTGTACTTAACAGTTTCAAAAATAAAGTGATGAACTCTTGAAAAGGAATCACTATACACACATGCATTAACTTGGCTGTACTGCTCTACTGAGGCTGTTGAAAGGTGTATTTTCAACACCATGATTCTCAATGTGGCCTGATGCACAGTGAGGTAGGTAGTCAGCAGCAATGCAATGGGAGCAGCTCAGAAGAGCACATGACCCCAGCAAGAGGTAATTCTGTCCTCCAGAAGCACTAGGCACACATCAATAATCTAGCAGAATGCCCTGGTTTAGCTGATGCTATAAACTCCGTTATGTTAATATCTTGTTAATTTGAGCATAAACATGCACTGATACCACAACTGGAAAAACAGGAAACAGTGGGGAATAGATCTAAATTTCAAGGGCTTCCCCACCTCTGTACACCAAGTTTGCAGACCAAAAGCCTTGCACCAGCAATAATGTTCTTCTACCCCACAGTGAGCTGATCTGGTTCACTTTCTAAACTTTCAAAACCAGGTAACTATCCTAGACCACAAGAATAATGTTACACTTGGTTTTATCTTGACTCCTTTGCAAACATTACTATTTAAAAAGCTGTCTTCAGAGGTTAGTGACATCGGGAGGAGGCATGGAAGAATGAGAAGAGTTCCGTGGTAAGATTTCGGTTTTAAGAAGAAAATTACAATTTAAGAGACTTCAATACCTCCGCTTTACTACCTGTACAATTCTAATTAACAACTGCACAGAACACCACAGATATGCATAATAATTGGTACGGTAATTAAAGACAACATCCATCTGGGAAAGCTTCTATACTAAGCCAAGACAAGGAAGTTAGGAAGAAGCAGAAAACAAGAAAAGGGGACAGAAAAAAAACTCCACAGAAGGTTTGGCATTTGGCACAGTATAAAAATGAGGTCAGGTTTAATATGGTTTGGGGTTCTCTTTTTTGGGGGGTGTGTGAAGGGATGTTAAATTGTGTAACAGTTCATTTAATAGGAAAAATTCAGATATGCACACTAAAAAAAAAAAAGCAAACAAACCGCATTTCATACTTGTATTTCTACGCATGCTTTAAAAAAAAAAAATCGTCTGACAATTGCACGATGCTAATCCAGAGTAGTCACAAAGACAACTTCAATGCAAAGCAAGCTTTCAACGTCTCAGATGACACATTTATCAAGGAAGCAATAATTCTAACGCCTAGTTAGTTTTATCATAGGAACTCTTTTGGAAAAACAATATTGCACTTTCTCCCTGGTCTTATGCTGTTCTTTGTTCTGTGTAGTTAAATAGTGCTGGTCCACCATTGTTGTTGATGACAGCAAACAAATGCTTAGGATTAATTCTGTTTATGAGATCCCAGATAGCTGTACAGTCACAGTTTCCCAAGGAATGTTTTCCCACACAGCAGATGTCAGATTAACCTAATAATGTTTCTTCTCAAAATTTGCTTTAGGCTCCTTTTCCTTCAGCTAATAAGACATAAGTTGTTTGGAATGCAATTAGACCAGCATAAATATCTTTGCTGCCTTTTTTCCCTTGAGAAGTGCCATACACCCACACATCAAGAGAAATTCCACATCAATAAGTGTGGATTGGTTAAAGATTGATCTCACCACCACGAAATAAAGTTTACCAGGTTTAATTTATTTCTGTGGTAGAATGACATCAATGACATGAGTTGGTCAGTCTATTTTAATTTGCATCCTTATTTTCAACACCTTGCATCTGGCAGCTTATGCCTCCACTGAATTTGTAAGATCTTTCAAAGGCACCTTAGCTGAGGTTAAGTTTCCTAAAGCAGCAGGAACTATCACACATATATAACAGACATGCTAAAGCTGACATTCAAAAATGTCCTTTCTTCTTAACACACAATCTCACTGGGAGCACCTGAACAGCTTTCCTGACTTTCAACTGTGTGGATTTATTTCATAATTCAGAAGCACTTGTAATGTTACTTCATAGAAAACTAACTTAGACAGTTTGTTTAGACATAGACTTAGACATTGAAAGGGAATATTCATTAGTATTGATCCCCAGTGGCAAGCTAGGTTTCCTTCCTTGAAGCAGGACAAAACATCAATTCTAGCTTTTTTACATCAACAGTAAGAACCACATTGTTAAAAGTTCCTGAAAAGGGATGCTCAGTTCTTCCTCTTCTTAAACAACAAAGTAACATGGATCAGAAAACAAATAAGTCCTGAACCAAGACTTCATTGCAGATGGTACGCAGAGAAGCATATTGTCTGCCCTGTGTCTTAAAATTTTTATACACTTCTTTGCACATAAGCAAACAGGGCACTACACAAAATAGGAGCCAGGAGACAGTGCATTTGACTTCATTACAGACACCTGAATGTTTGGAAGCTCACTGTTTTCTATGGTCTTAGCCTCACAGAACTGATGAAACATTTGTAGCAATTTTTCAGGACAATCTGTTCTGGTTAGAAAATTTCCAAAAGGGACCCTCCGAAAGTAACACCAGCCCCTCTGAGAACAGAAAGGCATACGGAAGATTAGCAGTACAAAGTATACTGATAGTTGCTCTGCCCTTTCCATATCCATGGACAAAAAATTCTCAGCTGTATACTTGATGTGACAATTTAGGCTAATCTAATCAGGATATGGATTGTGAACTGGCTGAAGGAAAGAAGCCAGAGAGTGGTGGTCAATGGGACAGAGTCCAGTTGGAGGTCTGTGTCTAGCGGAGTCCCTCAAGGGTCGGTACTGGGACCAGTTCTATTCAATATATTCATTAATGACTTGGATGAGGGAATAGAGTGCACTGTCAGGAAGTTCGCTGATGACACAAAACTGGGAGGAGTGGCTGACACAACGGAAGGCTGCGCAGCCATTCAGAGAGACCTGGACAGGCTGGAGAGTTGGGCAGGGAGAAATTTAATGAAATATAACAAGGGCAAGTGTAGAGTCCTGCATCTGGGCAAGAACAACCCCATGTACCAGTACAAGTTGGGGGCAGACCTGTTGGAGAGCAGCGTAGGGGAAAGGGACCTGGGGGTCCTAGTGGACAGCAGGATGACCATGAGCCAGCAATGTGCCCTTGTGGTCAAGAAGGCCAATGGCATCCTGGGCTGTATTAGAAGGGGTGTGGTTAGCAGGTCGAGGGAGGTTCTCCTCCCCCTCTACTCCGCTCTGGTGAGGCCGCATCTGGAATATTGTGTCCAGTTCTGGGCCCCTCAGTTCAAGAAGGACAGGGAACTGCTAGAGAGAGTCCAGCACAGAGCCACGAAGATGATTAAGGGGGTGGAACATCTCCCTTATGAGGAGAGGCTGAGGGAGCTGGGTCTCTTTAGCTTAGAGAAGAGGAGACTGAGGGGTGACCTCATTAATGTTTATAAATATGTAAAGGGCAAGTGTCATGAGGATGGAGCCAGGCTCTTCTCAGTGACATCCCTTGACAGGACAAGGGGCAATGGGTGCAAGCTGGAACACAGGAGGTTCCGCATAAATATGAGGAAAAACTTCTTTACGGTGAGGGTGACCAAACACTGGAACAGGCTGCCCAGAGAGCTTGTGGAGTCTCCTTCTCTGGAGACATTCAAAACCCGCCTGGATGCGTTCCTGTGTGATATGGTCTAGGCAATCCTGCTCTGGCAAGGGGATTGGACTAGATGATCTTTCGAGGTCCCTTCCAATCCCTAACATTCTGTGATTCTGTGATTTCCACAAAATTATGATCAAGAAAATTGCTTTGTAATTAACATAGACTTACCTTCTCCCTTCTGTTTAAATACCGGGATGATGCATGTGCCTCTGAACTCATGGAATGGTATCTTCCCCACCTCAGCTAAAAGTTTCATAAAATTCTGTAAAAGTCTCTCAAGTTGAATACACCTCAGCAAAAATCATGTTGGAACCTGGTCTCTGACCACCACGAAGAAACTTAATATTTTCCAGCAGTGAACGTACTTCATCAAGAAAGTCTACAATTGTGTTTTATGGTAATTAGCCAATGACTTCATATCCTATTCAATATGACTGTTGAACAAAGAGAGTGTTAAATTGGTTAGCTCATCCATCTTATCAATCAAGGAGGTGCAATCATCATTGCTTATTACCAGAAAAAAGCCACCAAACAATGGGCTGAAGAGCATGTATAACAACTTATAATTTTTTTCATACTTACCAGTTTACAGCTACACTTTTTTGCCTTTATCTATCACTTTTCTTGCCTGACACTCAATTCTGTTTGGCTTTCACTGCACTAGCTGTTGCAGGCAGCTTTCTTTAAAATTGATTACAGGTCTTCAAACATGTTTGGTGGAGGAAGTCTCTCATCCAGTATTAATACAATTTCAGTATCACTTGTTAAATCAGATTTGATTTTCTCCTATTTTTTGGTCCCAGAACCCTGCTGGTTGTCAGGTATAAAGTATCCTCAAAGTCTACTGCAATTGATATATTTCAGAAACAGCATTAACACTACTAAGCTGTTCTCTCATTACTGAATAGAGCTGTTCCTTCACTTTTGAATGTGTTTCAAACACACCGCACAAAGGTTGAAGTTTTATTGTGTTCAGCTGGTGTTTTCAATGAGAAGGAAAAAATTACAATCGCTGTTGGCTCAAATACTACTCACACATATACCTTAAGCAATTCCATTGAAATCAATAGAACTGCTACAGCATGCACTGGAAACCAGAACTGCTTTTATGTACTACATGTTGTGGCATTCCTGTTATGTATAGTGATCCAGGGCTGAAGAAGATCATTAAAAGAGGATGCTACTTGAAGCAGGTCCTACAAAGCTCCAACAACGTGAGAAAGCCACGCTAGATCTTGCCCATTGCAAGACATTTGGATATTTTAAAAACATGTATTATTTTGCATACTCTTTGGACCCTGCTGGGCCTCTTGGGTTTGGCTTGTTTATTCCCAGTCCATGAATACCTCTTCCTGAATGATAAGCCATCTGGAGGATTTTAAGGAAAGGCATTTTCTCTGCCTTCCCTAACATCTGTATACAGCCCATCTTCCACTCTCAGCCCTACGAGGCAAGGGAGGGGATCACAGAGTGTACACAGCTCAGTGCCATGAAGTTCCAATCCCTGGCATGGAGTGAGGCTTTAAAGGTTTGTTGGCCCAAACAGGTCAAGAAATTTCAGCACGTTCTCTGCTTCTGGAGCAGGAAATACTGCCTATGGCTTAGTGACAGCAAGAGAATATAATAATCTTACTCCTCTGAGAAAAATGCAATATTACACTTACCTTGGGGAAAAAGAGTGTCAGATACCAATGTTTTTACTACACTTTTTCCCTTTAATTCTTTCTATTTTCTTCTCATCCCTACCTTTTTGTTTACTGTATTCTCACCTCTTTCTGTTTAGAAACATATAGGAATTTTTATGTGAAAAATGTGTCCATGTAATAAAACTGTAAGCTATCACACTCTTATGAAGTTGTTTAAAATTTTCAGATTCCAGTGTTTATCTGCTATAGAGAATCTAAAGTAGAATATGAAGCTTTGCAGCCTGCCTGATTTTCTTGTTCCTGTGTCTTTGACTACGTTGAAAACAAATGCCATATTACTGAACTTTGCAGTAAAATCCTCAACATCTGCAGAAAAATCAAGACTGAGCAGTTTCCTTCTCTTTAGACCAGCTGACAAAAGAAACAAAAGAAAATGCCCCAGAGGAAAATTTTGCTAACGTCAACAAGGGTAAGGGATCATTAGAGCTTGAGATGATAGGTTACCACATGGGAGGGTGTAGTGATCCGGTGTGAAACATATTTACGTCAGGGGAATAATTTCAATCCCTCTGAAGAAACCCTACTGTAACTACAACATAAGTACATTTGTATTAGAGTTGTATTTTATTTATTTTACCCTGGCGACTGGAAACTGAGAAACTGTTCAAATTAATCTAGATAATGCTGAAGAAGAAAAAGTGACAGAATAAAATTTACAGATTAAGCCTTTTTGCTTTTAGGATATTTCAACTGATTTGTTTGTAATCATAATCAAGCTTTCAGTGACTGTGTGTTGAGTGTTACAGAATAATGATGTGCAGATAATTCAGGACCTTGGAGTCTTTGAAAAATGACATGTTACACTAACACGATAAACAGATTGAAACCAAGAGAAGATTAAACTATTTAATACTTATCAGTACCACCATGAGTGAAACATTTTGCTTGCAAGGAGGAGACTGTTAGAAAAAGTAATTATAACTTCAGTGAGTGTAAAGGAAAAGAATATGTAACTACAAAATTACAGATAGCTCTCTATGAAAGATAATGACAGTACCATTTGAATTTCTAAACTAGCCAGTTTTACTATAAAAAGATTTATAATGACAGATAATTATAATCCACAGGAATTACACAAGAAAAAAATGAAAAAAATTAACAACAAAATTTATCTTTTTGGCTGCTGTACAACAAAAAAAAATCCCAGACATGGTGTGGAGTTCAGTATTCTTATACTGGCATTTCAACAAACACAAAATTTTAATTCTCCCTTGCAGCAGGTACAGTATTAAAGATACAAGGCCAGACTTAGATATCTAAGTTTTCAGGCAGCTATACATGCACTAGGATTTCCAAAAATCTCTAAACAAGTCAGGCACCCAATTCCTTGAAATGAAAGTAAATTAAATACCTCAAGTATGAGTAGGCATGACAATTTACCACAGCTCAAGTGAGAATGATAATTCACTAAGTTGTGGGGAAGCAGCCACTTGTGACCCTATAGCATCATCTTAAGGCTCTGCACTATGTAATGAATCTCTGATTCAATGTGTGAAATAATTGATGAAGGCTGTAATATTGGACAGTGTGAGCTTACTTAAAAAGCAACATAAAAAAATGTGACACATACCAGGTTTTCCTGGCTGAAAACAAGAACATTCCAAAAGAAACTCTGTTTATATACCTCTGCTGATTGTTCTTGTGTAAACTTCGAGGACACACTGTGACAGCTAACATCAGACACTTCAGCACCAGAACACATTGCAAAGTCATGGCACCTAACAGTCTACATACATCAGCAGTTACGGTCAATAAATACCTTGGCACATCAGCATCCAGATTACTCAGTCCTTTTATCCACAGTGGTTCTCTAAGAGATTCCACAGAATTCGATAGGCAGAACCCAGTCCTCAGTGTACTGATGATTTTCTCATTTCCGAATATACCTACCACATCCTCACACTCCACTATGCCAACAAATCTACCCCATACCAACTTTAAGGACAGAAACTTTGACACAGTTTTCAAACAGAGGACTGGCTGTACTATCAGGCACGGGTGGTCGCCCCATCATAAGGATCTAGTTGACCGAAACATTCGACCATAAGCAAGGGAGGCAAGTCACAGTACCTCTGCAGTTAGGAACATGAGAAAGACTTGGTGACCAAAAGCATCCCATTTTTAGAGATTGCAAGGCAAAAGTGCCTCAGACACACACCCATACAAAGAACAGATTACACTGGCAGTTTCAGAAGGAATTCTCTGCTCACAGCCCACATGACAGATAGATATTAAGGAACAAGGAAAAAAAAATTATAGAAGCATCCAAAAGAAAACTACAAATACAGATGTACAAGATTAGAGTGAATGAAGAACTGGATGTGTTCATGCAAGACAAAATTACTTTCATGCGCTTTTTTATTTAACTAACAAAATCCAATGCAGATGGTAAATTAATTGAAATACTAATAAGTGCTCAGAAAATACATAAAGAAATCATCTGGAAAGCTAATAAACTATATCTAACACAGCAGTAAGAGACAGCAGAAGTACCACTTCTGTCGGTGGAATAAAGGGAACCAGAGCCAACGGCACCTCTTCAGCATGGCTGAAGTTGCCATCTGCTGGGATAAGGAGCTGAGTCTATCTCCCAAATTGTCAATCTAAGAGAACTACTAATGATCACACACTTAGAGCAGGCAACCAAGCGAGAAAGCTGTTCCTGCAAGCATGAAAACCATCATTCATAATCTAAGTCCCTTCTCCCCATGTCTTCAAAATAGTTTTGAAACAGTCATGATTGAGGAATCTCATATTTTGTCAGTTACAGCATCATTCTTCCCAGCTTCCTTCATCAGGCCTGCTGTAGAGTTCTGTCAACACCAACATGAGTTTCTTACATAAACAAGCACCACACAACTACCTGGGAGAGGAACTTGGAAAAATAATCCCGTGACGCAACTGCTCCTTAGACGCTTGCTTTGTAGTCTGCATCTACCTGGTTAAGGAACGCCAGAGCTGCCTTAGTTAATCCGTTTGGGTCTCACGTCCATGTTGGCATACATATAAGAACACCTGATTTTCACAAGCAATAAATGGCCAGCAGCACTAATTCATTCAGGAGCTGCTAGGGACTTGACCATTTCTAAACATCACACGCCATTTGTTTTGACACTCAATTGCAGGAGTGAGATTAAGTTACAAAACAGTACACCAAAGAGAACAGCCTAATAACTACATAATAAGCTGGTGGTTCAAAAGACAAACATTAACATAATTAAATAAACAAGACTGCAGGTGGAAAGAACAGCCAAAGAAAAGAGCTTCAAAACAGACTTTCAAAAGGAGGAGACGCAGGGAGAGAGGGACAGAGATGCCAGTATGAGTAAGAAGCTTGGACAAAGACGTCAGATGCTACTAACTGTGATGGACTTTACTGATCCCTCTAGGATTATTTAATTTCTGCCATGGTAGAAAACAAGTTCAACTAAAAAGGAAAAATAATACTGTTTATTACTGATCAAAAAACCAAACTGCATCTAAAGAAAATCACACTTGTAACTCATAAAGTAAGATTTGCACGATAACATATCCTTTTGTTTGCAATACTGTTCACTGCCACTGTTCAAGGAAAAACTGGAAACTTAAGCTTTAAAAATACAGCTGTCAAGAAAAAAAAAAGGTAGCTGCTTCAATGTGCTTTGCCATTTTCCATCAAGTGAACAGATGGCATTATTAAAATTCTAGTAGAATGAAGTATTTATAAGTTCATTAGAAAACACTAACTATACAAAAAAAAAAGTAATATTGCAAATAAAGCTGTAGGATTCAAAATAGCATAAAAGTACAAATGACAGTTATAAACCCACATCTACGAGTTAGTATATAAAAACAATGATGCCAAATGAAAGAAAAGCACACGAGAAATGCATGAAAAACTGTATAAAATGGTAATGTATTTTCCAGGGTTACTTCCAAGTTACTCCATGCATTCTGAGCCTGAATTCTATACAAAGGGCTTCAAGTTAGACAATCTATAAGACAGCTGAGAGGGAAAAAAGCCTGTTGGTTTCGCTACATTTACTTTTCTTTAAACACATATGTAAAATTCATACTATGAAATACAATAAGTAACAATGAAATTACTCTAGAAATAATCCCCAGAGAATTTTCAGTCTTATTCTCTGCGGTGATGTTCCCAGAAAATAAACAAAAGGTCAGCCAAATGCGTCTAGCACACGTGTCAGTGCTTTTAAATGCTGTGCCAGACTGGCTTATTTGATACCTGAGATGCTTCATCTGCTGTTCTCTTCACCATCTTGAGTTATTAGCCTACACAGTATTCACTTAGGAATCGTATGATTTGTAATTGCTTGTCTCTACTTTCCATTGTCTTTCTTCCAGCCACAGCAATGTCTCGACTTGGTAAAGCAGTGTCTGTTAGTATTCTAATTTACTTTAAAAAGATGCAAATTCCTGTCACCTTAAAAATGTGACAAAATGGATTCACTATAAAAAGAGATAGCTAACACCCTGAAAATTCAGCTTTCACTCCAAACTAACATATACCAGTTCCCATATGTGACGATTTATTCGGATGTACACCACTTCTCTCTACAATTTTTATAAGTACAATCTCTGTTAAGGTTTAACTCCTTTAAGCACCCTGTCTGCTCTGAGCATATTTTATCCAGTCTAACACATCATTCTTGGAAAGTCTTCACTTCAATACCTACACGGAAAATGATTAAAAGAGGGAAGTATATTATTTCAAAATGTGTATTTTTTCCAGATTTTAAATAATTGCATGGCACTCTTTTTTTGATGGATCTATTACCCAAACCTTATCCAATGTTTTGCCAATGTGCGCCTATTACTTAATCAACTACAACTGATGCAATCTCAGATTAGAATATTTGAAACTGTTTCTTCATGAAGAGCCAAACCTATCTAGAGGAATTGCAAGGTGCAGGTCCACACCAGCAGAAACCAATTTATGCCTGAGCTGCCACCTCTGCACTCTCCCCACTGTCTTGGGGCAGTTTTCAGCTGCAGCAACTTAGTGAACTGTAGATATAGTCTACAATTACATAAGCACCAGTGCAAGGGAAAGGCAGGATATACACACCCAGGGATGGAAGCTGAGGGTAGGCAGTGCAGGCTTAGATGAACCACAGAGTTATTTCCTGGGAACCAAGAGGTTCTGGTTTGAGTGAATACTGCTTGAGCAGACAGGACTCATTGGCATCTCAGTTTCTTAATAACTGGGCTATTCAAGACTAGTTGGTGCTACTAAAAGAGCCTGAGATTCTGAAGACTCTTAAGGAGGCACTGAAAGTTGTCTTTGCTAAGATGATAGTTTGTTGGGTTTTTTTTTGAGCACAACAAGGTCCTCCATATGTAATAGTTTCATATTTAATAAAAAAGATGCAATTACGGCTGCCTTCAGGCAGGAGACACAAACAGAGACATCCTCTTTAGTGAAACGTAGCAGTTGCAGAGATGTCTAGATTTAATGGGTTCTTCCATTCAAAGGGTATGATGATCTACAACAACATTCATGCCTATTTATTCATTTCCTCTAGCACATTACTCGAAAGAATAAGAAGTTTCAATATGATTTAGATATCCGTACATCATTCAGAGAAAGGCTTATGTAAGAATTCACACTATTATCTTCAAATCTTAAAACACTGTTTTAACATTCAAGATAAACACAGCTAAATCATAGCACTGAGTAGCTTCTGTTGGTCCATCCTACTTTTAAATGATTTAGGATTGACTCTTTAGATTAGAAGACTTCAGGAACAGTCAAAGGAGGGAGGGGATTAAGATTTAGAATTATTGTTAGCTTCCTGTTTTGAATTATGTAGTCAAATCTCAAGAAGAAAAGAAGCACGGAGAGAAATTCGCTTTGACAACACAATGGCAGATTCCCTAACTTCATTCTAAAAGATGCCTGTGATTCCAATTACTGATTTATGCTGTATTACCACCTCTATTGCTTTCTTTTTCCATTACAATTCCAGGTATAATGAAGGAATGCAAAACTACTCCTTAATTTACTTTTGTTTGCTTGCCTACCACAGTATGGCAGCGAAATTGTATAAGGTATGCCTACAATGTCAGTGACAGGGTAAAAATGTGTCTGTTTCCAGGAAAAATCCTACCTAGAGACTACAATTTTTACAAAGACACTTTAGGAGCGAAATGAGTCTATTATGTTTCAGCTTTGACTTGGGAGAAACATGACCTATATGGCTAGAGAAAATTCATTCCTGTGAGTATCTAATACAAAAGATTACCGTAAAATAAAAAGCTATGGCTGAACGCTGTGAAGGGTTGGATGCCCCCTACTGTGCAGTCGAAAGTAGAAAATAATAGCTGGCTTTCCAGTGCAAAGACTTGGCAGTCAGCCACATGGTGCAGGCTGGGTTCTGTCCCCAAAGACACATTCATGTTGGCAACATACTGGGAGGTTGTTTAGAGTCTAAAGATGAAGAAGAACAATCTTTCAATTTAATCTATCACCTGGTCAATGCTAGTCATAACCATATTGTATATAATTTGATCCAAAGAAAACACAGTACAACAAATACTCAAAAGGCACTACTTTAATGACAGAATCCTGTGTTCTTCTACTAAACATAATTTTGTAATTATGAAAACAAGCAAAAAATCCTGATTAAATGCTTCAGTTATGTTTTAAAATATTATCAGTCACCGGACTTATTTCTCATTCCATATATCATTTAGCAATAGCGTCCTTTAATTTGACATATAAAAGGATTTCCCATAACCTTAAAACAAGTATGTAACTGCAGGCATTCTTTTAGAAACTCGAGGCTGTTTAACTTAACAGCTAATATTAACATAAATAGTACTTATTACTTGAATTACAACTTGTTATATTCTGGAAATTACATTTTCTTTAAGTCTAAAGAAACCCAGGCTCTGTAGCATCCTACTTGGTCAATCTACTAACAGCTGGAAATGAAAATCAGCAACAAAATGAAAAACAACAATAAATATTCCATATTTGTTGGAATGTATGAGGTATTCATTAGTTGAAAGGGATGAGTTTCTCAGCCCACCATCAGCAATACGTTATACAAGCCGCTCCTCCTTTTTCTAGTCCAAGTGTATCTACTCCCCCTGTTTTTGTCCATTTCTTATCTGTCCTATGCTACCCCAAAAGGCTCCAGTTTCAGTACATAAGGGAATCCTTAAAGAAACGACTAGATAAAACCGCTTCATATTCCTGTCTTTACTGGGAATGTAGCCAAGGATGTTTACAAAAAGCATGAGTGGGATAAGCAGGTAAGCTGTTTTCTAAGCTTCTCTACTGACAGAGCAGCTCAGTCTGTCATGTATTATGCCACAATGTCTTTGAAACACTAATCTTCAGAGCAGTAATTTTTCTAGTAAATGCTAAACCTAGTAGTGGAAAATTTATAAGATTCTGAATTTGTACAAGGACTCAACAAGGTGAGGATTTATAAACAAGCTAGGAGGGTTCTTCAGTTACAAGTCCAGTATGAAAGGCAGGAGTAAATGCTTAGGTACTGACAATTTCTTTAACACAACTATTCTTTGCATACAATATATTTCTGGCCAAAGTCACAGACTTCATCTTTAGATGTGTTTTAGGAGTAAAATAACAAGACCTTTGTATCCTTAACTCAAAGAAAAGCATCGTTGTTCAGCATGCATTCTCCTGCAGGATTTCAATTTGCCATAAGGAATTCCACGTATATTTTCTCTGAAAAAAATACACTCTGCTTTTGCATAAACATAGACTTTTTAGTAGAATCCACAAAATTAACTGGAGCTATGTGATTTTTTTTCCTGTCTATATGGATGCCAGTATTTGGAACTCAACATATACTTTGTGCAACCACTAAAAGAAAAATCTGTTAAGATTAAAGATGACAAATGAAAAACATTTAATTAAATATGATCTCTCTTGCAACTAATGAGAGGCATTTTCAAAGCAGAGGTCAGACTGAGATGATAACAGTATTACTGGAAGGTCAGAACAGAAATTCAATACTGTTTTCTAGATTCCTAATCTGTTTCCTTGAGGAAACACAAGAGTTACCAAGCCAGTTTTCACTGATTCCTCCTCGAGGTTTGGATCCTGGACACGTTCCAAAAACATTTTCAAAAACCAAAGTGATATCTGATGCAAAAATCCCAAAAGAGGCCCTGATATGAAGGAACGCCTGTCCATCTTTTACTTGATGCCCCTTATAGAAATGTCTGTCCTTGTCACTTACCACAGCAATGGTTTTCCTTAACCTTTTGAGAAGTACAGATGAAGTCCCAAGGATATGAAAATAGTAATGACAGAAGCCCTTATTCATTTTTTTTTTGTAAGATGTAAAAGTAGAGTCAGAACTCACCAAAGCTTTCTTAAATGAAGCTTACTATCAGTTAGAAAGCCCCTGACTGCCGGGCTCTGAGAGAAATCTCATCTAACTGCTGTACAAAAAAAGGCTTCAAACTAGTGTCTACATTTCTGCACTCTTTAAATAAATTCATCTTCAGAAAGAGCATTGAAAGACAAACATGTCTGAGGGATTTGGACGTATCAAGAGACGAAGAACCTTGAAACCAAGGGAAATCGTTCCATCACTGTGACACATAAAAAGAAATAGAAGACCTTGAAATGAAAACCTACTAAAAATTGTATATCTCCCAATAATCTTAGGACATGGTTTAGTGGTGGACTTGGCAGTGTCAGGTTAACAGTTGGACTTGACAATCTTAAAGGTTCTTTCCAACCAAAACGATTCTATGATTCTACAATTCTATGATAACTACACAAATATATTAATATACATATAAAAAAAAAAAAATGACAAGCCTAGGGAGGCAGAGGAAATTAAGGAACACCAGGCTTTATTCTGACCATTTATCAAAAGGGAAATAAGGTACAAATACAAACAAGCTGATGCTGACCTAAGCAGGTATCTATTTCAACGCCTGAAGAGAAGGTCTACGTAGAGGCAATCACTCAGAAAAAGACAATCATTTCTTAACAGTCTGTAGAAGAGAGAGCTCTTCAAAAACTCAACGAAGAAATTCTGGAGTTGAGAAAACTTCCAGAGAAAATATTGTATTATTTGAAATAAGCTGTTACTGTATATTTTAAAATGCACCACAAAAGTACAAAAAAACAAGTATAATAACTCAAGTGCTAAGATACATTTATCCAAGATTTTATGCACATTTATTACGAATGAAGAAAAGCTAAATGAAATATCTTCTCTTCCTTTAACCACAGATTTCCAAGAAACAAAGAAGAATAGAAAAAAGCTGAACTGCTAACCTGATATTTATTCCTGAGGATTCTGTGTATATAGTTTGCTTCTTTCATTGTTCCTATTAAAAAAAAAAATGGTGCTGCTAAAAATCAGAAACCTGCCCAAGGATTTTGTTTCAGCTGATCCCACAAGCACTTCTAGATTCTGTCAGCATTTCTGCATTCCTAGAAGTGCTCCAGAAGCATCTCCAGATAATTAGCTGATGGACAGCTACATAAACTAACAAAGGACAAGTTCAGAATGACGACAAGTCGTCCACATCTGTGAACAGGAACATCATTGCCACCATCACGCTGCAAAGAAAATGTTCAAATGACCTACACCATTCAGAAAAAAAAAGCATAGGTTTGGTGAGTTTCTTCCAAGAGTGTTTAAAAGCATCTTATTTATGTCCATATATCAAAGGGCCAATCTTGGCAATGCTTAAATAAATCTGCCTGTGAGGAAACATATAGTTGTAGTATGTATTCCAAAATTCGAGTTTATCCATTATCAAATCATAAAGACTTATTTGTGAAATACAAGCTGCCATCATGGGGCAGTGGCCTGTTCATCAGTATTGAGCTCTGAAAACAGTCAATAAAACATGCTGGACTGGACCACGTCAGACAACAGTATTTCTGAGATTTCTTATGTTTTTGTGACTCTCCAATACTGCTCTGTGCCACCCTATTGTGGATGGAAATGTCAAACACTTTGAAGAGCCTAAATTGTTTTCAGACCTGCTCAAACCATGTTGATTCATAATTTGATAACTGTTATTTATCAGTGCAACCAAGACTTTTTGATGGAAAAAAAAAAGAACCTGAGAAGAGACTTGTAATACCCTTTTCCTATATTACATGCTGCCATTTTCACTGTACTTGGTGTATACAGTTGCTATACCTATTGTATGTCTACAATAGGTACCCCAAACATTCAAATATATCAGAGATTTACTGTCACTGATGACTACTCATAAGTAGAGCTTTTTGAGGAATACAAGCATGTTGGCAGAGGGGAGGGTAACAGTTATTGTTCTATAAAAATGTTTTTGGCCAGAGAACACTTGAAAAAGGCCATCTGGTAATAGTGCATGCCTGTGAAAACACACTATCATTTGTAGAACTAATTTTGCTTAAGAAAAGTAACAGGCAACAGGGAAAATTCAGATTATTCCTAAAGCACATTTATATGATATACCATGAAATATATACATGATGGTAAACCAGCAGGTGACACAATGACATGGCTTCCTAGGTTATACAATGCAAAAAGACCACACTCCGGTAATATAAAACTTCAAATGAAGTAACCTTCTCTTGTCCTAAAGCACCATTCACTGTGTGGGTCATGACAACTCTGATTCAAAAAGGTGGGTCACTGTGTAGTTACTAGCTTTAAAAGTTGTTTTGATAAACCTCCACAAGTGTTCTACAGTAAATCTAAAATCACTGCCCAGCAAGTCCGCAGGAATAAACATCTCTCTATTGCCATACAAATAAATACTTGATGCACTTCATGATGATATTTGAGTGTTCACAATGAACTCACTTGAACTGAATTAGTATAATTGTAACAAGTCTGTTGTCACTTCCCCACCCCAATCACCAAAATCTAATGCCACTGTTACACCCAATTACTATAAATCCTTCAAAAACTCACACATTCCCTCTCCCACACCTATTATTGAGTTGTGTCTTGTTAATTTCCTAACCCTCATTCCTCATCAACACAATCATCTCTTTCCCTTTCACTCCCCATACTTATTTAATGAAACTGTAGCACTTTGGGGTGAGGACCAAGCACCCTGTAAAAGAGCTCCCTTCTGTTAGCTGAAAAACCAAACAGGCACACAAAACACTCTACCTTTGCATTAAAAAAAGAATAAGAAATTTATTCTATTGCTCAGTGTTACTCAGCAATTTCAACTGGATAAAGATAAACCTTCCCTTTTTCTGCAAGCCAAAGAAGATTCACAATCATCATTTATGGGTAATCTCTGCATAATGCAGGTTGGAAGAAAGATTAAAATAATTTAGTTCAGCACTGCAGCTAAGTAACATGAGTCTGGATAAGGTACTGTCTCCAAAGGGTTTGAAAGATGCCTTACTGTTACAACTGAAAAGACCGCTTGCAGCTTATCTAAAAAGATCCATAAACAATGTGTTACAATATAAAAAACATTATTTCTTTTTCAGCATATTCAAATGTTTTATTAAGCCAACTTGACTCACAATTCTAACAATGGATGGTATATAAATCCCGGAGAGGCAGCAGAAGCGTAATGACATAGAAGAATGGCCCTACTCTGCTAAACGAGAAGTCCATCTACTTGAGTTCGTTGTCTATGACAATGGCTAGTAACAGCTCATTATGGAAAAAGTATTAAGAAACTACACTATATGAAAAGGAGAGAGAGCACAGACTATAGATGCACAGAATATACTTACTCTGGTATGTCCTCAGAGCAATCAGATGCTTACGAATTTTCTCAGCTGGAGGCTGCATCAGGATTGTATGTAACAGCTCTTGATGAAGCATTTCTTCCTTGGAATGTGTCTAATCACTTTTTGAACCCATTTACATTTTTATCATCTAAAATATCTTATGCTAATGAGTTCACAATTTAGGCATGGGTTGTGTGAAAAGGGACGTCCTGTTGTTTCAAATCTGTAACCAATTCATTTCACAGGGTGCCCTTCAGTTCTTCTGTCATGAAAAAGGTAAATCTGTCAACTGTCTTCATCACGACAGTCATAATTATAAAACTTCTGCAACAGTTGAGGTCTTTTGCAGAACGAAGAAACCCCCCATTAGCTAGCAGCATCATAAAAGTCATAACAGTATAAAGATACCAAGCAAGGCAGGCTTTATAAAAAGGTAATAGTGTTACCAGGAGCGGGGGTGTTTTTGTGGCTGAATTGAACCAGATGCACTAGCCAGTGCAAAAAATTCAGACCTTGCTAACCTCCCTCCACCACAACTACAGGCCCCCTACAAAAGAGCACGAGATCTATGGATAGAGGCTGGATCGACAGGCTTAGACCAACTGCATGAGGTTCAACAAGGCTAAGTGTCAGGTCCTGCACTTGGGGCACAACAACCCCATGCACTGCTACAGGCTTGGGGAAGAGTGGCTGGAAAGCTGCCTGGCGGAAACGGACCTGGGGGTGTTGATCAACAGCCAGCTCAATATGAGCCAGCAGTGTGCCCAGGTGGCCAAGAAGGCCAACGGCATCCTGCCTTGGATCAGAAATAGTGTGGCCAGCAGGACTAGGGAAGTGATCGTCCCCCTGTACTTGGCACTGGTGAGGCCGCATCTCAAATACTGTGTTCAGTTTTGGGCCCCTCACTACAAGAAAGACATTGAGGTGCTGGAGAGAATCCAAAGAAGGGCGATGAAGCTGGTGAAGGGTCTAGGGCACAAGTCTTATGTGGATGAGGGAACTGGGGTTGTTTAGCCTGGAGAAAAGGAGGCTGAGGGGAGACCTTATCGCTCCCTACAACTGCCTGAAAGGAGGTTGTAGCGAGGTGGGTGTTGGTCTCTTCTCCCAAGTAACAAGCGATAGGAGAGAGGAAATGGCCTCACGTCGTGCCAGGGGAGGTTTAGATTGAATATCAGGAAAAATTTCTTCACCAAAAGGGTTATCAAACATTGGAACATGCTGCCCAGTGAAGCATCCCTGGAAGTATTTAAAAGACATGTGGTGCTTAGGGACATGGCTTAGCGGTGGACTTGGCAGTGTTAGGTTAACAGTTGGACTCGATGATCTTAAAGGTCTTTTCCAACCAAAACAATTCTGTGATTCTAAACAAGCATCCTCAAATGTCATATATTTAGTTCAACAGACGTAAGTGTCTTCATGGAATTTATAAAGAACAGAAACTCAACGTTACTGTAGAGAAAATATTAATTCTTTAAACAACTAATTTTTTTTTAGTTTTTCAGTCCTGATGTTTAATACAAGTCCTTCAAATAGAATTTATACCTGTTATTGACTCAACACCAGTTGACACTGGTTTTATAACCCATTATAATTTCCCCCAAAACCTCCTTACACTGAGTTTCAAGTGTTCCACATGAGAAAAAGATCCATCCCTCTCAGACCCAGAGAAGATTACAATCTACAGTCTCCTCCTGTTCCATAATCAATAGTCACTCATTTCACTCAAATTGTCTAAATGACTAAAATAATTAAAAATAATTAAACTCAGTGTGCTGTTATCCAAGTACATTCTCCTTTGACAAAGTCAGGTTGAGTGGTTCCTCCAGTCCTCACAAGCTGCTAGTCAAACAGTTCATTGCCCCCCTCAGATGTGCTGATAGAACTGCTAGCTTGTCACATATTGAATTAACAAAAAGATCTACATTAAGAAAACACTTCCTTTCTTGCTTGTTTTTTGGACTTACAGAAATATAGTTTATAGACTTCTACACAACTTGTCATCTTTGCTCTTCTATGTACCCTGAGAAGGTGACATTACCTGTACAGAACATCTGAACTTCAAATTAATCGCAAATTTCCACAATGACTTAATGATGTTTCCTGTTTGGTTGCATTTGGCTGAGCTATCTATGTGTTGCTAAGCTCTAATGGCTGATTTTTCCACTATATTCTCAGCATCTCTCCCGGAGCTGCATTAGCTAATTCAGGCTACGCATAAAGTAACAGAGGAAATAGGGCTGGAGATTGGGCTTGAACATCACTAGTACCTGATTAACTGTTTGCACCCACAGCATGGCTTGGACCTTGCCAATTTGCACTTTCCCAAAACAACATTTGGGCTCAGATGAGAGGACTAGCACCTGCCCAGGACCATTCCAGGAGGTAGTTTGGATGTAACGTCCTATTTGGGAGGGAGGGAAAAGTAGTTTAGCCTTGTAAGTATGACTTGTGTGATGCAACTTGGCCTCAGAGGCAACGATCAGTCAAAACTGATTTTTATCCAATACTTTATTCTTCAATTACTCAGCTTTTGAATCTCTATACATCTGGTTTTAATTTTCAGTATGTCTGAAACTTTATCATCCTAATATGCATCCACTTTTCCAGAGAATTCATAAAAATAAAAATCCGTCTCAGACCACTGATGACCTCTGTAGTGAAAATTGTCTAGGCATTCTTATAGTTTACTTCCCAGTTTTTAGCAACTTAGTAATCTATAGGAGAACTTTTTCTCTAACACCTGTATCTTTGAATACCGTGGAAGAAAGTTCATCTCAAAGCTTTGCAGGTTTTTTTTAACTATCTGAAACTTAAGTACACATTTTGAACCAACTAATTTCCATCTATGTGCTTAATATCTGCAAAGTATTTGAGTAATATTTGTGACACAAGTCTTCCTTCAACAAAAGTCTATAGCAGCTAAATAGAGGTTGTGGTGTTCATTTATGTGTAATACATGTCTCCCTCCTACAACATACTTAAACAAGTATCATCACCTGAAGCAATAAGTTAGGGAACGTATAGCAGTAAACCAATGGGAATTAAGTTATGCTTAGGCCTTCCTCTTGCTAAATGAAGTGGGAATGTAATTTAACATGCATTCATAAAACACGCAAAAAAATTAGTTTATTATAGTCCCGTTGAAAGTTAATTGCTAGGATTTATTTCACTATGCATAGTATGAAGAAGTCGTTTTTGGACAAAGCTACCTCTTCAAAGCACTTGACCTACCAATGGTGGGTGTCAGTCTCTTCTCCCAAGTAACAAGTGATAGCATGAAAGGAAACAGCCTCAAGTTGCGCCAGGGATGGTTTAGATTGGATATTCACCGAAAGGGTTGTCAAGCACTAGAACACGCTGCCCAGGGAAGTGGTTGAGTCACTATCCCTGGAGGTTTTTAACAGATGTATAGATGTGGTGCTTAGGGACATGGTTTAGTGGTGGACTTGGCAGTGTTAGGTTAACGGTTGGACTTGATGATCTTAAAGGTCTTATCCACCTAAAACGATTCTATGATTCTCTGACCACTAGGACAAATATAGTGAGTATCTATGACTCGCCATGAAAAGTACACTCTTTGAATCAGCTGCACTAAATCTGATACAGAAGCACAGGACAACTAGTCTGAAACTCTATCTAATCACAGATACTTTGAAGGATAAAGTAACTGAACCACCACCATCAATAGCTAAATCACTACAGGATGACACATTGAAAATTGATAGTCTTCATTAAGCTCATACTATTAATATACTGATGTCTGTGCTTTACTTTTCTGTCTTTACAATCTGAATTCAAAGTCTTAAGACAACAGAGCAGTTTCAGCAGTAAACTTTCTGCTGAAACTCTTCACTAATAGCCAATATGAGGTTAAGACAAATATCATTATTTGCTTCCACCCACAGAAACATAAAATCATCCGTGAGTATGGTGTTATCATTTATATCCAACTAGCCATCTCCACAGTAAAAGATGAATTTTCACTCATCCTCAGGGCTTCTTGTACTTCCTGGGAGATAAAAGAGATAGCAGAATTTTTACATATATATTATATATGGACAAGGTATTAAGAACTTTGCTGAACTGAGTTTTCACCACTGTCATACAGAACATCCTTGAATAAATATGTTACTCATCCTTTCTTTGTGCACATGTAGTGTAACAGACTATCAAACTGCATGATCACGTACTGTCTTTTCACCAAAGATGCAAGTCTCATTTAATGGACAGAACAAGCAATGCTAACATATATAATTATTTTACATTTTGTCTTTTTATCCTTATTGGTCAATGTTTGATTACAGGCTTTGTCTAGTCAACATTTCCCAAGTTAATACTTCTATACTTGGATTAAAAAGCTACTGTCCTATAAAAGTTAATGACTATTCCCTTGTTCTTATTTATTACTTTCTCAGCTTACAGACCATGGGAATGTTCCTACTCCATTTTAATGCAGGTAAAACAGGTTAGCTTACATCACCATAAATAATCATTATTAAAAAGTCTTCACACATGTGGTCAGAATGAAGATTCTTCATCAACTAGTGAGGTTATTTTTTTCTTTTGCTTGCTTGCTTTTTACTCTAAAACAAAAGATCCCATGTACAGGAGGGAAACAATCCAAAAACAAAGAGCAGCAGGGCCAGACAACATTAAGGAGTACTGTCTTGCATAGGAGGGAAATGGTTTTGTATTGCACATAATACTACTGAACCCATTATTGAAACACTCTCTCTCTTACACTGCCCACACTTTATAGAAGACACTGATAATCTGGCAAGGTTCAAAATTTAAACTGATAAGAAATAATAAGAAAACTGGGAAGCCTGTTTCTCAGTAAGATACTAAAAGAAGTTCCATGCCCTAATTTACTTGAAAGATTGAGAAATTACAAAAATCAGACTCTGTTTACTTTCTAATATAACTAGCAGATACGGGCAGAAAATCTTTCAGTGAAACAAGGCTTATAAATAAGGAGTAATATTTTTGAGTAGACAGAAAAAAACATAAAAACTCTTAATTCAACTCTTAATTATAACAAAGACACAACAAACATCAGTTTAAGTACATGTTGAGAATAATTGCTCTAGATATAATGTGATTAACATAATTAGTTCAAGAGGAAACTCAGACCAAGCAGTGACGTCTACTTCCTAAGGCCAAACATCTCATCCTTAAAGGATTACCCTCTGCAAATCTCTGACCATCTAAACAATTCTAAATATGCAGGAGAGCTCCAGAGAAACAGAAAAATCATCTCCTTCACCTGACCCACTCAAAGAAAATTTTTTCAGATAATAAAGTCTCATATACTTCACCAAATTAGAAGAAAACAATCCAGAAACATTTAACTAATGTACCAGGCTTATTTTCACAATTGTTTGGAGCTTGCTAGTGACAGCCATTCAAATAACAAATAAAATCAGTAACTGGTTCAACATCAAGACACATATCATCACCACTCAAGACCTCAGTATTATCTACAAAGAGGCCACTGCTCCGTATTTCTGTACTATGAGTACATAAAAACAATTCCTGATCTGACCTACATAACCTTTCCACTAACCTTTTTTTTCTGCCCAAAGGAACAGCCTGACAACACAACAGAGAGAAACTTTTTCACTAATATGTCCTCCTCAATATTTTCACAGCCAAAATGGACCCACTTCTAAGCTGGCTCTCTTCAGATTAACTCAGGGAAAACAATAAAAACCCCATTGAACTGGACACACAGCAAAGAAAATTTCACCTTGGACAATTGTACTGTCTGTTTCGGGAAATGATGCAGCGATAAAATAATTCTTAAAAGCAACGGCACAATACAACAGCCTCCCCAGAAATCAGTTCCAAAATTATTCTGTACCTGCGATGGATGTATGTCATTTTCACCATCTGGACTAAACAGCATTCCCATGTAGAGCTCTACCACAGCTCTGGGAAGTGCCATCATTTCACCTGTCTGCCTCTGAAAGACAGATACACCAACATACACTTTCTAGACACGTGAAAAATGGCAACCTGTAAACTACTCCCTACAAAAGTCTACCGATCAGTTTATCTCTGCAGAAGTAAGGACTATATCAAACACACAGAGGAACAGGGTCTATGCAGTCAGGTCCCCAGATATTACTGCAGCTTTTCTGAGGAAAACATTCACAATAAAGACAACTTTTATCAGTCTGGATATTATTCCAGAAAAGTAGCACCTGTCAGCATCATAACAGTTACATGATTCAGACTAGCAAGACCACCTAGCCCAACATCTTGTCTCCAACTGGCCATTGGCAGGTGCTGAGGGAAGAGTAAGAACAGGGCAAGCAATTATGCCACTTGTACTGTGGGGAATAGGACTGAAGGATTCATCCTTTCTGTCTTATTTCAATTAAAAAAAAACTCCAAGAAAGGCATCAAAATATGTAAACAGTGAGGTCTGGTAATAACCATTAAGAGCTACTACTGCAGTGTCAATGGTGCAAAGTCACACATTACTCAAATCATTCCCACATTCACTCTTGCTTTTTGGCAAGTATTTGTCCCCTGCTTGGATATCACAAATATAAGCACAGCAGGGCTGCATCAGAATGAAACAGCATGTCTGCAGCATCAATGAAATGTTAAGACACCCTAATTTTAAATCAAGGAGGTCATTAACACACTGCCATAACAGTTCATCTTGCCTAGGCTGGGGAGATGTCAGAATTGCAGCAAGCTGTGGAGTATCACAACAGTGATAGTGTCCAGCTTCTGAGTGCCCTTCACCTGCAGTGCTACAACTACTACCCTATGCTACAGAACAGGTATTTCTGATTAGCTAGCGTGGAAATGCACAGTTCTCAAAAACTAACAAATCAAGCAGAGGCTCATTTTTTTTTCTTTTTAATTCTAGCAGCAAGACGATATATATTTAGCATACGCTCTTCCTGCTTACATTTATCTTTTCATATATTCTATCCCTGCTTATGGAAATACACATTATTTCAACATCCTTTTGCATATTTAACAACGTTAGCCGAAGTGCAAATAACATTCCTCTACACAGCATCATTTAAAACCAGGAATGAATTACCTATTTAAAAGAGCAAAACAAGAAATAACTACAATTTATTGTAGAAATGGATACTTTAGTATTGCTTAACAACAAATAGCCAAGTACACACTTGCTCCCTAAAGAGAGCCACACACCATCTCTCCAAAACTCACTACTTTCTCTCTCACAGGACTGTAGCAAACTTTGAAGCACATTATGATGAAATCTCAATATCTGGAACCGCAGCACCAGAAAATAAACAATTTTCAGTCTATTTTAGATCACAGAACTTTTTTTTACATTTTAATGATGTCGCTTAGCAAAGTTTTCTTTTAGTATCAGCCTTAAAGGACTAGTAAACAAACTCTCTCTGTATATAGTCTCAAAGTCTGAGTATGACGAAGTCTTTTGCCACAGATCCTATTCCTCCAGTTCCTTCTCTAGTACAGAAAAAAAAAAAAAGATCAAAAAGGAAAAAAGACTTCTTTGTCTAAAGACCACAGAAGGTATCAGGCTTAAACAAACTATCTCAGACACCAGCACAATTTCAGTCACCAAAACTTTCAGATCAGCACAGACGAGAAAGTAAGAAGAAAAAGAAACGTGTTTAACCTGAACAGAGATCTAGCCTCTCTGTTCTCAATTAGGTCACTGAAAGCTATCACAGGTATTGCTAAAGCATATTGAGATCTATATATATAAGTATATTGGGAAGACCTAAAGGAACATGTGGGTGAGGGGGAATTTTACGCAGATGTCTTTAATCGTGAAGCCTACTCAATTTTCTACCAAAGGGAAGCTACGGTGATTTTCCAAATGATTAGAATGAGTGTATGCAGAGAAGACTGCTTCCAGTCCTCTGCCAAACTTGAAGCCATCCAGTGCACCAAATCTGATTGCCATCTTTGCCCACTTCTAAGGCACGTAGTAGAAAGGAAGGGGAAAACCGTGACACACGAAATGGCTGAGCTACAAAAAGGACAGAATCAGGGCTTAATCTGAATTCTGAACCCACACACAGTTGTCCTATTTGCTTCACGAGAAACAACACAAGAAAGAGATATGCCATGAGAAAATCATGCATTTAAATGAGCAACCTGGTCTAGTGGAAAGGTGTCCCTGTCCATGGCAGGGGGGTTAGAACTAGATGATCTTTAAGGTCCCTTCCAACCCAAACCATTCTATGATTCTACAAATTACATTTTACACTGCAGTCAGCCAGACTGCTTACAGTAATTACATAAAAGTAGCAATGAGTACCCTCTGATTGTGTAATGATAAATAAAAAAGAAGAAAAAGTACTTTGAAAGTTCACAAATGTCCTTTAACTGAAACAACCAAATATACTCATTTAATCATTTGCATCATATTAGCAACAGCATATCTAGTGAACAGCACTTATTTAACACTGACAGGAAATTAATGGATACAGTAAAGCACAACAGGAAAAATCAACGGTCCACAAAAGAATATATGTAAGATTACTTTAAAAGTCATTTCATATTTCTGCTTAAACAACTCATGTAAGGAAAGATCAGAAAAAGCTAAATATTTTGGTCACATTACATAATACTTTCTCTTCTTGCTTGAATGTACAGCAGGTTACAGCACAGTATTACATTACAAAGTCCACAAATGGAAATACTAGTATTAGGATGGCAATACCTTGGACTTACCCTAAGACAATCAATCCTATTGTTTTTCAAAGCCCAGGAAAAATTATGTGATATCTTCTTGAGGTCTATACATCCTGAATAAACATTACAACAATATCACGCTATTATATTAAGAAATTAATTTTCTAATTTCTTCTTTTTTTTTTTAACAGGTCAATTATGGCATTTTGGGTTCCTGTAAATGCAGTAAGTCCACTGCACTTAGCAGACAGTAACTTCTGACTGTGTATAATCAGTGCCATATTGTGTACTGAATGTACTGTTCTACACACAATTTTCCATTTAAAAAATTTTTAAAAGTTGTATTTAAGAATTACTTAACAACAGCATTTGTATGGTAGCAAAGCACCTTAAGTTCCTATTATACATAGTTTTACATGGTTTTGGCAAGTATTGCTGGAAGAAAATAATGTATAAAGCTGTTGTTGATGTGTCCAGATTCATCAGTAATTAAGCACATGATCATGCACTTCGATGAACATGAGGGCCATTCCCATAGTGAAGTGGTAACTTTGCTCCCACAGAGCAAGAGGCAGCTTTCCATGTAGAAATTCTGTGTCAGTACAGTTTGTCCTTTCTTCCTATATAAAAATGCCATTAAAAAATTAGGAAATAAACCTGTGAAATTTAGTATCAGCAGTGTAAAAAGAGGCACATCTGGCTTATAACCAATGTGCTTAGCCTCCTCTTACTCTTGTGGCGGTGAAGCTTCAAATAATATAATTAAGGATGGAGTTCATAAATATTTTTCTGAGAAACTTGTTGGGAGATGAGGATCTATCCAGCAGAGCCTAAAACTTCCATAATCTTATGGCTCTTGCTACAATCATCTGTTACTTTTGCTTGAATGATATGGAAGAGGACAAATGGAAGAAGTCTTGTGAGTTCTGAGAGCATTATATCTAGGCATCTGGAAAAGAAAAGATCTCCTCCTGACAGATTAACTCTTAAAGTCCGTTGAAAAAATCTCCTTCTATCGAGATGTACCTTTAATGATTCTTTAAAGCAAGATCATGTATCTTATTGGTATAACTTACACCAGCACCTCAAGTAAGATTAGATATACAAGCAAAGGCACTTTTTACTGTGCCTACATGAAGATGTTTTTCTGATCTATAAAATTCATAAAACATCCCATGAGATCATAATGCACGAAGCACAGACCAGACCTTAGACTAGAAGCAGTAGACTTAATCTGTAAACAAGTTTCTTCCATACCTAATACATAAATAACTTTGAAGAAGAGTTAAAATGAACCCTGAAATATCTAATCAGCTTCTTTAATCAAGACACCCTCTCACTTGGTTAACTTTTGCTTGCAAAAACCAATCAAAAATACTTTGCATGAGAAGCAGTCCAGTTTGTGCTCCAATTTCATTCAGAGTCCTGCCTAATTTAGCCATGATCTGGGTATGAAAACTTTAAAACTCAAGTGTTAGTTTATTACGAATAGAGTTGCTTGGAAATGCTGTGTGCAACAATGCAACACCTGGGTATGTTTTGAGCCTGTATTTTATTGGTAGATAATAGAGTTCAAAAAGTTGCAGTGAACACCCAAATCTCAGTATGAGCAGCATTCCTTACCAGTGCTACCTTTGCAGGTTTTCTCCAATGTACTAAAAAAAAAATTTACAAAAAAAAAAAAAGTCTTATAATCCCAGGTAGATCACCATCAACCTGTCATGTACAACTTTCAATCTAACATTTACTGTGATAGATACAAGATTTATCTGGTACACACTGATGACACAACTCATGATATTTTGGGATATAGTTATACCTTAAACACTACAGTATTTACTGATTGCCTCCCTTTTTAATAGTTTGGGTTTAAAAAAAAAAAAATCCATCAAGTAACTAATTCAGTGAATCTCAGTCACAGATAAATTTTGGTCCATTTAAGTCCAAATCAGACATTTCAGTTTACTTTCATGCTAATGAAATTCAGATAAACTACCCTGGCTGCAGGCCCACTGACTTCTGGCTGAAGAGTCCACACAGCTGGATGCCAGTAAATCAGACAGGACACAATTTCTGCATATAGGTTAATGACTGTGCTGCGTCACCAACGTGTAAGAGTACAGACACTAAGCCAGAGATCTCAAAACAGCCTTTTGCCTGCCTGGCAACTTTCTAATAAAAACAAAGCTTATTTTTCTGTCTGTATCACATTACATGATGTGAACATTTGTAAAGCAGACTACTCTAAAGCAAGAGGGATAGAGGGAAAACTATACCTCTATTGATGTAAAGTGACTCAGGCTAGATATTCTCTTTAAGTCACCAAAGATCCATGCTGACACCAAACGAATCAGTTCCATCTTCTCCTCATTTCTCACTGCCACCATTACTCAGGCAGTAGGATTTGTACATACATAATGCAAACTGAGTAAATCATCTAAGCAAGTTTCTTTCCTAAAAATGTTGCATTCTGACAAATTAAGATGTTTTGTTATCAGAGACATTTTATATGGCTATAGCCTTTATCTTTCTAGAAGGAAATCACAGATAAGGCTAATCAGTATCTGCTTCATTCTATAAACAAAACACATTCAAATTCTTCTTTTCGACTCGGCAAGTGTAGTTTTAAATCTGGTTCTGCTCATTTTCATCTAAAAATCCAACACTAAAAAAAGCCTCATCTGCATAACTGCCTTTAGTGTAATAAATATAGGCACCTTAAAGATCACTGTCAGCAAAAGAGAAGTAGCAGGGAAGGCAAAGACCTGCTTGACGATAACAGATACAAAGCTGAATGATAATGGCTTGACACTTTTAATTCAACAGTTTGGGGTGACTCAGCCCTAAACCAGAAGTTTTAAAGTTTAAGAAAAGAATGGACAAATCACACCATTGCAGCTATTCATGTTAAAACTTCACTAAGACAATGGTCAGCAGTTACTTTGCTTTTGTGGTTGACTCAAAAAATTTTATGAGCACTTTCACAAAAATGTATTTTCAGGTCACACCCCCCCCCCCCCGCCCCAAAAAAAGGGGAAATTTTGAGCAACTGGTAATAAATTCCACTTAGCAATATAAGATTCTTGAAGCCAAAATGTTATACAAAGCATTCATTCAGTTTTAGCATCAAGATCCTTGACCTTCACTTGATTCATAACACTGTTTTTCTGATTGCATTTGTGGATTATAATGATAGCCATCCTGCAGTGCTGCAGTTTGTAAACCACAAAATAAGTAGGAAAAATGTGGTCTACTGCTACATATTTCTACTCTTCCATTAGGTAACCTCTTTACACTAACAAAAATGTACCACCACCTTAGTATCAGATATATAGTCATCACCACCAAAAACCTGGCTTGATATAGCCTCTTCTGTCCCTTGTCCACCATTTTCTCTTTCTATAATTCTGCAGAAAACACTCAGTTATCTCCTAGGAAGTAGCAATAGCTCCTCTATTTAAAATGGGAATTATCACCAGAACTTAAACCCCAAACACCTTACAAGTCAGCCACAGAGCAATGCACACGCAGAGTAAAATCAGTGTTTCTTTCTTCACTTTCTTGGTAATCTCTTTTGCATTTTACTTTGTACATCGCAAATCATTGTCAGAATTGCATGAATATTATGCTTGCACACAAACTTACAAAATTTAAGATCATGAAAAAATTTACAATCATTGTCAACCCAGGCCGACTCATAAGGAACAGTTTTCTGGGTCTAGTAAGTGAGGGATTATACCAAAAGCAACTCAAGAGAAATAGCTCCAGAATTCAACACAGAGCTTTAACCTCTGTGTCAACGTTCGTATCTAAAATTGACTTAATACGTGTTGCAAGTAAGAGCTTTTGAGATGGTATATCCGGCATTTTACTGAGGCTTACATCCTTCACGTACTGCATAATTTTAATTCAAAATTTACCAATTTTAGAGCCAAGAAGACCAAATTATGTTCTCAAAACATACACTAATGTAACAGATATTATGGGTTGGTGGAATAGTATTTGCAACTCAAAATGGGTAAACTGAACCTCCAAAACAAATACCAGTATATTCCAAAATAGAAAAGCCAGAAGCCTGAAAAAATATTTTTAAAAATTGTTAACCTCTTTCGCCTTTCAAAAAATGGTGGAACCTAGACATAAAATTTATAACAGTCAAGTTTTACCAAGACTCGGTTTCCTTTTTAATTTTAAAAATAAGAACTGAGCTATTCAAAGCTAAATATTAATCGCAAATAAAAAGGACTTACCTTCCTGTCTGTTATTTTTCCTTTTCAGCCATTTTTCCACAGTTTCCGCACTTACACTTTCCGACACAAACTCATCCAGTACCTGGGGGTGAAGAGAAAGATAGGCCTTCACTTTTTCATCTGTTAAACCTGAAAGAAAGAATATTAATTGATTACATTATTGGTATAAATTTCCTTGTATTAAACAATACCTAGACACCAGCAACAATCAATATTCTTTTGTTTAACAAGCTGATTGAATACATGCCTATTTAAATTGTCTCCTCCCAAACAGAACAACATCCAGTCAAAAAAATGATTTGTCATATAGAAAATAGTAGAAGCAAAGCATATCCATGCAAGATACTGTGTACAAAAAGACCCCTACAGGAGTACACATAAACATTACCTGGGAGAAATGGCCAGGAAGGAATTTATGACTATGATTATGACTCTAAAATTACTTATTTCTGAGATATGCATGATGATACATTGATAAAGAAACCGGGTGGAAGGAGACAGAAGAAAGTGAACTGGTATTTCTCGTAGAGCATCAAATTCAGCATTCTCACCGCAAGTGGCAGCAAAAGCAACAAGAACTATTATGCAACACCAAAATCAAGTGCAATTTTAAAATACTGGAGTTACTTAAGTAACTTTAGAAAAATAAACTGCTTTCACGTGCATGCTTCCATTGCCTTAGCAATTCAGTTATCAAAACAGAGGACAGAGCTGTTGGAGACCAGCGTAGGGGAAAGGGACCTGGGGGTCCTAGTGGACAACAGGATGACCATGAGCCAGCAGTGTGCCCTTGTGGCCAAGAAGGCCAATGGCATCCTGGGCTGTATTAGAAGGGGTGTGGTCAGCAGGTCGAGAGAGGTTCTCCTCCCCCTCTACTCTGCCCTGGTGAGGCCGCATCTGGAGTATTGTGTCCAGTTCTGGGCCCCTCAGTTCAAGAAGGACAGGGAACTGCTAGAGAGAGTCCAGCGCAGAGCCACGAAGATGATTAAGGGAGTGGAACATCTCCCTTATGAAGAGAGGCTGAGGGAGCTGGGTCTCTTTAGCTTAGAGAAGAGGAGACTGAGGGGTGACCTCATTAATGTTTATAGATATGTAAAGGGCAAGTGTCAAGAGGATGGAGCCAGGCTCTTCTCAGTGACATCCCTTGACAGGACAAGGGGCAATGGGTGCAAGCTGGAGCACAGGAGGTTCCACTTAAATTTGAGGAAAAACTTCTTTACTGTAAGGGTGACTGAACACTGGAACAGGCTGCCCAGAGAGGTTGTGGAGTCTCCTTCTCTGGAGACATTCAAAACCCGCCTGGACGCGTTCCTGTGTGATATGGTCTAGGCAATCCTGCCCCGGCAGGGGGATTGGACTAGATGATCTTTCAAGGTCCCTTCCAATCCCTAACATTCTGTGATTCTGTGATTCTGTGAAACACCTTTACAATATCTGCAACAAAAAGAAAACTCCAGTACACATTCTTGAAAAAGAAGATAAATTCAGAATCTCAGATCCCTGACACAATCATAAATACATCCCCAAATTCATAAAATTACAATCAGATCATACTCTTCACAAATCCCCCGAACAAAACTACTGGCCGCAGGGATGTGAACCCACGAGTGCCGAGGCCTGCCGAGGGAGGGCAGGAAAGAAGCACGCCTGTCCTGAGGGACTAAGCTCCAGGCTGCCACAAAGGGAGCACCCACTCCAAGTACAAAAGCCTTAATGAGATCTGAGGGGAAGAGGAGTAACAACCGCTGTAATGACTTTAAATACGCCGCCTTCTCTTGTGTTGTGTGTATATAAAACACAATTGTAAATTCTCCACAAAAAGCAGCCTAGGTTCAGCAGAAGAGAAACTCCCCTCCAAACAACACTGACCTCTTCTGCAGAGTATTCGTGCTATAAAATAAGATCAATTTTCCTATTTTATGCTTCACACAGTATCAGAACATGCTAAAAACAGCTAGAGAGTAATTTAAACGATAGTCAGTGACTGTAACCTTCAAGATGTCTTACAAATGTTTACTATGAAAGCCTTCAGGAACCAATACCAGAACACAAACCAACAACTCACGCCTGCAGAGCGCCAACCACACATGCCACTCTCCCCACACCAACTGCACCACATCAGCTCCCACCAGCCCAAACCTGGTTTAAAATACCCTTTCTCTTAATCCACGTAGGCTGGAGTCCCTGGTGGATATCATGGCCTCAAATAACAACATTCCCACTTACAGGCAAAAATCTCCAGATCTGGATCACACGAATTGAGAGCGCTAAGTGAGCATTCTGATTTTCATTAGTAAAGAAGAAAAGGTTCTTCCTAAAATCAGTAAGAGCATGAGACGATTAGCAAGCGGGGGAAAAACAAACAAACAAAACACCACTACTTTGATTGTTTAACCTTAGGTAATAGTTTGTAAATTTAGATCATAATGCATCTATAAAGAAGTACATTTGGCACATGAATGAAAAGATTTTTTCAGTTCAATTGCCTCACATATTGAAAAATCAGACTAAATAATATAATTTTGTAATTTGCTCAACTAAGAAAAATGTAACACCTTGAAAAAGTAAGTCTTTCTAATTTCATAGTAATAGAATTTGAAAAAAAAAACATGTGTTTGGAGAATCATTCATAAAGACTGTAGCATTTTGAAGATTTACCAGAGTTAACCATCAGAAAGTCATGAAAATTTATCTGCCTTTTAAGTTCTGGATGAAAAATGATCAATACAAGTTTGTCACAAAACGCCTGCTACTTCCAGCTTGTCTTCAGACTGCAAACACTTTTTGCTTCTAGTAAGAAACTAGGAACTGAAAAGTCTGTAAAATTAGGAACTGTAATTCTACAAGGGTTGATTTGTGTTTTCAGTGAAAATAACCTTAACTTTCTCATGCGTGCAGTCTGTATTCCTTGACTTCAATGGAAATACTTCCTCAATTCCAACCTTTATAGGTTGTGGTTTTCATAATATACACATCAAAATTCAATAAAATGTCAATTTGAAATAAGACTTCGGTCTACGTGTCAGGAGTTTAATTTCCATTCCAGATATCCCAACATTTCAGTAACCTGAGGGTGAAAACTCTGGTTTAACCTTATACGGAAAAGTAACTCATGGAGCTGATATAAGAAATCCTACAACAGTCCTTAAATTACCCTCCTTTATTTCACTACAGGCATCTACGCAGATACGCTTTTTCAATGTCAGATTTGTAGATGGGAGCAAGCAGAACAGGATTTACAACTACATTTGCAGAGTTAAAAAGAAGTAACTTAAATCTATTTTCTACACAGATTAAAGCAGACTTATTGGTCCTTCGAATTGTTAGTCTACCATGTCGAAAAATACATGCTACAACCATACACACAAAACCCACAATCAAAACTAAATTGGAGAGACATGGACTTGATGGATGGACCACTCGGTGGATAAAGAATTGGCTGGATGGTCACACTCAAAGTGTTACGGTCAACGGCTCGATGTCCAAGTGGACACCAGTGACGAGTGATGTTCCTCGGGGGTCGGTATTGGGACCAGTCCTGTTTAACATCTTTGTTGGCGACATGGACAGTGGGATTGAGTGCACCCTCAGCAAGTTTGCCGATGACACCAAGCTGTGTGGCGTGGTCGACATGCTGGAGGGAAGGGATGCCATCCAGAGGGACCTTGACAGGCTTGAGAGCTGGGCCTGTGCAAACCGCATGAAGTTCAACAAAGGCCAAGTGCAAGGTCCTGCATGTGGGTCGGGGCAATCCCAAGCACAAATACAGGCTGGGCAGAGAAGGGATTGAGAGCAGCCCTGAGGAGAAGGACTTGGGGGTGATGGTTGACAAGAAGCTCAACATGAACTGGCAGTGCGTGCTTGCAGCCCAGAAGGCCAACTGCACCCTGGGCTGCATCAAAAGAAGCGTGGCCAGCAGGTCGAGGGAGGTAATTCTGCCCCTTTACTCCGCTCTCATGAGACCCCACCTGGAGTACTGCATTCAGCTCCGGGGCCCCCAACATAGGAAGGACATGGAGCTGTTGGAATGAGTCCAGAGGAGGGCCACGAAGATGATCAGAGGGCTGGAGCACCTCTCTTATGAAGACAGGTGGCCAAGAAGGCCAATGGCATCCTGGCCTCTATTAGGAATAGTGTGGCCAGCTGGTCTAGGGAAGTGATCGTCCCTCTGTACTTGGCCCTGGTGAGGCTGCACCTTGAATACTGTGTTCAGTTCTGGGCCCCGCACTTCAAGAAAGATGTTGAGGTGTTGGAGCGAGTCCAGAGGAGGGCAACCAAGCTGGTGAAGGGTCTGGAGGGTCTGGCCTACGAGGAACGGCTGAGGGAGCTGGGGTTGTTGAGCCTCCTCTTCTCCAGGCTCAGAGGTGACCTTATTGCAGTCTACAACTACCTGAAGGGAGGTTGTAGTGAAGTGGGAGTTGGCCTCTTCTCCCAGGCAACTAGCGATAGGACAATAGGACAGAGCCTCAAGCTTCGCCAGGGGAGGTTCAGGTTGGACATTAGGAAGAATTTCTTTTCAGAAAGGGTTATTAGACATTGGAATGGGCTGCCCAGGGAGGTGGTGGAGTCACCATCTCTGGATATGTTTAAGAAAAGACTGGACATGGCACTTAGTGCCATGATCTAGTTGACAGGGTGGTGTCAGGGCAACGGTTGGACTCGATGATCCCAGAGGTCTCTTCCAACCTGGTTGATTCCGTGGACTCTGTGTGACAGGCTGAGGGAGTTGGGGCTGTTCAGCCTGGAGAAGAGAAGGCTCCAGGGAGACCTTCTAGCAGCCTTCTAGTACCTGAAGGGGGCCTACAGTAAAGCAGGAGAGGGGCTTTTTACAAGGACAAGTAATGACAGGAATGGTTTTAAACTGAAAGAAGGTAGATTTAGATTAAATATTAGGAAGAAATTCTTGACTGTGAGGGTGATGAGACACTGGAACAGGTTGCCCAGAGAAGTTGTGGCTGCCCCCTCCCTGGCTGTGTTTAAGGCCAGGTTGGATGGGGCTTTGAGCAACCTGGTCTAGAAGAGGGGTGTCCCTGCCTGTGGCAGGGGAGTTGGAACTAGATGATCTTTAAAGTCCCTTCCAACTGAAACCATTCTATGATTCTATGATTCTAAAACCAGCAAGAACATATTGTAACTTCACAAAATACACAATTAAGAAAATGTAACAGCAACTGAAAGCAGCGTTTTAGAAGCAGCTTAAACATTTTGTGGTTTATGTACATTAGGGAAAAAAAGTATTGTAAAGAAGCTTGAATGTAAGAGCATTCTACAGATGTGTAGAAATAATTATGGCATATATAAAGCTTTCTACATTGTAAGATGTACACAATAGTAAGATTTTTACATAAGAATATGCATAGGTTCAATGATAGACACACTGGCTCTCTTGAACATCCACTTGTTCCTGAAAACTTCTGGTACATATATTTTTGTTAAATATTATCAATCTCTCTTTGAACTGTTGTAATCTTTTAATTCTGAAATATGCAAAAACAAATATTTGAGAATTCAGAGGCACTGATTAATAACATCTGAATAAACAGGAAAATAATACTTACACCCAAACTCCAGAACCAAGAGTTTATCATGCCAATCAGGTATCATTTACAGAATTAGAAATAAACAAACAAAATACAAGCTAATGCTGGTTATTAATTTTTCTATTACTGATGTATTGGTCCTGAGTATTTTGGGCAGTAAACTTTTCTACATGCATTCACATGAGAAATATTTCTCCACTACTCCTTTCTTCTCCCCTTACTACTACTGGACCCGTAGACTAGTAGAGACAGTAGTCTACGTCTACTATTTCCACAGCATGCTCTACACAGCAGGGAGCTTCCCATCACCTCCAGCAATGCCAGGACTTCCCCTGTTCGTGTGCAACAATTCTTGCATGGAGCATAAAGTATACACATCAACAGGATCTAACAAAGGGAAAGGTAGTAGTGCACACGTTTGTAACTGTGTGCTACACTTTCTCACAAGTGGCCCAAACAGAAGCTCCCCTTGCTTCTTTCCATGCATCCACAGAAAGCACTGCCTCTTCTACCTGGAACCTGCCTGTCCTCCGACAGAGCTGTGGCAGTTACCAAGAGGGACCATCACTCAGGAGGGCTGAACTCCAGCCGGCAGCCTAGCACGCAGCAGGACAGAAAGACTGGAACGACCCTAATGCCTCCAGGAATTAAAGGAGGAATCTGGCATTGGGGTTGAATGTCCATTCATTTCATGTATGCATCATAGTTTGCCTTCCTGCTTCATACATATATACTGTTTAATTAAAAACACACACACTCCAAACCATCTTTCTCCCTCGTATGCTTATTTTAAAGTGAAAATCCCACATTTCAGTGCTGATCTCTTTCTGGCGCAACTTGCTCTTGCCGTGTTTTACGCACGCATTAACTGTGGATTTGTTATTAAATAATGAAAATGATAACAAAAATATCATGCAAAAGGACACACGCATATCAGATAAGCTCTTCCTTTCTTTGTTTGCCTCTGAACAAACCACAGGCAAGAAACAGCTCAGGCTGCCCGCCGCTTGTGCTAGCTCAGCAGCTCCTCGCTTCCTGACCAGCACGCCTGTGTTCGCTCTCTTTGTAGATCTCAATTTGAAATGTTCTCTTTGGCCACGCCACCTGCTTTTAAAAGTTCATTCAAACTCACGGAAAACATTAATCAAGGTTGGTTTGGTTTATGTCCTGGTTTGGCCTAAACCAGGCCGATTTTCCTTTCAGTGATTTTTACTTTCAGCTAAGTCTCCTCTAAGTAACTGCACTTTCTGAAACTAACTGCATGCTTTTGCAGACAGTGTCTGCTTCCAGGACTGATAACGCTCGAAGTTTGTAGTTATCACTGAGGCACCGGTAGGGATGTTGTGCAGAAAGGCTCTTGCTGTACTTATTCTTGAGAGAAACCAAGGTCACTGCTGAATTCCTCACTGCTTACGAGTGAAGAGCCGAAGGGGGTCGCAGCTGCAGAGGGGAGCGGACAGGGCAGGTGACCCAAAATTGACCAACGAGGGTATTCCATCCCATACACGTCATTCTCGGTATAAAGTGGGGGGATCACGAGGGTCTCGCTCTTTTTCTGCTATGGCCGGTGTCCAGGGAGGACTCCGTCTGTTTTCCTGCTGCCCCCGATCCCGATCCGTGCGTTCCTGAATCCAGCTCTCGACCATCGCTAGGCCCAGGCTGGGCCTTCCCGGAGCCTGCCCTGCAGTGCCGGTGGTGACGTGGCTGACTTCAGGGGAGCTCGATCTTGGTTTTGTATATATATTTGTATATATTTGATTATTTCTATTATTATTATTATACTTTTTTTTCATTATTATAGTTTATTAAAACTGTTTTAATTTTCCAACCCAGAAGTCTCTCTCCCTTTTCCCTTTCCCTTTCCCTCTGGGGGGAGGGGGGGGGATAACAGAGGGCATCTGCCGCAGGTTTATTCGCCAGCCCAGCTTTAAACCGTGACAGATTTATTGGCGCCCAACGTGGGGCACAAGAGAAGCTCTGACAGGTTGCTCTGATAAGTCGAATCCCAGCTGCAGTGGGAGGAGACCCGGAGAGCTCAGCCAAGAGAGTATCAGATTTCTTCCTTTGAGATTTACGAGGGGTTGGAAATTAAAACAGATAGCTAAGATGATAATGTTATTTGTGAGCCTTGTGTTACCTCTTTTCTTTATAAAGCTTGTTTTAGAGTTATGTGTAATGATACCTTACTTGCCGTATGCGCTGTGTGTTAGTGCTTTCATGTGGTTTAACAGGGCGTGCTGGTCAAAATGTGTCTTTTTGGTATGGGTTTTGATACTGATTTATGTCATGATAAACCGGGCAGTTATTATTCCGATCTCTTATCTCTATGATACAATGATGGGCAGCTTTAATCGCGAAGCCGTAGCTGCGCACACTGGGCGTCTTTTAACTGATTTTGATAGTATCTGCTCCTTTTTTGCCAAGCTGATTCCTGCAAAATTCGAACAGGGCATGTCGTTATTTTCGTGTGTCCTGAATGCGTTACTGGTGTGCTATGTGATTAGATGTCAGTGCAGCAACAGCGGGAGGTATCATGCTGCCCCTGTAACCAGGAGAAAACACCGAAGGAAATCAGCTAGTAAAGTGAAGGATGATGACTCAGAGGCTTCTAAGGCAGAGCCAGCACGGGACCCAGGTGAGGGCCCTTCTCAGTCAGAGTCAGGGCCTGACACAGAGGGGGGTTTCCTTGATCGTCTTTTTAAAGAAGGCCCATTACACAAGAAGGACAAGAAAGGTCCTTCTAAAGCAGAACAATCACAGGAGGACTCGGACTCGGAAGTAGAGATAACCTACCACTCCTTATTCCTGAAAGAACTGCGAAATATAAGAAAAGATTTTAGTCGTTATGACGGTGAGCCAATAATTACCTGGTTGCTCCGATGCTGGGATAATGGGGCAGATAGCATAGAATTGGATGGCAGAGAAGCCAGACAGTTGGGATCCCTGTCCAGAGATGGTGGTATTGATAAGATGCTTCCAAGAAGGTCAAACAGTATCAGTCTCTGGAGGCGACTCTTGTCAGCTGTAAAGAGCAGGTATCCCTATAAAGATGATGTTATGAGCCACCTAAGCAAATGGACCACTATAGAAAAAGGTATTAACTACCTTAGAGAACTAGCTGTGCAAGAGATCATTTATAAACACCCTCAGGACATTGTAGATCCTGTAAATCCTGATGAAGTGGAATGCAACCGATCCATGTTCCGGAAGGTTGTGAAGAGTGCTCCACCAACACATGCCCATATATTGTCAATATTAGTCTGGGGAGAAGATGCTATGGCACGACCTAGTGTGGGCGAAATGGCTAACTATATGCGACAGTATGAAGATAGTATTTCTTCCCCACTGCAGGCCCGTGTCTCGGCTGTGGAAAAACTGACTAAGGAGAACAAGGACTCATTGAAACAACTGTCAGACAAACTGTCCAGGATCGAGAATAAACTTGACTCTCTACCTACACAGGCCCGCGTTGCAGCCTTTAGGAGGCAACGCCCTCCTACTGGACCGGCTCAAAGGAAACAGAACACGTCACGAGGTATCCTGTGGTTTACCCTGCGTGGTTATGGGGAGGACATGACAGATGGCATGGACAACCTACCAGTACCCTACAGGCACGAGTACGTGAGTTGCAAGCTAACAGAAATACCAGAGAGAATTTTTCTAGGAGGATGGCTGCTCCAGTTACCAGTGAGCAGGACCCCAGTCAGGGTAGATGGGCCTCAAATCCTTTTTTTCCAAGAGTGAATAGGGGAAATGAAGGTCCAATCCCCGTGAGCAGCACGAATCCAATCTTTAATTAGAGGGGCCCTGCCTCTAGCCAGGAGGAGGAGAGGGATAACCGGATTTATTGGACTGTGTGGATTCGATGGCCTGGCACATTAGAACCACAAAAGTATCGAGCCCTGGTAGACACTGGTGCACAGTGCACCCTCATGCCATCGAATCATAAAGGGACAGAATCTGTCAGTATTTCGGGAATAACAGGGGGATCTCAAGAGTTATCTGTATTGGAGGCCGAAGTGAGCCTAACTGAAAATGAATGGAAAAAGCACCCCATTGTGACTGGTCCAGATGCTCCGTGCATCCTTGGCATAGACTACCTTAAGAAAGGGTATTTTAAGGACCCAAAAGAATATAGATGGGCCTTTGGTGTAGCAGCTGTAGAGACTGAGGACATTAAACAGCTGTTTACCTTGCCTGGCCTCTCAGAGGATCCTTCTGTTGTGGGGTTGCTGAAAGTTGAAGAACAACAGGTGCCAATTGCTACTGCCACGGTGCACCGACGACAATATCGCACCAATCGAGACTCCCTGATCCCCATTCATAAACTGATTAGACAATTAGAAGATCAAGGAGTGATTAGCAAGACTCGCTCACCCTTTAATAGTCCTATATGGCCAGTGCAAAAGTCTAATGGAGAATGGAGATTAACTGTGGACTATCGTGGCCTAAATGAAGTTACACCACCGCTGAGTGCTGCTGTGCCAGACATGCTAGAACTTCAATACGAACTGGAGTCAAAGGCAGCCAAGTGGTATGCCACCATAGACATTGCTAATGCATTTTTCTCTATTCCCTTGGCACCAAAGTGCAGGCCACAGTTTGCTTTTACCTGGAGAGGTATCCAGTACACCTGGAATCGACTGCCCCAGGGGTGGAAACACAGTCCTACTATTTGCCACGGACTGATCCAGACTGCACTAGAAGAGGGTGGAGCTCCAGAACATTTGCAATATATTGATGACATCATTGTATGGGGTGATACAGCAGCAGAAGTTTTTGACAAAGGGGAGAAAATAATTCAAATTCTTCTGCAAGCTGGTTTTGCCATAAAAAGAGGCAAGGTCAAGGGGCCTGCCCGGGAGATCCAGTTTTTAGGGATTAAATGGCAAGATGGGCGTCGCCAGATCCCGATAGAGGTGATCAACAAAATAACAGCTATGTCCCCACCAACTAACAAAAAGGAAACACAAGCCTTCTTAGGCGTTGTGGGTTTCTGGAGAATGCATATTCCAGATTACAGCCAGATTGTACGCCCTCTTTATCAGGTGACCAGAAAGAAAAATGATTTTCAGTGGGGCCCTGAACAACGACAGGCTTTTGAACAGATTAAACAAGAAATTGTGCATGCAGTAGCCCTTGGACCAGTCCGTACGGGACAAGATGTTAAAAATGTGCTCTACACTGCAGCTGGGGACAATGGTCCTACCTGGAGCCTCTGGCAGAAAGTGCCAGGGGAGACTCGAGGTCGACCCCTAGGATTTTGGAGTCGAGGATACAAGGGCTCTGAGGCCAATTACACTCCAACTGAAAAAGAGATACTGGCAGCATATGAAGGAGTTAGAGCTGCTTCAGAGGTAATCGGTACTGAAGCACAGCTTCTCCTGGCACCTCGATTACCAGTACTAGGCTGGATGTTCAAGGGTAAGGTTCCTACTACTCATCATGCAACTGATGCTACATGGAGTAAATGGATTGCATTAATTACACAGAGGGCTCGAATAGGAAACCCTAATCGCCCAGGAATCTTAGAAGTGATCATGGACTGGCCAGAAGGCAAAGACTTCGGAATGCCACCAGAAAAGGAGGTGACACGTGCTGAAGAAGCCCCACCATATAATGAACTACCAGAGGATGAGAAGCAGTATGCCCTGTTCACCGATGGATCCTGCCGTCTTGTAGGAAAGCATCGGAAGTGGAAAGCTGCTGTATGGAGTCCCATACGATGAGTCACAGAAGCCACAGAAGGACAAGGTGAATCAAGTCAATTTGCAGAGGTAAAAGCCATCCAGCTGGCTCTAGACATTGCTGAACGAGAAAAGTGGCCAAGGCTGTATCTTTATACTGACTCATGGATGGTGGCAAATGCCTTGTGGGGGTGGTTAAAGCAGTGGAAGCGAAGCAACTGGCAGCGTAAACGTAAACCTATTTGGGCTGTTGAATTGTGGCAAGATATTGCTGCTCGGCTAGAGAAACTAGTCGTGAAGGTACGTCACGTAGATGCTCACGTACCTAAAAGTCGGGCAACTGAGGAACATCGAAACAACCAACAAGCAGATCAGGCTGCTAAAGTGTTCCAAATAGATTTGGACTGGGAACATAAAGGTGAACTATTTTTAGCTCGGTGGGCTCATGACACTTCAGGTCATCAAGGGAGAGATGCAACATACAGATGGGCTCGTGACCGAGGGGTGGACTTAACTATGGACTCTATTGCACAGGTTATCCATGATTGTGAAATATGCGCCGCAATTAAGCAAGCCAAACGGTTAAAACCTTTGTGGTATGGGGGGCGGTGGTTGAAATATAAATATGGGGAGGCCTGGCAAATTGACTACATCACACTCCCTCAGACCCGCCAGGGTAAACGTTATGAACTTACCATGGTGGAGGCGACCACCGGATGGCTGGAAACATACTCTGTGCCCCATGCCACTGCCCGGAACACTATCCTGGGCCTCGAAAAGCAAATCTTGTGGCGACATGGCACACCAGAGAGAACTGAGTCGGACAATGGTACTCATTTCAAAAACAGTCTCATAGATAACTGGGCCAAAGAGCATGGCATCGAATGGGTATATCACATCCCCTATCATGCACCAGCCTCTGGGAAAATTGAACGGTATAATGGGCTGTTAAAAACTACCCTAAAAGCAATGGGGGGTGGAACCTTTAAAAACTGGGATAAGCATTTGGCACAAGCTACCTGGCTAGTTAACACCAGAGGATCTATCAACCGAGCTGGCGCTGCTCAGTCAGACCTTTTACATACAGTAGAAGGGGATAAAGTCCCTGTGGTGCATGAAAGGAATCTGTTGGGAAAAACTGTCTGGGTTCTTCCTGCTACGGGCAAAGGTAAACCCATTCATGGGATTGCTTTTGCTCAAGGACCTGGATGTACTTGGTGGGTGATGCCGCAGGATGGTGGAGTCTGATGTGTCCCTGAAGGTGATCTGATCTTGGGTGAGAATACTTAATTCTGAACTGCATGATGTTAATTGCTGCATAATACTAACAGTGTTCATAAGTGTCTTTCAGGTTGAAGCAGTGGTGATGAGACCGGAGCTAGCTGCAAGTGGCGTCCAGTAACCTCCTCAAGACTGACATCTTTAACCTGCAACCCGTGGGCACGAACTGTGACAAAGCTCATATCATCTCTCTTACCCTGGGAGACTCCTAGCCAGATAGAAACCCACAATCCTGAACTAAATGAACTTGATGAACTTTTTTTTTTTGTATAGAGATGAAACATAAACTAATGTTATCTGTATATATTTTAAAATGAAAAGTTAGTGGTGATCTGAGTATGACGTGAATGGTATGGAATAAGGGGTGGAATGTCCTGGTTTGGCCTAAACCAGGCCGATTTTCCTTTCAGTGATTTTTACTTTCAGCTAAGTCTCCTCTAAGTAACTGCACTTTCTGAAACTAACTGCATGCTTTTGCAGACAGTGTCTGCTTCCAGGACTGATAACGCTCGAAGTTTGTAGTTATCACTGAGGCACCGGTAGGGATGTTGTGCAGAAAGGCTCTTGCTGTACTTATTCTTGAGAGAAACCAAGGTCACTGCTGAATTCCTCACTGCTTACGAGTGAAGAGCCGAAGGGGGGTCGCAGCTGCAGAGGGGAGCGGACAGGGCAGGTGACCCAAAATTGACCAACGAGGGTATTCCATCCCATACACGTCATTCTCGGTATAAAGTGGGGGGATCACGAGGGTCTCGCTCTTTTTCTGCTATGGCCGGTGTCCAGGGAGGACTCCGTCTGTTTTCCTGCTGCCCCCGATCCCGATCCGTGCGTTCCTGAATCCAGCTCTCGACCATCGCTAGGCCCAGGCTGGGCCTTCCCGGAGCCTGCCCTGCAGTGCCGGTGGTGACGTGGCTGACTTCAGGGGAGCTCAATCTTGGTTTTGTATATATATTTGTATATATTTGATTATTTCTATTATTATTATTATACTTTTTTTTTCATTATTATAGTTTATTAAAACTGTTTTAATTTTCCAACCCAGAAGTCTCTCTCCCTTTTCCCTTTCCCTTTCCCTCTGGGGGGAGGGGGGGGGATAACAGAGGGCATCTGCCGCAGGTTTAATCGCCAGCCCAGCTTTAAACCGTGACAGTTTAATTTTTTCCATTTCTTGGCTACCCCTGTCTGAACAGTAAGTGGAAATACAGCTTTTCAATAAATGCCGGGTTTTATGCGAGTGTTTCATCGTATTGTGTTTTTTGTGTACCTCATTTATTATAGGGTAGGATGATACAAACTTGGAAAAGCTTCATACAAAGCAGAAGGCAGAAGACAGCCTGTCCGCCCAACACCACCAAAGAGGCAATTCCTTGATCAGCAAAAGGCCTTTTTACTGCCAGAGGGAACGATCTTTCTGGCAGGACATTCATTTTGGGACGTTAGGGTGAATCAAATGCTGGAAAAGAAACAGTTGTATTTACTTATAGTATTTCTATAAACTGATGTATTGTCACACTCTACCAAATAAACAATAGCCTTGTTTTTCCACAGTGCATATGCCTGAGGCTTGAGCTGTTCATCTAATGTGGCATAACCCATGGCAGTCTATCAGAATTTTGGTTTTGTGGTTGCTGGGGGTTTTTTTGGTGGTGGTGTTTGTGGCTTTTTTAAAATAACTCCTTGGCTTTCAATGGAGCATGTGTAAGAGTGTTTTGGGTTGTTTGTTTTTTTTCCTTCACAAACTATAAGAAATAGTTTGTTTTTCACTGAAATTAATGGCAGAAATATATATAGTTGAAGATAGAATTATGGGTGGATTTCTTCCCTTTCTTATTTTAGTAAAGTAACTATAGAAAATAAAAATATTGCTACCAAATATCACAGTCCAGTAATTTCAACGTAAATTAGAAAGCTAAATGTCTGTGATACTCTGGTTCAACAAATAACTATCTTCTCAGTGTTCCTATGATTAATACTTTAAAACCAGGCTTCATTTCACTAAGGGAAAAGAATAAAGAAACCTTTATCTGAAGATAATTTAGCAAGTTTAGTAGAGCCATTTAAAGAGGAAGTTATTCATGTAGATTCTGAACCGCCACAAGAAACTTATCTTTTCTTTTTATTTATTTCAACAGCGTACCAGGATGAGATTATTCAGGCTTCAAAAGCATAACTAGGACATTGATTATTTTTGTTAGTACTTATACTAAAAGCCAAACAAAACCAAAAATCCCAGCACCACCACCATCACCTTCCAATATACCTGTATTTCTGTGTCCCATGCAAAGCCACTGTATCACATCGCAGGCTGTTTGACTTAGCGATTGCCTGGCCTGCTTGAGCTTGGATTCCCCTTTTCATCTACTGGTAAAGTTTTCATTTCAACAACTCCAACATTTCATTAGTGGTAACATCAGGTAGAACCCTAAGAGAGATCAACTGAATTCACAGAGCAATCTCCCACTGTCCAGTGTAAGTAAATCAACAGTTTCAGAAGTCAAAAAGAAAATCTGTAGTATCAAAAAAAAAAAAAAAAAAATAATTAAGCTGAGAGAAAATTAGGGAACTTTCATTGCAGCTGGGTATACTATTCAAGCAGATCATTTTACAGTTACCGGTACAAATATTTTTCAAGAAGCCTCATGTGACTGATGACAGTTTCCAAATGAAATGGATATTGGAACAACTAACAAAGAACAAAGCATAACAGTGGACAGAGCTTATGGAATAGGAAGATTCATGTAATAAATGTGTTCATATTCACCCTGTTGATTACCACAATCCTCATAATGTCTATGTTAGGGTTTAGGAGAGACATAAAACTATAAACACTGTCAGAGTCTTACATGCTGCTGTCCTCTTCAGATGCCAGCAAAATATTATTTGGAAAATAACTGGATATCAACACTTTAAAAAAAAAAAAAAAAAAGTACAAAACACTGTGACTTCTATCTTAAGGAAGAAACTGCTTTTTAAGCAGATGTGACAAAGTATACCAAACTCAGCATCTTAGAAACTCACTTTACTGGTTTAAATTGTAATGGTACTGCAAGGCAACATTGTAGGTTTGTCTACACCAGTAAACTCAGTATGTCTAGGGCTGTTCAATGACCTGAAACCAAGTGGCTTATAACTTCCTCCATCCTTAATACTAAGCTCTCTTGACTTCTGACAACGAAGATGAGGGAAAACTGGAACGGGAACACATGCTGATTGCCTGCTGGGAACCATACCCGGCCTGACCCTACTCCAGAGCAACGCCTGGGACATCACCAGCTGGCTTTGGCCAATGCACTGCCAAAAACTATTCTAACAATGTAACATCATAGACAAAAAAAAAATCCAGTATATAAGAATGCTCCTTCGCACTGTTTACTATCCCAGATATAGCATAGCTGGATTCAAAAATAAACTCAGAAACAAGACCTCCCTCAAACATCAATTATCAGTAATTACCCTTGCCTTTCAGCCAGTCTCCAGCCTTCCCATTTTAAAAAAAAAAAAAAAAAGCCAAAAATCACTTGAAAACTGTATTTTTGCTTTCAGCTTTTTATGGTGCTTAAAATATTTAAAACATTTCTTAGATATTAGATAACCTGTGTAGTACTGAATCGATTAATGGCTCCACTCTCTGACTCAATCCATATCGTACCGCACTCTCCTCTGAGAATAGCTTCACTGAGCTCAGTAGGAAGCAGAACGGACTGTGAATGAGCTGAAAGAATTGAAGCCTAGAGCTATGTTTAAAAATCTGCTCCATTTAGCAACATGAGTCAGTCACATCATTAGCAATTCTTGTGATTTTTTCATTAGGGTTATGATATTTGGTCTTTTTCTAAAACCACTAGCTTCATCAAATGTCATGATTCGGCAAGAATTTTAGTTTACACCTAAAGTTTCTGGTTCCCAGGCTGGGGGGCGTGTGGGGAGGCAGGGCAGAATGGATAGAAATTGATGAGCCAGCCTAATACTTATCGAGGCTCAGCATTTTATCCTAGGACAGCCACACTCTGAAAGACAGACTGCAGTCGTTGCTTTCCTCAAAACCCTTGCAACAGCGTTTGATGCACACGACATACCTTTCACCCAGTTAGACAGCATCCAATGCTTTGAAAACACACTGTGAGAATACACACTGGTCAATATATGAAATTGGATGGATTTTATGTATCAAGAAAGCTTTTATTAATAAAGATGAAATGAAATGTTGTAAACGTTACATCTGTTAACATTGAAAAAAAAATTTAAAAAAAGAAACCAAAAAAAAAAAACGCAACACAAAATGGCTTGTTTGGTTTAATAAACAATTCTTCCCTGAAATTAGAGGAGCCATGGAGTCACAGCACATGTGGGCAAAGTTATAACTTCTCCAAGTAACTAACAATATATTGTGCCACATGGACAGTCTGCAAGCCAATGGGAAAAGAAAAAAAAATAAAATCATGATGATAAACACTTTCCAGATAAGGTGTTATCTGAAACAGAAAACAATCTTACCTCAAATACAAGTAAAAAAATATATAATATTAAAAAAGATCTTCTCATCTGGAATATCAAATGATGAAGTGAGATGTGTAATACTTCCTCAAAATCAGCACTTAAATATCATACTTGCACAAAAAAAGAAGACTTAAAAATATCTGAAAATAATCCAGCAGAGCTAATTTGAACACAACTTTGCCTGTGTTCTCCTTTATTTAAAGCTGTCTTGCCCCATCTCTTTCTTACACAAAGATCACCTCTCTGTATCTTTCTACAGAACCTTATAAATGATATTTGTAGTTATTCTCAAAAGCATTCAAGGCATGTGTCTACATTGCTTCATTTGGATTAAGCATTAATCCCATTAAATCAATCCCTTCTTTGTTCAAAGCATCAGGATTCAAAACCACAGGCACAGTCAGTTTTGGAATATCCTTTTCAAGTCAGACTTGTTATCTTAATCCATTTAAGTATACAGGAATGTAATGCAACCAAGTGCCCAGACTCTGTGAAACCTGACATTACTGGTCTGACGAAGAGTGTAATCACTAACAAGAAGCAATCAGAGTGGTCAAACCTCTTTTTCATTTCTCTTTTCTTGAAAAATTAATTCACAAACTCATCTGTGAGCAGCTCCATTCACCTTTTTTGCCCCTCCTCCTCCAACTCCTGCCTGCATTGCTAGAAGAAAAACAATACACAGCTCCGGTGTTCACATTGTTAGCAGTGAAAAGCAATAACGCGGTACAAGAAAAGACTACACTGTCGATTTTGGTATTTTAAAAGGGCATATGTTTGTTTCACATATAATAAATTTTAATCATTAAACATTTCAAATCTTCACATAAAGATGAATGCTTAATTATGCCAGCCTCCAGTCACTGCATAAAACTGCAAGCTCTGTATATAGATTTAGATCACAGTTTCACCTACAATCAAGTGCAGTCACTCGTGTGGTGGCTACAGCAGCCAGCAGTACGTGATGCAACATTTCAGACAGGACACCGGCAGCACTGCTTAAGTTTTAGAGAGAAAATAAAGACCAGCTCAGCCAAACAGAGCGTGAACGTGTTTATACAGAAAGAATACCAGTAACGACCTCATCCTGTATCCTGTAATTCAAATTCCTTATTCCTGATGAAAAAGCCATGGGTGCACCTTTGCATCTGAACATACCAGATGCTGAGCAACACATGGACATACGCGCCTTTAGTTTCTACCCACTTCCACAGTGGTTTTTCTGATATTACCAGCATCTTGCAAGCTTGAGCCATAGACATCTACAGATACTCAGCCAGTTAAGTCTCCCAAAATCTAGCACTCAAGAACCACACAGTATTGTCTGCTCTGAGCAGTTTCAGTATTAAGTTGACAAGCAAAAAGCCATGTAAGAGTGTTTATGAAAGCAGTTTTCATCAGGCAGAAGGCCTATAACATTTCCATAGGAAGTATACATGTGCTCAATGGGATGAATGAGTGTTCCTAATTTGAATAATTGTTTTTCATGGGGTATCAATACACACTTCTAATTGTCTGAATGGCATAATCCTGCACAGCACATATAGTGTTACGCTGCAATACCATCCATTATTTGACGTACGTGGCTTTTTAAAACTCTGAATGTTCCTTTCCTGGTTTGAGAGTAGCTTCTTTCCAGTTCTAATTAGCACTCTGGAGTAACTCTGAGGATCTGTAACAAGCTTTATTCTCCTTCCAGGTGCATGATGGGACCAAATTTGGGGATTTAATTAACACTCAGCAAAACGCTAACAAAAGGAATACAAAAATGCTTTAGGAGTTGCAAATTCATTTCAAATCTTTGCTTGAAGAGAAAGCTATGTATGATCTTAAGGTTACTGATAAAAATAATTATCAACATACTTTAAAATAATACATCACACTAAAGCAAGCAAAAACATATTTGTAAACATATAAGGAAAATCTCAGTATAACTTACAATCATTTGTTCTTTTTTATTCTCTTGTGCAGACACACAGCTGGGGTACCTTGTCTCCTGCCCAAAATATACCAGACCAGTAATGCTCAATTTTACAGTGACAAGTACCAAAATACAGTTCATTCATAACTCATTATGAAAAATGCCAAGTCACTCAGGAGTTGCACGTACCTAATCCCTGGGAAGATCATATGCAGCTGCAAACTAAACTACTTAGAATCTAGAAATTATACAAGTTAAGAATGGCTTAACTCTTCCCTTGAATACACGTGCTGGGACAAAGTTCTTGATTTATCACTTCTCTGATAATACCTTCTGGCTGATATATCATCTTCTTCCCACCTGATCCCTGAGTAGCTCCCTATTAGAGTGAACTCTTCTGGCTCAAGAATAGTCCCATTGTCTTTAATACTGAAGTTTTACCACTGATTTTTTTCAAATGAACTCACATGAATAAAGTTCTGTAAATCCTTTATAACCAGGACATATACTTACCAATATATAGTGCTGTTCCCTAAAATGCTACTTAACTTATTCCACGAACAAGATCCAATATGACGAAACCTCCTTTGAAGGATACTACATGCCTGTGCCAAGTCTCACTCTGTTATTTCACTAAATAGGACAGAGAATGTTCTTCCTTTTGAAAGGAGCATCCCACTTCATCTTAACACTTACATTAGTAAACATGTTAGGACAGTTTCCCAGGGCACAAGACTCTTCAATAACAACTACATGTAGTCAAATAACACGTTACTTACCAACAAGATCGGACACCTGAGTGTTCTCTACTTTGGCAGTACTAGGACCGTATCTGCAGCAACACAGATAAGGTTTTGTCATTCTTTTTTAATCCCCTCCAACCTTACAGTCTTAGGAGGCTTAAAGAAAAATACAGTCAAAATCCTTTACAAAATGAGAAGGTACAAAACCCAGAGAAATCTGTCACTAAGTAGCTTTGTTAAGAAGAAACCTAACGTGCCTGTGTCCAGAAGGTTTGATCTTGTTCATGGGAAGCGAGCTCTTCAAAACCAAACCATGTTAGCCCACCATTTTTCTAGAAATCATGTCTAAAACGAAACATATAGAAAAATATGTCTCTTAAATTATGTATTTTGCAGATTCTGTAACTGTACTATGCACAAGCCTGATGAGTATTACAAATGGAAAACTTCAGAGAGGATGCAAGCAGCAGGCTGCGAGGTGCTATTCTTTCCTGATCTAAAGCTCAGCCATGATGTTTATGGGTTCATCTGGTTTAGGACAGATAGAAACCACTGTCAAGATCCTGACCTACTGATTAAGAGTATCACTTGCTAGCTGTACATTAAGCTTAGTAAATTTAAGGCTGAACTAGTGCATATCTTTTTTTTTAAAAAAAGACACCTGATTTTAAATAAAATACTTAAGCTGCAGAAGAGTTTAGCACGTTTCCCAGTTAATCCCTTCAGGTTACTAATGGGTACTAAATGGTACCTATTAAAAAAAAAAAAAATCACATTCTAATTTCAGTATCAACTTTTCTTACTTCAGCTTCCAGCAATTAAGGGTTTTTTTCATATTTTAACTATTAGCTTAAAAGAGTTTTCCGTATTAGAAATCATCTCTTTGTAAAGGTACCATTAGTCTGAATGAGTAACTTCTATCCTCTTTACAAAATGAATAGGCTCGCTTTTCTAAACTATAACACTGTATTTTTACAGAATTTCACAATTCCAAAGAGATTTAACTCCAACTATTCATATGCACTATCTTACAGTAGTTTCAGAAGAGTCTCTAACCTAACTCAAGCATCTAGACCGAATTTCAATACTTGCAACTAGAAAAGAAGTTTTAAAAAATAAAAGCTTCCAGAAGTCTCTAAAGAATCAGTTTTTGTGACAGAAATTCTGGCTTTATCACTTGAATTTAGAGAGTACAACATAGCCTTCCCTCAACTCCACCAAAAGTGCTACAGCAGATATTTTAGCAATAGTTGAAATATGAAACGTTAGTACCACATAATTAATCTTGGAAACTGCTTTTTTACCTTACCTTCGGTATTACTACAACATATAGATACAAGATGCCTCTTTATACAAAATTAAACTTTGACTGACATTAAAAATAACAGAAAACCTATTTAATTCTTTTGCGAGGAAAAGAAAGCATTAGTACCTTCAGACTAATTAAGCACTGGAAGTAAAGCACTGACTCCATCAAACTGTCAGAAGAAAGTTAGAAACTCCAATTTAAAACACAATAAAGGAAGAGAATTCTTTTCTTTTTCTGCCACCCCTTTTTTTCAGCTGTATAAATGAACAGAAGGAAAGATGATTTTTCAGAGATGCTATCTCTGCTCATTTTTATGGTGATGGATGTAATGATATCTCCGTGTCAGTAAAATATGGCCTAGGAAAAGCAGTATAATTTGAGAAATTTAAATGAATATGCCACTGAAGTAAAAGAGGTTTCAAGTGATAATTAAATACTGTGTTACCTATGCTTGTACATTACAGACAAGGACACATTGTGCAACCCTTACTTGCACTGGTGAACACTTATAGGAGTAGTCCATTGACGTCAATGAGACTGCTTACGTGGGTAAGGGCTCACTAACATGCAAAGAGTTGTGCAACAAAGCCCCAAACACGTTTCATTCCACACATTGTTTCAAGCTTTGTTCCTCAACCACAAGTTTTTCCCTAACAGTGTTAATAATGTTATTTCATTAATGTTACCATTCAGAAAAATATGTGAGAACATACAACTTGTCCAGTGGTATCTGGCATCTCCCAGCTAAATACCAAATCAGAGGCACACAAGAGTCACAGATTCACTGAGGCTGGCAGACACCCCTAGAGATCATCTAATCCACTCCCTGCTCAAGCAGGATCAGTCACAGCGGGTTGTTCAGGGTCCTGTCCCATCAGCTTTTGAGTATCTCCAAGGAAGGAGACTCTACACCCTCTCTGGCCTGTGCCAGTGTTCAATCACCCTCACAGTGGAAAAAAAGTGTTCTCCTGTGTTCAGGTGGAAATTCCCGTGTTTCAGTTTGTGCCCATTGCCTTTGTCCTGTCACTGGGCACTGCCAAGAAGAGCTTGGCTCCACCTGTTTTACTTTCCCCTCCATAAGGTATTTATACACATGGATAAGATCCTCCTGATTCTTCTTTTCTCCAGGCTGAACAGTTCCAGTCCCAGTCCCAGTCATTTTTATGGCTCTTCACTGGACTCACCCCAATATGCCCATGTCTCTCTTGTACTGGGGAGCACAGAACTGGACCCAGCACTCCAGACATGTCTCACCAGGGCTGGGTAGAGGGGCAGGACCACTGCTCTCGACCTGCTGGCAAAGCTCTTCCTAAGGTAGCCCAGGATGCTGTTGGCCTTCTCTGCTGTGAGGGCACACTGCTCGTGCAGGTTCAATAGAAAGGAATCACAGGACCCAATGCTATAGGGATTCCTACTTCCTAGCAGGTGAAATAAATGGAAATACCTTCTACTGACTCGGACGTTGGCACAAAAGAATAAAAAACAACATATGAGGTTGGTTGCTTTTCCACAAGCTTTCACTAGTGTGGCAACTCTCTACTCACACAAACTCATCTGGCAAAACATCTTCCATCAATACTGTTTTAGACAAGAATTCAAATAATCTATTTGTTACTATTTTAACATTTCTTTGTTGGCAATCACAGTAAAACAAAAATGCAGTGTTTCAGTTGGGCCTCTAGTTTTTATTATAAAGTTTAAGAAAATGCCACAGAATTCAAGGTTAGTTTCAAAAATTAAAAATAGGCAGCTGCATCTTTTCTCTGTCCTCCTCCCCCTCATCATCTCCCCACCCTCTTTTGTTTGTTTTGAAGACAGTGTAGCTCACTAACGTGTTCAACTCCAAAAAGCATCCTTAGAAGAAAAAGGCGGTGGGAAGAAGAAGAGTTGGAAAGAGCAGAAGTGAAAAGGAAAAGGAAAACAGGAGAGATGGAAACTGAGAACTTGGGCTTGTATAGGACTCAGGAAACACTGTAAAAAAAAAAGAAAACATTTCAGTCTACATTCCTCCTTTCACAAGATGCATGTTCTGCATTGTGCCTTTGCTATAATGATTTACACAAACTTTTCACAGGCAAGGACAATAAAGTACTCAGAGAAAAAAAATTCTGGAAGAGTCGCTTCATCTTTCAACATAATTCAGCTTTATAATAACCTGATTTTATGAAAACCCTACTTGAACTTGGCCATTGACTACATTCAGAAAACAGTTTTAAAACTACAAAGACGTCCATATAAGACAGACACTCTAAAACAGGAAATTAAGGCACATTTCCACAGGGCTGGTCATAAATTTTCACTTTAGCGTGTTACCGTCCTGGGGGCTAAGATTCCGATTTCTGTCCACCACGCTGACCGACTGAAACAGCCCTCATGAGACTTAACAGACCCATTGCAGTACCATATAATGACAAAACAAAAGCTCTAAAAACATACCTAAAAATCACATTGATAGCAAATAAACAGACCGATCCACTGTCAAAACCAGCCAGTTAAAAGCTGTATCATTAAATATCTAACAGGAGAAGTAAAAAAAAAGAACTTCAAAAATTTCAAATACGACAAAATAAAGAGATTTAACAAATAGGTAGCTTTCAATATTTTTAAACTCCTTCAGATTATCTCTGGGAAAGCCTCCAAGACTGCAACTTCTGTAGGCTGGAGAATGTAAATGCTAATAGTATTCAGTTTAACTGACAGTGACATGAAAGATCTGGAGAAAAACCCAGTGCACCCCAGATAACTAAAAAGTGACTCTGTGTCGTACTGCAAGAAAAATGGTACTGGCAGGTCTCTCAAGGATATGGTATCAACACTAAAAAGCAGTCATAAATGACAGCACATTACTGTTTCTCCTTTAGTACCACTGTCACATTATTTTACGGAGTAATGGCTTAGTAATTTTGTGAACAGCAGTTTCGGGGACTTAATAGTACTGGTGCTTTGTTCATGTTACTTCACAAGCTAAGGAACATACCTGACAGTCAAACTCCTCTGAGTCCCCTGGCATCTTTCCAGCAAACAAGCAATCCTGTAACGCTTATGTTCAAATGACAGTGACACACATACTGTAACTTCATTGCAAGATATCCAAGCATACTGAGGTCAGTAAACACAAAACATTTTCATAAGCAATTTGAGTGTGCTTAGCATGAAAGCAGCTGAGGAAATCTTAATCCGTATGTATTTTGAATTGCGGGGCGGGGGGAGCAGAGAGTAGTGAAAGGAATGAAGAAAGAGGCAAGCAAAGGGCTAAAATGAAAAATGCATCGACTCAAAGTTTTTAGGCGCAGCCCTCCTCTCTTGTGATAGGCAGGCTCAATAAATACTGGATATATTATCAGCAGGAAAAGGTCACAGAGCTCCATCCGTGACCACTCTTTCATCATGGATAAATGGGCAGAGTAAAGCTGGAAGAAAGCACAAAGAGAAGATGAAGCAAACTTGAGGGGCATGAGGTTGAACACAGGTCAGAAAGAGTACAAAGACTGTATTCAAGAGGCAAGGGAATAACGCTTCTGTGTGGGTAGGCACCACACAGAACTGGAATGAGGAATCCACAAGGAAACAAGTTCAAAATTAACTAGGGTAAAAAACCACCCAAAACCCCAAAGTAACAGCTTTTGCCACAATCAAGTCTCCCTGTCTACCTGTGTGAACCTTTATGTTGTAGCAAAGAGTGGGCAGTATGAGGGTGGGAATAAGCAGCCAGGGTTGAGGGAAGGCAGGATGGATGTCATCTTACAGAAACATTGTCCACCTCCATTGGTTTACAATGACTGCTAATCACAGCCTAAAACATGGAAGAATAAAAGTATGCCAGCTGAGAGGCTGTATAATTACACTTTAACTTGTAAGTATATAACATACAGAAAAGATCAGCTAACACACTTTCTGGATACAATAAACAAGTAACTCACACCACAACTCATTTGACAGAATATGAATCTATTGTATACAGACATTACAAAAAATGCCAAAGATTACCAGATGTCACCTGCACCCAAAACTTGAGCTGTTCAGCCTTTCTGGACCACAAAAACAAGCAGATGCAGGGAAAAAAAAGGGTTTTCTGATCGTTTGCTCATTGTACAACACTGTCTTACCTATTGCACATTGTTTCCCTGTCAACAATTATAACAGCAAGCTATTTTATTCTATGTAGTCTACTCTATGAAGCTCCTTTGAACATTTTTTTTACAAAAGGAGAGATCTCCTAACCTTGAAAGTCTGAATTGAAGATACAATATATGATCCCTCTTTTATAAACATAAGAAATATGAGTTTTAAAAAATTGATAGAAACTGTGGAAGGAATTGCTTTAACAGCCTTGGAAACAAAACCTCTCTAACACAAGAACAAGATGATTCAAGTGTCTCTACAATCACCTGATTTAAAAGGGTCATTTACAAGTGTGAGAGCAAGGCTTGCAGTTCTTCGTCAATGATTAGTATCTTTAAGCTCTTTTGAGAACCGCTGTTTTACCAAGGACAATCTAGCTAGCCTAAGGTTTGAATTGATGGAAGCTATTGTCCCTCTACCTCCCTATCTGCTTCCCTGGAAAGACAACTCCACTACTCTGTGAAATCTTGGGGCAGAGGGAGGTTGGGTTTTATTTTCCAGAAGGTCTGAAGGCAAAGAGAATCTTCTCTTTGATATAAATTTCTAAACTCTTCTGCTCATAGCTTTTCCTATGATCACTTAAGATTACCACCAAAGGGGACAGTGCTGCTTCATCTTCCACCCCCAACTGCATATTCCTGATGCCTTTTTTGTATCTTTGCAAGCTTCTGAGCAATTGTGAGGTGAACTGCATGGAAAATCCATCCTTTTGAAAACTGATGCAGCAAAAAAGTTTGGTTTCAGCAGACATCTTCCCTGAGAGTGAAAAGAATAGCGAGGACAACTCATTTGATGGCATCCTATATTTGTGTTACTTTAGATCAAACTTCACTTAGGGAAAAAAAAAAAAGCTTTAAAATGTTGTGATTCTCAACAGGTTTCTGATGACCACAAGAGTTCTGAAAGATAGCAAGATACTTGAATATAGATTTCTTCTTTTATTTTGAAGCTGCACAACAAAGTTGTGCGTTTGGAGGTACTGAATCTGGATTTTGGAGGTATTGAATATGAATTTTTAGTACTGGACTAAGTGCCTCCTAACAGCTGAAGTTCTCTTCTCCTCTCGGTCAAGAAAGGTATGGGTACCAGTGTTTTCAGGATATACAAAATACTTATTAAAAATATCCAAATCTAATCAATTAGCTTCTCAGAAGTATTTGGAAAGCAGAATTTCCCAAGAAACAAATATTCCAACATCCTTAAATTTGTTTTCATTCATAATCAGTATTTGAAAAAACAACTTCTGGTCATTTACAGAAGAATGAAAATTGGGGGCTGCTTTGTTTGGTTTTCATTTTCTACAACACAACAAATTGCTCCAGTCACATCAAAATCATACGCTACTTAATACTTAATTTTATTTAGAATTATGAAAAATGAAAAATGAATTATTAACTCTCAATCCTTCTAATAGAACTAACATGCTTGTACTTTTATTTCAACAAAGCTGCATTTTCCGGAACCTACAAGTGAGTGGTGACAGCCCACGTCTCCATGCCACTCAAAATCCCTCTATTATGCAATATGCAGGCATGTGCTTGTTTCTTTAACTTTTCCTTACTAGAAGCACTGGAATGAGCTGAACCTTACTAATCAATTTACTTGGCAAACCATAAAAAAAAAAAAAAAAAAAAAATTACAAGCAGTGTGGTCTCGTAGAGACAAAAACAGAACTGCACTTCCTTAGAGTCAGACAAAGAAAAAATAAGCCGAAATCAAGCAGTGTTTTCAACATAAGAAGGCTACCTAGTTAAGCTGACAATGCCATCCAAGAGACACAGACACACTGGAGTCAAAACTGCCACTCAAGAACTGTTTTCTGCATAACCATCCCTCGTTGAGCACTTATGTGTTTAATTATGACCTTTCAAAACTTTAGTCAATCTGTTAGTGAAAACCATCATTTAAAAATAAAAAGATTAAAACTCAATCCGTGTTCCCCTGTCCATTGAAAGGTTTACTGGCAGAGTGATGTGTGGATTAGCATTTGTAGCTTTTCTTCAAGAAAAGAACAGTGTAAGATCAAAAAAACCCTGCCCATAAGAAGCACTTTTGCTAAAAAATAAGTCCTAAATATTAACACATGTGACACATGAAAAAGGAATGGTTTTACTGATGTAAAAAATAATTATCTTGAATAATCAATTTAAAGAAAAATATCATTTTCCATATAGTACAACAGCTGCTAGGTAAAATTAGTCCTTAGTTGCTTCAATTTTGCAATTAAGTATAGAAGCGGAAAAACATAGGGTAATTTTTTGTAACAGTTTTTTACTTTACAAACATTAGAAAAATTTATTTGTTGGAGCTCTCCATGTCAAATTCATTTTGAATTTAAAGCATTTTGATAAAGAGTATCAATCTTTTGTCAACCATAAAACATGTAGTGGATACTTCCCAAACTTACAATTACCATGAAAGGAAAATTAAATGTCTGGGGTTTGGTGGGTTCTTTGGGTTTGGGGTTGTTTTGGGTTTTTTTTGGGGGGGTGGGAGGGTTGGTTTGGTTTTGTTGGATCTTTATGCTAGATGATAATACAAATTTAAAATGTGTTCTCTGGAAATCTATTGTATTCATCAGCATTTTCTTTATTTCAAAGAATTTATGTCCTAAATGTTCATAAAATGTACATACAGAACAAATTTTTTTACAGAGTGAAAAAAAAAAATCATCTGAAATTGTAATTAATCCTCATAAGAAAATACCAAGTTTTAACTAAGTAAAGCTGTAAACCTAAGGCATCACTGCGATATCCTGCTTCCCCTTGATGTGGTGTGGCATGTCTTTGAATTTAAAGGATAAATTAGTAGACTAATGGTCAATATTACATTATTTCAAGTTATTATAAGTATGACACAGCAACTTACTGGGTTTATGTTTTGTGGTCATCTTCAGGTTTTTTTAAAAGAAAAAAAAAAATGAAAATCCTTGGCGAGAGATCAACTGCTAAGAGATTCCTTGAGATGTATCTAGGAATACATGTAAATGGGACAGGCATTTCTCCTGTTATCCAAGCTGAGAAAACAATTTCCTTCTCTAGTATTGAGAAAAAACATGTCTGAGCTTTGCTTTCCTTCATGCTTAGGGCATGCATCTACTAGATCTTCTGACCTATCTTAGTCAGAAAGAAACACAACATGAAAAATGCTAGGGAACACCATCACTGCTTCTGTGACCAGAGGGTTGCAAAGGGATGCACAAGAGAGTCTGAAACTATGGACATGGTCACTATATTGCTAACATAGCCAACAGGAACAATCAAAACCACCTCTACAGCCCAGTAGCAGGAACACCTGCGGAGAAGGTAGGATGTGTAGTATCGTTAACCTCCGCAGCCAAAGCTATTTGAACGAACAACTCTTAAATCCCTGCAGACTGCCTTAACCAGCACGCAGTGAGGAGCTCTAGCTGGAGGCAGGCGAAGAAGGGAGGTATGTTTCTGAAGCAGGTCACAGTCCTTCCAGACATTGAGAAGCGACAGAGCCAGGAGCAGAGTAGGCAATAGTATTTCACAGCACAGGGACTGCAGCACTCAGCTGGCAGCGGGGCTACCCCCTGGTCCTGGTGTGTTCTCCTGAAACTATTTCTTGTTCCCATACAGTGACCTTTTAGGGTACAATATATATAAAAGCTAACAATATAGGGGGGTTCTGCTTTAAGTAAGCCTCCTAGAACAACTCACATCCATGATGCACACACACACATTTTTTTATTGGGACTTTATTTTAACATGTTGCAGGAAATGCTACTAAACTGCTGTACCAGTTAAGGACTACACTTTCCACTTTCCTAAAAGAAATGTAATGCCCATGCTGGAAAGATGTTCTGCAGTTACAATCATAAACATGGCAAATCCAGAGATAAAATATTAATACTTTGTTCTCAGGACCTAGTGCTCCCCTTTCACCACCCTCATAGAATCATAGAACTGTTTTGGCTGGAACGGACCTTCAAGATCATCAAGTCCAACCATTAACCTAACACTACCAAGTCCACCACTAAACCATGTCCCTAAGCACCACATCTACATGTCTTTTAAATACCTCCAGGGATGGTGACTCAACCACTTCCCTGGGCAGTGTGTTCCAAAGAAAAGGTCCTCACACTCCCCCTAAAAAAAAAGAGAAATTCAAACTTTTTACTGTAGGAAGCCACTATTTCAGAAAGTTACTGTACAAACATCTAAGTATGCAATCATTACACACACACGCTAGAACAACTATTCCCTTGATGGAGCTTTAATGAAATGGATAGAAATCTACCAATGATTAACTTCCCCCTATTACTAAGGATACATAGTCATGTTTGCCAAACTAATACAGCATTTAATGATTTTATAGATTTATCTGCTTATTGTATTATAAAAATGCATAAAGCTTATTTCATTTGCACTGTTAAGCAAAAGTATTAACTGAAACATTACAACTATGGTTATAATGTAGCACCTACGCATGACATGTACCTGTCCGGTCATTTAAAGAAAAAGCGTCATAGAAATGGAAATATTGTGGGCAACTGTGATGATTTAATCATGGCAAGTGAAAGAACAATCAGAAATATGTTCACTCACATTATTGTAACAGAAGCTTTCATTATGGATCGCAGCAACAAGCTGGTAGCTCTAGAGTCCCCATTTCAGAGAACTTTTGATTTGAGATGAAGTAGTAGGCACACACACAGCTCGCTTTGGGGAGCATCAGGAATTAGCTGAACAGTTGAATTCAGTATACTAAAACCTGGCTCTGACTGTTTTGAATAGTGGCACTTTTGCTGGAACACTAAAAGTGAAATAATTCTTTCCATCCAATCAGATAAGAGAGCAAAGGAAAAGCATCAAAAGATATACACTACTCTCATGTCTGCTACAGCACTGATTTCACCTTGCTTTTATACGTCTCAGTTTCTTTTAAATAGCATCATGAAAAAATGTGCTATTTAATTAAAAATTACAGCAGAACCACATGCTGTCACAAAAAAATAGCCAATGTCACGGTGCCTTGATGCTGAAAGTTGTTTTCTACTTCAGAACAATGATACTGAAATTAAGAGAAGTGTCTTCTCTGTTTAATGACTGGCTTATTAGAAGCAGCATCTTCAAAACATCCTCTGCTTTTCTTTGCAAAAAATAGATTGCTTCTGAAGACAGAAAAAATGGTGTTGCAGAGGTTTGTATACGCTTTAATGTCATTCCTTTTTAAACAACATGAATCATGTCATAAGCAATAACTAGTTCTTGAAGTTTTGTCCTCCTGCATTTCCTATAATTTTACTCTATCAAGCTGTAAAAAACTCTGTGTAAACTTTGATTTCTAGGGCCCACAGTCACTACGTTATTTCAAAATAAAGCATAGACCTCTCTTAAAAAACTGAAATACAGCTTTTCTATGTTTGCCTAAAAAAGTGTCTTCTAATTTAAATATCACCTCAATGTACTATAAACATTAATTAATTAAACCCACAGACATTCAAAAATATCAATTTTATGATCATATAAAAGAAACAGAAAGGTTAAATGATTTCTGCACTTTGTTTTCCTGTAAGTTTGGAGGAGTCCAAATTACTACTACTTCATTATATGAAATAAGCTCATACAGCTTTAAAAGCTTATAGTATTCCTGACACTTAAAGATGAACTCAGGCTAGTATTTTAGTTTTAATGTTATAGCTATACACTCATATTAAATAAGAAATACTTCAACATCAATGTCTCTTACCAGAAACCTTATATATTATTTACAACTCCTAAGACAACATCTAACAGTATTTATACCCCTGTATACATGACTTTGCTCTACATACCCTGCATAAACATTTTCAAATGCGATTTGTGTCAGGTCCTTTTAATCATCTGAAGTACTGTCTGTCTTCCATATTCCCAAACAACTAGTTAGCACAGCTAAAACATTGGCTGCTCATAAGCACTCATCTCCATTAATTTAACAATACGCTGTTACTGACAACAGAAGGAAGAAATGTTTTTGCACACAGTGATCAGTTGGATTATAAAGCTACAGCGTACTCGGCCCCTAGCCAGAAATGGAAGATGATGGCTTTGGTCTTGAAAAAGGCTCAAGAAAATTCACTCCCTCACTTCCATGTGAAAAGCATCTGTAATGGCATTTGGCATGGCAGAGATGAATTTTGATTCTTTGCTCTTACTTTGCTTTGCTGTCAAGTATACCAGTGAAACTGAGTGCAGGCTTCAAGGATTCCCCCACCCTAGTTAACTCACTTCCTTCCTTTAAAAGACTTCATAGAAGACAAACATTCCTTTCAGTCATTTTCTTCTACTTTCCACATTATTATCCATGCAGTAGTCTATCCCAAGGGCTCAACACCAGTCAAATTATCAGTACAGACATCAATTCTCAGTAATACACAGAGTTGCATGAAAATACATATCCCACACATAAGAGGAAGGTAGTTTTTTCAATGGTGCGTGAGGGGCCTTATGTTTAGGACGCCAGCATTTTTAAGACTCTCTTCTAAGTGACCTTATTTTCAGAAGTGCAAAGCCTTCTCCATTAACTTTCACTTAACTCAATGGGAGTTACCTGTAATGTTGCCATGTCCTGAAGCTGCAGTCCACTTTTTCAGTGCTACTTATCCAAAAACAATATCATTAAAATATTCAGAGCCTAGTGATTTTTCAGATCACCTATAAACTATGAGAGCAGTGACAAGTTTTCACACTTTCCAGTTCACTCCAAAAGGCAGACATGTATCTAGCAAAATCAATGCAGTCTGAAACACAGCAATGATTCTATGAATGTTTCTAAAACCATATTGTATTAAATAGAGATACAGAACAAAGCTTGTTTGTGTCTAAATTTGTGATTTCGCTTATAAATTCTATTGAATTTTAAACTTGCAGAAGGTTATACATTCTGAATGAAAGATCCTCTTAGACGAGGTAAAGGAACGTGAATCAAAAACTTTACAATAAAGGGAACTCTTACTGTTTCTGGAAAGACTGAATTGTTCCCACAGATGTCACATCCACAAGAAAATACCCTGACGCTTTCAGAAAACATAGCACAGAATGACAATAACTGGGATTTAATTTGGGACTTGAAAACAGTAAAGGCGAACGAGCCAAATTTGCAGAGATTTTACCCTCGCATAAAGATAGCAGACGCTTTACTAAGCTTTTTAAAGGAGGTATAGCCCTGTAGAAGCCTAAGAAGCATTTATTTCTATGACAGTCATCCAGCCTGCTTTGGTTCTTTTGTAAATCCTACTGCTTAGTGGAAAGAAAGAATTGTACGTATTTAGATAATTCATACCAAGTTATAATAAAGTGCTGTAATAACATTCTGGCTTTCAAGTGATAAAAGGAAAATTGTCAGTTTAAATTAATTTAAATCATGGGTGTCCAAAACTTTTCTTTCTGATGTGCAGGCAGCGCAAAACAACAGCTGGAGGCTCTAGGCAACAACTGTCCCATCACTGTTTCCCTCTAATCCACACATTACATTCCTTCAGTCCATGAAGTTTAAGCTTGCCTGCCTTTAATTGTAACCTCGCACCTTCTTGAAACCTCCTATTACCTCTTTTTATTATTTTTGTTTTAAGGTATTTTCTTCAGTAGTTAGTAAAGGAAGAAAGCATATGTTTTGCCAGCCACTGAAAAAAAAAAAACAGCCAGCATGGGACTGCACATTCAGCTGCTGCAACTTGGCCTAAGCCCTCCATAGAGCACTAACTATCCGAAAACATCATCCACCTTGCTGAACTGCTGAATGCTATTTTGAAGAGTTGCATTATAAGCATTGGCAGCCTATGTACTATGTCCACCAAGATCATATGCAAACACATACCTGTTTCCTCCAAAGCTCATGTTTTACATTTACATCCATTATTCCGTATCAGTATAGACACAATAACGCGCTCCAAACATGCGCTACAGTATCCCGGACATCAGGCCTCCTTGATACACCTTTATTCACACCTAAATTGTTTCCTGTCCAGATTTCTGCAATTCCCGTACTAAATGCACACATTTTTCAACAAGTTTGAACGTCGTGGCTATATTCTGCAGTCATGCTAGTCAGCAAGTTTTCTGTCACCTCTCTCCTCCCTCTCCACCACACTTCTCTTCCACCTCCAGCAGACTTTCTACAGCCGCTGTCAGGGAGACAACGTGAAAAAGACATGCTGGTTTCCAGACTTTCCATAGTCAAATTCTCTCATTAGCTGAAATTCAGATATTCACCTAATCTCTTTGCCAGCTCATTTTGCTGCTTCTGTCTCGGCTCCTTCTCTGTCTTCATCTTGCATTCTTCTACAACTGGGGACTGAGATATTGAACTTTAAATTGTCTTTAGTTTACACACACATCAAGAATATTTTGTCCCTTCTGTAAACGATAGGTTCCTATTTGAAGTTAACATTTAAGTAAATACTTGCCAAATTATTGCCCTCTCCTGGGATATAAATGCCTTCTAATGGATTTTGGAAGACACATATAAAGAGTAGAAAGTAGAAGCAAACCGAACTGCTTAATCACATTACTTTAACAACAGCATAGTGTTCACATACCAAATTCTGTTTTGGAAGAAGTAAAAAAGCGTGAAAAAAGTTTCAACTATCGTTCTCTGTGAAAGAAAAAAAAAAAAACAGGAGGAGACTTAAAATCTCATAAATCTTGCATTTTCCTATTTGCTGCCAAGATTCAGGGGAGATACTAAAGGGATAAAATGCAGGTCACTCACTAATTGTCTCTCGTCTTTTTTTTTTTTTTTTAATTAGTGAAAACATAAAGCCAAAATTTTCATTTTCACTATTACAAAGCTTCTGGATTTAAATTCTTATTTTTATAGATTCAAAGTTACACAACAGAGGTGATCAAAAAAAGGGCTCAATTACACAGTAAAGAGTACAAAATATCGACTATGAGAGAATCTCTAAGTCTCTCTTTCTGCTCTGAATCAAGACCAAATTAGTACTTTTAAGCGCATCCCTTTTCAGATATCATTTGAAAGCTGTTCCTAAAAGTCTATGGTTGCAAGCACTCCATTAAACATTGTTTTACTGCCAATGTATTTCTTACTATTTAATCACCATCTCCCTAATGTTTTCTCTTGGGATACCATGACCTCCTATGGAAAACAACGGTCTTGCTTCACGTACCGAGTTCTCTCAAACTGACTGCTATATTCTGTATCAACCTCTTCAACCCATCTTCTCTTTTCTAGACGGATCAAAATTTCTTATGTTTTATAAATATCTTACAAGTTCTGTTGCTTTACTTTGGATTCTAACTTGTTCATAACCCCCCCCAGATCTTGGTCTTCCAACACACATATGTTACTTTGGCTACAGCCTCACCAGTGGTGAAGAGAGGAATAATTTTTTTCACATTTCATTTGTAATGTTTCTGTTCATAAAACTTTTGCCATATTTGTTGACTTACTCGTTTCGCTATCCATTACTATCCCCATATCTGATTCCGCAGTACGTATATCTACCTATTTCTGATTTTACCTTTGCATATGTTGTATTTAGCATTATTTAGCATACTTTATTTGGTTCATGAAATATATGTAGCCAAAGAAAGGGTTTGCATGTGCTGTCAAGTTCAAGAGCAAATGACTAATAATTATTCTTTGAGTAACATTGTTCTTCCGTAAAGTAATCCCATTATAATAATTTAAGTGAGAGTTCCCTGTTTTACTTGTGATAATGCACAGAACAGCATTAAAGTTGAGATAAAGGTTCTGTAAGTCACCATAGCAGCTCTCAAACTGAGAAGCAGAAAAGCCTGAAATGCTGTAAGAGGAGAAAGGAGGAGAGCAAAAAAGGGCCCAAGAAATGTTCAGTTTATCATCACAGAGTCCACTATCACATACACGTCACATCAATGATGAACAGTTATTGTTGGTATCCCTTCTGAATGCCTGAAGGATGAGAATCGGGGAGTGCCTCTTAGAGGCACAGAGGAAGCACACAAGGGCATGGAGGGAAAAGGTACATCCCATTTCTGAGCAGTCTCGCCATGCTGCAAACTTATTGCCTCACAGGTAGCAGCTCTTCTCACTGCCCAAGGTGGCAACAGAGCACACCTGGGCACAGGCGCAGGCACGTGGTGCTTGCTCTGGGAGAAAGAAGCAGCAGGCAGACGAAACCCCATAGTGACTGGGAGGGAGAGGGCAGCCCCCACAGAATTGGAGCCTCAAACAAAGAGATCAAGAAGAATTTCATCAAATCCTACTGCTTAGGCTGCACCTAACTTCCAGAAAAGTTCCTCGTCTGCTATGTTCCTACTATGCACTGTTCATACAGCTGTATAAAATGTTCGGTCATAGTTAACCTTCCTACAGTCATTAGTTCAGCCTTAAGTGCTCACTTCATTTATAACTTCCCTCTGGCTCTAATGGCTAGGCTTTTCCTAAGGAACATCTTGGGGTTTGTTTCACATGAGCTACAACTCATTTTACGTCTCACCATTTCTGGTTTGTTGAGTTTTTTTGTTTGGGTGGTTTTGGGGGGTTTTGGTTTTGTTTTTTTTAAGAGTGATACAGAGTAACTGGAAAAATGTACAACATAACTTTCATCCTCCTTCTTTCATGTCATGCTGTTATGTCCTGTATTAAGATTATAAAACATCCAGAATGTTACAAATAGATTACTAAACCATCCTTCACACAAAAAACCTGTCTTTTTAAATAACTAAGTTATTCTAAAAGGGGTTTGATCAGTGAGATTCAGTATCTGTTTTAAAGTTGCTTTTACTCAGAAGAAAATGATTTCATGAATTTTAAGTAATATAAGCAATACAAAAATCATTATAGCAAAAGCAAAAGAAGAGTATGGAGCCTGGTGCTTCCCTTAAAGACAATGAGATCATGCTGCTGACTATAATGAAATACATTTCGCCTCCAAATTGCTGAAGGACCAAAATTATATAATTACTCACATTAAAATGCAATTATCTTTTCATGCTATTATTAAAATGCTAAAAGATAAAATGGAATTTAAGTTATTTTGTATTTTATAAACATTAACATTTTGTGAGCATAAAGTATTTAGAGTCACATTACAGAGGAAATTAATACTATGTATGATAGCTTCCCACTGAGGACTCGTGAAATGTTTTCGACTTCAAAATAATAATCATAATTCTTTCCAAAATTATCTGGGGATAGTAATTCTTGAATCCCTAGGGTGAAACATCATTCTGCTGAAGTTGGATGGTGAAATTTGGCCTCTATTAATTACAGTATCTATCTGTACTTCCTCTTGCAAAGTTTAAGCAGAAGAAAAGATTTGTCAGAGAAAGGCGCTCTCTAAACATGACAACTGTGAAAAATATACAGGTATGTGTACAATATTTGGATCTATTTTATTTTTGTTGTCAATAGTTAATACTAGCCTTTTAAGTCATGCTTCATAATATACTCTCTTTAATAGGATTCTACAGTGAATACAGTGCCTAGAAACCAGAAGCAGCAGAGGACTAAGGGAATACCTCTCCCTTCTTTTCCATAAAGAGGATCCACAAAACACTTTTCGCAGATTTTGTCTTGAGAAAGAAGTATACAACAACCAGATTGAGAAAGGGAAGAGAGCTAAGAGAAACCCTCCCATACAATCAGGAAATAATGCCCACTATCATATGGGAGAGAGGAGGGGAGATGGGAGAAAAACACTGAATATTGATGAAATTCACTGCATAATTTATTTCTAAATAATAATTCCCAAAAAAGTCAGAGTTGCACATAATTTAAACAACACTCTATTAATTCTTATTTCTTATGCAGTCCAAAAAATACATAATGGATCACTTGATATCTAAATCATCCCGAAGTGAAATTGGGTATCTCTTAAAACAACTAAGTACTTTAGAAGTAAAATGGTCTTTCACAACAAATAATATTCTATCTAGTATTCCTATCTTAATAAGACATCACATAAACTACTAATAATACAAAGCCCCATCATTTCTAACACACCTACGCATCCAACCCTTACAGAAATGAAGCATGTTTGTGTTTTAGACTTAAATGCTGTGCATCCAACCCAACTCCGAGCCACTGAGGCACTAATCCTGCAAGCTCTTCCTGATTAGAAATTCAGCTGAACTTTGCAAGCATTGCCTACGTAGCCAGGGGAGCGCCAGCCCCAAGAGAAGTTATATTTTGAGATACACAAAATAGCACTTTGAGCGGCACTGAGAGCTACCACCATTCTGCAAGTGTGAAAAGCCATTTTGCAGCAGACTTTCACATTTGGCATTTTAAACATACACAGACAGACACACACACACTTCTCAGGCTATTTTTGGTCTATGATAAATGGATGAAGTTCTACAAATGGATGATGAGAAAGATATATGGCTTTATATTCAAAGTAGCCCAAAATGAGTCCAAATATTTTCATAACTTCTGTACACCACCTGTAAGATGGCACATATACCACACACACTCATGTTCTCTTTACCTTCACTGAAAATAACACGTTAAAGTCAGCATCAGTCTCCTACTTCACAACGCACAGACATAACCTCTTCGGTTCAGGGAGCACTAAAAGTAGAGCCCCAACAGTTGTATGAGGTATTCCCTCAGACAATGAAGCTTCCCAAAAAGCTTTGGATAAGGGTTTCAACCATTAGCCCAGGGCAACCATGTTAGTGCCATTCTGCCTCTGCTTCACTACGCGCAGCAGCAACACTTCAAGGCTACCTCTAGAAGCCTTGGAGAGGCTTCAACAACAGTAGCCACTGCAGTGGCTACCCAAGCCTTTGAGACCTGTGATTAGTTAGGTCATCTTGGTATGTCTGGTTTGGATTTGGCTTTACAGCAGCATAAAATAAAATTGTCACTGTATATTCCTATAAATATATCTGCAAGTACACTGAAGTGTGAAAAAATAAAAATACACATAAAAATGGCAAATAACAATGCAAATTTTGAAACATTTACAGATAGATGAATGTACCATTTTTCAAACAAAAGGCTTATATAAATATACAAAAATAAGCATGTGATTGTGAAATGTGTTCAATTTCCTGTCTTAAGAACACTATAACTCTTAAAGCTTTGAAGTCATGTAAGCTAATGACCCCATCTTATTTCTAAAGGTTTTAACATTCTGCAATATTCAGCAAAAAGTTATTTTGTTAAGAAAAAAATCAACAAGAGAAAATATAACACTTCCAAAGCGTGAGCATATCTTTCAAAATCTAAAGTACTAAAACTACAATTTAATACAGAAGATCAAACAGCAAGAACTATAAAAATTAACAGAAACAATAAAAAAGGTAAAGGACTTCAGAGTACTATTCTTCTATGTTTATTATGGAATCATTTTGACAGCTAACTTTTTTTTATCATAGATGTAGCCTTAAAATTGTGATTTTTTTTTTGTTCTGCTCTTAAGATATTAGGTTCTTGAAAAGCATGCTTCATATAGCTTTAAACAGCATTGTAACTTAGGCTCGGCTATCACGCTTTATAAACACTACATACTGTATTGTGTGTCTGATGCTGCAAGTACAGTCAAATATACATCACGCATGATGAATTAAACACACTTTTTTGAGCGGACATCTATTCTTGCCAAACAATTCAGAAATAATACTAAATAGTTTAAACAGACAGAACTCTGGCCTGAATTCAAGAAATGCAGCAAGATGTTAAAAAAAAAAAAATCTCAACAGAGCTGCCTTTTCCAGACAAAGAGCCTTTTTTTCCCTCTTGGCACAGAGGTTTGGAACCAGAGCCAAGGTGCTACTTATCAGCTGTTTGACATCAGGGGAGGACTGCATGCGTCAGTGGACCCAGTAGGGATCCCTGGCTTATGGCAATGCACCATGTGGTTCTTATCTTATCAGCTTGCAGGGTCTGGCACTTCAACTTCTGCAGTGTGAAAAGAAAAGTTAAAAAAAAAAGGGGGGGGGGGCGGGGCGGAAGGAAGGAAGGTGTGTATATAACTGGGAGGGAGGAGGTCAAAGGGGACTTGTGAGCCAGGTCGGACTGCAGAACAGAGCCCAGATTATACTTTGGCCTACTGTGCTGTGTACAGTCGCAGAAAATCCTAAGGGGGATTTCTCCCACTTTCCCCCTATGATTGTAGGGGAGAGAAACTACTTCTTCTCATTTGGTTTCAGAGAAGGCAGAACAATGCGTGTGTCGGGAGGACAATGCTCCCTTTCACACAGCTGATAGCGGGGGCTGCCAAAGAAATGAGGAATACGATACTCTCATGAAAAAGCTTATCAAGGTAAGCGCGTCCTCCAGGAAATCTCTGAACTGGTGCAGTTTCTTATTGCAAACAAGATTTAAACGGCCCAGATTATTTCTTCAAATGCACAGCTTCAGTAAGATTTATCATAGCAAATTATTCTCGGGCACAAACAGGACTCAGATACAGTATAACTCCGAGCTTAAAACTTGACTGCACAAATGAACCTTTGTATTTAGTAGTAAGAAAAACATTCACCCAGGAAGGCAATCATCAAGCAAAACACCTACTTTCCAAGGTTTATTCCAACTGAAAAATTAATATAATTACTCAGAAAAAAATAAGATCTGTCTTACTCTACTTTTCCTACACAATGTGTATGAATCAGACAGCAAAAGAAAAAGTCACCTCCTTCAGATTAATTTCCTTAAATTAAGCACTATTCTACCTCTAAAGCTGCATCACAAGGTATAAATTACATGGAAAAATGAGAAGCTGCTAAAGTATCTGTGGAAATTAGTGGGTTTGTACCCCTGACCAATCTTTATCATTATTTGCAGGTATTTCCCTACAAAAATCTTTCATCTTATACTGGAGTGAGCCAGACTAACATCAGTACAGAACAAAAGAGACCTGCTCAACGCTTGCACAGAAACCTTGTTTGCTAAGGATTCAGCAGAGCTCCAAGAATGCCTCCTTGCTGTGGACCAGGACTGGGCAGCCTGTCGCAGACTTCTGTTCACTCTAATACAGGTTCCAGTTTTGTTACTTCAAAACACTGTTTTCATAAACTGCATAGTCAAAAATTATGTTTTGCTGCATACAACCATCCTGTGCTTCAAGTTTCATTCGTTGTGTTACGTCAACTTCCTGAACCACAACTGTGTAGTCTGTGGGACAATCGTTCATCTGAAGAGGCAATATGCTTTTATGGTCAAAACGCACTAGCAGAAATGAAGAATTAAATGAAAACACATCCTAAGCCTTTGTCAACATTGCCAATAGGAGAATAAAATCTGCACTGTGAGTTTAGTGTATTCTGGGATATTTTCCAGGACAAGTAGTACATTTTCTTCTCCAAATATGACCTGACTATTTATTAGGTAAATACTAATAATGTATTCTTACATAAAATACAAAACAAAAATTTATGATCAAGGATGCTGACATTTAAAACACTGTCTATAGAGTGAAATACTACATAAGTACTGGTTTGCTATGAAAATCTGAAATTACTACAATGACACTTTTTCTGATTCTGATTTCTTTTTCTGTTTTCTTATTTGTTACTTTATTCTGGTCAAGCGGGTTGTTGCTTTATCAGGTTTAGGAGACAGAAAGAGAGAAAAAGAGAATCAGAAACCTGAAGAGAAACATCACCTTTAGACACTAATCTGCAGCCTAACCTTTACCGATGGATTTCTGCACTTGGATGAAGTTACCGCTGCGCTCGTGTCAAAGGCCTGTGCATTCAGACTGGGATACAGAATCAGTGGCTTGCAGAGCATGCTGTTTCCACTTGAGTTAAATGATAAATATAGAAGCTATTGGCAGTGATCAAAGATCACTTGGTGTGGGAACATGTCACATGACTTACAGAAGGTGGTACATTTCTTAGCTTGTGTGATTTTTCAAGAAACAGTACTCTTTCTACTTCAGTTATAAAACACAATTCACAAACGAACTGTAAGTGTAGTTACAGATCTATGACACACATACATAAACACCGGATGTGATGCTTCATTAGCCAAGAAAAAGACACACATGAAAAAATAATGTGCATCATCTTTAAAGGCAATATCTGACACATTACGTGGCTGCTCAAGCACCAAAAAGGGCCTACCTTGTATATGCATTTTGAAATTCCCCCTCTTCTTCCTCCTTTGTTGTTTTGGAATAAGACAACCATCAAGATCTCAGTGCAAATATACAATACCAAGTCATTTTATTTAAGTGCTAAACTTGAACTTAAGTCATTTACCAATGCTTTGCCAGCTGTTGCTACCACAATTAAGTCATTTTTTTACGTAATTAAATCAGATCAGAGGCTCTACGGAGTATATATACTATGTACTATTCAAGCGTGGCTGTCTTCAAATATGAAAGCTGATTTGTTTTTATAATAATGAAAATTCAAAGCTACATCCAATTAAGTCAATGACCAAAAAGTCATGTTTGGATAACTCTTTGCCCCACTCCTCAAGTCCTGCAGAACCTTGAAGAATGAACCAGATGACACTCCTTGCACACTCTTGTTCAAGTTTTTATTTAAACTGTATTCAAATTCTAATTAATGAAAATGTTATCATGCCTGCTGAAGATTTCATGTCGCAACTGGCACATTCTCACCTACCAAGCTTCTGTTGTTAGTATTGTCATAACTTACAGAGAAAGAAGGACCTCAATTTCCTTTTCAGCTTCAGATTTTAACTTGCTGTCAGACACAAAGAAGTGGGTTTAGGAATTTTGCTGGTTTTGTGTTGAGGTTTATTTTAGGTTTGTGTTCAGATTTTTAGGGGATTTTTTGGCTTTTGTTTTTTTGCATGGAGAAAGAAGAGAAAAGAAAATAAGAGGGGAGGGGGGAAAGGAAAAAGAAAAAGGATATTTTTTTTCTAGAAAATAACAGAAAACTAGAATTCAAGTTATTTATAGGGAAGAGGTTACTGTTCATGATATTCATAGGACAAGTAGTTCCCTCTCTACTCCTATCCCAGAATATGAAACAAGAACAGTTATAATATTTTTTTTTTCTGGAGAGCTCAGTTTGGGGGACTGGAACTCTGGATCCAGACTCTCAATCCACCATGAAGGCAATGCAGCCCTCCAGAGGAAGGCATCTCAGACCTTTCTTACTATGGCTAGATTCCTTTTCAACTGAAGAAATGTACTTCTGCCAATCATAGCCCTATCCCAGAGGAAGAAATTCTGATGACACATTGGCCTAAACACCGCAAAGAATAAAAAAAATCTGGCCCTCTGGTTGAGAGTATGACCTGCCAGAATCACACACATGACATTACTGGAGAGGCACAGTACAGCTAGCAAGTTTGTTCAAACACAGTCAGTCTTTCAACACAACTACTTGTAGCTGCAATCCTTGAAGGAGTAACAAACTTCACAAGGAGGTGGAAGTTCTGGATTAAAACCACTGATTTTTAAACTACACAATTTCAAAATACTCTTTTCAAAGTAGCACCCAAGCTGGCAGAGGAATGATACTTACTTTTTTTTAGGTACAAAACATTGTTTCATTTTTGATTTTAATATAGAACTGTAAAAGATGTTACATTAATTTCTCTGAAATTTTAAACAGACCAAAAATTAGCAAAGATTATTTTATATTCTTTGTTACTGAAACAGAACAAAAATTATAGATGAGTAGCTAGAGCATTCATTTAGATGACAAGTTACATAAGGAGGGTGGGAGTGGAGAGCATTTTATTTACTGAACTACCGAATGTTTTACGCAACAAAGTCAAATTTCAAACTGAAAAAGAGGAACAGTTCTTTGGTAACCAATAACCCGAGAATCAAAAAATTTAAGTTTAATTTCCTAATTCTTGTGTCTGACCATGGACCACTGCTTGACGCTATATACCTTATTTTTGTATCTGTAAAATGGATATAATTCTTTTCATTCAAACTTTACCTCTTTTCTTAGGTTAATATCCCAATCCTTACATACTATTTCTACTTATGTATTTAGTATAATGAAATCAATATGATCTCATCACATCCTTAAAGGTACATCATATTTGTGGTCAGCAAGAAGAAGGACATCTGTTTGTACCCTGCACAGGTTGAACACCCTATTTAGCACAGTATGGCCTTGATCTTAACCACATCTGCTAAAAATACTCTAATAAAAAATAAATAAAAAAACAAACAACACACAAAAAAAACCCCAACCCCCCAAAAAAACCTTTCCATTGATCATCCTTTCATAAGCACTTTTACTGATTCCTTTACTTTTCATGACTCTTTTTTCCAGTGCAAACAGTGGCTGAAATTAAGGCTTCCAACACCCATGTGAGACGGATGAAGTGATCCCCAAACTTCCCTATCTCGTTAAAGAAACTCCATCAAACCTTAAGGCAATACTGCTTTTTTGACATTCTGATGTAATTCCATTCAATAGCTTTATGTATGTAAATAGGAAAGCATTAGGAAACCAAAATTGCACAAAGAATATAAGTCAGAAGGAAAAGAATTATGTGAGCTAAAATGGCCAAAACAAAGGATTAACATACCCCAGCTAATGAAGTGTCATGAGAAAGTTAACAACCCCATATAGTACGAATTGTTATCTTACCCAAAGATAAGATGTGTCCACAGCTAGAAGAATGATTCAGCACAGACTGAAGGAAAAAATTGTTTCCTTAACCGTATGAAATTTCTTAAAATACTCGTTAGCATGAGATCCCTCAAAAGATGATAGCATGAAAGGTATGCACTTGGGCAAACACTATCTCAAAAACCCCTAGAATGTGCTCAAAATATATTAAAAGAACAATGTAAGAAATCAAAATATAAATATGTGGTCTCTTTAATGTAGGTTTGGGGGTGTTTTTTCCTGTTTTAAGTCTTCATTTTTTACCCACAGAGATCTTGGTCAGCTTTGGCAAGACAAACAGCTGTAGGGATGTACAAAAAAAAAAAAAAAGACAAAATTCTTTGTGTATAGAAGGAATTTTGAGTCTATTATGACCATATTGTACTTGTTTTTAAATATCAATTATGTAAAAACATCTAAGATATGGAATAACTGAACGTTTTGCTCTTGCATTCCACCATGGAAAATACTACAGAAGCAGCAGAAGAGAGTCTACTGTGCTATTATTTTAACAAGTCTGACAACATGAAGGTCTGCAGAAAAATAAACTTTAAATAAAGCAACATAAAAAAATGAAGTCTTTTATGCAGACTCAGTAATATCTATATAATCTTATGTTTTTATCTTAATTGAACTAGTAAGACTGCCCCACAAGACATTAGTATGGGAAATTAAGCATATTATAAGGTATATATGGATGCATTGAATCTTCTATTGCTATTTAGACAAAATGTTTATTCCTCCACAAATTCAGAAGAACTGCCTGGACAGGTTACTTTCAAGAAAACACCACCAACATGTTCACAACTATGACCATTGGTTTTAGTTCTAATATGAAATTACAGATTGTCTTAACACCCATTCCTATTTTCTCACAGAGAAATATAGTTTATAAGGTTAAAACCTCAAACTAAACATCTTGCTTCAAGACAATTTTAAAAGGACTGAAAGAGCACTCATACCAAAACCATTAGCTGTTAAGCACTCTGGTAACTCATTTTTTCCACCTTAACAAAATCTCTTCTAAAACAAACAATGCTGTCTTCACCACTGTCAAGTAACAGATACGGTTCCAGACCTACACATTGTACTACCCAACTTTATATTACATGTCCAGATTATACTTTTCTGGAAATTTAGACCCTGTGCACCCTAGACAGTTTGGCAAAAAAAAAAAAAAAAAAAAAAAATCAACTAGACTCTCGCTAGCAACCAAAGTGCTCCAGCAGAACATTCCCTGTCGGCTGCCTTTGCTTGGGCAGTCTTCACAACATCAGGTCAGCTTGGCTGAAGAGATCTGGCCATATTTGTGGGCACTCTTTCATCCCATGCGCTGCCAGCTAACATTCCCCTTCAGGGAAACCTTTCCCCGGACGGCCAAAGCTGATGCAGCACACTGCAGAGGATGCTTATACCCTCTCGGGGGACTGTAGCCATCTGCAGTCAAACTCCACAAAGCTCTATTTCAACTTGTTACTTTTCCACCTCATTGTTCCTCGATATGGAAAACACAATGACATACAGAAAACCATAAACTCTCAAAGAATAGTCTCTAGACATAAACATTCCCTATGCAGAGGGAGAATAACAAACTGTTTGGCATTAGTAAAGCAATTCTATTAATTGCCTTTTATTAATTGCATCAATTAAAGTGCCATTCTGCAAGAGTGATGTCTCTACCTGATTCTTAAAGAGTTCTCAGTGGTTAACTGACCTGGTACCATTTTTCTGCCATTTTTATTTACAGGCTTTTGCTCAGAAGCTCCAGGCTAACTACAGTGCATCATCTACTGTCTTACTGGATGCCCACATTGATAATACCATCGTAATTCAAAATGACACTGAGCTGCCCACTACAGGGGCAAAGTGCAAAGTTAAAATTTACTCATTTACCTTTCTGAAATACACACAGGGATTGTACTGTTCACAGTGATCTCCGGATCGAGAGTTTAAGATTTATCCAGAACACTCATTTCTGCAAGGAGACTGCATCGCCTGTTCATCCCTGGAGAAAGGGGTTTACTGACACAGGTACATACATTAACATTCCCAGTGCTAGTGAACTAGAAAAAGGCTTCAGTTAGTTCATAAACCTGTCAGCAGATTTGCCCGCAAAATCTAACAGTTTTTTTTAAGACTCCCAACTTTTGAGTGGGGAGGCACATGAGATGATGCTTACAGAATAAATTTTTTGCTCAGAGAACATTTTCTATGCTGAAGCCTAGAACTCAGAACCTGCAAACATGTCAGCATGTGTCCAATTTTAAGTATTACTGATTTCAGTAGGCATGTTCACATATCTAAGAAATTTTAAGTGACTCCCACGCACAAATGTCTAGAGGGATCAAAGGGATCAAAATTGTTGTACAAATATGACTTTTCATCTTCAAGTTTTAAAATAAGGAATCTTGCAAGCTTTTTAAAATAGAAAATGTAAGAACTTCACCCAGTGAAATCTAGCCACAGAATTGCAATGTTGTAGCTCTGTACAGGGCTTGCTTGTTTTTAAAGCAGCCTGGCTCTTAAAGGAGAGCAACATTCAGGATTCCACCTGGCTTTGTTTTTCATAAGGTCGGCCCTTCCTCCCAAACTCAGGCAGGGACACTTAATCCAAAGCTGGGCCAAGGGATGGCTGTAGAGATTTTTTTCTCCAAAAGGTATGCCCCCCCTTGCGCTGCAGTACTACCTCTCTGCTTCTCCAGCTAGACAATAAGGCCTTGTCTGCAAGAAGCTTGGAAAGGTGTCAGCCTTCCAGCCTCAATAAAACAAACTAACCCTTAGCCTTTCAGACCTCAAAGTTCTGGTGGTTTCTCTTTGATTTGTGGCTTGTTTTTTTAAGCTGAGTGACAATTAGGTAGAAGTAATCAACACATTTGTCATGCATGTTTCAAGTAGTTACCTGAGGCTCAAGTATCTGTGGTTTATCCAAAAGGATTCCAAGGCAAGCCACAAGTGTTTGTAGCTGGGAACAAACATTTGAAGAGTGTCCAGATGATCCTTTCAAATGTGTTGACAACCTTGAGAAAGTAGCATGTAATGACTCAAGTTGCAGGTCTGATGAGGACAAACTCACACAGAACCGTTCTGGGATACAGACCCTGGTAATTGCTTGGGCCTCTCTGTAAGAACAGTCATGCAAGTGGCAAGACCCAAGGAGCCCCCAAAGGTTCATGCAAACTTTTAATGGATGCTTCAAGCTGGTCACACCCTTCATTTCACATGCCAACTCATTCACCCATTTTAAAGCCACAGCCCTTTACACAGCAGAAAATACACTGTGCTAAGAAATCCTAGGCTGATACAGGAATGCCACATGAAAAAAAAAAGTTAGTCTTGCATGTTAACAAAGGATTTTTTACCATCAAAGCTATTAATATTTTCATGTGAACAATGGGGAGGCAGTTGAATTCAGGCCAAGTACTGCAACAAAAATGCTCAGCAATTCCATAGAAATCAGTGGAAAGTACATGCACAAAATGACAACAGGATTCAACTTCAAACACCCAGGATGTTACACAGAAGACCAAGCTTTAATTTTTAGGTTATTCCTTTTTGAATGTAACACAAAGAATAAAAAGAATCCTCAGAGTGTGAAAATTATAGGACCTATATTTGATTCAAGTTAACATGTCTTTAAAAGACAGCAAAGCAATTCCATAAGCTGATAAATGGTCTGTTACACAAAGGAGAGATTTTTAATTCTTCTGACATTGAAACCCCATCTAACTGCGTGCTTGGTACCATTTTGTCCTTTAGAGGTTATGCCCATTGCTTGCTCTTAAACTAGATTCCATGTTTTCTCTTTCCTTCGCTGTACATATTCTTTTTGTTTCCCCCATTTTCCCCTCCCTCCTTAACAGATAGACATCTATTATTACCTGTTATATGGGGCAAACAGAGCTTGGATACTTGGGAAATGTGAAAAGCACTGACAACAGAGGAACCTGGTAAACTGGGCAAAGCAAACCTACAACTGAGTAGCTCCAGGTGAGGCTAGCCACAGTCTGGCATGGATTCCAACATCTGGAACACTGAGGAACTAGACGAGACATCCAATACTACTCACGTACGTAGTATCTGCTGCCCCATTGGGCTAAAGGGGCATCAAACGAAACATACCAAAGATAACTGTTCATAAATGCAGCTCTATCATGTATTATGAAGTGTATTTCCTGTGAGATCCTAAAAACTCAAAAGATGACAATATGGCCCAATTGTCTGAGATTTATCTTAGCTGATCATCCTCACTGCAACATGATTTAAGAAGCCACAAGCAAGCAATACAACAGAGAACACAGCAAATACAAGAATTTTAAGAGGCTAGTCGAATTAACTGATGTAGTACAAGCAAAGGACAGGTTTTTAGAAGCAGCAAGAAAAGTGATGTACAGTTAACTTTTAACTTTAGCCAAGTTTTATGCTCCTTGCTTTCCCAAGCCCAAAATGTTAACACAACTCATGTACTGCAAACACTATCCTTTATTCAAAACAGCTCAGTTTGAGCCTATGTAATATAAGTAATAACTTTCAATTCCAAGTCTAGGCTGACCCCAGCCTCAAGCACGGAATGAAAAGCTGCTTGTTAAACATAAATAAGTTTACTACATATTAAGCATATGTGCTTAACTATATTAAGACACTTTTAGGCTCCTTTTAATCAACCTTCTCCTACACAAATGTTCCCCCTTGCATAGAAAAAATTATCACCTACAGCATGTTAGGAGACAAAGATTATTCCCAAATAAAACTGTGCTTGATTTTATGCAATTTAATTATTAAGAGACTCTTTCAACACTAAAAATGTACATAAACTTATACTTTGACCTAGTCTATACTTGACACCAATTCTGCTTCAGCTTGCCTTCTTAAGGTCTCATATTAATCATTCCCATGAAACATTACTGATAATGCTTGCACAAAAAGAATAAAAATAGGTTTTGGAAAATAAAATTATCATTAGCATAAAACAGTAAAAAAAATTGTTTCTAACTATTACTGTTGTGTGGATATGCATTTCATGAGTTATGTCGTTAACAGGATAACTAAACAGCTTTATCAAATATAAAGTTGGAGCCCACCTTGGCATCAGTGCTGTTCATGTGTCTGAAAAAAATTACAGTGCAGCAAGATGACCACAGAAGCCACATTCTTAATACAGCCACGATTTCTTTCACTCATTTTTAATATAATAATTATGACCTCTAACTCACATACCCTCAACTTAGTTGTATCACGTTTTCACCTTCACCACAATGTTCAGTCCCCAAATCCAGTAATGACTGTCCTGCAACTGAAAGGCATGAGTATTGTACAGTCTTATAGAAATAACGACACTAAACGCCTATCAAATTTCTTGCACAAGAATGACTTTACAGTAGCGTTCATTTTTGGAATACAGTATTAAAGTTCCTATTACACACAGAAAAGAAAAATTAATATTAAAAGTTCATCCATTTTTACAAAGAATATACCGTGTGCCTGTAGAGTATAGCATGCAAGTACTGCACAACACTATGGATTAGAAGGAAGAAGCACTAAAAAGTTCTTTTGAAAATACTGGCAGTTTCTCTACAAAACGCATTAGTACTTTTCAGCTGACATTTCTAAGCCTCCACAGGTACATCAGTAGTGCATAACAACTGCAGAGAGAATCTGGGAAACTATACATTTTAAATCCTAAATGCATTTTCTGCTCTGATCCAGAGATTCATATTGTTAAATCCACAGTCCCATACAGAAACACAACTAGTCCACACTGCTTGGAAAGAATTGCCAATAGGTCATAAGAAATTGAGCATGAACGCTCTTTAAATAACTATTTAAAACATAAAACAAGATCTCAAATGAAGTTTCCATTTATCAACGCAAAAAAGAGAAACTATATTACAAAGAACTGCATTAAAAACAACATTAAAATAACTTCTGCCGTCACATATTGTCAATATTTGCATTCAGGTCTCTGAGTTCCAGTGTTTCCTCTGCTGTAATTGGCAGCATCAATAGAACCTAAATCAGCAGAAGGAATGCAATTCCCCATAATTTAGGTGTGACTGACGTCAGCAGCTGTTAGAGAAAAGCAGTAACCCTTTGGGCTTTGCTCATGTGAGGAAAAAGCCTTTCAAGTAATATTTAAAATTAAAAGCTGCAGCATTATTTAATTAAAATAATGTGGCTATTTGGCCCTATTCTGGCTATAGTTTGTTAGAAGTTCTCTCCATGAAGCAGTCAGCAGCGTCAGTTCATACGCATCCTTCTTATAGCATAAGGAGAACACAGAAGCATTTAAAACACAATGACATACAAACCTCACAATCAGCAGAAAGATCCAGTATTTTCAAAGTCTTTTGGGAGGGCTGAAATTATTTTCAACTCGTTAACCTGAAACTAGATCCCAAACTGATGATTCTTAATTTTACTCATGTCAGAAAAAGCTTTTTTCAGTTAATTGTAATTTTCACTGTTCAAGACAAGTTTAGCAAATCATTTGCAGCCAGTGAGGACCAGACTTACAGATAAATAGTTCAATTTGTTTCAGAAATGGTAAAATAAAGTATACTTGCCATTTACGGTGAAAAAAACAAAACAACACAAAACCAAAACAACAACAAACAAACAAACAAAAAACCAAAACAAAAAACAAACAAACAAACCACCAATACTGTCAAACTTGACAGTACCTCAAGTACTCAACCAAAGTATTAACAAATTGAATTTTAGCTTCAAGACAGATCTCCATTGGTGAAAATCTGTTTTGCATTTGGTCAAGTTGGAAGGTTTTAAAAAAATCAGAATATGTACATCTACTCTTTTTTTTTTCATTAGTAAGTGCTTAACTAACTCGTCAAAAATGTAACAGAACTTTAGACCACACTAGCATAATGTTATCCTTTTTCAACGCCTGAATCTCAAGATGTGAAACACAAAAACATACATTTGTAAAACACAAGGTTATTGAAATGTGTAAGCAGCAGACCCTCTCTAGCTACTCACTTTATACACTTAATAGTGCTTCGAAGTGAATCCTGCACATACATTAGCTTTCAAAGTTTGTATAGTAGTCAAATCAAAACCTGAAGCACTTCAACAGGTTATCTCCTTAGTAAGTACAAGCTTCAACATTCAACTCAAAGTTTTGCTTTAATTAAAAAAAAAAAAAATAAAAAAGATCACTGTCATCATTCCCTGACTCTCCTCTCCCTCAGAAAACTTTATTAATGCAAATTCCGAAAATAACCATTCTCAGTCAGAATAAAAGCCTGGGAATTGCTACCTAAAGAGCATTAAGTTTTAGACATCAATGAGCATTTAAACCAGGAACTTTGAGTGGAAACCATGATGAAGCTTTAATTATAACATTTTTGTTAATAAAAATAGATTTGCTCTAGAGAACAAAATTCTGTTTCCACTTCTGACATCATTTTCCCATGAGATCTTGAGGAAGTTCTAAAGGCCAAACCACTCAGTAGGAACCAGCAATTCCAGATGTCACGTTCTGGTGCCCATCGGAGACTTCTTCAGCCTGATTGTCAAAAGGGCTAGTTTGACTAAAAAAGGCCCAGAATCTTCAGGAGAGATATTTTAGCACAGAGAAATATAAAATTTGTGGTTACATTTCACAATGACCTGTAAAACGGCCTTTGTGCTAAAAGACTACAGTAATGAGCTTGACCAGAAAAACGTGTATAACAAACCAAGAGACAGTTATGATCTTTACTGCCATTCACTTATTTTTAGAATTTTTTCTTGGAACTCTTTCACATGGAGGAGTGGCTGTTGAATGCCATGATTAATCTATGGTGAATAATTCCATTAGTCAATCAACCAAGTAAGAATATAAAAGCAAAGCAGACTGAGTCTTGTTTTTTCAGTCAGAATGATCAAATAACCTGTTACTTAGTCAGGATGCAAAAATCCCTATCATACTTAGAAGGTTAAAGTTAGTTGATTATTTTATTGCTAGGAATTCGCTGCTTCTTTTTTTTTAAATCATTAGCCTTTTAAAACCTAGAATATTTTGATAAGTAAGCAATGATCAACTGCTGCTGTGTTACAGCACAAATTTATTCTGTAAACAAAGCTGCACACTTCATTCAGACTCTTTAGATACTAAATAAAAACTTTTAAAATACATGTTATTGCCTTATTTAAGGTTATCTTCTCATATGTTTTTTAAAAGCTAACTAAACCCAAACATTTAATAGATATGGATAATAATAAAACAGGAATTGGAACTGCCCAAATTCCTCAAATGTTAGGTTATTTAAGAACACTTAATATAAAAAAATTATTAAAAACATGGAAAGTGTTTTCCCTCTTCACTACTTACATGGCTTACAGAATTCATAACATTGGTATCATTTTTATTTTGAGCAGTTCTAATTGGCTATTAGCTTGGATTTTTTTTTAAACACATGAATACCAAAGCCTGTTACTAATCTGCTAGTTTGTACACTTGTTGACTGAAAGAAGCAACGTTTGTCTAATATGACACATCTGTTATAAACTCTTGAGATTAACATTTAACTGTGAACTGAGAATCAACTGGATTTATATTTTACTCAAATTTCTTTGGCCTAACCAATATTCTTCCAACAACAGAAACTATTCTATTCCATCGTTTCTGTTTTCTTTAATATTAACCTTAGCAGTACATATTGCTAATGGTTGCTACATACGTACCATAAAATAGCAATATATTCAGCAGGTTCATATGAAAGCATCTATAACTATCTCAGCTTCAGTATGTAAACAATATTCCTTATTCTTTCCCTAACCTTTGCTCCAAAGTTATAAGTAAATTGGAAGTGTCACACGGTCACAATTTACAACTGATCTTGCAATGAGCTGCCTATGAATGATCCAAGTATGGATTCAGAGTTAATTTTGGCTCTCTGGAGATGCAGGGTCTGCCTTTGTGGGGCTGCTATTAGATTATGGACAATTTTGGACAGTATTTTGTCTGTGGTCATCTGAAATTAATTTCATGATGCAATGCTGGGGGAGTGAATTGTGGCATCAGTCCCTCAACGAACTGTTTGCACGGAAGTATCACTGAACAGAGGCTGAAAACACGAAGGAAAATTAAATACCATAATACACAGTCACACAGGTGTTACTGTGCAATTATTAGCACCCACGGAAAGTGTCATAGGATCTCTGAAGCCCGTTTCAAGACAGTTCTGGAGCACACTGACAAACCAAGTTGGGAATCCTGAGAAACGCTAGGCAAGCTCTAGCTAGAGAGAAGAAGCTGGGGCTATAACTAGTAGATTAGCCCTTCTCTCTAACAAGCACTGAATTAAGTACGCCAATTTAGTTTTCACAGACGTACATATCATTTAAGCTTTAAAGTATTTCTCTCTGGAAAGTGGTTAAGATTCTCTCCAAAATATCACAAAAAGACAGAATTGCAAACAACTAACCCAACAGGGGAAAGAAAACAGGGAGGTATTTTCATCTGTACATCTAGTGCAGTAACTCTGGAAAACCAAAGGAGCCCAATTACAAACACTTATAGTTATTCCTCTCCAGTTGTAGATTCAACAGCACTAAATGCACTCCAAGTAAAACATAAGCTTACAAAGACTGTGTATCAATATTCTTGTTAGAAAGGCTTAGGAAAACATTGTTTGACATTCTGTTTCTATGTAATAGCACTACTATTTTTTTGTTATAAACTGCAGAACGTATAATACTAAAATTTCAAGAACTTATACAGATGCATCTGTTAGTAAAGAAGGCACTACCTGTAACCTTGCATCAGATTAGATATGCAGTGGTGCCCCTGGCAGTGGCAAACTGCCACTGAGCACATAATTCGCTGCGTAACCTTAGTGGCAATGTCTAGAAGCATTTACAAAGTTATCACAGTATAACCAGAAAAAAAAAAAAAATTACATGAAGGGCATCTATCCTCTACATCTTCACCTATCCTCTACTTCATACTTTAAAGTGGTGCAGGCTATTCTCTTCTTGGTGTTGGTTTGTCAGTGTCTGCTAGGTCATTTTTTCCCTCTTGCAACTATGTGACTCCCACTATCCTTTTAGGAGCCATTAGAATAACTGTTGCTGTAGCAGTAGTATTAGAGACATTACACTGCTCGTAGCAGTCAGATCACTTCTGATAGTTCAACAAAAGGGAAAATATGACCAGGGCTGCAAAAATAACATGAAACATAGAAGATAAACAGAGTATTACCCAAAAGCAGGAGGCTTTAAGATTAGACACATTCTCCTAGTCATCTTTCCAGCCCAACAATCACCACAGTTCTTAGCAGTAGGTGAAGCACAGAAATGAGATATCTAGTATCAAAGTTGTGTGCAGTCCTTGCAGTCCTTCTAGTATCCCAGTAACAGATGGTATTATATCTATACTGCAGGCAGGAATTAAATTATATTTTTTAGTATATTCTTAAAAAAAATATTTTCTGGCTTGGAAATGTTCCCTCAAGGTTTGGGTTGTTTGCTTTTTTTTTTTTTTTTTAAAATAAACTTTCCCTTCTGCTTTTTCATGTGTACACGCAGAAGGTGAGCAAATGAAAATATTACGAAACCTCACGCATAACATCCAAAAGTACTGACATGTATTTTTCATCTGGCTTGTGAAATACCACCTTGTCTACACACTTTCCCATATCCATCATTTGCTTTTTTGTATATTTGATACTGTTGCTAGAAGTTTATGAAATATAGTATTATAAATTAAAACACCAGCAGTGTTCATTTTCAACCAGAACAGTACTTGCAATCGATAAATTGGTGAAAAAGAATGCTGTATAATCCCCTTGGTTATCAGACATTTTGGATTAGGTCAGTTTTAAAATAATAAACTAGGGGGCTTATTTTCACAGCTGGGTTTGCCTTTTATCATCTACCTCGGGAGTGCAGTAGAGCCCCCTGAGAGGCACCTTGCTATAAAGCATTTAACTTTACTCTGGGAGCAAGACTTTCAAAAGGAACAAAACTCCGTGGACTGGACAAACCTGGGGGGGGGGGGGAAGAGAAGTTGCTTCCTTGCCCTAATACAAAAGTACCAATTAATTCTACTGTGCTACTCCTGAACACCACACAATGAACAGTGAATTGTATTCAGAGGATTTATTTTACTGCCAGGTTTTTTTGCCTTTAGCTGAGAAGCAAAACTGGAATAAGGAATTTAAAATTTCTTAGTCAAAGCTGTTGCCATTGTCAAGCTGATAATGCTAATTTGTTTTATTATTACTAACCTGCCAGACCCCAGCTGTTGTCTTAGTAAAAACCTGAGTTTTCCAATAACTAGGAACTGCAGCTGCTCAGAATGGGTCGCCAGGGATTTGAACCACCACAAACATTACTCATCTGGTCCTGGCCTGATCAGACTTCTTTGGCCAAAAGGCAGGGTCAGGCCTGCTTGAGATTCGAGACATACAAATTAAAGGATTTTTTTTCCCCTGATCTTCAGAAACATAATAATTTCTCATTCAGCCTTTGAAAAGTTAACCATGATTCTCACCTAACGTGCATCCAATCTGGCAAGGCCTACTTTTTGTGGATACTCTACACTAATTAGCTTTTGGAAAAAAAAAACAACATGAATTGTAGCTGAACATATCCACTAAGTTACTGTTCCCATCTATCATTCTGTCAGTGCCAAAAACTCAGACCCAAGAAAGTATTATTTATTTCAAATACCTTTACTTAAAACAACTGAGACCCATAAGTATCTACACTATGTATTTGCCAGCTGCATCTAACAGGTGTAACCATAAACATTAGAAAATGCTGCATTCTGATGGGCAAACAGCCAAAGCACTGCTCAATTTAAACATCGCAAACTGGAATTGTTTTTGTTTAAAAAATGCTCTCACATGAAGTACCTTCAACAGAGCCCCAGAACTTATGGGAAATGACTATTTAATGTTTAACATTTCACTGATGTTTATTGTTGTTTTTATTCTCATTTATTAGTTTCAGATTGGAATCCTCGCCAAAAAAACCCTAACTTTCCATTGCTCCAACTCTTATTAACTGTTTCTGTTTGGATTACCGACATCACACATTCTAATTTCTTCCTTTCCTTTCAACAAGTTTCTCTCCAAAAACATAACCAAGCTATCCTGCTCCCTGAGCTCTGCAGCCCTCTACTGCTTGTCTTTCCTCCTCCATATTTTCTTTCCTGTTATTCTGGCTTTAACTCCGAAATACCACTCTCCTCGCATTTTTCTACCATTTCTGCATTGTACAGCACAGTAAACTCTCCTGCAAAGTAGAAGCACTGGCTAATGAGTAATTATCTAACTGGAGAAGTCAACGTGGCTTGTTCAAACTCACTGAACACAGAAGTGTTTTAACCACAGAGACAGTATAAATAGGTATTATCCCTGTGGCTCTTGAGATACACGTACATGCATTGCACATAGCACAGGCTAGAGACCACCCAAAAACCGGGGCCCGTTTCCTGCAGAGGAGTGAGGAAGAGCTCATCCCACAGACAAAACATACTGAGCTGAGTTTAGCAGAGTACAAGCAAACTGGTTCAGAAAACACACACACTTACATACAAAGTTATATGAATGTTTCTTAACCATTGGACTGAAACCTGGCGATTTCAATGCTCAACAGCACGCTAACCCTTAACATTACGCTAAGCTCCTGCTCCCTTACAGACACAGGAGAAAGCAAGCCACGCACTGGCCAAACCAGTTCCAACCAGTTCAGCTGGAGACCCTTTTTTCTCTTCAGCATTACCAGGCTTTCCATGTTCAAAAGCTGCATGACTAGAACTGATACTGTCCTTTGCATCTCCAAGATTTTGAAGTTTGACAGAAGAAATAATAAGTTATTCATTAATCTCCACACAAAAGTAGATGATTTTCAGTGATGGAAGTGACAGGTCAGTCAAGCAAGCAGGCAAGCCACATCTGGTCACAGAGGCAGGGGGAAGAAATGGGTGCAGGGACAGAAATCTCTTTCTGAGTGAAAAAGTTCAAAGGCTTTCCCTTTTGCTAAGTTTATTTGCCTCTCATATTTTTTTAAGCTGAAGTAGAAAAACATGAACAAGCAAACCCTGAAGAGCAAATTTTAAAATCCACCTTTCACTGACCTTGTAGAAACTGAAAGAGAAAAATTTATAAATTCCAAAGCCATTGAATTGCCTCCTGCAAACAGGACCTGAACCCTCTTCAGGCAAAAAATCTGTCAGTCACAAATGAATCAGTGAGGCATGCTTATTAGCAAAGGTTTCTCACTTTAAGTCCCACAGTCTCTACGAGCACTGCCAAAATTTTTAATCCTAGAAAAGCGGATAATTCATCCCATTCAGCTGACCAGCTCTACCTTTCTCCCCCAAAGGAGCTAACACCTTCCCTCTCCCCATAAAGCTAGCTAACCTCTCACTAGGAGATGCCGAGACCATGAATGGAGTTACTCAGCAGTTACTTAGCTCTTTTCTCCTCACACAGAAGACTGACCTTTCCATCCCCCAAGATCTGGCTGTCTCTATGTGTTTTTTCTTTCCCTTTCACTAGCTTTCTCCCCATTGCACCTCACTTGGCCCTGCTTTTGGTCTTTGTATCTTCTGGTGGTCTGCAAATACCTGCCAAAACCTGTCAGTGGTTGCAGTGCTTATAGTTTGGGATGTGTCCACCAGCTTTGCTGCTGAGGGCTAATCACCACTGACACTCATCTTTGGCTTCCTCACAGCTACCAAACCTTGGAACTTTAAAAATATTACTTTTTTTTTGTTTTTTTTTTTTTTTTAAAAAAAAAGACTTTAAATGGGACAAGTGAAAATACTTCTTTTAAATTCACAGAAGTAACTTAGGACCTAGCGAAGCTTCTGGAAAGAAAATGCAGACAGCCAGCATGCATTTATTTCAGCTAAGAGGCTTTTGTAGCCTCTTCTCATCAGTGGCATATGTGTTAATTTTAAAGCCAACAATCCAATGAACCAAACTGCTAAAAGAATTTCAAATAGAGTTACGCCTGCCCACTTGGGCAACAAATGCATAAAAAGCAAAAAACAGCCCTGATTTTTGACCTGTGAAAGCTTTCCTCCCCTCGGCATTCATTTTCCATCACTCTTCCCTCAGCAGGCCAGCCCTGCCCATTCGGTGCTGCTCCCAAGCCCTGGCTCCCAAGTATTTTTTCCTCCCCCATTTCTCCTTCCTTTTTCTGGTTTTTTTTTGTCATCTTGCCCATGGGTGCAGGTGTCACTTCTCAGTCCCCTCTGACACACTGCTTTACACTACCCCATTGAATCAGCGGTCAAGGACATAAATGCTGCCAGCCCTATCAGGGCTGGTGCCACACTCAGGTCACTTAGCTGTCAGCAAGGACAAAGGATGGGGTGGAGCAGCAGTGTGGAGCAGCTAGCGCCCTGCCCCTTGCCTGCTGACAGGCAACGCTGGTACACAGAGCCACTGGCCTCCAACCCGCCATCACTCACTGGAAGCTTTCACTGTGGGCCTTCGCAAAGCGTCTGCAGCCTAAGGCTCACTCACGAGGACAGCCCAGCACCACCACCTCTGCAGCCCATCACAGACATTGGAGGCAGGGAAACCTGAAGCAAAGCACTATTAGAAGATTCCAGGGGTATCCAAAGTGCTCTTTAAGCTTGTTAACAGCACTGCCAGAGGCACCCTAGTATATCCATGTTAGAGTCATGCTAGCACGCTATTCATACATCATGGGCTCAGCAGTTTGCTTCTGAAGTGAATCTCCTCATTTCCCCCACTCACTGCACCTCGGTTCCCATGGCGGAGCAGTCTCAGAGCACATGCATGGAGGCTCCCCTGTAGGCTGAGCTACACAGAAAGATGCACTCCAGGAACTCCAAGGGTATTATAACGCACAGAACTGAAGCAGAGCCAGGCTGAAATAAACCTCACTAAAACACGTAGGATCAATGTTGAATCCTTAGCACAGACTGTTTTCCCCTACAAATCCACCTCTCATCACAGTACTCACCCTCTTTTCCACATCACCTTCCCTGCAACATCCTCTCCACTGTCCCATTTCTGTGAATACTACTACGTACCATCCTGGAAAGTGCCAGACTCACAGGCACTCCTGAGCACTGTGATTCCAGCTCTTCATCAATATATTTGGAAACTTTGCATATCACCAATAGCTTTTGCCTGAAAGAGCACTTTGTCTCTAACACAAAAAGCACTGAAACAATAGCGTGGATGGCGAATGAAAACAAGACTGAAGACAGACTTACCTCTCAAGCTAACAGAATTCCAGTCCATTTGCTCACATGATTTACAAGTCCTGAGAGAGTCACATGCTAGGCACTCCTCTTGGTACCCTGGGTCACACACCAGGAAGGATCATTGCATTTTTAACTAGTTATACTGCAACACACTCACATCCCCTCCAAAACACAGGAATAGTCAAGTCTGTTGACCTGCAGAGTCTGGCACATCACCTTCTCAGGCAGGAAGGACATGCTGCCCTGCAACCTGAAATCAGGGATACAAATGCCACAACATGAGAGTGTCAAGCAGAGGCAAGAAGAATGAACGAACTCTGCATTTGCCCCATTAGACTTATGCAAGTCTGGAAACATCCTGTGCAAGTCCAAGCCACTGCAGGAGTCTAGAGGAGAAAACACCCGGGCTCCACAGTGTTCACACCTTCAGCCCAGTTCCTGTCTGACTGGCCAGATCAGCAGCCTCTCTGCTTTTGTCCTTTAATAACTTCCGGGCTTATGAGCCAATTTCAACTATAACCAACTCAGGACAACAGTTATCCAAGGATAACTACATTCCTGAAAGTTTTATGGCCACTGGCAACTGGATAAGCTGGCATGCCCATGGTTAAAAAAAGCTACAGATTTTCTTTTGCCTGGCCAGGGTTTAGTCAATCAGCATGCTGGCAACCAGTCAACCCACACCATCAGTCATGTCACATCTTCTCCACGTGGAAGAGTATTTGGGAACACAGGCCAAAAGCATCACAGTGGGGAAGAGGTACCTCTAGAGATACTAAGTTCAGAATATTTAATTCAACTCCATGTGAAACAACTTTAGTTTTGCATGATTTCCAAAACTAATGAGCAAATTCAATAATCAATATATGTGCAAATATGCACATGTATGTGAGAAAATATTACATTCTATTCATTTGCAACTAAAAATATTCATCTCTTTCAGGGATTTAATCTGTTTCAGATTACCATAGAATACTTGTATTAATGATCAGTCTGGTAGAAAAGAGGGTTTATCTGTGCCTCCACTGAGAAAAAGGCTGCAGCAATCAGCTAAATCCTTACAACAAACAAGGGCATCTACAGAGGGGGACGGGCCACCAGACAAAAACAGAGGAAAAAAAAAGCTTTATTAGTCCCACTGTTCAGTCTCATGGGGCTGCTTAATCACTTGTCCTCTCACTCAAGAGCCGACCAACACTAACTTTGCCCAGCCAGAGGCTAGCTCAACAGACAATGTGATATATCAGCATCTCTGAAGCACCCCTTCCTCTTCTCTCAACTATTCACTCCTTTCCCCACAAAGTCTTCCCTGTTGTTCTTAGGCACATCAACACGCTCTGTCCTTGGGGAAATGTTTTGCCTTGCCCTCCCTTGAGCTGGCAAGCAGAAGATCTCAGAAACACCAGCATCGACTCTTTCAGCAGCAGTGTTGGCATATCCTGGCTTGAAGTATTTGTCAGGCTGCCCTAAAACATCAAAGCACAAGGTTTCCGTGGTCCAACTGCTGTCTAGCTTTTTTCTTTTCTTATTGGTATTTGTCTTCCCAGAGCTTAATGAACACAAGTAGGCATCACACTTAATTATTACTACTATAACTACTGCTAAATCATTAGGCAATTTATCAAAGTAAAAATAAAATCTACAGTTAATAAATTTTTCAAAGTGGATGACTGGGATAACAGTGTCTGTCTTTATAGTTAAGACTGCCCAACACTTTTCTTTAAAATCATCACTTCATAAATCATCGATTTTAAATAAAAGTTTTCCGTGACTGGTTTTAATTCAGTGGAACTTACACTGAACAGAAAAACAAAAACAGCAAAGAATTATTTCAGAAAACAGTGATAGAAAATGTACAGATTTGCTCACATTCAGTAAACTCTACTCATTTGCACATTTGTCTAATTAGTTCTAATGTCTCACGGGGTTAAAAATAGGAACAGGGATCACAACAGAAGTCAGAGTGATACATAGCTATGCATAAAGACTTCACCAAGTATGGTTAAACTGTAACTAATGGATATTCTTAATTGACTACGCTCAGAACTTCCAACACTTGTCCCAGAAACTTCTTGATGTTCCAACTGCATTAAATATGTTCCCAAAGTGTGGTTAGTCTCAGGAAAAACATCCAGCTCCACAGAAATCATGGTAAAATTGGTAGTTCTGCATTTTATAAGCATGTTATTTAGCCTCACAGCATGGTAGAACATGTTCTCTTTGAAATCCTCACTTTATAATGTTCTGCTCAGCTTCCCCTCACACTCGCTTGGGTTGAGGCTTCACTTCACCACCTTTGTTAACAAACAATGCCACATGCTGCTAATTTAAGAGGCCTCATTTTACAAGCTGTATATCTGACTATTTGTTGCCATGGGAATATAACTAAATTTTGCTGATTCTTCAGTTTTCTTTTTTTTTTTAAAAGGGAAATGTAAGACAAAAACACTATTTCATGCCATCATTTCTCATTCGTGCAATGCCAGAATTCAGAAGTTAGAATACACCAACTTCAGGCTCATCATTCAAACCTAACCCCATTTTCCTGTGCCTACATGGCATCATTATCATCATTAATTACAAGAGCATATACTACGCTATCCTAAGGACTCTCTTAGTGGGCACACAAAGCATACGTTTCTTGTGGAAAGAGACAACCATGCACACTTATTAAATCTCTGTGAAAGTGTGATCTCGACACCCAATGTGCAACAGTTAATGCAAGGGATGTGGAATTACTACTTTCTCTTGATTTTGTTTTTAAACTACATTTAAAGAAAGAAAAAATTAAGATTTCAACATAAATGCAAATCAATCAGATAAGTGCCATAAACAGTTCCCATATATTCCACTGTCTTTTAAAATTATTTTCTTTACAGGTAGTATTGATGTTACACACAGCAGTCCTCCTTCTGTCCGAAAGGTTTATAGCTGTGTGCTTCCAAATTTCTACCGGAAGAAACATCATCTAAAAGCAAGCACGCTGTCTCAGGTGGAGTTTTCAGATCTTGCTAGTAGGGCGGGCACCTGAGCTTTATACCCTTTCAGAATTAGAAAGTACACAACGTACAAAGTATATAAATCACCAAGACTACCTTACAAGTTAAATATCATTATACTACAATGACTTATGTGTGTATTTATTAAAGCATCATTCCCGCAAACTCCTTACAATACTCAATCTGCTTCAAAATCAGCATGTGCAAAATAGACAAGACCTGAAGTCAGACTGAATTAAGTATCTATCCTTTTCAGGTAACCTAACCTCTCTCCTGCCCCCTTCCTAACCCCCCAGCTCCCCAATTAAAAACAGTCTTATGGTGGGAAGAGGCTTAGATAATAACCTAACATTTCCGTGACTATTCTTTCTGCAACAGCTCGCAGAGGAAGAACATTTTGTGCTTACATTTATTTTCATGATAATGGTCAAGTGCAGCCTAGCAGTTTACAGCAAGAACTGCTTTGCCTCGAGAATGGCTTAGAATACCAAACAAAACATGGGCTCCAGAGAAATGGACAGTAAACAAGAACAAACACACATATTTTATACGTTGGTATGTACAAAATATAATGCTGACAAACCTGCATGAGAAAACTAAAGAACATGTGCCCAGCCAGACTCCTTCATCACCACCAATCATTTCAACGTAGTTTAAATCCTATTCAGGCTCTACCATAACTTTTCAGGAAAAAAAAAAAAAGGGCAATTGACAGTAACTGTAGCAATTATTACAACTGAGAACACCATTCTCAGAAACAGATTCTTACTGCTGGTTTTTCCAAAACACAAAATCCACACCTTGGAGGTAGAATTCAACATATGTCTATAGTGCACAAATCTTACATGTGACTATAAGATAACAGAAACAGGTGGGTTGATGGTTCAATTCATCTCAAGAGCGCACGTATCTGCTGTGTGCACAAGTATGTTCACTTACAGCATTGCATCACATTCATTGCTTCACATGAGCACACTCATAAACTCCACTCTTGTATTTTTCCAGCTAACAGCCTAGAGCCTTGTGCAACAAAGCACCTCTGTAACAAATGCCACAGCTGTATTTTTTTTAAATATTCTCAGTGTATGCAAAACAGCAAAGACAGAACTATAATAAAAAGTACCAACATAGTACCAATGTAAGTAACATTACACAGAAGAGCAATTAATAAAACCACCTCATCTGTGGTTAAAACACTGCTGCCAGTGTCCTGTATGTGAGCTACGCAGCACTACTAAAATTCAAAAATGCCTAGCTAGTTAGCTTATATTGTTGGAGCTAAAGGCAGCCTTGGATAACTTAGCTGAGACCAGTATAAGTACACCATTTATCACACAAGAGTTTGTACAGTTTACTTCCTAAAGCAACTTCACATCAGAATCTCTGGATATCAAAAACAACTAATAAACAGCTAAAGTTGCCACAGCAGCATTGACAATGCTTGGCTTAAAAGAACAAAAGAAAACAAGACACAACAAAAACCCCAACACACACACACACTCACTCCCTAACATTACGAGCACCGAACACTTAATATAAATATGTCAGTGTACGTGACACTTCCTGAATGCTCTACTGAATTACTCCAAGAAAAAGTGAGATAACACCAAACTTTAATGTTTCTGTCAGTGCAGTGCTCGCACTAGAGATTATTATAGCGTTAGTAATTAAATACATAAAATTGCAAGATAGAATAATGATTTGTTATCAGTCAACAAAACTCTTGCAAATAACTGTGACCACGGTTACATAAACCACAATCATTAGGAGAGCACACCGCACCTGCTGAAGGTAAAACCAGTGATTTACTGAGAACAGAAAAAGAGAAAAACAGTATTTAGGAGTAGAATCAATTACAACGCACACTGTTTTTTTATTTTGTCTTACTTGGCATTACAGCAAATGTAACAAAAAGGCTTCTCATCAAAACACAAATTATATAAATCCCAGCAAGATAGCTAGCACCATCCTATGAACATCTCCCCATGCCATGCAAAGAGAGGTAAGGTGGTCCCAGTGCATCAGACCTGGAAACAGCCATCAAGGGATTCATCCCAGCTCCTGGGAATCAGGGAAAGCTTCACTATAAACTTCAGTGAGAGTAAGGTACAGCTCACGCTTACTGTAATATTGGTTCCGTGCTTCACTGCTGAAACACACACTGTCTTGACAGCAAATACAAATTCCTGTTAGACTTATAATGCTACACTAATCAATGGCATAAGACATCACATCAGACTGGTCTTAACACAAACAGGAATCTAATTAAAATGGTTATCGGCATAGACCCCAGCAGAGTACAAGATGTTGAGTTGTACTTATTTTTGCAAACATGGATGTCCCTATGGCCTGCCAGTGACACTGTGCACTGCCAAATGGGAAGTAAAGTTTGAAGCTCGAAACTGGCCTTTTGCTTTTCTGCTTGGGAACAGGAAAGGAGTAGCTCCTGGTATGTGATCCAGCTACACACCACCTCGAATACCACACTCACTCTCTTCCAATGGCTGCTTTAAGAACCAGGCAAGCTTTGGATGATTCACATTTAGCTTACCTAGCCAAAAACGACACTAAAAGAAAGACGAGAGAATGCAAAGTGAACCTTATTTATACAGACAAAGGACAGTCTGAAGATTAACATAAAAGATCTATTCAAAATTAAATTACACCACTGGAAACTGAGAACAAGTCCACTGGAATTATTCTGTACATGAGAAGTAGCAGCTCAGAATCAGGATCGCACAGTTCATGAACATGTGTGTTCTTCAGACCTTTCAGATTGAGGCTATTTTATTTTTAACTAGGTCAGACAGTCAGAAAAGGGGGCATAAATTTGTCCATTAGCCATTATGAGGCTAGGAAAAAATGCACTTGGCTAGATAGAGGAGAAAAAGGAAAGAAAAACCAAAAACCCAACACTCACAAGTTTTGTCAAGAAAATTCTCATTATGTGGTTTAAATTAGGACTCTTCTCTCAGACTCAATATTGATAAAAATACAAAAAGAACACGCAACAAAGGGTTAGTAGTTCAGTCTACAAAATCAGTTATGAACCAGAAAGTACATTGAGTGGCACACCATTATTTAAGCATGGGGAAGAATGTAACATTCCTCTCTTGTCATTTGTGTTTTGAAAGTATATTGGATTTTTCTTTTACTTCCTATTTCAGAGTCATAGCATTTCATAACCACACATATTCAAACTTCATGTAACTACATCCGACACAGTGCATAATGCTCTTCTCGGCGAAATAAAAATTCTGATTTTCTTTGCAAGTCGGCTTAGTTCAGCAGGATCAAATTTATAACATTAATAAATCACCAAAACTCAAGATAGCATTTCAAAACAGTGTAATAAAGCCTTAGCTATGTTTTACAAACACATTAATCATGAACAGATTGAATAGGCCCACGGTAAAGTGATCCTTCATTCGCATCCATCAGATTTCCTTTCAATGGTTGATGAAATATTCTTAAAGCAATATTCTACACTATTTCCACCATGCTTTGCCAAAGCTCTTCAGCAGACCTTGGTCTTCGGAAGTAATTTTTCAGACACTTACGTGAAAGCAAAACATAAGTCAATGCATGACATAACACCTTGGGTCCCCCCTTCTGCCGCCACTATCACCGTAAAGGATTCCTGTGGCACTGCTGAATTTTCAAAGCAGAGTGAGCTGCAAATCAGATCTGTGCCTACATTAGCACAGCCTGCCCAGGAGAGGATTTCCAGATCAAAGCAGGTGATTACGAGGACCCAGCATTCATACTTTTAATGGTTTGGTGGGTTTTATTCCAAACTAGGTCTAATCCGGTCCTATGCACCAAACCTGCTTCATTAGGTAGAATTTTGTAGCTCACATCCCAGTTTTGTTTAGTGTGGAAAGAATCCAGTTAATGGATGGATGCTCTGTTGGACCATTTCCTGATGCAAACCAAGAGCTAATGAGAACAATTGAGACTGTCACTTCAAAAGCACACTTCTGACCTGAACACACTAATGTGGACGTTCTCCCAGTCACACTTCTCCACTTAATGTTAAATCTTGATGTCTGCCAAGGAAGAACAATCCAGCAGATGGTGGCTTCAGCAATGGGCAATCTAGTACCCTGTCACCACAAAACAGGCAGAACCGAGCCTCTAATAGGACAATATTGTCAGTGGTTCTGCCTCACCTGGCCATATAAATCTGCCCCAAATGTCTACCCTTCTCTCTGCTTGATCTTACACTTCCTTAGACCTAGGCTGAAACTGCTTCCTCCATGGCCCAATCCTTATCCTTTCTCACTCAACCCATGGCCTGAAATGCTCTTCCTCAGCAACCTTCCCACTGACTTTGTTCCTTTTCTCCTTAAACTAGCTGTAAGTAGAGCAAACATTCAGGGTGCTCTCTCATGCAGGCTTCCTACCAATCTGCACAATCATCTCTCTCTCATTCTTTTAAATCAAAACTGAGGCTCCAGCAGACCTGCACACAGTCCTGAAGTACAGCAATGATGCTGAAAGAACAGATGAGGAAGAGAAGTCAGCCTCTGGCAGACCAGAAAGGAAAAAGGTCTCAAGCTATTCGGGTAACGAAAAACACTGCATGAGTTCAACAGTCAAGGAACAGTATTAAACTTGAATTGAGAGATCATCAGAAGTAAGACATTCAAAAAGTGATCTTAGAAAATACAAGGGGAGAGGGACTCCAGAGCATGAAGTTGCCAGGGACAGAATGAAAATGGTTCTTGGAAAGTACTACACACAATGCAGAAACATAGGAAAAAGTGAGAAAATAGGACAGATGCAAATAATTCATATGGCTACTTTTTTCACTAGAAAAACTTAATATACTATTATGATATTCTTTAACAAAGTGCTTCTCACTAAAATATCACAAAATCTTCAATTTATTGCCAACAAACTTATTGCAGAGCTTGGGCTGGAGGTGGAACACAGCCAAGCTATTGCTCAGTAATATTTAATACATTGTTTAATTGATCGACTTAATGCAAACAAAGTATTAGTGCAATGTATGAAGAAAAGCATAATACATACATTTAAAAAAATTAGTGAAATGTAAAAATAAAATGAACATACACTTTATTTTTGTTCAAACATAGACATTTTTATTCATGTATGTTTTTATATTAATTCTCCTTGAAAAATGAAACTATTACTGCAAACATCACCTCCAACAAATAGATTTATATAAAGAAGGAGGAAAGAAAAATATTTATTTTTATCTGGCTCAGTTATTTTTGTTAGCTGAACCTAACCTAACCTCAACTTTTCACCTGGTGAAAAAGTGGTCCAATGTTTGCTATGGAACCACAAGCAGATATGGATTTTCTTTTCAACAGGTGATTAGGTATTTCTGAAAGCAGACAGTGGTAGTAAGAAACTATTTTGCAGCACTAACTGTCTTTTGCTTTCAGCAAAAACTATAATGGTAAAAACAGGAAAAGGGTTAAACTAGCTCAATTTAATAAGAAATACAAGAAAATGCAATAATAGTTTTCACAGCTGAAGATCTGTGCAAGGGTTCTAAGTCAGGTCTATGAGAAGAAAACACTGTAAGACAACCAGGAAACTGAAACACTCACTGCTAAGTTTAAAAAGCAAAACAGAAACAAACCATTTATTTTTTCAATTTAAAAAATGATCAGAAAACAGAAATCAAAAGTAATTGTTGCTCAGAATATGAATATAAAATCCTTAAAGCAGCGAAGCCCTTTCCCCACAGCGTGGAAAATACTCAAGGTTATAAATATAGGCCAGAAATGCTGAGTTTGACCCACATCAATCTCCTGTTGATTGTAGAGAGTCAAGCTTACAGCATCCCACACATTTACAGACAAACTATGGAAACTGCATTATTTGATGTCCTGCCTGGTAACGCAGTCAATCTGGGCACTGTTCCTTTATAACACTTAAACACCGTGGTCTCAAAGACAGGATGCATGCTGCTCTCTTCCCCTATATCCATTCCTTCCTCCCCACTCTTTAAACATCAATACTTTCAGTAGCCAAAGATATTTTTATAACCTTTTTTGACCCAACCTGTAAGACAACAAAAAAGTATTTAAGGGGATTTCCCTAGATTTGGGAAGATTCCTACCTACTGTCAAAAAGAGAGATCATTCAGTTTCAAGCATCTGTCAAATCTAAGCAATCTGCTGTACAATATTTAATTTCTGTGTAAGAAATTCAGCCGAAATTTTCAGTGATGCCTAAAGCAAATCAGCTGCTCTGTTCCCACTACCCTTCAAAAAAGAATAAATTATGCCTACATTCTCTCATATACCTTCTCCTTCCAAGAACAGGTAGGAGAAAAAAAAAAAAAATAAAGCTGCTCTGGGCTTTAATGTGCCAAAAAAAGTCATCATCATCATCAAGACTGTCAACACAACTCTAAGTGAGCCTCCAGAGCAATAGAACAGTTTTAGGGAGGATTTTTGCTGTTCAGTATATTTCATGATCTCCCCTAAGTCAGAAGTAAACCAATGTCCCAACCAGGGTGCCCATGGGCTTGACAACACAAGCACTGGGACAAGTCCCACACACAGTCTCTTATCAGAAATCAAGGACTCTTTCTACGGTCCCTATTCACCAGAAATCAAGGTCTCTTCTACTACACCTGGAACAAAGATATTAAACATAAAATATTGTAACCAGTTGAAACTATATTAGTAGATACAACATAATCCTGCAAACATGAGTTTGACTTATTTCCCCCCGTCCCCCCCCCCTCACCGCTTCCTGTCCTCAAGTCTGTCATCTGATGAAACGCAGAGATAGTGGCATTCCAACAATGGCTACACGAAGCTCATTTCGTGGTGCTTTAGGATCCATCCAAGAGAAAACTGTTTCAGTGCTTCCCCACACACATACTCTGTATTTCATAGCGCCCTTGAGTAAAAACAGAGGGGACTCCACATAAACCCCAAACTTTTTGAATGACTAGAAAATAACACCACAATTCTGCATTCAGTTCAAGATTTGTCCAGCTGTTCTTGGATCTCCTACGTGATAATGATCAGTCTGAACCTCCAAATTGTCAAGGAATACTATTAAAGGTCTTCATATAACAATAAACAAGCGTACTGCTGAGCCGCAGATGATCAAAGGCTGAAATAATCTTTCTTGTATTTAACTTCTCTTTAAAGATCTTCCTAGCCTTTAACCCAAAACTAAATAAAAAGGCAGTGAAAGCCTACAGGTCTAGTCTGCACCAGCACTGGTCCTTCTCAAAGAAAAGGCTGCCAAACAACTAGGGTAAGCAAAGTGCACTTACACGCTTAACATCTACAGCTGCAATTCCCTAACGGGCTTCCAGGGTACAAACCTGAGCCCGTGCTGTTTTGAAGTGTGTGGAAGCAAACAACCATTCCCTGTTTTAAGCTAGACCTCTGCTTGTAAAACCTTCATTTTTCCAAAATCCTGTAACATTCTATTCTTCCCTGAAAGATGACCGTTTTTACGCAGCCCGACAAAAGATTTGTCCATATATGGACAACCCCGCAGACAACAAATGGCTCTTTTCCCAGTCTATTATCAAGCCAGGAAATTAGACTGCCTGAGGTACGCTGCCTTACTTACTCGGTTCAGAGCGGAGAGAGGAAACATTCATGAGTTCGTCAATCACCCAGTTTCACACGAAGGTGAACGGATGCTTTTCCTTTACAGCTTTAGCAGCAATCACCACCACCAATTATATAGAAGATTAAAGTCCTCACATAGCCCTGTGAGATAACAGAGTGCTCATGATGACAGTCAAAGTTACAGGGCAGACAGCTGTGTCCCCTAGGGCTTGGCAGAGGGTAGAAAAAAGCTAAAATAATATTTTTTGTAAAAAATAATAATAAAAAAAAAATCACACATCAATAAATTCAGCAACACTGAAAGAGGGGAAACAGGAGGAAAGCAAAATCCCTTGCCTGTTTTTCAGTAAAGCCTCAGACATTTCCTTGCCATTGCTAATATATAAATCCAGTTTTAATATTTAAATCCAGTTCTATATAAACCTGAAGTCTGAAGAACGCTATCGGTATGAAACACTTTGCCCTCTGATACGCAGGTGTCTGTAAAGCTCTTTTGCCTTTCGACACTCAACTTGCGGTTGAACTCACTTTCTTTAGTAAGAAAACATATATATGATGACTCTATACTCTGAATAGCTCTGAAAAACAGATTCAAGGTCCAAAGAGGTTAACATTTCTTAAATTGCCAAGAAATGCCATCCTCCTTTCACACTGGAAATCCTGCAAAGAAACCCCTCTCACAGAGTCAGCTCAGCTGCCTAGAAATTTAGTGGCAGGCCAGTCTTTGCCTTTTTAAGCGGCAACAAAGGAAACGATTAAGGAAGCATTAAAACCTAAGTGCACCATAAAAGGCATCTACCAGAAAACTAGCTGCTATTTTCAATAAAGAACATGCCTTATTTACACGACAAAAAAACACCATAGTCCCTATATCCTCCTAACATATAGAGAAAAAGAAAGTATCACAAGAAATATTACCAAAGGTTGGTATTTCAGCTCCTCAGACTGGCAGAATTTCTTTCAGAAACTGGAGTAGGTGGGACTGTGTCTCCTCAATGGAAAAACATGAACTGATGTGTCATAATCTATTTTTGTTTTGTTGGGGTTTAAGTCTTCCTCTTCTGCCAGAAAATTCATTATTGCCCCTTCCATTTTCTTGATGTCCCAATTGTCTTTCCAGCTATGTTTATTTTCTGATTGGCAAGGAAACTATGAAATTCTATCTTGTTTCTTTTATATGCTTTCTTGCTCTCTTCCGTTTTCCTCCTATTAACACATCCTGCGCACGTTAATCTTTCAAAGTACACTTCGCAGTGGAATCAAGCAGCCCTTTATGCTGCCAGCATTAGTCGAGACAACAAATAGCTGTAAGATGGCTGCTTAAAGCAGTCACATAATTGTAACTACTAGATATCCATTCCTGATATTGCTCAAAAAGATTATGGGTATCTACAAAACTACCGATCTCATTCATTTGACAGCTTCTCTCCTTTGGTAAAGCTGTCAACACAGGGGCAGGTGTTTGGTCTTTCAGAGAAAAGTCTCTTCTGAAATGGAGTTGTTATGGGATCAAAAACAAACCAAAAAAAACTATCTTCCTGAAAATAACTGCAACTACTGTGGTAGGAATCAATTAACAAAACATATGAGAAGTTTTGGAAGGAGGAAAGGCCACTGAAAGCTCTCTCACCCTTTCAGCAAATAGCCCTAATAGGGGAGGCAAAGCCGTCATCTCATCCCACCGGAAATCCCATCTCTGTATTTTAAGAGGATATGAACAGATCAGGTTATGTTGTCAAAAATACTGTTACCAGCACTCAGCAGTACTCTATTTCCTTCCCTAGCTTCCACCAGCTGCCCACCTTCTACATGAAGGATACATGGCGATTTCACGAAGGTACAATACATTAGTACAGAAAAATGTATTTACCATAAATCTAAATCTAAAACATGCATAACTTAAAATCAGCAAGGGAAGGGAGCAGGTGACTAAGCGAAACTACAACAGCTCTGGCAGTTCACAGTTTCACAACAGCATTTAAAAGCAGTATTGCCCTTCCTCCTTTTGATCACTAAATCAGTCAGACGAAGGGTTACTTTACTGCACAGCACAGTAGTCCACTTCAAAATGCCACAGCACTGAAAAATAACTGCTGTCTACAACAACCACTGTCTACATACAATTATGTGAATACCAAAAGAAAAGCTGTAGAATGGTAAATTAGTTTACACTCGTATTTTGGACTCCAGGCTCCCAACCATAACCAACAGCACTGTAACCTCACCACAGCCTCAGAAACAGCAACTACCATTTCTTTTCACAAAGCCTGCAGATTTTCAAAGATGTCACAAGCCCATCTGTTGTCAAAGGAAAGTCTCTGTAACTTTTAAAAAAGAGTCAGAAAATTTAAGATAATTCAAATCAAATGTAGCAAGTGCCTGAGTATGAACTATTGCTGTGAGGTGAGCTGAGCTGAAAGGGTAAAGGGTCTTAAATATGCTGTAAACCAGACACTCATTTCCTGAAATACAGCAGCATCTTGCTTTCCACTTTCGAGAGAGAAAAACTCAGTTAAATATAATGAACTAAACATACTCAGATGTCAAATATTCTGGTTTGGGCAGATCCATTGTGCTTCCTTCAAAACCTGAAGTTAATTAAATGAATTATCCAAATCATTATCCTAGCAGCTTTGGAGTGTGTTTGTTAGGAAGCTCTGATGGTCTGTTTCCACAAGTGTCCCCCGCCCCCCCCCCCCAAAAAAAAAAAAAAATTATGTTGACAGACATTCAGCCCTGAACATTGCACAACTGGCTGAAAGGCAAGCAGGGAGTTGCCTGTCCGCAGCATCCGATCAGGAGAACCATCTCTGTGCTCTAATATTCCAGCTGCTACAGGATCAGCATTGTCCTTAACTCATTTTTATACTTGCCAAAAACACTGGGCAAATAAAAAGTCTGTTTCAAGTCCAAAATGGAACTTATGATTCAGAAATACACCTCTAGTGTGTTTTATGAATGGCACCCCTTTGTACAACAGCTATTTCATGTTTTGTTTTCTTAAAGACTTCCATAAAAACATCACAATCCTTTCATAAGCAAAACATGAGCCGCCATCCCCACCCCCTCAAGCTGCAGGCCAGGAGGGAAAAAGGGCCTATTTTTTATCATGGGGGAGGTGGTGAAGGGAAGGTGTTTTCCATTTTCTGTCAGACATGCACATAAGTAGAAATCAGCAGCAAAGCTGTGCCGAAGTTTCATTAGAAAAACCCATCACCGCTTGCAATTCCCTCCTTTCCCTTGATTTCCATTTTCTTTATAAACACAAAATGCAGTTCATGCCCTTGAGCTTGTGCCAATGTACGATTTTACAGAAAGGCCATGTGAAAAACTTAGTGGTTCAATAGGATTTGAATGCTCAGAAAAAACAGATAAGACAATGACGGTTGTTTCAGATGAGATTGCTATGAAGTAGGAACTGAGCTCACCAACATCTGAAAAAAGCAAGCTTTCACCAGTTTGACATACTTTATTCATTAGTTCAGACCACCCTGACAGTGTCCATCCAAGTTCATTTTCCTGAAATCTGAAGCTAAACCAGTCTTCATTTAATTCACAAATGTGTTTAGAGACACATCACCCCACTTAAAAGAAAAAAAGTCTATTTAAAAAAAAACACAAAATCTATGTACCATTCTCATCTGCGAATCCAACTCTTGTTTAGAGAGTTTTATTGGGATTTGAGTTGCAAATACATCTTTGGCCTGAAAAAAACGATGACCATAAACAGAAATATCTTCAAGCTGTTACAAAAACAGACTTTGTTTTATTTTACAAAATCATTTTATCCTACCGTTTTTAAACCACTTGTAGAAGTTTTCTTCAGCAAGATTTATGCAGAGTTAAGCATATAAAAACCCAACCATTGAGTCTTCTGCCCTACAGCACACAGAAAGAACAACTGTCTGTCGAGTTACCATTCCCTTCCTATCAAGCCTGCCACAAGGTTCAGCCAGTGGCTTGCAAACTTCCTTGAGATCATGGGCTATAAAACAGCACAAGGAATTACACATAACATAAATAATTACCAGCACTTTTAATAATACAGAGCCATCAGAGCACTGTTATGACCAACAAAGAGGGAAACCTTTGCAAGCAGTCATTTGTGCTCCCGTATCTGCATACATAAGTAACTGATAAAGTGCCTAAAAAGTTCTACAGAACAACATCACAACATCACCGCAGCAGGTCTGGCTGAATTATGAAAACATCTTTGTGAGCAAAGTATCTGTACACAGGAGTGAAACTTTTTGCTTTACTATTTTTTTTATTGGCTGTATGCTTTCCCACCCCCTATACAACCATTGCCTTAAATACAGCAAAAGTCAGCTTAAGTTACTAAGTACCAAACCTGTCTTCTACTCCACTTCTATGATCCCCAACAAAATTAAGGATAAACAAGAGTAACTAAGGGAAGACTCTTTCCTTTGTAGTGTTCTTGAAGATTTTCTGGTCACAAATTCGTTACACATAATTATTCACTCTACAAATTATCACTAAGGTAAATTTCTGTGTTGTATTCTAACAACTGTTCCCAGATAAAAACGTTTGGACACCTCAAGCATTCAGACCAACCACTTGTATAACATGGAGCTCATGTTCTTACATATATTGCCATAACTTACTTTTTCTGAAGTCAACACAGAGGAAGCCACATCAAAAATTAGCAAGACAGTCATCATTTTCCAGAAGCCAAAAACTAATATTCAGAAGTCATCACTGAACATTTCTGTTTTGAATCTTTGAAAAAATGCACAGCATTTTTGCAAGTGATGAAATGCAATGTGTTTCTACTTCAGCTTAAATGAGTTTTTAGACAAAATAGTTGAAATAGTGTATAATACAGCAAAGTCGTCTGGTCAAACATATACTGTTGCAGCAGACAGGATCAAGGTGACAGTTTCAACTTAGTGCATTTTAGTTTCCAAGCCAGACTGAGAGGAAACAATGCATCTTCATCAGAAAATATACTACTGACAGGAGTGATACGCATTAGATAAACATTTAATCTATTTGAGGAATTTATCTATCAAGTCCATCCAGCTTTATGCATCTAGCCCCTCTTGCTGTATCAGTTATATTGATTCCCTGTTTTAGCATAGTCTGCAGAGGAAGACATTAGAAGTTTTGTTGAAATCAGATTTGGCTGCACTGTATTTCAAAATATTCTGTAAAATACTCTTCATGAATAAAAACTTCCAACAGTGCTTTGAGGGACTGATGTCAGAAATCAGATTCATAAAGCATGAGCAACCCATTACAACAAAAAGATCAAATGATAGGAGTAAATATCATGGTAACCAAAACCAATGACAAATCTTGCATTAAACAGAGCAAAGCTGCAATTTTGTTCTGTTTCCAGGAAACACAAATGCATTACATCAGTTGAGATGCACTTCCCATCACAATGACTCGATTGCAGAGTCCCTTGGTAAATTACACTTGAGAAGGAAAAAGCTACTGAAAACATCATTGACCTCTCCCAGAAGTCATGTATCTCTGCCTTGTGCATAAACACTAAAAATTTTAGGAATCCAAAGAAATTAGCGCCATCATTAATAGAACCTCAGTGCTACCGAGGGAACTAATAAAGATGCAATAACAGAAACCCAACAAATCTTTAGCAGGTCAAAGAAACAAGATGTGCAATTGTCTTACTTGCTTTTCAGCTACAAAATTTGTCCCAAAACAAACACATTTTGACCTTATGACTAACTGCAATCAATTTGACCAAACAATACATCAGATGAGTTCATGAAAACCAGCAGCTAGGAAGACCACAAAGACATGAACGAGCCGCCGCTAAAAGAGAAGTTCTGCCCACCTTATGATATAGCAGAGGTTCCAGGGAGCACGAAGGCTAGGCAGAAAGAAATGGCTGGAGGAAGCAAAGAGAGAAGACAAAGCAGTAGGAACATCTAGACTTCAGATCTAATGCCCACTGAATTGCTTGCTGTTTAGAGGTTATTGCTCTTTGTCTTACTTAATTTGAATTGCTCTGTCACAGGTGCAGAGTTGAGCAGATTCCCAGTGTTTCAGCAGAAAAACCATGCAAGCAAAGTAGCTGAAAATATGAAGACATATTAAATCGGAGAGCAGCACTTTGGGTGGTACCCAAATTATGCATTGCTCAAAAAAAAAAGTAAGTAGTACGGCAGTAAGATGACAGTATTTGTATTACAGTGTTTTACCAAAAATAATTCATAAATACACAGCTATTTTTTTTAGAACAGCATTATTACCAAACAAGTGTGGGACAGAAATAAACTGCTAGAAAAATAAATAAATAAATCACAAACCTGAATTCAAAAGGTTTACTGATCTGTGCATCACCTGATCGGTTGATAAAACTCAAGGACCAAACCTTCACATACAGATTTTGACAGCCTGACAATACAAAAAACACCAAGAAGTAAAGGACCACATATAACCTCCAGCAGTACAGTATAGGAAGTCACTGTTATCCATGATTCTGCATGTAAATGACAGTGTGCATGCTGAATAGCAACATAGGAAGGTATCAGCAACCATCATTTAGACTGAAGATACATTACAGTCACTGTACGATTTTAAACATGTTCACCTATTTCTCCTTATTTTCACCCTTTACTGATACTCCTCCCAAAAAACAATAATAATTTTGAAGTTCAAGAGCTCTTTAAGTAGTTCCACAAAGATTTCCCAACTGAAGTAAAGATGCAGATTTGAGTTATGAAAACATCCACCAAAAAAAAAAAAAAAAAAAAAATCACATCACCGAACTGCCATTCTCCCTCAGTATAGCTTAACACGTCACTCTTTAAGCAACATCACTGACTGCACAACAATTAGCCATGGCCAGAACTTATCAGTAAATACAAAGGACAAAGAAACTATGTTTGAAACTCAGAGCATACGACAGTGTTGCTACAGTAGCTGAATTCGCATTAAAAGGTGAAGTAAAACAGCTGCAAATTCTAATGCTCAAGATTGATAAATTAGGCAGAAAATGGTAAATGCCCAGAAAACTATGAATTGCAAATACAGTCTAGAAGCACCTGAAGGACATCTTCTCTTATCTTTCATCTTTTTTCTCCCCTCAGTCTTATTGATGCTGGCGAGGTAAGTTTGTCATCTTTATCGTTCTTACCATTTCTCAACAAATACAACGTTACTTGCCAAAACAGTAATTCTTCCCTCAGTGACAATGTATCTTAGAAAAGTGGCAGCAGCAGAAGCAGGTCTAATCAAAACTGATCATTACCTTACTTCATGGTTTTAATACAAGCACATTTAAACTGGTTTCACTGTTGGCCTTGAAGAGAACGATGCACCATTATGTTTTTCATTCAAAGCTCCTCAATTCCGTGTCTGGCAGCTGTTTACAGAAAACAATAACCACAACAACAAATGAAGCTACAGCAATGTTCTCCTTGGATCATTAAGGCACTGTCATCTGGCAGATGGATCCTCAGATTAAAAGACAGGTCATGAAGTCTTATTGTGGCTCTGCCATTTTTCTACTTAGTAGCCACTCATCTAATTTGAAATAGTTTCCCCAGCTGCTTGGAAACATGACAGAGGTGCCCATGCTGTCTAAGGTTTAGACAATCTCCTGGTTTAGGAAACTTCCAGGTTTGTTGTGAGAACTAGTCACTGCTCACTCAGCACTTGGGGGGTGGTGGTACTGGATATCATTATTTCAGGTTATCTCCAATCACTGACATACACAAAACTAGTGGATATTCTTGTACTTCCATCTAATCCCTTTCGCGTTCTTCAATAATATGCAGGTGACAAGAATCTATTACTGCCCCATAGTACAAGAAAAAATATTTCACGCCCACAAAACTTTCATGCAACCACCACCAGTAGAAAAGCTCACCAGACAACTAGCAATTCCATGCACTGTGGAGGGTCTTCACTACAGAATTAGAAGAATCCAGGTTTTGCTAAGAAAAAAAGAGAAGATACCAAGTAACACTTCCTGTCATCAACATAATGCACATTCTGGGCTGGGTAAAGTACTGGGCAAGCAAAGCAAAAGTCCTGGGGCGGGGGAACAAAACAAAAACACCAACTGAGGATGCAAGTACAGACCCTCATAAAGCTGACTTCCAAGATGGCAAAATCTACGTCACATAAATAATGCTATTTCCCCATCTCTGAAGGACCCTTCCACCTTAACACATTTCAAACACGCACTTCCAACTTATTTTCAGAAGTCATGAACCCTTTAAGGCATGTATCTTCTCCCTTTTTAATCCTGGTCTGTTTTAATTGAGAGCAGCTCCTCAATCTAGATCACCATGGGGCCACACGAATGTGCCTGCACAAGGGAGGGGTACGCATGTATAGGAAAGAACAGCCTTAAGGAGGAAAAATTAGGCCATTTCTTTAAACAGGAGGGTTAGCTTATGTGCACTTCAAGTGACCATGAAACTATGGTGTAACTGTATCAAGTACAGTCACGCAGATCTAAGATGAGCTGCTGATGAAAGGGGTTATCCTCCCATCGGCTCCCAGCAACATGCTGATGTGGCTTGTTTTCCCAACAGCACTGGTGATCCTCTGAATCCCACAGTGATCTTATTCAGGAAGTTAACCAGCAGAAAACTTACCCTCCACCAGAGAGAGTCAAGAGGCACCTACCATCTCAGCTCCCTGGAATGTCTTGCTTTGGGGTCAGACGTGTTCCAGCATTAACAGACAGAAAGGGGAAGGAAGCAAGTAGGTGTAGTAGTTTATGCCCTCATTGCTCCTAACAGCCTCTTGCAACCTGCTTCCAGAGGTTACCAGCACATAAGTAGGACCTGAGGTCACTTTGCAGTTTGTTCCTCAGTCACAGAAGCCTACAGCTCAATATATTAGCAGAAATTCACCTCTGCAGGCATCACAGGTTAGGAAGCCAGACAATGTGCTTGAGCCTTTCTTGTGCTACCTCTGCTGAGATGGTAGTGACTTCGAGCAGAGAAGCATAGGTTAGATCTCTCAGCTGCCACTAGTAAGCTTGTCAGACCTCATCTCTGAGCAGTCTAAAACGTACCAAAATAGCATTAGTTTAAGACAATATAAAAGTCTTTATACAGACTTTCCAGTCAGTTTGAGAGCTCAGTTTTACATTTCAAACTGAAGTTCAGCACAGCACATTTCTATATTTGAACAAAGCTTAAGTCACTTGCCACTTACCAACTTAAGTTTTAGCAAAAGGATTTCAATATTCCAATATTGCTCAATATAACTGCGTAACTGTTCTCGTGCTCTCTTTTCAATTTTGATATATATAGCAGATTTCAACTTCCTTACCATGCTTCCCTTCATCTCCATAAACACCAAAAGAATTATTGTCAAACAAAACCTCCTTTCACAAGTGGTTGGGAAAAAGTGTTTCTTGGCACAGCAGAGGGGCTAGTTGCTTTGATTCAAACACAAGTTGTTAAAACAAGGTGTTGCAAGGTGCTAAGTGAGTAGTTCAACATGTTTTTTAAAAAAGGTATGCACAGCTGAATGAACAAAAACAACAGCCAAATCAGAAGGTAACAACTGCAACATCATCTTGTAAGCAAGAATCAAGGCTTGTCATGGACAAGTAAGAGGTCACCATCAGCAAAGTAACCAGCCACAGCGATGTTAGCTATACTCACATATCCATGGCTAGAGACAGCCAAGACAATTCATGTTAAGAGAGACAGAGAAGGGGCACGCGCTCTACATGTAGCCAGATTTATGCTTTAATAAACTGTTAGAAAAAAACAGGAACAAGGTGGATAAGTTATTAAACTACAAATAAAGCTTTTAAAAAAAAAAAACAAAACCAAAACAAAACACCACGCAGTGTAGAAAAGTAAAACTTTCAGAGTGACCTAGTAAAATAATGGTAAAAGACATGGCCAGCTGGCATACACAGGAGATTGTCAAATCTCTTAGCCGATTGGTGAAGATAACATTAAGCTACAAAAAGTGAAGAAATAAATTAAAAGGTTATCTGTAAGTACATTCATAAAGTACATAAGATTCACCAGGCACTGTTTATGTTGTTACTAAAGAGAGGAAAAAAATTATAGTTAAGCAGAAAGCATTTGTGACATTAAAAACAACCCTCACTTAAAAAAACTGCACTCTTACACTTCAATGAAATCTTACAGTTCAGTGAAAAGATTTCTTCAAGATTTGATGACCTGCTGAGAGATATTTACATACCAAGTCTTTCATCTACCCCAAAAGAAACCTCTCAGAGTTTATAAATAGCTTTCCCTATAAGGATGAACATTTTATTCTGCTGTAATTGCATTCTTCTGAGCAATAAAAATATTTAACTTCTCTTACCATTCCAATCGTCTTTTTCTGCTTCTGATTTCTGTCCCTTCAATACTACTGCCATGGATGGATAAGCATCCATCATTTTTCATTAACATAAGATATGTGATATCACCACACACACTTCATTCATCCTTGTCAACTGACAAACTTTGTGTCTTCTCATTCTCCTGTGAACACTCATTTACAAATTTTAGCCGCAACTTTTAAGAAGCCTCCCAAAGCAGCAAGTTGAGGAAACAAAGACAGACAAGCTAAATAATTCCAGAGTCAGGCAGCGAGCCATGTCCTCTAGCAATGATCCCTTATTCGCTGGACACATCCCTGACTCATGACTTTGTAGAACCCGTGGTTCATTCACTAGGAGAACTCGGTCTGTAGAAACAAGGTCTGCCTTAGTGCCACAAACAGTATAAACATTCCCCTGCTGGTCCATATGGCTGCGTCCCTATACAAGTAAATAAAACAGCCCAGATCCTGTTCTCTAGCCAGAAAGTAAAGGGGCATAACACAGCTTGTGTCCACAAAGCTAAACTCTGCTCCTTACACAAGGTCAGAAGAGACAAGTACCATTCCCACTACCTTTTGGGAACGGCCCCCCTTTGCTTTCTCCCAATGCACATGCAGGCAGTTAGGCATCAGTTCAAACTGGACCAAGGAATATACTAAAAATTAAGCAGAATGGACAGGGCTAGAGCTTGAGCCCACGCTCGCTCTGTTAGTGCTTAGTTCACAAGTATAAGCACTGCATATAGCTCCAACAAAAGTCCAAAAAGGCTTTGAAAGAAACAGGCAATCTACAAGCACATTCCTACCCACAAACAGCCTATGAAAGTTTCTACAACACGCCAGATGATCCTGTTCTCTCTACGACCACAAGAGCTAAGCCAGAAGTTGTAAGGGGAATGCACTGTTCTATAAACATTGGCGACTGCAGGTCACCCATACTCTTTGAGCTCTTGAAAGCTCTTCTCAAATTGACACCTCTAATCCCAAGACCCTCTTGCATTCATAATCATGAACTGAAGGCCACAGAACTACATTTAAGACTCAAGACTCATGAAAAAGCAACTTCTCAAGGGTAGTTGTCTTGGGAGTCTTTACTGGTGAAAACTTTTGAATTTTGAAGAAAGAGGAACAGTGAGACACTTCCACACAAAAGCGATTTGTTCACAAGCGTGAGACACGGGAGCCTGGCATGATGAAACCTGAGCATACTGGCTAAGACAGTGCCTGTTTTGAGAACAGATTAGTTCAGTTTCCTGTTACATCAAACAGTAACTTTCATCAGTCCTACGTTTGCTTAAAATAAAAAGGCAAGCAAAAAAAATATCTACTGACATCACACTTAGGGCTGGGCAGACAGTGGCAGATTAGGAAATACAATGAGTCACTGCAAACACAGAACACATAGCAAGAGTTTGCAAACTGCCATGCAAAATTTAGTCTTACCAAAAAAAAAAAAAAAATAGACAATACAGCCAAAGTGAACCACACCAGAAGAAGAGTAACAGTAGCATAGTGCCTTCACACAACCAAAGCAGTCGGGGAAAATATGAACATTGTAAAAAGGACAGGGTAAGACACAGGACCACTGCAGGAAGGAACAAAATCAACACAATTCAGCAATCAAGAAGGAAATATCAGCTAAAATAAGCTGATGGGTGGACAAGGAGGAAATAATATTAAGCCGAAAATACAGATACAACTGAAAGAAAGAGAAAGCCACGCAAAGAAAGCACAGCCAACAGAGCTATGTTCCAAGAAAGAATTCACTCTGGAGAAGTTGCCAAGGTCTCTGTATATGCAAGAAAGAAAACCAAAATATAAACATTAAAAAAAAACAGTGTAAGTAAAAGAATGAGTTATCATAAACTTAACTGCTATGTGTGAGGGAAAAAAATCATTAGTGAAAGACTAAGGCACGTAACTTTTTTTTTTTTTTTTTAAGAATAAGTCAAAGACCATTAGAAGAGAGGGTAGTAGCTCTACCCAGTTTGAAAGTAAATAAAATAAGACACTATGGAAGACATACAACGGGAAATAAAAATCAGGCAGTGAAGAAAACCACAAAAGAATAAACAGGGTGCACGCTTAGCCACAACAACTCAGGATACACATCTTATTCTCTGAACCAGAACACCCCAATGTTGTAGAAATGCTACTAAAGTATCCAGGGCAAAAAAAGTGGCATCTTTCCTGCCAGTTAGGAAATTTCCTCACAGTGTGAAGCAAAGTAAACAGTATTATTAAGGTGAACGTGGCCATGCCTGTCAGCAGCTAGATATATCTGCTATTTTGGGTACGCATGGATCAGAAGGATTGGGGATGTGAGGTTTCTGTACAAAGTTGTTAGAACTTTGGATGCAAAAGTTTTCTTTCCTTTAGGAATTATTTGTGGTTTGACATGAGAGGATTTCTTTTTGATGCAACTGGAAGGGTAAGAGGAAGGAAGAATGTTGGAATTATGAACAGCTGAATAAACTTTGTTAAGAGAAATACAGTTCAGCTGCACAGGAGTGTGTTGATAAGGCACAAACAAGGAATCAGATCAATAAGTGCTAATGAAAGCATTAAATCTTCACAGTTTCCAGAGGGAAGGTGGATTAACTGGTGTCAGATCCTGACAATCTCTTCTTTGGGTCCCAACATCAAAGAAGGTGAGATTACTACTGCTGCTTCTATGTTGAGGTTTTTTATTATTATTTTAATTAGAAACCACTAAAATGAGTATGAGTTCTCTAAAGGCAGTGAGTAACACCCAAAAGCCTTCTCTTTTGGTATTCTTGAGCCAGAACTACTTTGGAAAGCCTTCAAGTGATACAGAGACTCCAATTCTAGCCCTACTGAGCTGTAAGATTTGGCATCTCTTAATGATGTGACATTTTACTGTTAAAAATCTCACTCACACTGACTAAAACGTACTATCAACGTATTTTTCAAAAGCATATGAAATTTGGAAACACATTTTTTTTTTTCTTCTTTATGCCACCTATGACAAGGTGTTTAGGAGCTGAGAATTAAGAATGCTTCCTGCGGCGATAGATCACTGGGCAGAAGATACATAAAAAGAACTCCGAAATAAAGGAGTTCCTTGTAAATATGTAAATGATACACTTTTTTGAACTAATTCATACTCTTCCCAAGTTTTTTTCCCCCTAAGAACATAATTAGCATCCTTCTAAGACGAAATAAAGCATTCTCAGTGTGCACTAACAGTAAAGATTAATTCATCAATTTACCATAAAAATTTAGAACTTGTTAGACAGATTGTCCTTCTGCCCTGCAAAAACAAACACACCACGAGCATTTTGGAATGTTCATTTGTTAATAAAGTCACAATTGCAAGTCTGTTACCTGCCTTTTGAACTGTCTTATTCAAGTGTGAAACACATCAATACGCTGTCTGGCATAGCAGAAGCCAAAGTCTTCTATAAACATCAGGCAGGCTGGTTCCTCCCACACTAATTATGACAGCTTGATAAGAAGTGATGATGAAACCACAGAAATACTCTGCTTTCTCACAAGCTTCTAAAAAGTGGACTAGGGAGAGCGGGGGGCAGGAGCCTACCTCCCAGGATGAAAGAAAGAAAAAAATAGCATCATTTAATAGAAGAGGTCAAAGCTGAGGCTTGATTCAAACAGTTGCCACTTTCAACCACATCAACTTGTCACATCCCACAAGATAAGCGAGGCTGAGCTGTGAGGGCCTTCAGATGGCAAAGGAACCAAGTACTGCAAGGAGCTGTCAATCAGTAGGTGGCACTCTTCAAACTCTGACAGTGGGAAGCCAAGTACCAGCACAACTGAGCACACATCACATAGCAGTCTGGATCTTCAGCAGAAATATCAACAAGAAATATGGGACAATTTTAACCACAAATTACACCCACGGGGAATGGAATGGCTTCATTTCAATAATATATTCAGCAATTCTTGTATGTAATCTCTGAAGTTGCTAAGAATTACAATTTTTGAGTGCTATAAATATTTTGGATGAACACCACTGTATACTAGTGTACTAAAACAGTATCTTAAGAAATTACCCATTACACCTGCAGAATACTTTGAGTGCAGCTTTGTAGCTAATTATGTATATGTAAATCAAACTCATGAATGATAAAAAAAATTTTTTAACATAACAAAACATAGCATAATTATTTAGGTTTTGCCACAGCTGTTCTTCAAAGCTGGGCAGTAAATTTGTGACAATAAATAGAATATATAACCACATCTTTTGAAACAATATATGAATAGTTATTTTTGTGATATTTACTGGTGATGTGGCGCATGCACCGAAAGATTCAATTGTTTCTAGTTCAAATCAATACAAGGTATAACAAAAATGAAAACATTGCTCCATAAAACAAGCGTCAAATTTTCCGTTCCTGCAAATAGTGCTTCTTCATTTAACAATCATAGACTTTTTTTGTATTTTAAATACAGATTGAAATCAATACATGTTACTGCTCATTTGATAAAACAGTAAAGGAAGAGCAGATTTAGTAATAAAGTTTGAGTATAGGTACTTGTAATTGAAACAGCCAGCAGAGGGAGTGTAAAAACAAAACAAAAAACCCCAAACAACCATTTTTCTTTATATATTTTTATTTACTTATGATCTTAGCTTTCTTTTAGAATTATAATAGTGCCAAAATTTGAAAAAACTATAATATTGTAAAAAAACATTGAGTTTTAAAGTATTAAACATAATGACTTGAAACTACAATACTTTTTAAAGGAGCATTAAAAAATTTAGCTCATATTAGTCTCACCAAACCAAAATACGATTTTAATCACAGACAAGGTTAGCATCTACCAACAAGCTGCATAAGCCATTTCCAAGTTATAAATCCACACTTACAGACTCTCATTCTTATTTTCTGAATCTAAAACTAAGTTCATGATTTGAGAATACTGAGAGAATGTTAGGTATAATCTCTTTGTATTAGAGAACAGCACAAAATCTTAAAACTGAACAAAAGGTACTGTTGTACTGATCTGTACAACAGATGACTTAAAAGCAAGTAAGCCAAGTCTACGCCCTAGATCATTAGTGGAAATGAGTGTTTATATGACTGTTTCAAAATCAAGTCACTAAGTCATGTATATGGTGAAATAAAAACTCATCTTTACGCTTTCATGTTTTCACCATGACCAGCTGATGAGCGTGCCTTAAACATGAGCAAAAGGAAGAAGGACACGAATGGGGTGATTGGAGCCGCCGGTCTTGTGTTAGAATCGGCCATCCTCCTCGCAGAAGTGACAAAAAAAGATACCATCTCCCAATTCACCTACACTACCCCACCGTGCATAACCACACCTTCCACAGTCCATCTTACACCAGGAACAAGCTTACTGAGTTAACAGTGAGGGCGTTATCTCCCTTCTCAAGGCCTATGAGCGCTAGGTACCCCCAAGTCATCAGGTAAACGTGGGCAGCAGAGCTGAGGAGTCAAAGGGACAGAGGATTAGTTATTTCAAATGCAAACTGCATGCTTTATAGATAACCATTTGTAAAACACCCAACTGGGACAAACAAGCCCTCCTTCGCTGTTAACTTCTTGCCCACACAGTTTCCATCCCCTTCCCACGCCATTCCCTGCTGTCTGTCTCATGTATTTGTCCATTATCCCTCTAAATAGAATGGCAGTGCTTCAGGACAGGATGTATGGTGCTCCTATACATTAATGCAAAATGTGGTATTATGAAACACCAGTCCTGATGGGAGCCACTAAATGACATCACTTATCATCATAACTATACACCGTTTTAGTGACAATTTTGCTTTCAATTAATGCAGAGCCAGAATCCCTGGGGTGAAAACCAGTTCCATTTTCTACATCAGCATCTAAAGTTTAAGGGTGATTTAATTGTAAAACCAAGCCCTGTCCACCTTTACACATGGGATTCATTGCTGAAGATCAGTATTTGGCTTACAAAACCCTGATTGCAAGTAATGAATACACAGACGAGGCAAAAAAAAAAAAAAAAGGGAGTCAAGCCAAGATTAACTTTCTCATTAGCGCAGGTAACAGGAATACTTTTAACTTTACTTAAACCTTAATTGCTGTTGTCTTACACAACTATGGATCTTACTACATCTACTCTTTCTCAGAGTACTACTCAACTGGAAAGTGCAGGATAACCTTGCTGCATCCTACACACACACAAAAAAAAAAAAAGCCAGATAAAAGGTAACTCTGTATAAAATAACAATACACTGATAATACTCTGAGAAGCAGAAAGCCCCCACACTGTAAAACACTCATACCTGTGAGTAGACTCATAGGACACAGATGAAATATGCTATACATGTGCAGCGTGAGAGACCTTGAGCGTAGAAGGAACATGGGATGCTCCCCTGAAGGTAAGACATTTCACAGAAACCTGGAATACCTGGCAGCTTGCAGTATCTTAAATGTGGTGGAACTCCACTGGAGAATTGATCCAAGATGTTAGATACTGAAAGTTTCTCAAAACACTATATGTTATGCACCAATTTACAGATTTCAAACAGTTAAGAACAACAACACACACCACACAAAGTTCACATAAGCTTCTGCAGTCCAGTGCTTTATTAGCAATCTTAAAAACAAAAATAGCCAGATATGGCACAAACTGAGTATTACAGAACCTAAAATTTTACTAATATCAATAAATTTCTAACAAAATCCTAACTGGAGAGAATGCAAGTCAAAAATGCCCATAAGAGAAAGCACATGTCTCTAGCTATTTCATTGTTTTCCAGTCTTGAGGATTCTGTTAGGTCGCTTTTAAATCTCTCTTCCAAAAGAGCTCACCTCAATTCTCTTCCCTACAGGACTCCTCAGTTCCCCTGTAAAAATATTTAGACTTTTTTGTCTTTACAGTCAGTGTACGTATGTATATATGTATGATTTAGGATCTAAAATACAATTCAGGAAACAAGAGCTATGAGATGCAGCACATTATCTTCATTATTCTACATGACCTCATCCTCTTCAAAACAATAATAGCCTTCCGGCTGCACTGTAACCAGGACTGTGCACAGCACTCCAAACAGTTGGACAAGTGCTCTTTGCAGTAGCTGCACTGCAACTGAACAGTATCTCGTTTGACTTCCCTCCACTCCTTTTTTCAGCCTGGTTTCCTAAGGAAATCAGACTTATGCAATAACTCGGCAAGGGAGGGAAGTGTACGCGTATGTATATACGGACACACGTGGATGTCTGTCCGTCTGACCTCACTAATACCTTTTGAGCCCATTGGCCAGTTTCAATCACATTCAAAAGAGGAGTAGAAATATCAGACATTTAGGTTCTTGAAAGTTTCATGAGAGCAGTCTGAAGAGCACAGAGAAGTGTCTCCACAGAGAGAGGCTGCATGTCTTCTTAGACGTCAGTAAACTCGCAGGGGAAAGAACCGTTCTGCTCCTTTCCTGCCTGCAGGAAAATCTTCTGCCAGAGGTCACCATCAGTCAGAGACTACCACGTTTCTTGTGTTCAAGTGTTCATAAAATAGCTTAAGTTGAATTCACCACTGCTTTTGAAATGGTGTTTTGAACAGAGCTGATGTTTTCCGTGTCATCTTTTTCTTGGTCTAGCATAGGAGAGAATTGCCCTACATGACACACATTCACTGGCTCGGTCCCTTGCTCCCAAGACCACTTATATTAAAACATCAGAGTTCTACCACACACATGACAGCATTCTACCCCTTCTCAAACACAGAGAATACAAAACTGCAAGAGTTTAAGATTCCCTTCAGGCCTCAAAACGAAACAAGTATGTGGCTCTGTAACATAATCAACTATTGAATAAAGTTTCAAAAAGACAATGCAGCAAATATACAGTCGTATTTATTCACCTCTACCGTAGAACAGAAATAAGTACTGCCACGCTTGCAGGCTACTGTGCTAAAGACAGCTGTAAGCCAATAAGACAAATAATGAGGTTTCAGCTAACATCTCTATAGTTCTTCTCGCATCCCAGCAAAATACATACATACATGAACTACATACTGTTCACCTGTATCCAAAAAGCCAGCTAACAGAAGTATGCTAACAGATTAAAATGCAAGTTTAGCAACACTTTAAGGCATAAATCCATAATTTAAGAAATCGTCACAAAAAGAAGAAAAAAAAACAAAACAAAACAAAAAAAAAAAGATAACCACAGCTGATTGCAGTCACCCTAACTAACCATCAAAACGTCAGGCGAGCAAAAAAAAGTTTCTGATAAAAAAAAAAAAAAAAGGATGTATTTCAGCCCTGATACACTCTCCGCTTGGAAATTCACTAATCCCACGAGCAAACAACCCCAGCACATTTCCCGGCGGAGCGCTGGAGCTGAGGGGCTGGCGGGAGGGCACGGGCAGCCCGACCCCGGGAGGCTTCAGCCCTAAGCCCCGGCCGCTCCGGGGACGCCGCAGCCCCGGGGGCGCTCACCCGGCGGGGCGCGGTGTATCAGCGAACCCCCTCGGAGCGGGGAAGGCGGCGGCAGGCTCGGGGAGAGACACCCCAGAGGGAGCCGGGCCGCGTCCCTACGAACGGGGAGCTTCTGCCATGCGAAACCCTCCCCCCTCTCGCAACCCGCCTCAGCGGCTCGGGCCGGCCAACGGCCCCCGCTGCCGCCGGGCTCCCCGGTCCGGCGCCGGGAGGGCACTCGCCGAGCCCCGCATCGAGCGGCCGCTCCCGCCCCACTCCCGCCTCCCGGCGCGGGGCGAGCGCGGCCCCGTGCCCTTCCCCGGCGTTCGGGCTCCGCCGGCAGCGGCAGAGGCTCGCTGCGGAGCGCCCTTCAGGGAGCGCCTCCATGTCCCCCTTGTTCCCCCCTCCCCGCCAGCCGGTCACGGGCCCCGCTGCAGCGCCAGCCCCCCGCAGCCAGCAGCACATGTTTCCTCTCCGGCTTCTCGCCCGCCTCGCGATGAGCCACGGCCGGGGAAGGAGGCACCCCGTACCAAAGCCGGATCACAGCCACGGAATTTGCAGGCGTGTGGCAGATGTGACAGGGGACGCAGAAAGAAGCGACACATTTTGCCCTTTTCAGGCCGCCGCCGCCGCTTTTCTGTCAACTGCCGGTACAATAATGCTTCCTCACTGCTACTTCAGGTATGCAGGAGTGAAAGTCTCCATTCCCCTACGTATCATTCCTGAGCAAATTAAGCATACACCAAGTGAAAGGCTGACACACACACACGTAGGCTTGTCTGATCCCGACACGATGCCGAAATCCCCCAGGCGCTAACAGCCGCTCCCACAAAGGGCACTCGGTTACATCGAGCATCCCCTTTGTCCCTGCATCCTCAATACACACCCGGCCGCTCCTCCATGCGTCCACGCACGCCCCATGTATACGGCCCCTTTGTGTCTTCGCCTCCCCCTCACTCACAAAGAAATGCCCTTTCCTCAAGGCATGCACCCAGCCTCGGACACGGCCCTTCGCCTCCCCCCGACACACGCGCGACCCGCCGCTGGGACCAGCGCTCCGGTACCTACTTGTGTTCAAGAAACAATCCGTAAACCTCCTAAAGCAGCTTGCAGAATTAGATCCATCTTCCATGTCTGGCCCTAGGAGCACGGGAGACGAGAACGAGAAGAAGGCGCCTCTCTGCCGCTGCTGCCGCCTAGGAGTCCTGTTCCAGCCGGGGCCGTCGCCTCCCCGGATCCCGTCGCCGCGGGCTGCTGCTGCGGCTGCTGCAGCACCGAGGGAATTGCAGGACCACGGGCGAGAGGCGGCTGGGGAGAAGAGGAGCCGGGAGTGGTGCTGCCGGGGGCCGCCGGCTGCGGAACGGAGCAGCAAGCCCTGGATGGAGGAAGAACAGAAGAGTCTCCTCCTGCCGCTGCCGCCTGGATGGGCGATCAAGTGAGCTGCTGCTGCTGCTCCGCCAACATCTCTTCCTCCTCCTCCTGCCGCTCTCGCTACCTCTCCTCCTCCTTCCCTCCCTTGGAGACTTGTGAGGTTAAAGGAAGACGAGGAGGGGAAACGAGGAGGCGGCGGCAATAAGTAAAAAGAAGATGGAGAAGCGGAGGAAAAGGAGGGGATTGGAGCGAGGAAAGGAGCCGCTGCCGCTCTGGGGACGATGCTGGCGGAGGCGGCGGAGGAGGCTGTCCCTGCAGCGCGGCTCCTGCTACTGCTGGTGGTGGTTAGGCGGAGAAAGAGGGAGCTGCAGGCAGCCGAGCCGCCTCCAGGAGCGGGGGGAGGAGGAGGAGACCCGCCGCTGCCTCCACCTCCGCCGCTCTGGCCACGGGAGTGGAGCGGGAGGCTGCCGGCGCCGCGCTTTTCCCCGGGTGCTGCAGCCAGGGGGGCCGAGGGGCGGGATAAGAGCCGCTTCTCCGGGTTGGACATGCTGCCGCTCTTCCCTCCCTTTCGCGGTAGTTTAAGGCAGGACGTCTACGAGAGATACCGAAGTACAGCGAAAGAGAAAGCCGAAAAAGGACGGAGCCAAACGAGGGGCAACGGCGGTTCGGTCCTTCGTTCCCTCCAGCAACCCCCGGGCAGTATTTCCTCCGCACCCCGGCTCCCCGCCCTCATAAAATCCTCACATTCCCGTTCCCCCTTTAGGCCGGAGGGGACAGGGCGCTACCGAGCGCCAAGCGGTACCGATCCCCCTTTAAAGTCCGGTTTTCCTCATGCTCCCACCTCGCATTCAAAGCAAGAAAACGGCAACAATCTGTATTTTCTTCGAGCAAGGCAAATATTGCCCTGTACGTGCGTGCGCGTCTGGAAAGAGGCAGATAAAATCACTGCAGTGCCGCTTCCGACACGAGCCCCGGCCGCCAGAAAACGCCCACTGGCGGGGCCGGCCCTCCCCGGGCTGCCGCCCGCCCTGCCCCTCATGACCAGGCGCGCACACAGAGGAGCTACGGCACAGCGGCTACCGAAAGGGAACGCAGGGAGAGGGAGAGACACGAGAAGAAGATCCTCCCTATGAGGCCTCATTATTTTAAACAGATATTTCTAGCCACCGAGATCAAAAGGCAGACGCCCTGCGGCGCCTGGGATGAAGATGCCAGAGAGCTGCCCCTCCGCTTCTGTGGGGCATCAAACCCCCGTCCCTATACAGAGATGCACAGTCCCACCCCGACGCCCCGCATCACAAGTGTTTGCTCCAGCCCCACTCTTCCCCACCCACCCCAGTCTGTACCCGGCACACCTGCAGCCACCTACCCCTCAGCTCCAGCCGTCCAAGCCGTCCGGCTCCCCGAGGGGCTACCTCAGACCCTGGCCTCAGGTGCGGCGTCGCTCCGGGGACGCCACTGGCCTTGCTCCACGGGCACAGGCGCCGCTGTTCACCAGCAGAGCCTGTCGTGCTGGCCAGCTGCCATCCCAACTCCGTGGCGGGGTCCCCGGGCAGGCGGGTCCCGCCCCGCAGCGCCCAGGCGGCCGCGCTCCCCTCGAAGGAGCGTCCCGCCACCGCCGCCGGCCCCTCGGCCGACGCCTCGCAACCCCACCCCGCCCCGACAGCCCGGCCCGCAGCCCGCCCGGCACGGCGCCCCGGCGGGCCGGCGCTACGGCGTCCCTCAGCGTGGCCGCCGCCGCGGGAACGCCCGGCCAAGGGAAGCCCGAGGGCAGGCTCGGAACGGCGCGGGGCCGAGGGCTGCGCTGGAAGCCCCCGCTTCACGTATTTCGTTTTCGCCCCGAACTCGCCCTGCCCTGGGCGCCAGCCGCCGCCGGAAGGCGGGCGAGGAGGTCCAAGTCTACCAGAGTTTACCTCCGGCAGCGGGAAGCCGCTCCGGCATCTCCAGCCGCCCGCGGGGCTTCTCTCAGCATGGTCTCCCCCAGCCGCGGCGCTTCCTTCGGGCCGGGCCGGGCCGAGCGGGACGCGGCCGTTGGGGAGCCGTTGCCCCGCGCCGCCTGTCAGCCTTAACGGAGCCCCAGGGCAGCGAGCAGCCCGCCGCCGCCCTCGCCTCCCGGGACAGCGTCTCCCCTCAGCTCCGTTAACCGTCGAGAATCGTTCGTGACTCGTGCGGCTGGTACAGCCCGTGGCGCCCCTGCCCTCGCCCTGAGGCGGCGGCGCGCACCTGGCCGGGGGCCCCGCTGCCCTCGCCTCCCCTCGCCCGGCGGGCGGCTGCCGGGCAGCGGGGCTCTTCTCGCCCTCCGAGGGGCCGCTGAAGCGCAGAGCCTACTGCCCGAGCGCCGGGCTGGCAGCACCCAGCTCCCTCCGGGGCAGCCTCGGTGCCAACCACCAGCCCAAGGGGAACCTCCCGGGGCTCCGCGGCGGGGCTGGGCCGGCCCGCGCCGCAGTGCCACCCCGCCTCGGCAGGACGTCCCGGCCGAGGCTTCCTCTCCTGAAATACCTGGACGAGGCGGAGGGAACCGCGCTCCTCAGGTTCCCCAAGCGCTCCCGCCCGCCAGCGGGTGGAGAAGCGGCCGCCGCGGCGGTGCCCGCCCGGCCGGGGCTGCCGCCGTGCTCCTGCCGGCAGGTTTTGTTGCGTTGCGGCGGGGACCGGCACCTGGGCGGCGGGGACAGGGCGGCCCGGGCGCTGCCCTGCTCGGCGGGGCCGGGAGCGGGCACCGCGGAAACCGTTGTAGGTATTCGAGGAAAAGATGTTTCTTTTGCTGTTGCCAGCGGGGCACCCGAAACGCGGGTGATTCGGTTTTCCTCCTCTGTCTTCCGGAGAGCAAACCTCCGCGGCGTCTGGTGGGACTCCCGGTGCTGCGTTAGCGGGGCTGCCATCGCAGGTGTCTGCCGCCATCCTCATCGAACTACCGCAATCTTCCTATTTCCGTTCAAAATTAGGCTGTTCTCTTTCGAATTTCGACTCCTGCTTTGAAAACAATATAAACTTACGCTTTTGGGTTTTATTTTAAATCATTCAAGTATTTTAGATGTATCATTTCAGGAGTTCTAATGCCAGGAGTTCTAATGGTGTGTTCTAACTCCACACACCAACTCCAGTCATAGTTAGAGTCTTTGTGCGTCACTGTGAATCTGGAAGACTGCAAAATAAGGTGTTCCTCTAAAAATTATAACGCTTTCAAATTGAAATGTGTTTTCAGCTAGTTAAATGTTCTGTAGCAGTGGGAAACAATCCACAGAGTTTGCAAAAGGTTTAAAATGCTAAAACAGATCAAAGACTCTTATTTCAAAGGAAAAAAAAAAAAAACACAAACGAACCTCTACAAAACATAACAAAAAACTCAGAGAGAGCAGGTTTTACTAAACTGTTTTCATCTGCATGGTTCTTAAAACCTGCTGTTGCCTAAAAATCCTGAACTAAAATACAGAAAACAGCATCTGCTTCTGTGATCCATTTTACTTTAGTATATTTTACTTCACCAAAACAGTCTAATAACTTCAATTTCATACATCTATTTGTGCGAGGTGCTTTTATTTCTTTAAGTCCAACCATTATTTACCTAACATTACATGTAGAGCCTTTCTCTCATAACTGCAGCAGGATGACTAAAGATCCAGCAAATATTTAAATTCTCTGAGAAAAAGCTTAGCTAATGGAAACAAAACTTTAGTGAATTGTGTTTTGTTGTAGCAGCCTATTTGCGTAGCAATTAACAACTTATTAGAAAATCTCTTTTACTAAAATGTTTAAATTGAAAGAGATAATCAGACTGAAATGACTGACAAAAAGCAAGAGCTATTCACCTGGAAAAATTAAAAGTGCTCCTTTAGACAGATTAGTCCCAAATTGTTCTGTCAGTATCGAAGGTAAATTACTGAAACTTTACATCGTCGAAATGTAATTGTAGAAATCTTGTTTCACTATGCTAATCTATGATAAATTCCTCAGTTGTCGTTCATCCAAACTACGGTTGTTCATATATCACTGCCTGAAACTGGATATCTGTGTATTTATACAAGGAATGTGAATTGTGCCTGTGTAAATATCTATGTGTACGTTCAGCAAACCAGGCAAAATACATTTTGATTTGTAAGAAATCATCAGATATTCTAGACAAGCAGCTTTCAGGTTAAGGGTTATTTACAAACTGTTCATTTGATTATTATTCATTAGCCATTGGCCATTCATACCTGATTGTCCACCTGCTTCTTGGCTGGGCAAGCAAAAGCAATCACAGAAGAAAAGTTAGACAACAGTGAAAATTAATTTTCAAGCTCTGTGCATATATATTTGTAAAATACACGGATTTGCAGACAAGTCAAATATGCTTGGTGGCCATCTCAGTACCTGGCGATAAATTAGTGATGAATCACGTTCGCTCGTTCCCCAATGCATCTGTCAATCTGGGTTTTCACTGCTCACTCAGCTCATGACAGTTTCCATTGCCACCAAGCGGTGATGTCACTGGTGCTACTGTGGTACTAACCATATGCCCATGTCATTTACTGTAAAAGTCTCACCTACTCCAATAGGAATTTTTGATGTAAAACAGTGAGGTTTGCTACATCATCCCAAAAAAGGATTTTAAAAACTCTGAAACACAAAGAAATTCAAATTAAAATACTCTGATGCATCCACTTGCATCAGGTCCAAGGGTTCTGGTATGAATGCACTGCATCAGTGCAATGATGAGCAGAAGTCTTTGGTTGTATTTGCACAGGTAAATGTGATTTCACAAGAGTTCAGGAGTCACGAGTGCCCACTGAAGCCATCAGAAGGTCTAGCGTGCATCGTACTTACAGGAACAGGCCTGGTCTGAAAGCAGCAAAGAAGACTGGCAAGAATTTGGCAATATTAATCAAAATACTTGAAGGAAAACATTGTGAGGGGAAAGTAAAATCAAGTTATAACAATTTATTAAATACAGTTTAAAACCAAACACCTGTTATTTCCCAGTCCTGCCTGCTACGTTTTAAGAATTACAGTGATTCATCTTTTATCTGGTCCCACTCCTTTGCCTGGTAAATCCTCTTACCTCGCTCATCATCCTTATATCCTAAGAGTCCTCTCTATGATGTATGATCAATTCCTTGAAAAAAATAAGGAATAAGACAGATTATGGGGAAAGGGAGTTTGGAGAAATATAGGACAATGGCAGTAGAGGAGCTGACAGCACCAGACACCTGAATGGGTGAGGCAGGAGCAGGCATAATGAAATACAGAGAAGGGAACCTGCTGGAAAGATGGGGCAGGAGGAGCAAAAGGATAAATGCAGGTAAAATGCAAGCTCTAGAGCTGAGTAAATACAGCCACAAATTAAATCCTGTGTGTAAAAGTCCTGTGCAAGTTAATAAAAATAATTGATTTTTTTTTCTAGGGATTTTCTGCTAAATGATTTTACAGGATATAGTAATTATTACCCAGCTACTGAATTGCTAACACAAATTAGAAACCTACAGAGAAGACATTGTTTCCTAAAGCCTTATCCTATAAACCTTTAGAGTAATTTATAGAGAACCCTATTTCATAAGGGATTCTTTTTACAAAGGATTATTCTCAAACACTGTACACATGCAAGGAGTAAATTTGTTTAAAGGGCATGTATCAGCCATTTTCTCTGATTCCCACAAACACTCATGCAAGCCACCTCTTTTCCACAAGAACATTAACTGCAACTGCTGATAACATGCAACCATACGCTAGCAGCCATCTTGAAAGTGGTTTTGGGAACTACCTAGTCGAGACACAGAAGAAATAATGAGAGATCCAAAATGAAGTGCAATTCACTCAGCAAATCAAAACAACACTTCTTTTTTTAAGAAGTCCAGGTTTGTTCAGAGACAACTGACATACAGAAAAAGAAAAAAAAAAAGTAAACATATTGTTTGCTTTCAGTAGGTTGTTCAGCTCTGCTTATGTCACTTCACTTTCTGCTCTGCAAGGTGACAGCTGAAAGGTTATGTGGCTGGAACTATAGATAATAAAAGTTTCTCTAGAAGTGCTATGCTATGTGATGTATGACGGTGGGTACATTAATAAAGCTGTGAAGACCATGTCTTTTCCTGGCAATTTTTTCCTTTTAGAAACACACAAAACTATGCAAAGTTTTCAGTATTATTTTTCAGGAAAAAATTGCAATTCTTTATGGAAAGAAGATACCTCATGTGCAAGGGCAGGAATTCTTTAATCTCAAGATTTTCAGGTAGACATATTGCTGCATATTTTGTTGTAATAAAAAGCAAAATACATTTAATTTTAAAAGGGAAAAAAAAAGCTAGTGCCAAGGTACAAAAGGAAATATTTACAATAATTGTACTCAGATTTGTTTCCTATAAAAGACTATGGAAGAAGCTAAAGAAAACCTTATGATGCCATCTACCATTTGTGCTGTCCTATGCAGCACAAAGATCAGATATTTATTGGTTTTATTTAAAGAGTGTTCAGAAAAGGAAACAGCTGTTTAGGCTTACGTTACTTTTGTTAAAGTAAAGGACCCCCCTACAGAGAAACTCTCCTCTAAATAAATTAAAACTCCAACAGCAGCTCTCTTTACCGAGTTGCTATATTATAAAGCCAAAGCACCACAAACATTGTGAGATCTTTGATACAAAGACCATATTTTGAATCATGTCCAGCTCAACAGGATCCTGGCTTGGGACCAGGGCCTCTCAGGTAGTAATGAAACACAAACAGCATACGACGTAACAGTTGGCATGGCAGGCAACAGCACTGTTGTTACCTAATACTATTGGAATCGCCATTTTTATTGCAAGAAAAATAGAGTTATCGGGATATTTGTAATTTTATCTTTGTTTTCATAATGAAATGTAGAGTCAATTTATGGCAGAAGAATATTGTTATAATTTGCTATCTGCTAGAGACAAATAAGTTATTTCAATTCTGGGTTCGATTGGAACCCAGAAATTCTAATGTTTACATGAATTAAAGTTTCTTTATATGTAACAGTTTTAAGAAAAATGCAAAAGAAGTAGTTAATACTGACATCTTTTACTCCTTCACCATGAGCACAGACCATACACTGCTGCTGTCACAACAAAGATGCCAGCTTTCACCCATAACACTCTCTTGCAACCCTGTTCTTCACTTTCCCAAATTTTCCAACCACTAAAAGCAAGCAGACTTTTCCCCAACACTGTTTTCACAGTTCATGAGAAATCCTACTGCCCCATCACTAGCAAATTCTTTGATGGAACTAGCAGTCTCAGCTCTGAGTTTAACTGTAAGGCTTTGTTCTAGTCTAAGTCTACAGCTGATTCCTCTTTGATATTAACAGCAGGTGCAAAAATAGAGACTGAGTCCAGCCTTTAGAATTATGTACAAAGAAACAAAATCTATGTTGAATTCAAGCACCTTGTTGTGACTTCTGAGTATCACTCAGAGGGAAACAAGTTTCTTTTTAGAACAGTGCTTTGTCCTTTTCACTTGAATTTCTCCTTTGTTTTACAGATTCTGACAAGTCCCATTTTGCTCAGTTGCAGTAACTACCAAGTTACCCCCTGGGAAGACAGGCCTTTTACTCAATCCCCAACTGTTAAAGAAGTCAGTCCTGAAACTGTGGTTATTGATAGTGAAATGCAGTCATTAGCTTTCAGAGTTAACACCCTGATGAGACAAACAGTGCAAAGAAATGCATACCTCTAGCAACCACGGACTATTTAACATGTTTTCTAAAGCAATTTTGTTTCAAATCCATGCTCTGTTTCCATGTAGAAACATACCTTGGCAATCCTGAAAACTAGTAAGCTTGACTTTGAAATGAAAGCTTGAACCCTTCAAGTTTGTTGTGCACCCATAGCTCTCCTGTGTGGGCTCTCAGGCTGATGCCATTCATTCAACACCACAATCAAGCTGGTAAAATTGAGAAAAGTTTATTATATAAGTAATTTTTCTCTATCCCATGCTCACTTTAGGCAGCAAGAAATTCAACCCAACTTAACTCCCTACAGCAGCACACATGCACACACTATGAACATGTACCCGCTGTCCTTACATCCCACACTAGGACATACTTGCTATCTTTTTCTTGCCTGTTTTTCACACTTCTCCCTCTCTTTTTTAATCTTTTTTTTTTTCTCCCCCCCTCTCTCACACACACACGGAGCCAGTATTTCTCTAGCTGCAGAATCAATGTAATGGTACAGAATTCCTTTGGAAAATACTTTCATATCAACATGTGAAAAACACCATGAGAAGGCTGGGGTATTACTGCCATCACCCCTGAACGAATACTGTCTCACATATGCAACCCTAGACCATTGCAGACAAGCTTATTTGATTCAGTACAATTCTCCTCCAGAAATAAGACCTTACTGCCATGTACTTTTATTCATTCTCTTTTATCTGTCTGTTTACTTATGCCCCATTATCTCCTTTGCCATCATCCAGCAGCCCCTGTTACTGCAAAAGCTTTCACTCCCTCATGCACAATCCATCCTTTCATCCTTCTCTCCGGTTCCCCATTTCTCCCCACGCTACCACACCTGCCAGGTCTCAGCAAATACACTTCAAGCCAGCAGCATCCCTGATGTCTCATCAGCAACAAACTCTTCACCTCCTTTCCCCTCGCTGCTTCTGAAGTCTTTCCCCAGCAGAAGCACCTCCTCCTGCCCTTCTGCTAGCCGGGTCCCACAGAAAGCTCTGGTACTCACTAGGGGAGGGGGATTCTTCCCAAGCCTTGGCTCTCAATAAAGGTCAGCTGGTAAAGCAGAGGAAGAGGAAGGACAGAGACTGCTTGTGCTCTACCAGAAGCCTGGGGCTGCCTATGGAGGAGGCTTTAGGATGGCAGAAATGAAGCAGCATCCTCTTATTAGCTGGCCACAGAGAGTCCAGACCATGGAGCTCAAGCAGAACAAATAGGACACATCCTACTCCCATGGTAATACAGGATCAGCAGTTGCTTCAAAACAGCTCAGAAATAAAATAAGCATAAACAATTTCTTCATGAGTTTTCCTTAGAAAGAAAGTAAAGTTACGTTCCATAGGTATAACTGGTAGGAGTCCTGTTCAGGCTAGGAAGCTTTGTATTCATGCTAGCCAAGCAGGATGGGGATTTTAAAATAAAATCAGTATTGCTTTATTATATAGAAAATAAATACAAAGCAGCATACTGCAAAATACTGCAATCACATTTGGAAAGAACAGACCTGAGTATGTAGCAGATTTTTACAAACAGTTTATTTGAACTGATCATTTTTTTCTTTTTTCTGCAAATCTCCTGCACCTTTAGGACAAAAGCAGAAGAGAATGCACAGTGTAACCCACCTGAAGCAATCTCTACAGTGTCCTCAGCTCAGCTTTCTCTTGGTGGATAGAGTCTGCAGAGATGCAAATACTGCACCTGTGGGTCCGACTCTTTTCAAGACAAAGGAATGTGGCTCCCACCAAATCCCGTAACTCAGAATCTCTACACTGAGAAAGCTTCTGGCAAGCCCTCTAGATTGTGGTTTCCAAGAGCAGAAAAAGTAAACCACACAGTAGTCCCAGCACCCAAGTTACATCAGACCATCTCTACATCTGATCTGGTTCATGCACAGTCAGATATAATTATCTATCATTACCTTTTTTTTTTTAAGTACAAATTGACATCCAGACTAAACAAGCCACTAATGCAGGAGCAACTCTGGGTTTATTTCTGGAGAAATGGCTCCTTTGTGAGACCGCAAACCTCCCATTTAACTAAAGCTCTATGTGGGGTTTTTAACCCGTGATTACTCTAACCTAAGTTGTGGTTTGACTGGATGCAGCTTCACTAAATAAAATCGAAAGGATTTTATTAGAAAATCAGAATTTTTGCTGCCCATAGCTTTTGTTGCCTGTCAGCCCTTGTCCTGTGCACGGCTTATCACAATACAGACTCAAAATTGGAGACCATTTTTCTCACCTACAAAACTATCAGAGTTGATTTTCTAACTATTTCAGCGCCATGGAGCTCCAAAATAATAGTCTACTATTAGTGCACCTTTAAATGATCTCTGGAGCAAGGCTTTAAATGTGGGGGAAAGGGAGCCACAGGAACCTTTAAAGGGGGAAGAAAACAAAAATGAGACAATCAGGCAGAATTTTGGTGTGAGGGAAAACTTGGGAAACAGTGAGTGCCACAGGAGGGGAACCCACCCACCGCCCCCTTGCCTAGAAGCTGGGCTCCGACTGCAGGCGCTGCCATGTGGAGCCCGTCACGCTCTTCCAGGTCAGTGCAGCTCTGAACCAGAGACCTGTGAGGGATCCCCTGACCCCTGACATCAGTCCCTGCTATCGTAGACTGGTCACACATCCAAAAATCAGTTACATGGCTTCCAGTGCCCCAGTAAAAAGGTCATTCAGAATTTCACTCTTCCTCCTCCTAACTTCCAGCCAAAATAAATGTATGGCCATTTCTTTTGGACTAGCTTTTTCTTCTGGCTTTAAATATCTCTTCTGCCTTCTTGACCTTTGGTATTTAAAAGGAGCAGTAATATCTTTCTCAGACTTCGTCTTCCTTGACTAATCGAGGCACAATCTTTTAGTTCTTTCATACAATAGTAGCTCCAGTCTCCTGATGTCTCACCTTACAAGACCTTCTCTACACCTCTTCTATTTGGAATTCTTCTTTCCTCAGTACAGGTGACTACCGTTGCAGACATGCTCTCGCTAAGGTTTTACAGATGGCTTAGACACTTGCCCAGGTCTTTTGGAGAAATTTTGCCTGGTATATCACAGTCGCAATACTGGGGGGGTGGGAGGGCTCACTGTTGCCCAAGTAATTTTGTGATGCACACAGACATGAGGACTTACTTTCATCTTTGTTGTTTCCAACTGATGAGCTCAAAGACAAAATTCATATTCGTCCCTAGGTGAATGACTTTGCACTTTATACTGCTACGTTTCATTCTGCTTCCAGTAATACAGACTTCAGAGCTCTCTGAATCATCCCAAAATCTGCTCTAGTTCCCCTCTGTGCAGAGAATGGCCTCTCAGACTGTATAATCTATAAACTCTGCTAATGCACCCTTACTTGCATACAGGAAAGAAAATTCTTGCGAAATTCAACTCGTAACCTTCCTTATGGCCGTGGGGCAATTGTCCTCCCTTCAGCTATGAGCACTTCATTCTCAGGTGGTCTACAGCACCCAACGTTTCTGCAGACTTCACAAATGCTCAAGACATTGCCTGACAGCTCTGCAAAACAGGGAAGTATTGTTCATGAATGCTGCCTTAGAGAGGAAGAAACACAGAAGTTTAGGGTTTTTTCCTTAAAGTCATGCAGGAAGTTTAAAAAAAGAGTTATAAAAGACCGTTGAAAGAATGACACAAAAGTATCCTGGTCCCCCCTCTATTCCTCTGCCTGCAACATCACCCTCTGTTTTCTCATCCATCGCACGTACGAGGAAGGAGTCCAGGCTGGGGCTGGCTTCAGGCAGAGGCAAAGCAAGCAGATCCCGAAAGCTGCAGACTGCCAGAGGGCACCTGGCTGCCTGCTCTGCCCTTCCAGGAAGGCAAGCAGACGAGCAATTCCAGCAGGGTAGCCACCCAAAGAGCACAGCTCCAGCCCTGCCTAAAAAGCCTCCTGCTGTCTTATCCACCGAGGGTATGATCACAATGCATGGCTTCTCCTTAGTGCCTGCTCTCCTTTGTTTTCCCTCTTCCCATGGCCATTTTTCTTTGTTATATGTGACACTGAACAGTTTTTAAAACAAGCCCTCACATTCAACAGAAGTGTAATTTTTCAAAACTGCACTCATCGCTGAGATCAAACCATCCCTCCTCATCTGTGAACTACCAGCCTTCCATGCAAGCCCGCTCTACCAAACATTAAATTACAATGTAAATAAATTACTTAATTTAATCTGAGAAGAAATTCAGAAACTCCAAGCAACAGCAACTGACCTGTTATTTGATTAAAAAAAAAAAAACAAACCCAACCTCTTGGTTTATTTCTTTGTTCACAGTGAGATGTATAAAATCCCCCACCTCTCCAGTTATACATACCTTCTCATAAGTGAGAACTTGTTCTCTGTAATCAGATATCTGGCCTGGCCTGTGAGTATAAGGAAGATTCCCACCTAGAATTGCATTGTCAATATTAACAGCTTTCATGAGATTGCTGCATTATGCTGCCAAGAGAAAATATTTGATCCACGTGACCCGTGTTGAAGCCTGGTGCGCAGTTTGAGGTGCTTCTGAAGTTTTTCTTAGATTTTTCCAACAGTTGGGTTTTAGGCAGCAATATGAAGGCAACTGACACAGCAGCAGCTGCTGCAGTTGCACTGACCTGCACTCCTTTTTGGGACACAAATGATCCAACCACAGCAGGATTTATTACAGCTGCTACTTCTGTGTACACTGTGTGTCAGAGTAGGTTTTTCAAAAGACATTTTGAAATGGCTCTTGTTTTAAGTAACAACAATAAAAAAAAAGTTAATTCACATTACTACTCTTTCATGAAAATCAGCATAGCTGTGTTTCAGCAAAGATGTTTCTCTATAGAAAAGACATCTTAGTGTACACTACTTCCCCAACTCTCTATAGCACTTTAAGGAAATGCAAGAATAAATGTAGGAAGGAATGGAAAAGATCTAGAAATCTGATGCCTGAAAGTATACAAAAGAGAAAGGAAAACCAGCTGTGTTATCAGATGGCAGGTTAAAATTTTGAAGGAAGGGAAATCTAGAGAAAGGTAATGGAAAAGTAAGTGGAGTCAAGCGGAGTCACCATCTTGGAGTTCTGGGGGACCGCCGGGAAAGGATGCATCATCTTTATTGAAAAAGCAGAGCACTTTTTTTAGCCTTTTAGCTAGCAGTTATTGTAAATCTGACCATACCCTTGCAGAAGATCCAGGCAATCAGAAATAGGCTTTGTCTAATGGACCCTTCATTTTCTTACTTCCCAACCCATAAAACAGTCATCTTGATGAGAAGTTCAAGCTGAACAACAATAATTCACTCATTTACCCATGAGAAATATTGTGTCTTCGCTATGCCTGAAACCTTGTGCCTCATTCTTTTCTGCTTTGTGCCAGCATAAAGCCATGGACTTCAATGGATTGAGTGATTTCTACCGCAATCAAAGAGAAGAGCCAGACCGCATGTTTTTGGCCTTTCCTTCCAACCCTTCCCTTCCCTCGCCTGCCTGCCTTATTCACTCTTTGAAATACCTCTTTTTTTACCATTTCAAAGTCTCTCCAACTGCAGCTTACAGGGATCTGACTGAGATGAGGTTCTCTCTCTTTCTAGGGCAAAAAATGCTAGAAGTTATTTAGGCCTTATGCTGCAGGTGAGTACTTGCTACAGTTACATGGGACAAGGAATAGATCTGTTTCTCGATGAGCACTGGAAGTGGAGGGAAATTTAGGAATCCCCATGCAGATAACACTGTGAGCAGCAGCGAACAACTTCAAGGCCACCACTCCAACTAGATGAATCTACCAGATGGAAAATTACTTAAAAAGCTAACAAGACTGTTATATTTTGCTGATTCGTCAACATGTGCCTTCCAAGCATGTTTGAAAACAAAACAAAACAAAATCCTCAGAAAGCCAGGGAAAGCAGAATTACAACTGGGCTTTTCACACATGAGATCAAAACAAACTGCCCACATTTATAGACTCAGTCTTCACTGGCTATTTAGATGTAAGGTAAATTTTTCAAGCCTTGCATTAACTGCAGAATGAAAGGGATTTCTTTATAGTCTTTACAGTAAGCATGTTTTTAAAAGAGAATCAGGTGGGACAAAAGGAATAGATGCTATATGAAAGTCCGTTTGTACTTAATACACCAAATAAATTGTTTAAGGTTCATTACTCCCTGGTGTCACTGTCTGATTAAGTAACCCATCGTAAGTTACAATGGGGATAATACTGACTTTGCAGATATCTTCAAAACCATTACGTCCTGCTGTTTGGAAAATGCTTTGTTTACTTGAAAAAAAGCTTTTCTGAATTTCCTGACTTTTGGCATCATTTTTTGTATTGTACTTCCCATAAGGGCCCAATGGAATGGGCTTTTGGACTCCATTGGTACACATTATCATCATGGTTTTGTTAGAGGTTTGCATATTCCAAGCACAAACATTGACCACCCTCAGCCGACAGGTCATTTCAGCCTACATTTAATCCTTGGAACATTTTGTTCTTGTGTGTTTAAGGACTCTGTGAACACTGTGTTCGTACAAACAGCTATGCACACAGAACTAACTAAATAATTAACACTAAATACTGAGGTATAACTAAGCACTCGTGCATGGTGATGGTACCTGGTTGTTTTCAGAAACTTGAGGAGTCAGGCTACTGTAGTGTAGTTAATAACCAAAAGGGTTTGCTTCTTTTCCAGAAATGATAAAACTGTATAACTAGTTAAAACTCTTTAGAACATGCAATGTGTAACCACGCTATTGGAATCACTGCTATTTAAAAAATGAGGTTTTTATAGACAGCTAACAAGGTTAAACTTGAAATTAGAGAAGTTCACCTAAGTTTCAGAATTTAGGCTGGCAATTCAATGAATGAGGCTAGGAAAAATCCCCTTCCATGAGTAGTTCCTTCCCCAGGTGCCTCCACTGAGATTTCTTGCAGACTCTTTCAAAGTTTCTAAGAGTGGACCTTCTCAAAGCGGGGCAAGACCACTAGACATGCTTTTCTGCAACGGCTTCTTCTATGTGTCTAGCAAGCCTAACTTTGGGGAAAAAAATAATTAGAAAAAAATGCTGAGGGAAAGGACGCATGGTTTAACCAGAGCAATGGAGCACTTCACATGAAAAAGGAATCTGGCAGAACAGAAGACAAATCAGGACTTCAGAATATAGCCCGACGAACAGACTGCATTCCCAAACAGTACCTGGCTGGAACAGTTGGTTTAACTTGTTCTGTGTGATATAACAGTACCTAAGAGTAGAAAGCAATCTAAAAATATTAGTGTTCATATGTTAGCAATAGTGTTTTTGCGAAATATTAAAATATTGTCAGAAAGTAGATACTAAAGCAGGCAGCATAAATGTAGTCGTTGCCAAATGTCTCTGTCCCATATTGTTAGAAACTCTGAAATGCGCCTGTTCGCAAATGCCTTCTGGACATCGATTTTCCACCTCACTGTTTCGCTCCTTCCCCCATCCTCAGTCATCAGTTTTCCTTTGCAGCTCCATGAATCACAAAACTGAACGTACTCTGAATCACCCCAACACTCATCCAAAAGGTAATTCCCCAAGAAACAATTTGCTTGATGTGGTGATTGCAAACAACAGATACATGGCTGCGGTGCAAGGAGCTGCGTGTTACCACCAGACAGTTTTGGCCACCAAGGCCAGCTGAGCTCAGCTGGGAAAAACACTCCACCTTTGAGAAAGTTTAGCTATTTCTCTGCCTTCATTTTTTTTTCCCCAAATTAATCTGTTTACAAAAAAAAATAAAATAAAAAAAAGTTGTTTTAAAGCTGTCTAGAGTAATAAAATGTAAACAAGAGACTGAAAGTGACACATGGATATGGGCACACAAAGATCCCCAAAATCTCTTAAAATGTTAGCTTTTAATGACCCCATCTTCATATTCAAGAACCTGCACTTCATGGTCATGCTGGGAGACATTTTTGTAACACCTTGATACATCTAAATATAGATATAATTTTTTTCTGATTTTCCTTCCACAAATTGGAACGGGTTTAAAAAAAGAAAAAAAAAGTTGACTTTCTCTCCCAGTAGAGCAGCCTCTCTTGGGGGTGGATGGGCTAAAAAAGCATACTCAGGGTGCACAGAGGGCACTCCTGGGTTGGGGACGGCACTCTGCTCCAGAATTCGTTCTGCCTCTGACAGCCCATCTTCTTCCACCCCACAGGACAGGAATTCCTCTCTGCTGCCTGTCCTCATTCAGTCACTCAGAGGGTACCCTGTTGGCACCCTGCTCTCTCCTCCTGCTCTCTGCTGACAGGAGGACCGTTACATTTTAGCTAGTCATCCAAACTGTTAACAGTTTAGGCCTTTCCCCTCTCCCTTCATTTAGTAATGGCTTGCAATGATGAGGCAAAACTGACGACCCCAGTTTGCACTGCCTGCTCCTGATTCTTAATGCAGCCTGGCAGACATTGCCTCTACCAGGATGCAGGAACTTCCATCACCTCAGCAACAGGTGATGGAAGTTCCTTACACCTTACTTTTTATGTCGGAAACCTTTTAGGCATGTCTGCTCTCCATTTCCGTAGGTGTGAGTGTTTCTAAGTTCGTTTTTATCTCTCCTTGTCTTTCATATCTTTGTACATGGAGCTTCTCCTCTTTCTGAATCGTCCCCTTGACAGATTTTGCATGTTTGAGTTTGTAGGAGCTGGTACCTTGTTTCGTTTTAACCTCTGAACGCCTTCATCCTTTCTCCCCGTGCACTCACTGCAACTCTGGAGCGAGGCCTTGGTCTCTAGGGGTGCCGAGTGGGCTCTGGCCCTGGAAAGAGGATTCATTCCCCTCCAGACCCACACAAGCTTGCCAGGGTGCTGAGCTCCACACCATCCCCTGCATTCAGCACCCAGGGGCTCCCTGTGCTCTGCCTTGCCCCACCTCTTAGCCAATGCCAAACTCCTGACTTTCACTTTCCAGGGTCTCTTTACAAGCAAATCCCCATCCCGCCTGCCCATCCTCCTCTCACTGTCTCCACCTGCTCAGCCTGGCCCTCCCCCATCTGCATTCACCCCCTCCCTCCAGCCCCTTTGTGTTCCCCTCACATGCCTGCTTGCAAGCTCTTTTCATGCTGTCTCTGTGCCTGGATTTCTCTTCTCAAACCCCATCTGCCATGCATTTGCTCTCTCTTCCTCCCACCTTATACCCCTTCACAAAATTAACTTCAATAAGACTTAAACAGTGGCCTTTGCCACATTCAAAAAAATGCCTTTAAACTTATTCATATTAATCTGGAAAACTCACTGGCATCAGTCATCTGAGTTAGTTTTTCCAATAATCATGCCAGTCTCATCTTCATTCACTTTCTCCCCTCTTCCCTCTCATCCCCCTCCCTGTTGCCCTTCCCTCCTGTTTGTTGTCCTTTTAATTTGGGCTGGAAGCTTTTCAGGACATCTTTATCTCAATCAGAAAGTGCTGTGCATGTTGATGAAAGAGAGGATTGAGCTGAATGGAACCAAAAAGTCCTGCTAACTCCAGACGCTGCTGGAGATGCTACATCTGAGCTGTCTTAGTATCACACTAGCCAGAAAGGATGAGTTGAGAAATTATAACTAGAGATTTGGCTTGTGTCAATGAGTGATTTCCTGAGATAAAGTCTGATAACCCTTTCTTTGACAACAACTGGTGTTTTGCCCTCCCAACTGAAGGTGACAGAATCCATCAGGAACTTCTCGCTGTCTTCCAGCACACAGGAGCAGTGTACAGAGTAACCCAGTCTCTCCAGCACCTCCAGACCTGCAGTGGGTGACCCTTTTTAAAACTCAGGATCATTTTGTGCCAACAATGTGCCCTTGTGGCCAGGAAGGCCAATGGTATCCTGGGGTGCATTAGGAAGAGTGTGGCCAACAGGTCAAGGGAGGTTATCCTGCCCCTCTACGTGGCCCTGGTGAGGCCACACCTGGGCACCCCAGTTCAAGAAAGATAAGGAATTACTGGAGAGAGTCCAGTGAAGGGCTACAAAGATGATCAGAGGACTGAAGCATCTCTCATGAGGAGAGGCTGAGAGAGCTGGGTCTGTTTAGCCTGGAGAAGAGAAGACTGAAGGGGGGATCTTATCAACACTTACAAATACCTTAGGGGTGGGTGTCCAGAGGAGGGGGCCAGACTCTTCTCAGTGGTGCCCAGTGACAGGACAAGGGGCAATGGGCACAAGCTGAAACATGGGAAGTTCCATCTGAATATGAGGAGGAATTTCTTTACTTTGAGGGTGACAGAGCACTGGAACAGGCTGCCCAGGGAGCTTGTGGAGTCTCCTTCTCTGGAGATACTCAAAACCCGCCTGGACACGACTCTGTGCAACATGCTCTAGGTGAACCTGCTTTGGCAGGGGGTTGGACTAGATGATCTCCAGAGGTCCCTTCCAACCCTTAACTATTCTGTGATTCTGTGATCGCATTTTACATGCTCTCCACATCACCATGCCAGATCTGGCATTCGTCTCCCACAAACACCAGTCACTGAATTTCACTGCTAACTCTGGAGCAACGAGCATTGTGCTGCTCAAGTTTTGCAGGCAGGTAACCACATCTGTCTGCCCCGTCTTCTCCAATTTGAACTGGAGATAATGCGTATATACCCAAAACCAAGCTGTGAAGACTATTTTTTCCCTCCTAACATACAGAAGAGAGTAAAGATGCATAGGTCACTTGATTATTTGTATAATGGTAGCACTGAGGAGGGCCTGTGGGGACCCAGGCACTGTGCAAACCCTACTCTGGTGAGTCTGTCACCCAAACCCACTAAGGATGTTCCCAGTGGGAGCAATTACACTGCCGGGAAAAGCACTCTGGGCAAGCAGAGAGGGAAGGTGCAGAGGCCAGGGACAAGAAAGAGAGGCGAGGATGGCTCCTGACCTGCTGTGAAGGAGGAAGGAGCCAAGAGTCCTGTGACAGAGGCACAATTGACTCTCCTGCCTATTCCTTGAGCAATCCCCGATGGTGATTTGAAACCATAGAATTAATGCGTAATGGGTTGCATCAACATAGTAGTCTAGCATCAAACAGAAAAAGCAGCACGTGTTTGCATGTTGGCAGTGCATTACTGAATTAGCATCTTCAGTAACAAGAGAGGAAGAGCAAAAAGATACCAAACCAACTTCCTTCGCAGGGCAGAGCATCAAAATCAGTGCAATTGTACAAAACTAGAGTGGAATGGTTATCTCAGGAGGATGGTAATAGTAACAGCATTTCACCTTGAGGCTGACCAGACTAACAATTGAGTTATTCATGCCATAAGACTCAATACAGCACTCCTCACCCCTTAAGAAAAGGGATCTCATTTCATTTGCAGGGAGATGTTTCTGTCAAGTACGGCTCAAACCTTTCTCTGTGCTCTGATGGCCTCCTGGTTGCCTGTAGGGCATTACTGGTTGCAATTCATTTTTATAAAAGGGAGGGTAACCACACTTCGAAAACACATCTCTAGAATGAAAAATTATTAACAAGCCTTCTCGGTAGTTTCCGTGGAAGAAACTGTGGAAGAAACAGGGCTGAATTGGCTTGCAGACTTAACTCTCTTCATTCATTTGTAAGAGTCCTTCCAGCCAGCACAGAAGAGAGAAGGGCCATGACACTGCTTCTGTGCCTAAATCTCAGTCCAAGCCTGCCAGTCTCAAAGCTATTGGTGAGGAGCAGCCAGAGTTTCCATAGCTGGGCTGACTTCAGCATCTTGGTGGCATTTTCATGGGCCAGAATTTCTATTACAAAGAGCAATCCCAACCTCCCATCTGAAAAGTAACTTTTGGGAGATTATCACTAACCATTACCCTGAGAGGAATCTCAAGACTCTTCCTTCCAGTTTATTGACCTTCAGTTATTAAGTGGTTGTCAAGAACTGGACTTTTTTTTCATGGAGATGTTTTATGAGAAGGTGTAATTAATCAACGCATCTGACTGCAGGAAAGTGCTAACACCCATGAAAGCTAATTTTCAAGGACTTGTAAAGCCTCATGCACATTTTTAACACTACTAGAGAAATCTATAATAATAGCCCAACAATCCATTCCTCAGTTTTTATCTCTGCTAGGCCAGCAGAACGCCGGGGGCAGTCCTACAGTTTGACAGAGTGATGACAGCAAACTGTGTTCAGCAGCCACCATACATTTCCGTAAAAAATCACCAGAATTTTACTGCAATTTTTTTTCTCTTTCACTAAGAAGAGCCTTGAGTTGTATAGCTATGAAGTAGCAGTTGCCTGAAACTAGCTTTATATGGCTTTTTTAATACTTCATTTAGACTATGTATTTACCAGTTTGCTTGTCAGGGCTTTGAAGCAGGGACAGTCTACTGTTCTGTGTTAAAGCAGTATGAAAAACTATCACGACAGACCTCTGTTCTGGGTTACTCCAAGGCAATTCTGGAAAAAAAACAGCAAGTCGTCAGTACAGGGGACGCAGAGTAAGTACCTTAGAAGCACCATTTTCAATTGACCTTTCTTCACTGCAGTTTAGGAGCAACCTCTATTCCTGGGATGCAAACAGTAGCACAGTGGTCTCCTCCCAGTGTCTACAATGCCATAGTCACAAGACCTTGGCATGAGCAATTTTTTGCCTGGGGAATACTGGGGCAGAGAAAGACCTCACTGAGCCTCCATGCATGTATCTACGGTGTGCATGAATGTCAGGGAGCAGGAGAGATTAATGAAAACCTGATTTAAAACACCTTACTGCTTCACAGTAACAGTCCAAAATGCAGTAGCCGTAACACAATTTAAAGATGTGGTGGGTTTAGCCACTGCTGTAAAAGACTAAGTTTTATTTTGGTGCTTTTTAATAGGAGGGAGGAAATGCCTCACATTGCTCAGCAATGATTCCTTTGGGCAATTAGGAACGACATCAACAGGCTAGAGGGAGGTTTGCCCAGAAAAATGAAGGGCGCGGGCCAGAAAACAACAACAGCAGACCCTTGGAGGTTTGAAAGTAACATGAAGGATACCCAGAGGCAAGACCGGGACCATCTTTAATCAAGGAAAACAGCAGTAGCTGCATAAAGCGCATGCTGTTTTCTGTTTTCAGGTTTACAAAAGCTTCTGCAAATGAGTAAGCCATGTGAAAACGTTAAAAGGTTACAGATAAGACGTGGAGTAAACTCAGCTGTATCTGTGTCACAACCAGCAATATGCTGCATTCCTAACTAGAAGATCCTGGATACATTTTGGAAGGGACTCAAGCTGCCAGGCTCAGAGCCAACACAATCTGTGGGTGGGTGCTGGATGCTTGCCTTGAAATCCTCTCCTTGCCAGCTAACCTATGGAGTAATAATGGCATCAGTTTTGGAGGGAGATTTCATAGTGTTTAAAGCTAGAAGAGACCACAAGTTGACCTATCGTGACCTCCTGTTTGTCACTGGCCGTTAAATTTCACTACTGCCCTTTCTACTGAGAATAATGATTTTGGTTATAATAAAGCAATTCATTCATTGGTCAACCAAGCTACCTGCATGCTGCGAGACTACGAGCAGGAAGGGAAGAAGGAGCTCAAATACTTGCAACCACAGGTGTGGTATGACCACACATTCCTTGTAGGTGATCCACATAACTATCCTGAGAGAAATTCAAGATGCTTCCCAGATCTCAGCTGAGTGACCAGGAGAATAATTTTTTCCCCTGGCTGATCCAAATCTGATCAGCAGTTTCGCATGAGGTGTAAGACTATGAGACACTAGACAGGTACTCCCTCTACTACGTACCCTAGCTGGTCTCTCACGTACAGCTGTGGCCTTTGAGGAGTCAAAAGAAGGTGAAACACACACACAATTCCCCCCAGAATGCATCTTGCTAACCATGCATCAGAGAGAAATATCCTTCCTAACCCTGTGGGCAGCCAGCTGAAGCCCTGGAGCATGAGACTTTATTTTAACACCAGGATGTCTTCCAGAAAGGAAATGGGGGAGGACAACAGGATGGAAAGATGAAGTACAAAAATACAGCACTGTCTCAATTCCAAGTAAATCTGCCACCTTCCGACTCCAGTACACTATGTGGGAAACTTACAGGGTAGGCATTTTCAAAGATCACACTCAGAGGTAAAATCATGTTATAAACTCCCAATCTCTTGTTCTAGACTTATCCAACCTTCTAAAAGCAGCAGCATAAGGAATTTCTAACGAGGTAGACTAAGCCCAATGAGATGATGGTAGCATGATAAATAAACATAACAAAAACCTGAAAAATGAGAGAGCAAACTAAGCTCATTGAGAGATAATAAAGCAAGCAGTAATTTGAAAGTGTGGAACAATGAACCAGTTTATTCCGTATTTAATAAAGAAATACTAACAATGCTGACAACACTGTCAGGTGAACTAATGAGGGCAAGGAGCAGAAAACTGGTCATGAACAAGGGGTAAGCAAGCATGTTTTAGGGATAGAGGAAGATGAAGCACTATGTCAGCATGAGTTACCTAGAGATGAAAGATGAAAAACATGACTCATTCACTATTTGTAGAAGTATTTTCCAAGTATTTGGAAACAGACACCATAGTTCCAGCATTTAGCAAACAAAGATTCTAAAAGATAGGCTGACATTATCTTGCTAAAAGACTAACACCTACATTTTTTTAAACCCTCTGAGATATTTATGAGTAGCCAGGGGGTGCACTTGGAATTGTGAAATTTAATTAGTGAGTCACTACAGAATTATGAAGCATAAATCAGGTCAAATACATTTTTATGCATTAGCTGTTGGTCCTGATTCAGGTGAGGAACCAACAGATCTGACTTAACAGATATTCAGGGATATTTGCTTTTTATCAGGTTCCATGTGGACTGGATTGCCCAATAATCCACTTCATTCATTAACAGCAATTTTAAGAAATGAGCCTGATTCTGTAGCTGGCATGTTAAAAAGCCCATCGATTATTACCATTGGGAAAGCTTTCTATTTAAAGAATGGGAGCAAGGAGGCGGAGATCTAAATCTGGAGGGTCTGTACCCTGCCCTGGAGCTGGTGAGGAGCAGAGCACCAAACAGAGCTCTATCCTCATCATTTGTTGACCATTTATATCAAATACAGGCACTTCACTGTCCCTTGCACTGTAGCCTCCAGGCAAGGCTCTCCTGGCACTTCCCAAAAGCGGCTGTTACACACAGAAAACCGGAGCTGGGAAAGGCTCAGCGATTTATCTCAAGTCACACAGCAAGTGTCTGGGTTTGTGCCAGGGAAGCAGGTGTGGTTTGGCCAATGGGAACAATGAACACAAACCATCAGCAGATTTCAAAGATGTGCTCACTTCTATCAAGGTCATGCTGAGTGCTGTTGCTAGCATCATTCCTACTACTGCAGCGGCAGAATGTCTTCCTCAAATCCCTCATCTGTTTCTAGCTCCTTTTATTGTGAAAAAAATTCACGTGGTCTTGCTGTCATCGTCAGAAATACTCGGCTCTGCGCCCACATTCCCTGTGCTCATAGATCTTTTCACATCCCTCTGCCAGTCAATCCCTGATCTGATGATTCTGGCAGGTTCTGCCTCCCGTTCTCTGATCAGAGCAAACAGCATTAAAGGAGGCTAGCAGCTACTTGTTTGCAACAAGGCAAGCATGCTTTGTAAGCCCAAGTACTTAACAAGAGTAAAATGGAAGTAACATCCAATCACATTGTGCTGTGGTTGTCTGGTGTCAAAAATGGAGGTACCTGAACTATCTGAACAAGGCAAGGGTTATTTCAGCTTTTCACATGTGTCCAGTTGAAACTTTTGCACTGAGTACAGCAACTCAGAATGAAATAACTGCTCTAAAAATCATTAATTGTTCAGTTTCTTCATTTAATGCAGCTGTGGTTACTATATGCTTATGCATTCTTCTTTTTTTCCTCTTGACCATAAACAGACAGAAAAATTCCTCTTAGAATGTTTTATTGTTTTAAACGTATAGTAATAGTGCTTGAGCTGCAGTCTAAAACCAATCAGTCAAGTTTTTAAATCATGTTAAACTTGGTGATCCAAAGGAAGTTGTCCAGAGTATAAGGCAGGGATATTGGGATATAAACTGAATGAAACTCTACCAAAGAAACCACACCACCAAACCCCAGAAAACACTATTATTTTACACCAAGCTGTGAATAATTGAAGCTGACATCCCTAGTGAAATGGCAGCAAGTTTTTATACAAAACCTGGAAGACAATATGGTGTGTGCACCAAGAAGGTAATCTGCTGGAAGCACACAGGCAAAAAGCCTTCCTTGTGGATTTAGTGAGTTTTGTTCGGTTCTACCACCCAGCCCAGCCTGGCCCCTGGGATATTTCACATGGCAGAGTTTCTGTAATCTCTCTTCCAGAGATGCTCTAGACAATTTGACTTTCTGTTGATGGCTTATTTTATTCTCTGGCTACGAGGCGTCAGCACAGGGCTCCTGTGTTTGGCTTAGCAAGATTAAAGGGAACATTTGTAAATTTTTAAACCTAATTTCTGGCCCTTCCCCCATTCGCTGAAAAATGAAGACTTGAAAATAGTTTGCTTCAGACTAGTTTTGTAAACCAAGGTTCTAAATTAAACTCAACAACTAAACGCTAGGCCCCAACTACGCTGGCACTGTCTTTTCTTAAGTCTTTGTAATCACTACTTTCAAAAGAGTGAGAAAGTTATAAGCAATGGTCTCAAACTAGAAGGTAGTTAACCCCACACACATTGCTAAACCAACACCATTCAAAAGCAACTTCTGCAAAGAATCCCTAAGGTATTTGCATGTGCAATCAGTAGAAGATACCAGAATTATCTCAAAACTATTAAACAAATTAAAACAAATCACTTGAGACCCCCATGTTTAATAAAGAGCTGTGAGGAGACTGTGTTCTATATTTTCAGTTCCGCTGAATATTTTTGTTGCAGTGAAATGAATTAAAGGACGTACATTCCAGTTCAGCCTGTAGCAGACAAGCACATTCAAAGATGATATTCCCGGTGAGACATGTGAAAGGTTCCTTAGGTTCCCTGAACTCTTGTTAGGGCTTACACATACTGTACCATTACAGTGGTTGGGGAAGATACTACCCACGGGTTGACCCAGGGTTACCGATCACACACACTAACAGGTGAAACAGCAGAGGAAGTTTAGGTAAAGGCAATATATTTTAAATTTGTAAAGGCACAAAGGGTTATCTGGTCTCCATCAGCACATGGTAAGTAACTCAATGGTGATACAAAGGCCATAGTAACAGCTTCCTATACTCTAGCAACACAGGCACGGACAGTAACAAGGACAGCCTTATACCGCAGATTTCTATGCTTTGTAAGAGCTCTGCAGTCCAGATATGGTGCAGACAGGAGCAGAACATACATATGACTTTCTTCTGATTGCCAACTCGAAGCCTTAGGGAGGAAGAATGTCTGCCAGTTTTATTCCCACAGGTATTTATTTGGTCAGTACTTCCATTTCCCCTGCATCATCATTCGGTGATTTCACCAACTTCATCAGGTAGAGAGATCATGTTGTTAGAAGTGGCAAGTGTTTAACTTTTTCAGAAGCAATGCAGGTGAAAGTGGCTTAAAAGGCAGAGCACTGAGGAGAAGATAGGTTTGACACCTAAGGCCTCAAACTGGATTCAGTTAACGGCTCTGCAAGAGACTTCCAGTATGATTTAAGCCCTCTTTTGACACCCTTTACAACCAGGCTAATGGTACTTCTCACCCTTGTGAGGATGATGTCAGGACTAAGCCTCTAGCGCTAAAGATACTTGGATTCGGTGGTGATGGGGAGCTTCTGCAACTTCCATAATGAGTGACAACAGGCAGTACAGTGCATGCACCTATGTCTTTACAGGTATGATATTAAAAAAAGCAAAACAAAAGCCACAATCTCTTTGCATCAGCTCTGAATCCTAAATTATTGATTCTGGATTCCCATACTTCCAATATACAGAGTCTAAACAGGTTTCATTCAGTTTCGTGGTCATAAAAGTATCATTATTAAACACCAGTGGCAAATATTGCATCAGGGAATGAAAAAAATAAAATAACTCAGAAATCTGAACTTGCCCATAACAAAAACCCCCTTCCAGTCTGGAAAATTCAGGACTTTGTTGTCCCTTTCCAAATTAAATTGAGTGACCTGACTATTTTCTGCACTCTTAACCTTTAGTGTTATTTTCTCTTGGCTGGTAATACTTGGATTGCAGTCCCAGCAGTGTACCCCATTAAACTGACAAATGACGATTACAAATCTCCTACGTTGAGAGGATTGTGAAGGCTGTGGGGTAACAGGGCTGCGCACCCCAGCACTCATCACTTCCCTGCTCCCCAGCACACGACGGATGCAGCTGGCAGAGTGCCATCTCCCGGGTGCCTGCAGCGCCAGCCCGTTCTGCCCCCCTCCCCGAGACACCAGCAGCTTGCAAGGAGCCAGTGTGTGCTTTTTTCATCTCATAGAATCATAGAATTGTTTTGGTTGGAAAGGACCTTCAAGATCATCAAGTCCAACCATTAATCTGACACTACCAAGTCCATCACTAAACCATGTCCCTAAGCACCACATCTACTTGTCTTTTAAATACCTCCAGGGATCGTGACTCAACCACTTTCCTGGGCAGCCTGTTCCAATGTTTGATAACCCTTTCGGTGACGAAATTTTTCCTAATATCCAATCTAAACCTCCCCTGGCACAACTTAAGGCTGTTTCCTCTTGTCTTATCACTTGCTACCTGGGAGAAGAGACTGACACCCACCTCACTACAACCTTCTTTCAGGTAGTTGTAGACAGTGATAAGGTCTCCCCTGAGACGACTTTTCTCCAGACTAAACAACCCCAGTTCTCTCAGCTGCTCCTCATAAGACATGTTCTCCAGATCTCAGCTAGCCTCCTTTCATGGGCAACTCTTTTTTTTTGCTTATTGTCTGGCTCAGTGGAATAGTTCGTTTGGAGAGGCTGGTTGGTTTTGTTTCTTGAGACAAGTAAGTATTTTGAGTAATGCACTGCCACATTTTCCAATAAAGCTCAATAAAAGTGAGGATTTTTATATAGGGTGACTCACTACCTCATAAGGCCATTCTACGGAGAGAAAAAAAAAAAAAGGACAATGCTGAACTTTGAAAGAGTTTTGCGTCCTAGACTTCCAGTTAAACAATAAAGTTAAATAGTGGTTGGTCTGATACATTTATTTATCTTGTAGTGACTAAATATAGAGAAACATTTTTAAGCATGTTCTGATCTTCTGTTGAGGATTTGGAAAGGCAGGAGCATTAAAAACAGTCATTTTCTCCGACTTAAGAAAAACTCCAAACCAAAACCCCCAAGACATCAAACAAAACTGAAGAGAAAGAGGTTTGTGATGGCCCTTACTACCCAACACCTGACATTCAGAGGTGAGTTTGACCTGCCCTTGCACTCCCAGTCAGGGCAGTTCAAGGTTCATGTCTTCCGAAATAAAGAACTTTACAAGTCAAAATTATAACTATAAAAAAGAATGAAGAAAATAAGTCTCATTAACTGATAAGATTTACTGCTCCCTCCTTTGTTTGAAAGCTAAGTGAGCCTTATCTACCCCCAAAAAAAGGCTTCAGTATGGGTTTTTTTTACATGTGAGCTCCAGCGGAAAGGAAAAAAATACCTTTAGAGGGGATTTTCTGAAGTTTCATGAAAGTCTTCCAAGTATGTGGATCAGATGACAGAAGGACAAAAACATAAGAAGGAACTTATTTTCTCCCTTTCTTTTGTAAAACCACTGTCATGTTACTACATGAATCTGAAGAAGTTCAAGTTTCTGGAGATCACTACCTGCAGATGGATATCTTTGAGAAGGGAAGAGGGTCTCCACACTACAGCCCATACACGTGACAGCAACACCTGCAGACGCAGCTGAGCTACCTCTGAGACAGCCTGCTCAGGGACCTCCATCCCAATGCTGCTGCCGCCCCGCACTGCCTGTTGGGAGAGCACTCAGGGGATATGATGCTGCACAGCCCACATGGGGAAAGACAAGCACTGCAACTCTGGTAGCACAGTATTTGTCACTAGGAGTTTTAGCCAGCATGGAGAAAAACAGTATGTATCCAAAATACAGATACTCATGACCTAAGAAAAAAATTAACTGTATCCCAGCAAAAACCAGTACAACATCCTAGGAGATGTGGAGTGAAACACTGTCCTCATTTGAAGATGGGGGAAGCAAGCAAATTCCCTGAACAAGTTTTTATAAGTCTTCCCTACCTACTGCTTCCCGCCAACTATGAGGATGTCCAGCTGACTCCAGATGATGATGTGCGTTACTCGTGACTTACGTTGATAAACAAGCATCTTTGTGTTGCTCCTGATACTTGAATAGGAGCTTCCTATACACATCCACAAACATCAGTAGATGCCAGTCCTTCAGTAAAGCACCCTGGCACTGAAATCATATCCAGCACCTAATCTAGGGTTGGACTGGTGAAGTACAGCATCGGTTGGTATCAAGCCATCGCTATTGGAACAGGACTGCATGGAGGAGTCTGAAAACTCTCTCTCTCACTTTCAGTTCAGTGAAAATCATATTAAACTCACTTGCTACTTTTTATTTTAATTTTCCAGGAGACTTTTCACTGCTTCTGCTCCAAACAACATTGAGTCTCAGTTCAGGAAGAAAAGGTCATTTCTTTAAAACAGGACACAAAACTTAAGTACCAGGAAGCTATGTCATTTAAAAAATTTGAAAAGTGGGACGAAACTTAATTTCCTTTAGTTTCCTTCCCCATTACCATATTCAAGTCTACTTCATACATTTTTACTACCTAGTATGAGAATTATTGGTGAGCTATAGTTAATTATTCTGCCGATGAGTGAGGCTACCATGGGGGCAGCATGCTAATCAGTTTCATATCCTCAATAAACCAGAATAATTTCCCAGCAAAATTGTTCAGAACAAAACCAATGACAAGTCTTACTCACAAACTACTGATATGTTTGCATATGGAGTTACTTCCCCAATATTATTTAAAATTCAGACAAAAAACTTACAAACAAAAGAATTATGTGAGAAAGGAACCTATTATTTATGAAGACAGTTAAACATGCAATTACTTTTTTTCACTGATGGAAGAAAATACAAATGAGCCCCAGGATCACCAGACCATCACGTGGGTGAGCAGAGCTCACTGACAGAGGCTGCAGTAGTGTCATACCAGGGGGAAACAGGCGAACTCAAGTCTCTTTAATTCGGTAGAAAGAAAGCAGATTGTAACCTGCACGAGAGAGATTCCTGAACCATTAAGCTGTGGTTCAAATAGGAAAAACACCCACGGCAACAGTAAACAGGAGTTTACAATTAAAAAGGCCAATTGCTCGCTGTGCAGGAACTGCTTTTTCGTAAGAAAATACACAGAAATAAAATGCCAATGATCTGCAGCTGCATGCAATTCTGCAGATACCACGTATACAGCCACATTGCTCAGTCCTTCCTCCGTAGACAGAACCAAAACATTTCTCGTACGCTGTAGACTTTTGCTACAATTTTAGAGTTTAAAGGCTGTACCATGGTTTGAAAGCGTGGTTCAGTCTGCGCTGTAGGAAGCTGAATCAGATAAGCACAGAAGTCTTTTGGCCTTCATCAGCTATGAATCACCCATATGTGATAGGATGTTACTGTATTTCAGCCACAGAGAAGCATGACATGCACTTTGTACAACAAACAGGACTAATACCCCACAAAGCAGCTAAGGTCATGTTCACCCTATATGCACCCAGGGACCCATAAAGTCAACAGGAACAATACATGCACTGAAGGGTGCACTTTTGCCTGAGAGCCATGCTGAATTAGGACCTGGAACCATAATAGTGTAATGAGCTTTTACATACCCATCTTCCATAGGTCATACAACTGCCAAAATACATGTGCCTTCCACACATGGATACAGCACATATTTTAAGTTAAGGTATGACTAGACTGCTGAATTTAGCAATTCCCTTTGTTCTCTTCTATTCATATTTATTCATATGAGGCCTTCCCATTTGGTCTCTAGATGCTGATCTTCCTTTGGAAACCCACACTTTGTTGGTCATTAGCCTCCCCTGCCCCAAAAGTAAAAGAAAAATTATAGTCTGTCTTCCATCCTGCTCATAGAAAGACAGAAAACTCATAGATCTGACAGAGCAGACTTTCTACAAGGGCTTCTAAAAAAGTTGGAATTACAGACAATTTTTAGTCGTAATTCACATATTCGGTCCAATTTTTTGGGGTCCAATTTTATCTTCTAGTAAAGGAAGATTCATGGGAAGCTGCATTTTTATTAGTAACTCTACTTTACCCCCACTCCCTAACTTGACCCAGGACTGATTCTGCACAACCTTGGCAGGAGACAGGGTGAGAAGGGAGGGAACTGACTGTGCCATTTAGCATTGCATCACATTAAGGTTTCCCTCCAAGGGCCCGTGCTAGCTCAGGAGATGAAGCTCTCCTCCCACCTCTGCTCCCGCTAGTGGAAAATCCCGATGGAAACCTCCTCGCTGACCTGCCTTTCAATAAAACCAGGAAATTATCACGCACTGTGAAACAACACTCATCGTGCCTTCAGCATTGCTAACACAACCACCTAAACAATACACACTTGCTAATCCTCCACCTACAAGAGGGTATTTCACTATGAACACAAGCATCATGAATCACAGACCATGAATCCTAGTCCCAATTCTGCTCCACAGCAGCATCAGCCTTCCCCCGCTCCAATTGCCTTTTGCTCCTGCACACCATCCTTTTCTGCTACAAGTCAATGCTGTCACCAATATCCACCACTGCCTGCATTTTGTGTGGGGAAGGAGAAGGAGCTAGGGAAGAGAGTGCAGAAGGGTAGCTTTCTCTCCACTAATTAAGCGCGCAGAGTTTGCAGTAACGGTAAGGGACGGACATGGGGGTGGAACGTATGCACTGCCTTCATTTTCCAGATTCTTCCTTTTCTTTGGTTTTGTGTCAGCAATGCTGCATGTACATCAGCTTTTGATTTTTATGCCTTTGTGGCTTAGGGCCATCAGGGTTGCTATATACACACAAACATACAACGTAGCTGTTTCACAACAAGGATTTTTGTGCATTAATGCTGCAGAGGGTTTGCCATCAGAAAGTGTGACTGAAGACGAGAACACCAGTTCTAGCAACAGATTGATACAAAAAAGTGCTATTTAAAATACAAACAAAGAGCAGAAAGAATGGGAACACATGAGGAGAAAGGGAATACCAAATTCTTTTGCAGATATTTGTTAAACAAAAGGACTGCTCAGATGTACTTGTCCAAATTATTTTCTGATGTAACTTCATAGGCTTCAGAGGAGGAGTGAGAATGAAAGTATCTGCTCTTGAAATGTATCATCTGTTCACCGTACTCATGTAGGTGGGCAGGTTACCTTTAAAACTATAAATTAGAAATTTTAAAAAAATGAAATTATTGGATGCAGCTCACTCGAGATCAGCTTGTCTACATGAATCTCATCTTGTTATAAATGAGTCACTAGAAACAGGAAGGTTCCTTTTGTGGAATTCCAAAAAATTCAGGCGTGATTCTAAAAAACCATAAAGTTTAATTTAAATAATTTAGACTCCTGCCTGCAAAACTGAGCTGATCTTGCAGATGAGTTAACTTTCCTGGGATGCCACTTATTGTAGTAGACAGAAGTGACCAAGACCACATGGGAAAAAAAAAAAAGTGAACCCAGTCTCAGATGCACCACCATAGAGGTTACCTCTTCGTGTTTGCCTTCATGAGAAAAGGAACACTGGTCACATTGGGTTCTGCTCATTTTTTCTTTTAGCCAGGTTTGCTCATGCTTCCCTAGTCCTGAGAAACCTGACTGAGGTGCACTGAGGAGTATTCAGATGAACAAAGAGGCATTTGAAGGACTGTCACTACAAATTTGTATTTGTTCAAGAGGGCTGTCTTATAGAAGGAAGACCACAGCAAACTTAACAACTCGGGCTGCATGGTCTGAGATTTGGATCGCTTTTTATTTCGTTTCCACATTGCATGTGACAATGAAAGGTTGTGACATTCTAAGTGGTTCCAGACTCCATCAGGCTGTCCACAATGAATTAAAAAACAATAAAATCCAGATGCTTTCTCAAGTAAACACTTCCTTTCTCAGCAAGCGAACCAAATTCAAAGGATACTGCTGAAAGTTTTCTTCTAGCGTGTTTATTTTATATAAATGTATCTTATACTTCACTGGCACTTAAGTGTTCTCCTTCCAACACAGTACAGCCCCTGGCACTCTTTTTCTGTATTTCTGGTGTTGGAAGCCAAATTCTTGAGAAAATCTCTCACTTACATGAGTGATTTTAATTTGCTTCTAGGTATTTAATGAAGTCTACATCTAAAATAACACCAATAAGTTAAATTGACTCCTGAAACATAGTTTGCAATGAACTAGAGTAAAATAAAACTATTAGTTCTTTAAAAAAAAGTAAATTCAACTTTCAAAGTATAGAATTTGTGTCCCAAACAAGGACTATGAAATTGCTTACCAGTAAAAGAAAAACATATCTACTTTTTATTAGCAGGCTGAGAAGTGCAAAAGCAAAAACTAGTAAACCCACAAAAATTACTAAGTAAATTCATTGTGTTAGACCATTTATTGTAATCTTCTAAAACATTTTTCATAACACAGGTAAGGACCTTTAAATGAAATATAAATATTATCCCTAAGTGGAACGGTGTTCTTGAGAAACACTTCAAACATGAGATCCTAATTGCAATGCAGTGCAATTTCCTTAGTAAAAATAAAAGCAAAACAGACACCTCCAGATCCTGGCCTGCAGATGACAACAGTTTATCGAACCTGGGCGTACCTGAAGAAGAATATAAATACCTCAGTGTTGATGCCCTCAATACCTAGAACTATTCAAAGAAAGGTATCCCCATAGATGCTACTTATAGTCCTCTTTCTTTTTTTGTTGCAAGGGTACTTCCATTTTCACTGCCTTTTCAGTGCTCCTGGGCTATAATGAAAAAAAAAAATGATGCTGACTATTTGCACAGCCGGTCTCTTTCCATTAAAGCCCAGCAGCACAGCAGACTGACACATCTAGCCTTTAGTAGCAACAACAGGAATCTGTTTGTCAGAAGACAGTGGCTTCATTCCTCTTTGCCACACATAAGGCTTTCTGTAGATCCACCCCCGGCCCCCACTGAGCTTCAGCAATGGCATGGTGAAAGGTAAAAGCACTAGAGTAAATTTATTCTAAAATACAGTTCTTGTAAGGACTGTACAAGGCATGGCTTGATCCAGAAGAGAGATTAAACAATTCCATACCTACTCATCCTCTGATATAAGGATGTATTTTCAAGCTTAAAGGATTGCCAGGAAGTTTTTTTTGCTTTTTGATTTAGGATCTTCAGCTAATATATATCAATCTACCTAAGGGGAAAACCCACCCCCCCACACCAAATCTTATCCCTAATCTTGTCATCTTGAAAGCCAACGAGAGATTTTAATACAAAGTGATAAAAAGGATCCAATTATATTTAATATAGAGCATGTACTCCAACAACAATGAGGGTGAGCTTGGAAACCAAGCAGGGCTTTCTTATTTATGGGACTTTTTTTCCCCTTTGAAGAAAAAAAAACCCACAACAAACAATTAAATAAATGCAGGAAAACATGAAAACCAGCAATAACAAACAAGTGGAACGAGGTAATCCTTGGCAACAACTGAAGCTGTGACTGTAGCCATTGCTCCACGTTTTAAGACGTTAGAAGAGCTGAAAATATTTTTGTGTGCTAAAACCTGACATCATAGGTTCACATTTTTTTCTGATGCAGTTGCCGTTGCTCCCACTAATAGCTGATTGCTTCCTCACACCCATCTCACTTCCTCTGGCTTTGGGTAGCACTGAGACAGGTTCCCTCCTCCCTTCCCTCACTTCGAGTCCATGGTAACTCCACGGAAACCAGTGGAAGGGTGCTGGATGTTTACCTCTCGTGGAGGAAACAGGTATCGGTCCCACCGCAACTTTAGAGCAAGGAGATTTTCAAATTACTTCATTTTAGCTGTCTCAGATGCTCTCAGTTCTGAGAAAAGGGTTTTTCAGTCTTACAAACTGTTGAAAACACAGCCTTTTAACTCATCACACATTCTGATAAAGTGATTTGGAAAGCCTTAAAAAAAAAATCCTTGAAAGGAAAAAGGGGGTGAAACATTCTTTAAAGATGGCTTAGATGATAGAAAGAATATAAATTTCTTCTGACCGGGCCACATCACAGAGGTTTACTTGATAAAAGCAACATGTTGATTTATTCCATTCCTTTCTCCTGCTGCCCAAGCTGTGAAATACAGGCAGATGATGCAATCCCTCCGAGAGAGAAGGGGGGGAAAGAAGAAAAAAGGAAAAAAAAAAAAGCCAGAAAGCAGGCAAGAGACTATTTCGCAGCATAGCATATTGCTGGCATGTCCAAAGTTACGTAAGCTGTTCCTGAAGGGACTTGCAGGAGCTCCCGAGTTCACCGCACTGCAGGCAGGACTGGAAACAGGGTGTTCCAGACCCCTCCGGCCCCGGGGGGCTCAAAGCCCACCCCAGCAACGCTCCCCACCACCTTCAGCCCAAGCAGGAAAAGCATCCGAAAGAGACTAACAATCTTAATAACCAAACAAAGCTGTCATCACCATTTGGGTTTATTAAAAACATAATTAAAACCAACACTGGTGCTTTCTCCTAACTAAAGATTAGCAGAAAGTCTTTTGTTCTGATGTCTGAACTCATCAAACTTGCTCACCCTTTCAAAACCAAACACAACAAAACAGAAGCAGAGGCAGGAATGACAGTCTCTTCTCAAATTGTGTGTGCTCCTTACCAATTTCTGCATAATATGTTCTCAAGACTAAATCACTAAAATTTACTTGAACTCAAGATCATTCTTTCTATTTATGAGATATTAATTAGCCAGTGTTAATGTGCACATAAAATAACATAAAATTAGACTAACATAAAGTTAAAGCGTTACATGATTTTATAACATGAGGGGTTCATTTTTTTCAGTGTAAGAAATGATTTTAGTATAGTTTATGTATCTGTTATCTACACATAGGTCAGATCAAATTCCCTGTGAAGTCTGGAAAGGCTTACTTTATTTCAGTGTGGCTTTGAATTAAACAATATCTAGGGTATTGCTAGATTCCCCTGCTTCTCCCATTCTCATTTTATTGTACTTGAGTCTCATGATATTTAGCCTTTTGGATAAATTGACTAGGTTCTAGTTTGAAAGAAACAGCTTAGGACACTCACTTTTCATTTATATAAATTTAAATAAAGGCTACATTATTTTTTTGATCATCAGGGATTTACTTAAAATGTATAATAGTTGAATCCTTCAGTTTCAAAGACCAGAAGATAAACTGAAATAAGAAAAATCAACCTCCATTTAAAAAAAAAAATCTCATTAAGTTCTCTATAGAGAATGATCCAGATCATTCAGTTATTTCCAATTTCAAGATAAGTACATTCATTTTAAAACTATAGTGTCTTCCTAGATTTCATCTTGCCTGTCACAGCCAATTAGTCAAGGGCAATTATACACAAGGGCAGTGCATCATGAAAAATCAAGCAGTGGTTATAACGGTATATACATGGAAGAACAATAATATCTGGATATCAGTTATGCCTTCTCTCTGCTTCGTATGCTCAGAGATCATCCCACTTGGTGGATATCTGATCTCTCTTGAGCAATGGCTAGACGCACAACACGGCAGCCCACAGCAGGAAGAAAAGACGACCTTGGTCAGCTGAAATAGCAAAGGAAAACAAGGTAGAGGGAGTGTAGTGTTCAGTGACATTCTTGCCTTAGAACTTCATGCCAAAAGATCCTGACAAAGCACATAGGTATGTCCCAGGCTGTCTGAAAATACAGTATAATGCCAGCCATGGACAAACACTTTTTTTTAGTGCGTATCTTCTGACAAAGGAGTCAGCCCAGATCTCTCAAAGGTCAAACCAGTGGAGGAGGTGACTCAGGAGGGCAATGGTACAGATGTTCAATTGTTCAGTAACCACCGCCTGCTTCAGTCCATCCCAAGCTTCCCCATTGTAACTGCTTCTTCAAAATATTTATAATGCATGCAAGAAGCTTGCACGGACGAAACACCAACTGAAGACATCAGATCTAATCTTGCTGAACATATAAACACAGTGGGCTTCAGATCTGCTCTCTGAACAGAGCTAATGGCCAACATCCATGCAGTCTGACTGGTAGGTGTGCCAGCCCAAATAAACCTACCTTGAGGAACATTGTGTTGTAATCTTTTCAAGTGGAATCAAATCAAAAAATACAATAAATAATGGTTCCTCGAGAGAAAGCATGGTAGTGACTGGACAGTGGGATTATGAATGCTCTACCCACACTTGATTTGGGCTCTGTTCTCCATCAATAGTGCTGTTCAGACACGTCTACACTTTTTTGGAAATAGTACAACCAGAACAACTAGCCAGAACTGAACAGGGGGACCTGAAAGGCTCTGCCTACACTTCTGAAATACTTCTCAGATCTGGAAAGACCAGCCCTGCTGAAGCCATCTCCAGACACTGGATAAACACTGTAAATCACTTGCCACCACCCCATGATAGAAGCATTCATCATATCATCACTGCAGCAATTCCAAAAGCCTTTTGCACTGAAACGGCAGACACAACCTTGACTGATCCTGGTCTGACCTCTGGTACCTCTGACAGTACCAGGAATGACATGGCTTTTGGTTGGTGCATTGTATGATGTGCAAGCTTGAAGAAGGAATTTTGTTCCTCTGCAAAATCACAGGGGAGAGGGTACTGCACACTCAGCCCCAGCCCTCCAGCAGTCAGGGAGCTGATAATACCAGGAAGAACATCTTAAGATGAGATGTGGGCTGTACTCTTGCTTACCCTCTTATTGGAGAATAACTAACCCCTTCCCTGTTACCTACATGTTTAAGCTAATTGGGTCACTAAACAGTGAGCAAATGCCTCTGGGATGGGCCATATCTTGTTACTCAGAATGAACATTGTCACAAGCCTGAGCATTTCAGGTCCTCCCAACAGCCATGACAAAACTTATTTAAATATGTTGCACAAATCAAAAACCTCGTGTTGTTCCCCACCTTAGGTACAGACCTTTCCAACATCTCCATCACATTAAGACCAATTCTGATTTAAGAGTCCCCGAACACCAGCTGCAGCCCAGACACCAGATGGTAGCTTCAGGTCAGAATACACTGCAGTCTCGGGGCCGAAACTGGGATCTTTACTCTCTAAATCTTATCAGCTGATGTCCACTGCTGTCCTAGGGGTCTTCTGCGTGTTCAACAGAACTAGGTTTCTGGCTCTGGGCTTTAGAGATCTTTAAATAAGTTTATAAGTTATTTAAATCATGTGCATGACATGATTTACATACAGATAAAACCAGCCAAGACAGCAGAACAGGCATTGAAGCTTTCTCCCAGAATCTCTCCTGTCCTTTACTTCCAGAAGACTAGCAATACTGCAAATAAAGCTGCCACTGATCGCACTGCTGCCACCAAAGTGCCACTGATGAGCAAACAGAAACTTGGCCCCAAATGTCCTGCCTCTCCCCATCCCCTTATACCTCTCTAAAGTAGGAGATGTAGCATAGTTCCCATCTATTACAAGATACTGGCTGGGACTGATAGTGAATGTTATTAATAACAATAGGAATAAGAAAAAAAAAAGGAAATTAAAATCCAAGTCGTCAAAACAAAAGAATTGCTTGATATTGCTGCCAAGCCACAGGGGAGAGACTTAAAGAACTTCAGTCCAGAATCACTTCCGCTGTCCATTTTCAGACCCACCACTCTCAAAGGGATACAACAGCACTGCAAAATATTTAGACTAAAAAAAAAAAAGCCTTAGAGGCCTGCAGAACATGGGCCCAGGCATTTCTCCCTGTTTTACAGATTCTCAATCTGAGATTTAACCTCAAGTCTTACTTAAATAAACAAATTAACAAATATTTAATGTTTTATTTTGCAACAACAGCCTTAGAACTATAGACGGATCAGTGGAGGTGAACACTGTGGCTGAGAGCCCCAGCCTCTCAATGTCTTGGAGACTGGGAGGCCCTTGGATAGACAGTGTTAGATGCAGACAAAGTCCCATTACTGCCATGACACTCGCTGCCAGTGAAGTCCAAACCAACATGCCTCCACAGCTGAGAAAAACAGCTCAATGCCAAGGATTTACGTAACAGGTGTAACCAGCAGAGGAAACACTCTGGCAAACCTACACGCTCAGCCCAAAACCCATCACCAAGACAATAAAACCAAAGAAAATAAATAGGGAAAAAAATCCAGTAATTCTACTAACACGCCAACTGCAGTGTTAAACAAATATGCCAAATTACTTTGCTAATTGCCAAGTGCTGTACTACTAGGTTTCCTCCTGCACAGTGTCAGTACTGCGACCGCAGGTCTGGTTAGGATCACTGCCGTGAAAAATGAAACTTGTGAGATAGGCCACACAGTTTCTTCTAACAATAAATTATCTTCAGCCTGGTTTGAACATCATTAATGTGTATACAGAATTCAACAGGGAAATTTCAGCCTCTCTCCAGAGTCAATGACAAAAATCTCATTTATATCAGCACGATCAGGTTTTAACCCCCGACCTTATGTGATGCTTGTTACAACGTTAAAAATACTGATCTTAGATAAAGCAAGCAAAATGGCAACATATGCATCAACAACACAGGAAACATCCTCAGCTTGGGAACACTGTCCTTTAGAAACTGTAATATTTGTAAGGTCAAACCGTGTTGTGCTCTGTTCCCAACACTGATTATGGACCAGTCATTGCAGTTTTCTACGTTTCAGTGATCACAGCTGCAACAGGGGGCAAAACCACCCCCACAAGCACTTTTTTTTTAAACTCATCCAAACAAAGTGGAGAGGAAAAGTTATATCCAGAGCTATAGTATGGTATCGTTAAGTGTTGACACTGAGTTTAATATGACCAGCAAAACTTTTCCACTTCCACCAAATTCTTTTTCTTTCTTTTTGTTTTACAGCCTGCTGAAACAGTGATAGTCCACATCTGGTTAGTGTCTGGTTCAAGACAGACACCAAACAGAAAAGCTCATGTTTGGGATTAAAGAAGCAAGCACTCATTGCACAGGGCAGAACAGCCATTTAACTCTTTTCTGCACAGCAGTGGGGCGGAGGTGGGGGGGGGAAGCGTGCTGTAATTTTGGGGACATTTTGTTCCACTTTCTGAACCCCAAACACTTAGTTCCCATTTAGTTTTCTTGATCCTTCTTTTCTCTGAACAGAGACTGTGTCTAACAAAAACAATGAAATACACAATAAAATTAAGTTATTTCAAATGTTTCCAACAGGAACCGTGTAACATGCATACAGGGAAAGCATGAAATGAATTCTTCAGTGATAGCTTTATCATACAAAACAGCCCAAAAGACCCCTCAGTGTTACTAACTAGACACGGTAGGAAAACCAAGCGATAATACATACAGAGGGCACTGGCAAACAATGGAAATAACCATCCATATAGGCATACAGAGAATAAAAAGAAGGCGGAGTTACCGAATGCCTTCTTTGCCTCTGTCTATACTGCTGGAGGCTGTCCTGAGGAGCCCCAGACCCCTGAGGCCCCAGAAGAAGTCAGGATAGAGGAGGAATCTGTCTTGGTAGATGAGGGCTGGGTCAGGGACCAATTAAGCAATCTGGATGTCCGTAAATCCATGGGCCCTGATGATGGGATGCACCCGCGGGTGCTGAGGGAGCTGGCAGAAGTCATTGCTAGGCCACTCTCCGTCATCTTTGCTAAGTCGTGGGCAATGGGAGAGGTGCCTGAGGACTGGAGGAAAGCGAATGTCACTCCAGTCTTCAAAAAGGGCAAGAAGGAGGACCCAGGTAACTATAGACCGGTCAGCCTCACCTCCATCCCCGGAAAGGTGATGGAACAACTTGTCCTTGGTGCTGTCTCTAGGCACATCAAGGATAGGGGGATCATTAGGGGCACTCAGCATGGCTTCACCAAGGGGAAGTCAACCAACTTGATAGCCTTTTATGAGGATGTTACCCGGTGGATAGATGATGGTAAAGCTGTGGATGTGGTCTATCTTGATTTCAGTAAAGCGTTTGACACGGTCTCCCCCAGCATCCTCGCAGCTAAACTGAGGAAGCGTGGTCTGGATGATCGGGTAGTGAGGTGGATTGTGAACTGGCTGAAGGAAAGAAGCCAGAGAGTGGTGGTCAATGGGACAGAGTCCAGTTGGAGGCCTGTGTCTAGCAGAGTCCCTCAAGGGTCGGTACTGGGACCAGTACTATTCAATATATTCATTAATGACTTGGATGAGGGAATCGAGTGCGCTGTCAGCAAGTTCGCTGATGACACAAAACTGGGAGGAGTGGCTGACACAACGGAAGGCTGCGCAGCCATTCAGAGAGACCTAGACAGGCTGGAGAGTTGGGCGGGGAGAAATTTAATGAAATATAACAAGGGCAAGTGTAGAGTCCTGCATCTGGGCAAGAACAACCCCATGTACCAGTACAAGTTGGGGGCAGAGCTGTTGGAGACCAGCGTAGGGGAAAGGGACCTGGGGGTCCTAGTGGACAGCAGGATGACCATGAGCCAGCAATGTGCCCTTGTGGCCAAGAAGGCCAATGGCATCCTGGGCTGTATTAGAAAGGGTGTGGTTAGCAGGTCGAGAGAGGTTCTCCTCCCCCTCTACTCTGCCCTGGTGAGGCCGCATCTGGAATATTGTGTCCAGTTCTGGGCCCCTCAGTTCAAGAAGGACAGGGAACTGCTAGAGAGAGTCCAGCGCAGAGCCATGAAGATGATTAAGGGAGTGGAACATCTCCCTTATGAGGAGAGACTGAGGGAGCTGGGTCTCTTTAGCTTGGAGAAGAAGAGACTGAGGGGTGACCTCATTAATGTTTATAAATATGTAAAGGGCAAGTGTCATGAGGATGGAGCCAGGCTCTTCTCAGTGACATCCCTTGACAGGACAAGGGGCAATGGGTGCAAGCTGGAACACAGGAGGTTCCACATAAATATGAGGAAAAACTTCTTTATGGTGAGGGTGACCGAACACTGGAACAGGCTGCCCAGAGAGCTTGTGGAGTCTCCTTCTCTGGAGACATTCAAAACCCGCCTGGACGCGTTCCTGTGTGATATGGTCTAGGCAATCCTGCTCCGGCAGGGGGATTGGACTAGATGATCTTTCGAGGTCCCTTCCAATCCCTAACATTCTGTGATTCTGTGATACTATTATAGACAGACATCCAGCAAGGAAGTGACGAATACATTAATGGAAAAATAAGCAGAGATCAATGAAGGCTACAAACAAGGACGGAAACTATGCTACCCATTAAAAATAGTGAGAAAAGCAACGTAAAGTGGTATTTCTGAAATTTCCACATCTCCTACATTATCGGCATATGCTCTTTAAGCATCACTATGATCAGTTTACATATTACAAGATGAGTAATTACTTAATGCTGTAATGGATTGTATTAAATCTCTTTGAAATGTGATCAGTCTAACAGCAATCCGGCATCTAGAAAATGCCCCCCAACCACACACACTCCCCACATGCAGCAATACAGGATTTTGCATATTCTTTGCTGACATGCAGGGCAGTGGCACAGATCTACAACTCACACCATCATTTGCTTGTCCTCATTAGTACAGCTTGCCTTGCCTTGAAATTTTGCTCAACTGTTTCAGTCCAAGAAGGCAAATTATATTATTTGGTAACTGCAGAAAAGATGCTCAGCAATGTGAAAACGACAATAAATTGAAAATGTTTCACAGACATTACGGTAGTGATTTGTTAATGTCAGGCAGCAACACTGGATATCTGAAATGTAGGTCTTGCATTAAAAAAACAAACGCAGCTACATAATGTCTAATGAGCTTAGAAACGGAACTCATTATTTTAACACGTCTACTAAAAACATTTTCCTCCAGGATGTGATTACAGGTGCTTGAGGAACAAACATGTGGCCTTAAGACAGGACACCTTCTGAAACCTGCCTACTGCTTTACAATGAACCGCATCGCACCGTATTCACAATTCTCCATTGTACCTGCTGACTGTGATCCTGTTAGTGTCACCTTGCTCACAAAGAACTTGACAGACAATAAAATGAATTGCAAAACCCAAAAATCCCATGATAAAGGAAGTGCATCGGTAAGAATATTCAATATTCAGCCCATGTGGACAAGAACTGGGTCAGAGTTTCTCCCAGACATATACCTGTCAAAGCTATGTTACAAATACACAGCTATAAAATGAATTAAGCAATCAAAAGAGACAAGATCTAAACTTTGTTATCCTTGTTTCATTCTACAATAGAGAGAATGAAGGAAGAGATTGATGCCACTGAATAAGAGACACGTCATCTTCTCCCTCATTATTCTTCATCATGACATACCACGAACAGAGATTAAATAGAAGCCCAGATAAGTTCAAATGATACAGCTATCAGACTTAGGTGTTTCTAATAGGCCCTTCACAACAGTATCTGGACTATTAAAAGGGGATAATGCAAAGACTGTAAAATGGGTGAGAGAAGAGAGTCAAAGAAAATGAGCTACTCTGAATCGCTTAACAGGATAACCACAGGGAAATGGGGATAGGAAGGAAGAGGCAAGACTAACATTGTGTTTAATTTTGTCTCCTCCCAGTCTGCAAGGCACATAAAGACCAATTCACCTCTCCTTTATATCAGCATAAATGATAAGGGACTTCACAGAAGACCACGAACTTACACCAATATAAGTGAAAGAGAATTTAAAGTGGCCTTAGATTGCTTCAGATTGTCCAAATTATGTTCAAGCCAAAATGAAAGGGGCCTTTCTCCACAGGGGTGGAGAAACCTTGGCTTTATTAACACCCTGTTCCAGCCATGATCCAGGAGGCCTCTGCACAATGAAGCAGGAGGAAAACTGGTCTATCACCCTATTAGCGCCTTCCCTGAGCGCAAACATACCCTCCAAGTACAACCCTTGTTAGACAAACGAGAACCCATCAAGATGCAGACCATGCCCAACCTTGCCCATAGACACAACTCCACAGGGAAGCAGTCTTCATTACTGCAAGGGCTGCTGCCTGTGGATCCATGTGTCCTTTTAAAGGGGATGGTGTAGGAGCCCATTCAGAGCCACTGTTCTTCCTGGCACAGTCACTCTTCACTACTGTTTCCAGTCACAGGCAGTGAAACAAGGGGATGCCTCTGAGATCCTGGACATAAGCAGAAAATTAGCAACAGCCTGGTGTTTAATAGCAGCTCTGCTTGTAACTACAGCATATGGTTCTTTCTCTGTGAAATGCGATTTCTTTAGGATAGAGCGTTGTGTTTGTTAAAGAACGATCACAGTAATAAAAATAATATAATACAATCAAGCAGTGAAGCTCATAGTACCTTCCATTCACAGATCTAAAGCTTAATGACTCAAACCTGGCAGCACCCTGGGAGACTTGAGAAAAAGAGGTTTTCCTGGCTGTTAGAAAAGGGCAAATGAACACATACAGGTGGATTAAACAATGATCCCTTCAAAAGCAGGAGAAGAATCTGTGGCTGAGGTGGAGAAACCCCCCAATTTCAGACCAATGGTTACATGCTGCCATTCTCAGTAGTATAATTTTATTAAGGAGAATGTATTACTCTGTCTGTGCCACCCAGAAAAGTTATAGCAGCATAAACCAGAAAGCTGGAATAAAAGCATCTATGTGAGAAACGATGTTTCTAACCATCTTACTATAATTATGTAAGCAGGACTGGCAAAATTTCCCTATATGAACAAGCTCCTACTGCCTCTGGTAATAAACTTAAGGAATTGACTAAATGGGAATTGAACTTTTTACCAGGCAAATTAACTTTTTAGCAGAGGGGCCTGAGTGTTAAATGTTTGCCATTGCTGTATTGCACTTCCATGATAAGTATATATTATATATACAGTGCCAAGAGCCACTGGCAAAACAAACTTTCACCTGCACTTGCTGTGCGCCAAAGCAGGTTAAACTCATGGGGCATCTTGCTTGTCCTTGAGCTCCAATAATACTGCTGTCATGGAGCTGAGCCACTCCAGAGCAAAACGACAGGAACCCGCTTCCTATTCTATTACACATACCCTGTCCACAATGCCAAGGTTCACCTGTGGCTCCATGTAAACTCTTCTATTTATAGGTATCACCCTATAACTTGAGGTGCTGTGAGTCCATTGCATGCAGGGCCAACTGATGGGGAGTCTTTGTGCTTTCTGCATGTAGGAGGAAGACGTGGCGTGTCTTGGGAGGACATACAACTATAGTCTCAATACATGTCACCATAGTGAGATAAATTCAATAAAGAGAAAAGTAAAAAAGACTTTTCTGGTGATATTTCCAACTGATGCATTTATGCTTTCCCATGGCAATTCAAAAGCTGTGCATTTTACAGCATGAGAAAAGGAATGGCGAGGGGAGTTTCTGGGCTACCCCATGCCAGTGATGCAGGGTGCGGTTTTCAGGGCTGGATTAGATGCCTCCTCCTTCCTGCCCAAAGTTAGGGCAGCCCCACTGCCAGTGTGCAATGGCCTGGGGAAACTGCAGGGAGAGGAAGGCCAGGGAGGATCTGCAGCTCCCTGCCATCACGGGGGGCATACCACACCACGCCATGCCACCACTGTCACCCCGATACTCACCCCAAATGGCCCTGTGGCAGCTGCAGGGCAGGGCAGCACAGCACAGCCGCCCTCTCAGGGGAAAACCAGCCCACAGCGCACACAGCCAAAGGCAGCGTGGATGCCCACTTTTATCCTACTTGTTCATGTCCTGCCACTTCCTCGCCAAATGTCTCTGGCCAGTGACCTACAGAAAGGCTGAGCCGGCCATTATTGGGGAAGAGGGGGTTTATAGCATTTGTAGCTCTATTTGCTTTTAAGTATCTTTTATGTGTAACAGTATTATCTACTGTAAAGAACTGCACATGGACCCAACCATCACATTCACCTGAGTCTCCTGTTGCTGGGTTTGAAACCGCCTAAATCCCCCAATACCAAGGGATCCGCTGCCAATTTACAGTGAAAAGTAAAATCAGATCTCAGAGAGAGGAATCAGTGCAAGCATTGCAAGTACAAGAAATGCATCTCGGTGGACGTGTGAAGCGGCCTGTTGTGCTTCATTACCAAGTGAGAAGAGGTTTGGTGGGCTCCCACAGGCGGGGGTCGCCTCACAGGCAGCTCAGCACAGCACTGCACCTTCATATCGTGCCTTGGGCCACCAAGGCATTTTACACGCTGTCTCACTGTTTCCCAATCAGCAGGGAGGGAGGGCGTGCTGCAGGGAGTGTAATTACACCTCACTTCCCTGGACCGGGAAGGTATAATGTGTGGGTCAATATGGGGCACAATTGGTTTCATTTCCCTGAAAGAGATCTCTGCTTTCAAGCACCAGTGAAATGCTAATCAGTTAAATACTGCATCCGTAAGTACCCCGTAGCAGTATTACCCCGTCTGCAGATATGGCCCTAAGGGAAGACGGCTAAGGGTCTTTCTTACCCCAGAAAATCAGCTGGCATCAGAGTTAGACAGCTGCTGAAGCTGGAGGGCCAGACTCAGCCTGCCTGCTCCCACCCCATTGCACTTTGTGTCCCCCTTAGTCAGAGGCGACTCAGGAGCCACCAGCTGCCCCCTTTGCACCAGAGGAATTGATCTCAGGAGGCTGGAGTCCACCACTCGGCATAGCTGCTTGTGCCAGGGGCCTCGAGAGCTGATTTTGGTACGACCATGCACAGACCCCGCACAGCCCGCTGTGCTGAAGGGGAACTCACAAAGGATCGGGAATTTGAGCTGCACGTGTTAGCTGGCAGCTTGGTCTTCAGCAACTAGACCTGCCATCCACTTCAGAAAACATGGGATACTCAGGCAAGGACTGGGATTTCAGGAGTCCTGGGACCAACAGTACCCTGAGGCAAAAGCCCCACTGTTACCTTCACCACCCAAGCTCAGAAAGCCAACACAGTGGGAGGAACAACCAGAGGGAAGACAGTACAAAGCCCACATCCAAACAGCTGCAACCATGGACTTTGAAACAAAAAGACCCTGATATATTAAAATGACTAAGAAAACAAACCTGACCTCTAGCCTTCGTAAAAGCAGAGATAAGTAATAGCACAGACTGTACCATTGACTACTAGTTACAGAGCTATGGCAGAAACTCATTAATGCAATTAGAAAATTTCTATTCTTAGTCTGCATTTGGATGCTCCTCTCTTGTGCACATAGACAGTGGCTGAGAAAGTTAAATAAAATCCATTTCCTTATATAGCAGAAAGATTTTAGGCTACAAGCATCCCCTAGTAGAAGGATTTTCACAGCCTAAAAATTACATTATGATGACAATTCAGACATTAATTCTTTGTTTAAGCCCTGTGGATCGAGCAGTTCTTAAAACACAATTCTTTTAATAAAAATAATAATGAAAAATAAATCCATGTATATATGGAAAAGGATTATGGAAAAGTCTCTCTTTAGGAGGGAGAACGAGAGTTGAACAGACTTTACTGAGAACTTTAAGTATTTTATAGTTCATGATGCATGTTTCTACTATTTTTCTTTAAGATTATCCCACAGAATAGTGGGGACTTTGTCCCCTGCTACTGTGCATGGCTCGGAAAAATCTATATGGGCATACTTTTGCGTAAAGGTTCACCTTCCACGAAAGCCCATTTTTTTAAAAACACAGCTAGAATTAAAAAACAAAACCAGTCAACTTTCTAGAGATGCAGCTGAGTGTGGAAGGTTATACTTTCTAAAACACCAGGAAACACAGTTTCAGTAATGCTCTTCTACAGGATGTACCTACTTCAGTTCAAGTGTCAGTAAACAGAGGGAACAAACTACAGAACAGAGCTTCTGTAGTAAACAGAAGCTACAATCCCCACCTGGTACCCACAGACTAGTCAGTTAGGGCTCCTTTTCTCCCTAACATTGATATAATTGACAAAGAGCATCAGTCTGACTGAGCAAAGGCTGACCTGGCAAAGCTGGGCTCCTAGGAGTCTGAAGAGGAGCTCCTTCCTTCTACACCACCTTTATACAAAATGCAAAAGATCCTTCCAGAACTAAATTCCACAATCCCTGTTTTAAAGAGGAGGAGTTATAAAGACACTGAAATGTTAAATAATTTGCTCACATTTTTACACTGAGTGAAGAGCAATCTGAAGCTTGACTTGTTGGGGTCTCTTCTACCCACCAGAATTGTAGGTTTATTCAGTGAGCCAGGCGGCCTCTCATAGATATGTATTCATTTGTGAGTGTGCATCAATAATAGCTCAACAGCTCACAAAAAAGAAAAAAAAAAAAATCAAACCAAACATGAGCACAAGACCAGCATCTCCACATCTCCATTCAGAGAAATGCCTCTTGCATTTAATTCTGAGCACAGGAAAGTAAGTTTTTAAACAGTCCTGCTAAAGAGGCCCAATCCACACATACAGTTCCTGTGACCCAATGCATTCACAAACCTCTACAGCTCCACGCAGCCACCACCGGCGCCTGTAGTACTAAACTGCAGGGCCAGTCCCGTCAATGTCTTTGACGCAGAGAAAAAAAGGCTGGGAAAATGGAACCTTTATATTTCATAGGGTAGCAACACAGGAAAGAACAACAGAATAATGTCTTCACACACTTGTAAAAAAAGTTACGAGCCAGTTTGCTTGATGAAGCTGTGCTGGAGTGTGTGGAATTTACCTCTAGATATGCAATTTTATACTGGGAGGCCATGGTCCACAACAGACACAGGGCACAGCCTTGTGTCCTGTTACAGACCAAGGTATTCTCTCCTAGCACATCCATCGCAGCAGTCACAAGGGGTGCAGGAGAATCCCTCATTTGTGGGCTAGCTTAACAACCTTTTGCTGGGACGGAGCAATAACATGGTGCCACGCTCCATGATGAAGTTCCCCCGTTGCCCCAGTTTAGCCTGGGTCTCCCTACATCAGGTATTCTTCATGCCCAAGGGCAAGGGCAGAGAAAACAATAAAGAAAAGGTGTTGTTCATGCTTTACATCAGAGGAGACATAAAGCTGGTGTCACGGTATTCAGGCACTTCATCCTAAAAACTCTTCCTAAAGGTTTTAAGAAGCTGTGAATTTGTAGCAGGAGAGAAGGAGCCCTGGAGGACAAAGCAGGTAAGAGCACTGGAGGAGAAAGCACTGTTACATGCTAGCACCTGCACGCACGGCAGTGGAGAGAAATGGCCCGCAGGCACTGCAATAAACCCTCCACGTCTACTTGGCAATAACACAGGCATCGGTTTTTATCGCTGAGTGTAAAAGTAGTGTAGACGGTCCATAAAGTAGTCCACAGAGCATTAAGCCAACAACACTGGCCAGCAACACAAGATGCTGGACAATCCTGGGTTAGCTCGCTGGCCTCATTTCTCATCAACGTAAGCAAAGGAGGCCTTGTTTTAGTAGATCTTTTATATTAAATCAAGACAATAAAATTATTTCAGTATGAACACATAGAACAAAGGTAGCAGGTAAAGGATGTGTCCTCTTAAGATGGCCTGCATTTCTTAGAGGATGTATCACTGATTGAAGAAAAGAAACTGGGAAGACCTGCATCTACCAGCCCTCCTGATACACATGGAATCTACGAAAAGAGCATTAAAATTTAGTGTTGATTCCTGCAGACAAATTACCTTAATAAATGCGACTCAGTCTGAGATTAAGAAAGACACAGACTAAGGAACTGGGCCCAATTTTTTGCCAAAGGGATGTTGTTAGTGTACTTAGCTAAAAACAAGATCATCTTAAAACGATGACATGCGCTCACTTATTTTGGTGTGGCGATCACCTAGCAACTCAGTCCAGAATAAATGCAAACAGAGTTCAGACTCACAACCTTATGTAAAGCTTGAGGAAGGCATGCGGGAACTTTAAAGGTACTTTATAGGGGTTCTTTAAAAATTATTTTAAATAATTTTCATTAAAAGAAACAAGAGTTGAAAATTAGGTGAGAGAGTTTGAATCCAACACTACAGTTTTATCACAACATATGTTAAATATATGATTAAAAAAATCCAGCTAGCCCATTATCTCTAATAGCATCTGTGAATTTTTTAAACTGCCATTTCTGTAGACATCTGAATTGGTCACTGGAGATGGTAAATAAGATGATTTGCCACAGATGCGAGGAACCGAATCCCGGAGCTGCTCAGAAAACAAACGAGAGCTCTGTTCGAGCCACAGCAAAGCCTTCTTTCCTCCCTGTTCAAGGCCAAACGCACCCACAAACAGCTGCAATAAAGCCATTGCATCAGTTACGGCCCTACCACTGCTGGGGAACTGCACAAAGTTGCATTTACTTGTTAAAAATGATTGATTTTAGCTCCCCTCCATATCCGCGCTCTGTGTAATTCCCCTGCACGCTATACCATCTGCTGTAATTCTCCCAGGTTGGCTTTGTCATACCGTGACATACAAAAATCAACCAAAATTGCTCGATACGTCAGCGCCCAAGGAAGAAGGGCCGCATGTGCGATCTCACCATTTGTTTCGTACTTTTGCTGTCTGCCCAGCTAGCGTGGAGACAGTACGTTTCTCCCCTTTCCAACAATGTGATCTTATCGCAGGCAGCTGGCCCGCGCTCTGCACTTTCATTTTTATTGTGTGGGTTCTCAAACTCGGATGCAAATAGTCTACCGAACATCCTCCCTCCACGGCGTGTGGCTTTTTTTTTTTTTCCTCTTCAACCTCCTTCCACACGGCGCGCTCCAGCGTCAGGCTGGCTCTGGCCAGCTCCCATTGTTCACATTGTTATTTTCATGTCAAGGGCGTGAGAGGAATATTATACTTTTTTTTTTTTTTTTACCAGAACAGCAATTTAAAGCCTGGGCCTTGAAAATACACTTGCCATTTGCAGGAAAACAGCTACTGGAGTCACCACAAGGCCAAAGATGAGGGACAGACCCACGCGGTTAAAAAAGTGGATGCTAACATAAATTAAAGCAGGACCAAAGAAAGAAGCCATGTGCAGAAGAGGATGAAGACACCAAAAATTTAATTTGCTCTGCATTGGCCTATATAGAAGAAGAACTGCCACAGCAGATTAGATGAGTGGTCTGCTGAGGCTGCCGTGCCAGCACCACCGTGGCTATCTCTAAAAGCGTGAGAGAAACGATGCGTGTGACCAGAAGTGACAAATGGGAAGAGGTAAGTAGCCAGCTAATTGTGCAGGGCTGTACCTGAGTTGCACAGCAGCTACCTTCCAATACCTACTTGTGAGCAATACCACCACTTATTTCTTCAGGTGCTACAATACAAATGTTGCATTCTGCTACAAAATTGCCAGTCTTTCAACAATAAATCCACAGCGTTTATTTCACGTGCCTCCACCTCTTGCAACCGCAGGCTGCAGCAGCTGATGAGGTGTTGGGAAAGGAAGTATATCCTTTCATTAGCTCTACATTTACTATACCAGCTTTACAGTAAGGAGTGTGTTGTCTTTTTTTTTTTTTGCTCCATTCAACAGGAAAAACAGGAGGAAATGAACATGTTTCACTATTCCCTTCACAGATTTTTTTCACAGGTTTGGTTTTTTTTTTTTAAAATATTTTTAGATACTCATCTGCTTCACAGTTCAGAAAGCCTCAGGCCTGTCTACTGCCAGCTTTCTTCTTTAAAATCTCTTATACACTGATCCTGCCTCCTCCTGTGACCACTTTTATCACATCTTTTCCAATTGCTGCCACTGAAGGAGATGGCAACCTTTCACATGATATTCCAGCTTGCCTTCAATTCTATGCCATATAGGTTTATACCTTCTAGTTGAATTTTAATCCCCTCTTTAATACAACTGAGTATCCTAGTAACTCCAGTGGTTATTGTGGTTTCCCCAAACACCCCCACCAGGTTAGCCACGAGAAGCCCCAAGTGTTTGGAAGGAGGAAGACCATAAGAATTCATGGGAACCTCTGGACCCTTGCAGGGTTTTCAGTTAACATGAAATCTCTCCTCCTTCTCTCTGTACCTTCATTGCCCTTTACCCTCCTCCTCCTTCTCCTCTCCCCATCTGCACTGGTGTTTGCAACCCTTCAGGTGCCCTTCATCCTCTACACTCTTTTTTTGACCTGAAGCCCAAGCAAAGTCTTCCCACTGATTTCATAGGGTTTCAGGCCAGTTCTCAATTTACTTTCCACTCCCTCCTCTAAATCCTTCAAATCCCTACAATGCTCTTCGTTCAAGTACCAACTTCTCCTATGAGTCCCCTCTCAAATTTGCTCTGCTCTGAGTTGCTGCCAGTCATCATTTGTTTATTTTGTGGCTTCAGAGCATGTCCCTTGTTTGGCATAGCAGATATCTACATTTCCAAATCTTACCTCATTGGTTCAGGATAAATGCTTCTTGCCTAGTACCTCTGTATTTGCTTTCAAAGTTTCTTACAAAGGACTACACCAAAAAGATCTTAAAAAAATTGAGGGTTTCTTACAAAGGACTACACCAAAAAGATCTTAAAAAATTGAGGCACTTGGCCAGGAACTGTTTCTCCAGGACCCTACACTGGCCTTTCCTCTCCCTAATTATGCTTTGAAGTGCCTCAGCAAGCAGTCAGTAACAGGCACTACAACAACAACTTCCTCTCACCATAAACAGCTAGTCATAACTTGCTAAAATACAAAAGTTATTCATAAAGCTGTCTGGTCCTTTAAGGAAACTAACAACTCTATTACACACTTGGGATGTCATCCTCCATCTGCAGAAGCATGCTGAGACTCCTCTGGACTTCACCAGGATTGGGGTGAAGCCCACAATTCATTATTTTTTGATTCCACACTATTTATTCCAAAAGCCTTAGATGTAAACCGGTACCTTTCAGTCCTGGTAATTTATTGAACTTCAGGTTCTCAAGAGGCTTTACATCTTCCTCTTTAGATACTTCAGTCTCTGTTAAAGGGACACAGATAGGTTAAAACTGTATTTACAAAAGTCAGCTTTCCTCTCTCAATACCAAGCAGCTACTGATATAGTACTTGGAGCTTTGGCTCATGTTAAGCAATTCCAGGTTTCGATCATGCTCTTCTGAAAAGTTTCTAGCCAGATTCCAGCATGTCACCACTGATGGTCATGGGAGGCCATACTACTGACCTTAACATTTCTCACCTCTGTTGGTAACACATGGAACTAGACTACTCATCCCCTTCTAAAACAAACACCTGTTGCATGCTCTTCTCCCACCACATCCAGCAAACCTTCCTCTTCCGCTCACGTCGCATACATCCCCACACAGGTCCTCCTGGATGGCAGCCTACAGGACTACGTCAGTGGTACAGGGGCTGGCAGCAGGAGGCAAAACAAGCTCTGACAGGGTAAAGTAGGTGGATGGGTCCCAACCCTGCTCATGGTGGCCACCTGAGACAGAGAAATTATCTGCCTTTGTCTCACCCAGTTGTTCAGCCCCTCCAGGTGAGAGGGTGACCCAGAGACTGACTGTAGGGGAGGAGCAACAGGTCCTGGCAGAGCGCTTTACTACTGGCCTGATATTCTTATTAAAAATAGACCAGAAACATTACGAGGGAAATTGAATTCCTCTAGAACTTGAAGAATTTATCTGATGTAAGAAGCAATCAGTTCATCCACCTCAAGTTAGTATGTGCTACACGGCCTTTGAGTGAGATGTACTGAGAGAGCTAGGGAAGCACCTCACTTTAAATGAAGGCTATAACCACATACAATTTGCTCTGCTTATAGTCATCAGTCCTCTAAACGCTAGTACCTTTGTCTTGGGCTTTGATTAATAAACCATTGCTTTATTTTATGGGTTTGGTTAATAAACCATTGCTTTATTTTACTGCTAGGCCTGCCTGACACTGTGGAACAAGATGAATTAGGGTAGAAAAATAATAATGGAAGAGGACAGCTATGACGCAGGAATGATGCGCACACCAGAAATATGCTGCAAGAGCTGGGGGCAGGAAGATGGAAGGGCAGGGCGAGCAGGATGCCTACCCTTTGCTGTGACAACACAAATCTCATACAGCTTGTCGCTCCTCTGCACATTCTTCCAAAGCAGCTACTGGGGTAAGGGCACAGAGCTCACAACAGACATCTCCGCACCCCTTCCTTCGTGTCACTTGCCACATCACTGGCAGAGGCAGACCAGGACACCAGTTCACTTCTGAACCTTAAAGACAGGTAGATATATTTTGACAGGCATCAAACCAGCTGTCCTTCATGCACCCGGTTTAGGTGACATTTCTCCGATAGAAGGATGTCAGGGACACCAGCTCTGCCCCACACCCTGAGCCTGGGACACACGTACAGAGGAGTGCAGGACTCTACCACCCTACTCCGTTCTAGTAAATTTTGCTGCTTCTTTCAGCCTTATGCTCTGTTGTCCTCATAAAATTCAGTTATAGCCAGCATCAAAGTGTTAGTAATTACTTAATAGAAATTAACCAGGCTAGCAATGGGTACAGGTCCCCAAAGAGGCATCTCATTTTTCCTCTTTTTGGACTTTGATATCATGGAGGAAGAGTTATTTCTCAATAAAGCTGGAGCTAGTCCTTCCCACAGTTTAACTCATCCCCTTGAGTTTTGATCGTGCAATTGATCAGATTGGGGGAAAAAAAAAAAAACAAAACAAAACCAGGAAAAGGTCTGAAAGGAATGAAAAAAAAAAAAAAAGAGCACTGGATTCCATTTTCAGAAGTGTTATTAAATACTCGTTGGATTTGTCAGCTCTCCAAAACAGCTTGGTCTAAAAAATTCACATTCTTTTTATTCCTGCTGAGGAATGGTGCCCTTGACTAGTCTCTTGTGTATTTCATTTTTTTTGTGAGGATTACGTGAAGAATTAGACAAATTTATGAACTACACAAAGAACAGCATCATTTACTCTCGAGCAGTATAAATGACACATGCAATCAATCTGATGATACATTGACTGCAGACTTATTCCTGTCTAGCTGGTTCTTGGGAGGTCTAATTGGCAAGGGCTTCCTAAAGAGCTAAAAAGAGAGAAGGCTGAGGATGGAGTGGGGAGCACCATCCCATGCTTTGGAGGCAACCACTCTATTCCTAGCAGGGTTGCATTTCTGACTCTTAAAACAGACATCAGGGGTGAGAATGTGAAGAAAAGTGAGTAAGTGTGGACCTGACCTGCTAGATAAGGAAGTTCCCATGGGAAGCAAACAAGCTCCCTGCTGGGGATTTGTGATTTCTCCCTGTCCCTCCAGGTAACACAGTGCTACCAGAGGCATGGTCGTGCCTCTCCTTAATTTTCTCCTTCTTTGATACAGAAAACTACATTTCTTAGACTTCCTTTCTTGACCTCTGCATTTTATTATCTGTGGGACTTCAAAGCAGGTTTTGTGCCAAATACAGACTTGATTTGGAAGGGTTAAGTTCTTCTGTAACAGATGCCAATATAATTCTTTAAAATCATATCCAATCCTTAATTGCTGGCAACAAAGCCTATTTGCAGAACACAGGGATGCTGGGAATACCCCTCTGTCTCAGTGTTGCTGGCAAGGAAAACATTGGTCAGCAATGATCATTTTTCTGTGGCACACTTTGCACACACTGCTTTGACTGACCCCGCCAGGGACAGTAACACTGATAACAGGGGTACAGAGAGTGCCTATCAGAAAGCTACCTCTCCCTAATCTATCTATAAAAATAACAAAGCCATGGCCAGAATTACTGCCTCCAGACACTTCAACCCCATGAAGCTGCAGGCTCAGGAAGGCATCTAAGCAAATTGCTCAGTCCCACCTTTCATGAACCAGCTACTAAGAGGGAGGTACGGGGGTGAAGGAAGGAGGGTGAAGAAATGGGAGGAGGTATAAGTAGGTATGCAGACCAGGTGGTCAGGGCTGTCCAGGGGTACTTGTTGGGCAGCCCTGCCCTTGATTCCTAGAGCCAGAGAAGGACAACACACCAGACATTTTGCTCAGACTATACCGGGCTCATCAAAGCTGCTTCTGCCATCAGGAGGAGCAAGGGGATCCTGGCTGCCTTCGCTCACTAGCAGGGGAGCATCCAGGATGGACAGAGAAGGTGTACCACAGCACCCGTGCCCATACAAGGCATCTTCCTGGCAGCTTCCCGGCAAACACCCCTGTCTTCGGTGCCCCTGTTACTCACAAGGGCAGCTGACCACTGAAGACCTTATCATTCTCATCTTCCTGCATTCTTTTGGCTGAAATGAGACATCTTGCCCAACTAGCACCAGGGGATGTGGTAGATATGACCATATAGCCTCAACACAGCACCAAGCAGTAGGTGAAAAGAAAAGAAAAAAGAAGAAAACCAAACAAAACACTTTATAAAATCAATTTTTTGGCAGCATTCATCCCTTGCAAAATTTTATCTTGCTTAGGAACTTTACTGAGGGACTTGGGCATACACAGGAGCCATCTCCTTTCTGTCACCACCATCATCCTACAGTGCCTGTGCCATGTCCCCCCTCCACCCCCTTTCAGAGCAGGCTAATGCCTTGCCCCCAGGAGGGATACTCCATATACTTGGAGCCTTTGGAAATGCTCATTAATCACCCTCCTTTCCCCAGGACCATTCTTTGTCCTCTTATACACTTTTTCTTGCCTCCTTCCTTGGCTGTAATCCTCACGGCCTTCACTTTTCCCTTCCACAGCTCACCAAAGAGCCCCCCTGCCCCGTGTGAAGGCCTCCTGTATCCCATTACCAACCACAGGAACTTCCTAATCCCTTGTGCTCAGTTTTGAGATCACACAGGTGAAATGCAGATCAAGGCCTCCCAAGGCATCAGACTAAACATATCCTCTGCCTTTCAGCTAACCTTCCACTGAGCAGCACTGTAATACTCACTTGCAGACACTGTAGGTGCAGAAGCACTTTTTAATAGTAATAAAAATGTTCTTTTCACTCCGCTGAAAACATGGAAGATTTCCAGAAGCAAGTCAGGCAGTCAGCCTCCCCTCTACGCCCACTCCCACAGGCGTACATAGGGAAGATGTTCACTTTCTGACATGGAAGCCTGTCATTCCTCCAACCCCTCTCTTCTCTGATGCCCACACAGATGCTCTTACACTTTTTTCCTGGATGCCTTCCCTCCTTCGCAGTGTGACTGAACCTCCCATCCCAGTCATAGGCCTCTACATTCAAGGCGTAGCTCAAAAAGTAAAAAGAGCATCTTTTTATAAGGCCACCATAATGTGCTAGGCTCTGGCTCCATGAGAGAACAGACTGGTCAGCCTCTCCACACCATCACAAATTTACTTTAAGTGGTAAAATTATTCATTCACTCTTTACCACCTCCTCTGACGAAGACTGTGTTGGCCAATTATTTCAAGGAATGCCACATTACAAATGGGAACTCATTCACTGAATTGTTTTATAGGCCAGCATACATCAATTTTTGCATAGGCTGTTTTGTTTTTAAAGCTAATTTCTAATCCTAATTCACATCACAGACACATATCTCTGCTTGGATTAATTAAGATCTCAGAGAGAACCTTCTGCTCCATTACCCTCTGTTACTGATTTATAAAAGAGGCCATGAAGCAATGCTCTTAATGATAATGAGGGGGATATTTTATGCCTTAATGCCATTCCTGGTTCCCGTGCCTAAAATGCAAAGAGAAGAGACGTGGACATTTCGGGGGTGAAGAGAAAAATCTTTGCTAGCCACGTGACATTCTTCAGCAGCAGATGCAACCCTTCAGCAGATGACCTATTTTTCTCTCCATAATGAGCATTTTGGTCAGTGATTCCTCACCCTTTAAAACAGTAACTGGAAAGAGGAGAGAGACCACTCCCAACACTAAGGGGACAGGCCACCAGGAGCAGGAACTCATTTATACCGCTAACAACATGAAACAGCTCGACAGGACCAAAAGTAGTAAGGGTCAAAGGAAGACGAAGCTTTCTTTGAGCAAAATGAAGGCCAGCACTAACAAATGGAGACAAGGCAGCTGTGCAAGCCCTGCGGGTAAGGACAAGAGGCATGTGGGAAAGCACCAAGGAAAGACCTCAGGCCAAATGGGTCCTCCTGCAGGGACTAACCAGGCTGCTCAGCCTCCTCTGCTGAAAGAAACCTCTCAGGCTGATTTTACACTATCAAACAAAAATGACCACATCAGCTGTGACTCACTGACTAGAAAAATTCAACAAGGTGGGTAGCGTAACATTCAGGATTTGCCCCTACCAAGCCTCCCACTGTTTGACAGGACAGAAATCCAGCTCCTGGAAGGTGAAGGCACCAGAGGAAAGGCAGAAAAGCTGAGTTACAGAGACAGGAGCGGATTGTTGCAGTGGCCAAAATAGCCAAGGTCCTGGCTCTCAGGACTTTTCCTTTGACTTTATTTGAGCTGTAACCCCAAACCCTCCCATTCCCACCACGAATTTCCCATAAACAGGAAGCAGCAGTGAAACTGATAAAAAATGACAGCTTCACAGCACTGTGGAGGGGAATCCCAGGATGTTCCTCTCACAGGCAGTCACGGCTCTGCAAATGCCAGAGAGCTGCAGACCTTGGGAGGACAGCCCATATTTCCAGGGGCTGAGTCCTTGGTAAACAGAGACACCTTTTACCTCAGTGTGCCCTTCACTGCCTGCTTCTTTGCACCTCCCAGCTTTTGCCCACAGCTATTTTCACTTAGCAAATTAGACTATCAAAAATTATTATCTTAATTTTAAATGGTTTACTTGATCTCATCCAACCCCAACTTTAACTATGTTATTTTTGCAAAGTTGAGCAGCACTGGCAAACCAAAAGCATTTGTCTTTTACTTGTCTACAACATCATCACACACAAAACATGCTGTCAAAAGCAGGTCTTGTTCTTTCCAAAAGTACTAGGTGCTAGTTGGGCAGCCCACAGAACCCAGTGGAGGATTTACCCGGAGCTGTTCTCTGTAGCATCCAGGCACATCTGTTTCTGTGTTTTATACTAATTGGGCAGAAATAAAAATCACAAGTAACTTCCCTTATGTCACACACAAAAAATTAACAGAACAGAGAAGCCCTGACTCCTTCAGAACCTATAAGTGACACCAAAGTGGTGAACAGTCCATGTAGATGGGTGTATGCAACACCAGGCCTACAGGAACCATATCCCACTTGCCAGTTTGTAAGAGTCTGCTGAAAAAGGATGCATATCTCATAGTGCAAACTGGTATTTGCCATTTTTGAGAGATTTTTAACAGGAGATTGTGTACCATGACTCAGTTAGTGCCCTTGTTTTCAGATTCAGGAATAAGAGGTTTTTGGATAAAATACTTTTGGTGTACAGGGAAAATTATTCTTCTCTACTACATTTCTTCCATATTTTTTATTTCTTTATACTGGCTTAATTTTGGTAAAACTTGCCAAGAGAGGCACAAGCTGAATTAGCAGCTATAGAACAAGAGAGCTAAAATCCATGCTGTCTAGAATTTCTCCACCAAAAACTCATTGAGCCACTGAAGTGAACGGGAAGTTTACTCTTGCTGACGCCCTAATCTATCTGGATTCTTCAAAGGACTGGCAGAATTGCTTTGTCTCATAGCATGAGGAAGATATATATATTCACCAGTAATTTAATAAGCAAATTATTTTGCAATTAAGATGAGTTTGGCAGGTAAAAGTAGAATCAGGTTACTTGGGTCTCATTGGGTCAAAACAGTATTCAATCTGGGCCACTAAAAGGGAATAAAAGGACAACCTGCTTACATTTTACAGACTGCTACCTGGAGGCCAGATTTCCTTCCCAGCTGTGCCGAGATGCAGTGCCCTGCTGATTCAGTAGATGTTCAGAGTTGGACAGGACTTTTCCACTGCTCCCTGAGGCATGGCTAATGAGAGCACCACTGTGCTACAGAGCTGCCAAACAATGATGGCCTTTACTCTGTAGGACTGTTTCGTTGATGCTGGCAGCTGCGACTTCTGCAGTTGAGTAAAGACAATGAAGATGGACTCTGTACTTGCAGAATACTGCTAGTGTTCGTTTGCCCCCACACACCGTTATTTCTTATCCACCCCACATCCCTGCATTTTAGCCAGAACCTCTCAGTTCCCAATAGCCAGGTCTTTCCATCTGGTCCTAGGAGCAGTCGCTTGTAAGAAAGCTGTCGAGTAAACAGGAACCTCACAAGCAAGGAGTACTTCTAGGAACTACCTGCAAAATAAAAATGCACACACATGCAAACAGGAAGATGGTGATTCACTTCACACCCCATGGCACTATACAGTCCATATGAAGCACCATGTAGCAAACACAGAACTACTTGACCTGTGCGTGTGAATCCTCTCCCAGCTTACGGGGGATGCCTGGGCAACATGAGGTGAGAGTAGAGCTTGTTCTGCATCAGTGCCTCAAGCCTTTCCAGGACAGGAAAGGTAAGGCCAGAATAACACATTGGAGAAACCACTGCAAGGGGTCAGTCAGAGCAGCTCAGTGACAGATCTCCTACGAACTGAAAGCCAAATCAGCCCCCACTCTGGCTACAGATTTACAGAGCCCTAAGGAATGCCCAGCTCCCTAAGCATGTGACACCCAGCGAGCCCAAAGAGTCACATCCACCTTTTCCAGATTCACTATACTGATGGTAATTTCTCACCTGTACTCTGACAAGATGGCTCAAAAGCCATGCAGCAGAGCAACCAGAGCTGAAAGCACTCTTCCTGGGATTATTACCATATTGTAAGCAACCAGCTTTTCTTCCATTATATTCCTGCACAGACACTCTGAGATTTTTTTGTTTTGTTATTTTAATAGGAGAAGTGTAAGTGCTTTATTTTCCATTAATTTCTTTACAGACATATTTTCCAGCTGCTCCTGATTATCACCTCTTCGTTCAGATCTTCCTTCCCAAAGACAAGATTATAACAACAATGCCATTTACTGTCCCCATGTTTACAGCATTTCTAAAGCTGACAGTTTGTTCTTCAGGATTGATGGGGAGTGAGGGTGGTAGGGAAGTTATTTGTTTGTTTTAAAATGAAAACAGGCAAGCTTGGGGAACAGAGAGAATAAAATCTCATAGGGCCCAAGCACTCTTAAAAAAAATCCACAGAAGCAGTTTAATAGCACTAAAGGTTGATTCACGTAAGAAATGATGCAAATCAAATGCAAATAATTTTTACTGTTACATCAAGAGCTTGGTCTACACGTATGTCCTCGTGCATAGTCAAAGCCTGCAATGCAAATAAGGCTGAGTCAGACTGCAAAAAGGCTGTTTCATTCTCTAACATGAAACATATGTTAAGAGCATGCTCTCTTTACAAATTTCAGCAAACATCTAAGTACATTGATTTAGATACCAACATGAATTCTGACAACAAATTCCTTGAAGAAGATATCTCTGTTTGTAACTTTCCAACCTGTGCTCTAAGTGGCTGCATCCCAATAAAGAGAAAATGCATAGCCTAAATTCTAAGGCCAAAAGTTTCAAAGTATTTAGTAATTTTAGATGTCTCCTCTGAGATGCTTTGGATATGCCAAAGTTGCAGAAGATGAGAGCTCAGCATTTTCTAAATGTCAGGCTCTTTCCAAATTCAGATGTCATAGCTTAGGCACCTGGTTCTATATTTGGGCACATTCAAGTTTAAATACTGACAGTTCCAGCACATAGTAATAATTCATACTCTTTCCTGAGATCCAGATGCCCATAGTCAATATAGTTAGTCACTTAAATGTAAGCAGCTCGATTTCTTAGGTATTTATTGACTTTTCTTTCAGTTGCATTTGCTCACCACCTCTGAAAATCATATTATTTCTATTTAGGAGTCCAAACACAAAATTAAGTGTAGCATGATATTTAATAGTCATAACAAGTGCTACTGGCCAGAGGTCTCGATACTTTGCAACAGCAATGAAGTACCACAATCCTGTCATTGACAGGAAAACTTAACTGAGAAAGACGTCTTATTCCAGTGGAGGTGGTCTAAAAAAAAGAGTACTGCTTTAAATGGGAAACAGCAAAGACTGCAGTATTACAAGCTTCTACAAAGGCAACACATTGGAGACCCTTCAATAGCCAAACATGTCACTGAAGTTAGGCAAGAAACTAGCCAGATACTTAACAGATGCAAGGTTTGCTTAGAAGATTAAAGCAAGCTACAATTTCATAGCAAGAGATCTGACTGTTTTCATCTAAAAGCAAAATAGCTAACATTAAACAGTTAACCTTCTGACAAACAACTCTAACAGAGAATTTCCCCAACAGCAAATTCCCCACCATCACTTGTGGACCAAGAGATGGTGCACCACTTAAGTCGCTGATTTGGGAAACAATCCCTTGATAGTATTGATGTGTAACACCAGTCCCCCAAGAGGCAGAACGTTAGCAAGCCCTATGCACCACCAAGGACTCTGATTTAAGAATCTAAGGATAAAATATGGCACTGGGAATTCCCCAGAAGTGGGCATCCTCCACCTTCAAACTCAGGTAGTCATGATTCAGAGAACAATTTTCCATTGCTGCATATAAAATAGCAGTCAAAGCAATATCTGTTTCAGATCTCAGTTAAAGCTATGCTGAAACAGGTAAATACCGGTTCATTAAAGTAGATTGCTGATTTGCTTTCTGCTTTCTACTCTTCCCGTTAAATGTGAAGATCTACTTTTCCCAATTTCTCTCCCGTTTCGTCTTCTGCATAAAGGCAGTGCTGGACATCACACCATAACAGTTTTATCTATCTTCTTTTCAAACTCTAGGCCAAGGTTCCTTTTAAGAATGTTGATAAAAATGCTTTTGACAAGAAGTATAAATTGCAATACTAAATGAACAGGAGCCTGCCACCCTGATGAAAATTTACAAACTGTAAAAGTAACTAATAGAACTTGGCCAGAGAGTCAAGACTTACAAACGTGGCTTCAATAACAGCTCCATAAGAGGTTGGTTGTTTCGGTTGGGTTCTTTAGAAAAGAAAATGGTTAATTTGAAAGCAGCATATTTTATGTAGTTGTCAACAGTTTTCTGCTGCTTTTTGTTCTGTTGCTGTTTTGTATTATAAAGAATGATTAGTCAGAGAAAAGCTGCACTTTCGGGGCAAAAGAGGATGCCAAGTGCCTGTGGACTACATAGGATGGGGAAATACTGTTTTAACTCTATGCAGTGGGAGACTAATGGTTGGTTCTTGTTTCTGATAACCTTATTTCCTGCAGCATCACCATGCCAGTGCAGGGAGCCCTCCATCTTTATGGCCTCCACACAGCTTGGAACAGGACTAAGTTTCTGCAGTAGTGGGGCCATCTCCCCACACAAAACAACAAATTCAGTTGTTAATTGGACTATTTAAATCTAGACTGACTCTAGGGACCTCAGCAGACTTACTAAAGATTTATGTTAACAAATGTTAATATGGGATCTTTCACTCTACACAGGTAAACAATTTATTAGAGAGAAGGTAACAAACCAGACATAATGCCTTAATTGCATTTTTTCCACACAGGTCTCCACCCTTCACAATAAATCTAGCCTTGACATCTAACTGAATATTTCTGCCCAGGAACCTAGGTAGGCAGGTTGGTTGCTTGTTGGCTGGCAACCCCACTGCTGTGTTTAAAGGTCTTTATAAATTAACGTCAATGCTTCACGTAATTGTTTTTTCAACCTGGTCAGGTTTCTGTGCACTCTAATTGTTCTATAGCAATGTGGTAAACACTTCCTGCAGACAATTTGTTAGGAAGTTTGGATTTTATATAACCCAGGAAATGAAGTCACCAGACCTGTGGGCTGCCTGTAATGATTCAGTCCCCTGGTTCCTGCAACAAGCAGGCACTTCAGACACAACAGTCCAGAGGCAATGATAAACTAGTGGAAAGAAAAAGAGTGCGTAACTGTTTCTCCGTTCACTCTATTCATATTCAGAAATTCAGAAAGTTGCAAAGAACATTCACAGACTTCCAGCCATTTATATTTATCCTTGGTGTCAAAATTATAAATAAATTCTGATCCCTCTCCTCCTCTTGTCTTTATTGCATCGGGCAACAGAACGGGACACAACAGCTAGGAGGGGATTGAAGTTTCTGTTCCTATCTTTTCACTAAAGCAGCACTGCTTTTTTTCTTTACTTCATATTTCTCTTGGTTACAAAATACACATGTCCATTTCTATTAACTTCCCTGCTTTTGCATCATCAATCATTTCATCAATACTCTGGGAAAATGCTGTATATCTACAGCTAGTGCAGCATTCCCCGAAATGGCCTGAGGGCTCTGAAAAGTTCATAGCTTTCTAGTTCAAAATTAACTTGGATTTTACTATCTTTGGAACTTTCTGGAGGTTTTATTTGTTCCAGAAAGCCTTCAAGGAAATTCAGGGAAGTGTAAGATGCTTTCTGACTTAGAATATTATTTGCATTTTACCTGAATAACTGTTTCTTGGGAAAAGGGATAATAAGATCAAATTAAAGTACACTGATATTTCTGGAACTTGAAGAAAGTGGCAGACTGCTGGGATCTTCCAAATGAGTGCTTTCTTAGTGCACACCAATATCATCTCCACATGATTTCACAAGCACTGCCACTTTTTGAACCTCAGTTATGGCACTGTACCTATACAGGTGCTCAGAATTAGATTTATGCTTTTGTGCCTATTCCATGCCTTCTACTTCATCTAAAATTATCTTTTTTTAAGTTTGTTTTATATAACAGAAATATTAGTTCTTGATGTAATCCTCTTTCATGAAAGATTTTTGCCTATGAAATGTAAAAAGTTGTCTCCTTTGCTGTGAGTCGATCTCCTGAGCCATGCTATTCTATGGCCATGGAAACTCTTGTCTAGCCTTCACCACCATGCAGCTGTGGTGTGTGACCTCAACACAATCTTCCCCCAAAGCCTTCTAACTACGTAAGAGGAACCAAAATATTAGTAAGCAGAACAATGTTTCCTCCCACTGGTCACAACAAATGCCATTGCAAAAAAGGAGGAAATGGAGAGACAAAAGATAAAATGTAAAAAGACTAAAGGAATTTCACATTGCAGACAAAGGAATAATCCTTGGCTGCCTAATATCCTGGAAAATATTCCCCATTTAATAAAAAACAAAAGTTTAAATCAGGAAATCTGTTCAATCCATATATGTTCAAGTGGTAAGATCAAACCACATCATCATCTGCTTCTGAATCAACTGGCTTTGGGGACAGTTACTGGAACCTGAGGACTTCTGCACATCTCAGCTTTCTACAAAGAGAGGAGCGAATGCTCTGCAAACCACTGTCAGTTCTTCTTTAGCAAAGCAATTTAAACACTGTATGATCTTGATTGTTGATGCAGGTGGGTGCACTTAGGTATCTTCTCCCTTATCCATCCCACACTTAGGCAGAAGGTTGAATTGGTACAGCTCCTACCATCCTATTGCTGTAGTAACGCCCTTCTCCCAGAATTGTACCACAACTGCAAACTTGGGTCTGCTGCTGGCATACACAGTTTAACAGAGTGCTACTGTATCCTCACACTGCTGAAAACACTATCAGGACTTAGCACAAGCCAGTATTTGCCTGTGAACTCTGACTGACTCTGAATTCAGAAAAATGTAGCCTGTCCCATATCTGGCAGGTTTCTTTTCTGGCAGGGACACACAGAAAAGTCTGAGTTGAAGAGGAGAAGGAGGAGAAATCTGAATGATCACATTGGGGCTAAACAACTGGAGTGGTAACAAGCAGATGAGAAGAGATAAGGGAAGGTCTGAGTCACCCTTGGTGCACTTGAATCCTGACTGGTCAGATCAGGCTATACGCTAGCCCCATTTCAACATCGCATATGAAGGGAACAAGTAGAAGACAAGTACTTTTTTGAGTTTCTTGGAAAATACCAGTGAAAGCAAAGAGCAGAAAAAACAGGTAGGCCTAGGATGTGTAGAGATAGAAAACAGGTAGTGAAAGATACCGCACCAACTATCTTGGGGAACAAGGAAATCAAGAGGGTTTTGGCTCCCCCCATTACAGAACATAATCGTCTACCATTAGATGCCATTTAGATGTGCTTACCCTACTTTGACTAAATGCACATAGCCTCTTTCCTTTTATTATCTTTGATAGTTCAAAGCTATTAGCTATACTGCAGAATTTACTTTCTTTTGTTCAATTTTGCTCTCACTGATGTTCTTCTCCTCAGAGGTCACTTGATCCTGAAGCCAATGATAAAATTCATCTTCAAAAGAGAAGTGGAAATAAAATTAGAATTTTTTAAAAAAATCCTTCTGGATTCTGACAGCCTTTCCCACTGAATTTGATAGGAATACCCTTGGAAATTAAGCAAGCCTGGTTTATCCTTCCATTACCCTCAATGATGACATTTATTAATTCCCAAGCATAACAACAATTCTGTTGCAAGTTTTTACATATTATGCATGCACTCATGCTGCTAAGTTCTTCACAGTTGGAAAATAGATTCAGAGCTTCAAATGGGTAAGAGAGGCAACAGTCATAAGTAAATCCCAAGGGAGAAATAAAAGGACTTAATAGCAGGCTATTATTAAACTCTATTTGATATATTAAAAAATCACAAGGAAGCCTGTCAAAAAAATTACCATGATCAAATAAATTACAAGGCAAAGCTGCCAGTCATGTCTTGCGAACTGGTACGGCAGAGACACGACGGGAAATAAAATACCCAGAGCCCAGCACAAAATCAGACTTGCACTGTCAAACACACACCCGTTCTGCTTGCGGGCCCCCTGCCTCCACTGGCCACCACCTCGGCACCTCATCCTGCGCTCCCGGCCCTCCACGCAGCAGCTGAGGGTGCTGCACAGCCTCGGCGTTGGGGCTGGGAGCCCCACTCCCACTTTATTCCACCTCCTCCCCAGTGAAACTGTTCTTCTCCTCAGGTCCTCGTTATCTCCTGCCTACGCACCCGCTGTATTCACATGTACTTTGCCACTTTGCAAAGTGCTCTTGGGATTACTTAGGTACCGCACCAACCCAAAGTTGCTTCGCTTTACAGTGCCGCAATCCTGGCTTTATAAAACTCAACTTCACAAAGCAGAGAACTGCCAGAGAGATTAACTACAAGTGTTCCCATTAAAGTGCACGGTGTCAAAACTCTGCACAGTATGTCGCAACCAGTGCTTCTTCAATGAAAAAGCCATCCCTGTTTCAAGAGGTTTGCCCAGTGAAGTACCTAAGGGACAGGCAGGAGGGAAGCCAAGGCTGGACATGCAGCCTCTTCTCTCTCCTTTGTGCCCAGTCGTGACAGTACTGCCCAGGTGTGGCTGTACAACCCAAGTTTCTCTTTCCACAGTCCTCCATACGTGTATTTCCCAGGAATAAGTGACTACAAGTTTAAAGCAGTAACAGTATTATAGCCTAACAACGTAATAGCATAGCAGGGCAAAGTTTGGAGGAAGAAGCAATACTTTTCCAGGTCAACTGACAAAGCTGGAGAAAAGAGAAAAGCATCTGGGCATCTGAGGCCTTTTTCAGATTTTAGGAACTTAAAGGCTGCACCAGGGGAATTTGAGAGTTAAGATAGATTCTTTAGCTCCAGTTGGTAATATCAGTGTACTCTCAGGTAATTTTTTCCCCTTCATTGCATTTACTAGACTTTTTGTTTGCTTGATGGTTTCCCAAGTTGCAAGTGGCAAGCTGAGGATCTGAAACCCTGATAAAACCTAAAGAAAAAGCAGCCAGAAGCCTGGGTGGCTCCAGGGCATGTGTGTGCTTCCACACTTTGATGTCCCTGCACACTTCTTAACTTATTCTACTTGAATAAAAGCTTAGAGAGCAAAAACATTGATCTGCTTACATTTCCAGGTGCAACTTGGTGAGGCAGGCTTTAAACTAAAGGACTCACTGGGTGGGGTCCAAAGTAGCAATGCTCATGCCATCGCGTCCAACTGCAGAATAAGCCAGGCCAGCCAGAGCAGTTACAAATGTTCCTTAGCTGCCACCCAAGATGAGAACCAGAAGGCCAACCACCTCAAGGGTATGTATGGCAATGATGGATCTTCTTGCATCCGTCTGGGGAAACCTGCATGCTCGATTACCTCTCTGAAATGCCTATACAGCAATGCACACAGCATGGGGAATAAACAGGAAGAATTAAGAGATCTATATGCATGATCTTATTGGAAGTCTCTTCAAGGACCTACTTGGGGGTATCCCATGGGTTAGGGCTCTAGAAGATAGGGGGGTCCAAGAGAGCTGGTCAATATTCAATCACTTCCTCCAAGCTCAAGATAGGTGCATACTTATGAGTAAGTAATCAAGCAAAGGTGGCAGGAGACCTGCATGGATGAGCAAGGAGCTTCTGGCAAAACTCAAATGGAAAAAGGAAGTCTACGGAATGTGGAAAAAGGGACAGGCCACTTGGGAGGAATATAGGAAGGTTGTCAGAGCATGCAGGGATGTGACAAGGAAGGCTAAGGCACACCTGGAATTAAATCTGGCAAGGTACATCAAGGACAACAAGAAGGGCTGCTTCAAGTATATCAGCAGCAAAAGTAAGACTAGGGAAAATGTGGGACCACTGCTGAATGAGGTGGGTGCCCTGGTGACAGAGGATACAGAGAAGGTGGAGTTACTGAATGCCTTCTTTGCTTCAGTCTTTACTGCTAAGGCTGGCCCTCAGGAATCCTGGACCTTGGAGGTAAGAGCGAAAGTCTGAAGAAAGGAAGACTGTCCCTTGGTTGAGGAGGATCAAGTTAGAGATCATTTAGGCAAGCTGTACACCCACAAATCCATGGGCCCTGATGGGATGCACAAACGAGTGCTGAGGGAGCTGGCAGATGTTATTGCCAAGCCACTCTCCATCATCTTTGAAAGGTCATGGAGAACTGGAGAGGTGCCTGAGGACTGGGGGAAAGCCAATGTCACTCCAGTCTTCAAAAAGGGCAAAAGGGAGGATCCAGGAAACTACAGGATGGTCAGCCTCACCTCCATGCCTGAAAGGGGATGGAACAGCTCATTCTGGATGTCATCTCTAAGCATGCGGAAGAAAAGGAGGTTATCAGGAGTAGTCAACATGGATTCACCAAGGGGAAATCATGCTTGACCAATCTGATAGCCTTCTATGATGGCATGACTGGCTGGATAGATGAGGGGAAAGCAGTGGATGTTGTCTACCTGGACTTCAGCAAGGCTTTTGACACCGTCTCCCATAACAACCTCATAGGAAAGCTAAGGAAGCATGGCTTAGATGAGTGGACAGTGAGGTGGATTCAGAACTGGCTGAATGGCAAAGCTCAGAGTGTTGTGATCAGCGGTGCTGAGTCTAGTTGGAGGCCTGTAGCTAGTGGTGTTCCCCAGGGCTCAGTACTGGGTCCAGTCTTGTTCAACTTACTCATGAATGACCTGGATGAAGGGACAGAGTGTACACTCAGCAAGGTTGCTGATGACACAAAACTGGTAGGAGTGGCCAATACACCAGAAGGCTGTGCTGCCATTCAGCAAGACCTGGACAGGCTAGGGAGTGGGGTGGAGAGGAACCTCATGAAGTTCAACAAAGGCAAGTGTAGGGTCCTGCACCTAGGGAGGAATAACTCCACACAGCAGTACACGTTGGTGGTTGACCTGCTGGAAAGCAGCTCTGCGGAGAAGGACCTGGGAGTCCTGGTGGACAAGTTCACATTGAGACAACAATGTGCCCTTGTGGCCAGGAAGGCCAATGGGATCCTGGGGTTCATTAGGAATAGCGTGGCCAGCAGGTCGAAGGTTATCCTCCCCCTCTACTCTGCCCTAGTGAGGCCACACGTGGAGTACTGTGTCCAGCTCCAGGCCCCCAGTTCAAGAAAGACAAGGAACTACTGGAGAGAGTCCAGCAGAGGGCTACAAAGATGATCAGAGGACTGAAGCATCTCTTTTATGAGAAGAGGCTGAGAGAGCTGGGTCTGGATAAGAGAAGACTGAAGGGGGATCTTATCAATGCTTACAAATACCTTAGGGGCTGGTGTCCAGAGGATGGGGTCAGACTCTTCTCAGTGGTGCCCAGCGACAGGACAAGGTGCAACAGGCACAAACTGAAACATGGGAAGTTCCATATGAATATGAGGAAAAACTTCTTTACTTTGAGGATGACAGAGCACTGGAACAGGCTGCCCAGGGAGGTTGTGGAGTCTCCTCCTCTGGAGTTTTTCAAAACCTGCCTTGACACGACCCTGTGCAACATGCTCTAGGTGAACCTGCTTTAGCAGTGGGTTGGACTAGATGATCTCCAGAGGTCCCTTCCAACCCCAACTATTCTGTGATTCTGTGATTGTTGCTGCCCCCCAAAAAGCACTGCTTCACTTTAAGGGAACAAGAAGCTCTTGATAGAGCTTCTGGTTGGTTGCTTTTTTCTTCCCCCCTCAAACAGTTTAAAATCTTGATAACCTCTAACCTAGCTGTCAAATCTGGTACGCTTTAGCGAGAAAACCCACTGACGTCAACAGAACTACTCACATGAGTAATTACAGCTTGATTTGGCCTTAAGGCTTTAGATGTATTTAAACTATTTAGATCAATTCTAGGCCTCAAATTGCTTTTGAAGTTTCAACCATTTAAACCAAGAAGCTACCTGGAGGAGGCCACAGAGGGTGCACAGGAGAAACAGCAGAGCTGCCACCACTTTATTCACCATGGAATGCAGTTCGTGGCAGTCCAGGTGCACTGGCATCAGCTAAGGCTTTCTGTACACACCCCAAAAAGCCGTTCTCCCAAGGCAAAAAGACAGACAAACCAAACCCTACCCCACATCTTCAGTCCGTGGTCATTCTGCAAACACCCCTAACCATTTATTTCAAAGCAAACAGAAAGCATTCAGCGACTGGGTGCAACTTGGAACACGCTCAGAAGTGCCAGCTCTACGCAGGCTGCTGGGATAAACCCCATGGCAGTAAGAGGATGTGATAGCAGGACTGCAAGGCAGGGAGGACCTTGCTGCTGCTGCTGCAGTAACTTCCCATTGTGACAACAGCTTCTATAGAAACCAACCAACCATCTTTCCCCAAGGAAACCCAAGAGATTTAAAATAATAAAATAAGACACCCCCACCCCTGATGACTGGTGGCCTAATCTTTGGAGGAAAGATGGTGTAATACATCCAGCATGTGAATCACAATCCTGTGCAAATTGGATGTTCAATGTCAGCAGTCCCACTGGCACCAATATACTTAAGCAATCGATCAAATCCAGGCCAAACTGTTTGATGACGTTCAACTCCTAACTTGCACTATATAAAAGGGAAAATTTGCACCTTGGGCTTTAACAGCGGAGGGTTTGAACACAAATCTGTTTTGAAGAGCAAGTTTTGTTATCCTTATTTCCTTCATTTCTATTGAGCTGGCACTGACATTTATTCTTGCTTGTCGCTCACAATCCTCAGGACAACTACTGTAATACTTTAAACAACTAGATCACTGCCAATGGGTTTTATGCAATATTACACAGACAACCTGTCACACTACTCATCCTTGCAAGTGCCTCACAAAAAAAAAAAGTCCAGGACCCTAAAAGAAGAGAGTGTGCTTGTCGGTAGAAAGGCTGTTTTGCCCTAGAGTTCTTCCTCTGTCCATCTCTCTTCGCCTCTGCGTTGAGCTACAGCACCTGTAGCGCACAAAGATTCACTAGTCACTATGCAACTTGCCTGCCACCTGAGACTTCAAGACAAAAAGGTAAAGCAGAATGGAAGAATTACTGATATGTACATATCATAAGTGCATCTGCAAGGAATATATGTATTTTTTTAAAAGTAAACAAAAAACCTACACCACAACCCTAGATCACTCTGCAGTCAGCACAAATACCATATTTGGGAACGTGCAGACTACGTCCCTACGATTCACCTCAACAAGCCTCACTGCTGCAGCGCTCCTCTATACCCTCCCAGCTATGTCCACAGTTATCTCCAGCTCTCTGTCTCAGCCCTGATCTCGTATGCTGGCACCCTGTGTCCTTTCCCATCCCTGACACATCCCCCCACATACGCACTCTCCCGTGTCTCTAACCTGTCTCTGGCTCACTGACCAGACGTGAGGCAGTACATCTCATGACAGATTCAGAGCCAAACGCACAGCAATCTCCTGGTTCCCAAACACACTTTTGGCCAGCTCTGCTTGGCTGGCAGGGAAGCCCCATCAGAAGTAAGGGCTGAGCCCTCCCTGCATCCCCCACAGTTGGGTATTACGGGGTTGCTACCTGCTGCCAAGTCTGCAGAGCCTTCAGGAAGATCTTGCTGCCAAATTGCTTGAACATGGCTCCTGGACTAAAAAGCAATCAGGGGACTTATACATTGAGAGACAATCTGACTCTGAAAGTCTTTTTTCCTTAGGCACCCTCCTTGAAATTACAGGGAGATTGTAAATTATCCCCAAACGAAGCACTGCAAAGCCCAGAAATTCTCAGCTAATGCGCTGTTCGTTGAGGCACAATTATGTTAATGTATTTGACAAACATCGAGTAAGAAAAGTGCAACTACAGCATGCAGACTGCCCAAAATAGGCCCTGAAGTGATGCTAGGCAATAACTCTAGGACAATGATGTGGACATGCTTGTGTCAGCATAGGCCAGGCGACAGAGGGGGTTAGTGTGACTACCGCAAAGAAAGTACATTACTTCAGTGTAATCTCTGCCTGGACCTATCTGTCATCATGGAAGCTGGGCCTTGAAGCTCTATTTTAATACGGTCTCACTGAAAGGCATTCTTCTATCCACTTCCTCTTGTTTATTATTCTTTCTAATATCTGATAAGGTACTTTTCAACCGTGGCTATTCACTTTCTGTTTGCGTAGGTCTTGGGTTCATCACAAGCTACAAGGTCAGCATTAATCTAAACAATGGTTGGTTGTGGGTGATTTTGCCAAGTGGAAAACACTCTAAAGGCTAGATTGTTATCATCAATAGGGCAACAAGCAGGCAGGAGAAACAAGCCCTACGTACACACGTATGGATGAAGCGGAGCTACTCAGATGCCAGGTCATGGGTGTAGCACATGCACCAGAAGCCACAGCTCCTCCCCAGGGATTGTTAAGAAGGAAAAGTAGGGAGAGGAGAAGGAGGAGCCTCCTTTCTGCTCCAACACGTAAGCATGGCCAGCCGGCCGGGCACCTGTAAGGACGATGGAGGAGCCATCCAAAAGGTGCAGGAAGCTATCTGCCTTCTACCTGCAGAGCATATTCAAGGCAATGAAATAGCTTGCAAAGCATGCCTTTTTCAGCAGTGCTCCACGCTGTCATCCAGCCCACAGCAAGACCTTTTGTGGGCAATGTACTGACAAAGTACCCTGAAGAAAATTCAAAAACAAAACCAAACCTCAGTAAAACGAGTAAAATAATAATTCTGCATGAAACCTTTAAAAGCAATTTCTTTGAGGCTTGCTGATTGATAGCAGACACAAAAGAGCTCCATTGGTTTGTAATATCAAAATATTATAACTGTATTTACAGTTTTTCATTTGTAGAGCCAAAACCTTCCAAAATATACTCCCTGGATCTGGAAAGCATGCAGCTTATCTCTCGTCCTTTACATTCCCTTCTTCAAAACACACCCCTTCCTGCAATCTCACCAGGAGTGACTCACACCAACCTAATGAAAAAAAGTAAGATCCCAACAGAAAAAAAAAAAAAGACGACTACTATTAATCAAGCCTTGCTTATGCATGCATTTTCATAACCGTGTTTTACACAGCTCTGTTTTCTGTAGGTCATCTGCCCATGAGATACACTGTGTTTCACCTTCCCTACATGTACATTTCTCATGTTTGGACTAAGCATGATGAAGACTGTAGCACAAATACCCATCTATTACCATTAATGGAACAAACTGCAAGTGATATTTGTTCTCCAGGTTTTGTTTGACCTCCGGATTGGCAGATCAACATTTCCGGAGTCTAAAGTTCTTTGCAAAGGGAAGGTAGATACAAGCACTGGCAGTACAGGCAGCCCAGCCAAAGAGTGTTAACCCTGACTCAGGAAAACAGTAGCTCAAGAGGATAAATCTCTATGGCAATGTAATTGTTGGTCTCTTTAAGAAGAATGGTAGCTAGCACTTTTCTGTGACTGTTATTTTGCTATGAGAGCCAGAAATCAACTAAATAATTTCTTTCCTCTGCTCAATATTCATGGTTTGCAGGAGCTGCTACCTTAAGAGAGATCTGATCTGGAGGCCTTCAAGGGAATAATTCCTAATTCTCTCATTAAACATCTCTGAGATATCCTGTTCTCTATATTACTTTTATAAGCACCTGAAGTAAAAATATTTACATTAAGAGTTAACTATTCACTCTGATTGTGCAGTAACCTTGGGCTGACAATCCATATTGTGTTTTTTTTAAATCCCATTTTGTTCGGCGATTGTTCAACACACAATGGTCTGATGGCCCAGCTGCAGCCAAGAAGCATACCACAAAGCCGAGGAAAAGTGCAGGCGCCCAAAACTGATTCTCTGGCCATCGTCATGCCACAGCCCAGCTAGCAAGGCCAGTTATCTAGTCCCTCTCGGTCAGACCAGCCACCAACACCTCCAACAGGTCAAAAGATCTGCTGGGGATGGCAGGGCTGAGGGGAAGTCATCATGACTTCAGCCATCGTGAGGGGTGGCAGTACAGCAGCTGCCGATTTAAAGCTTCACACCCATGGAAGATTTTTATGTGGCGAGATAAGCCTCCAAAGCAGCTAAGGATAAGGACTCAGCTCTCATAACATCAAAGCTGTTGTATTTGGGGTGATTACTTTGAAATGGTGAACTTTGAAGGGAAAAAGGTGAGGGGCTAATTCAGTCTGTATTACAAGTAGCTTGCTGCTCTTCACTTCTGCAGCTATACACGTCTTCACATACTTCTAGCACACTCACTAAAGCAAATTTCCTACAAGGATATTTAATCCTGTTCATCAAGAACAAGGTCAATGAGGGAACCAAGATTAGATATTTCAAAAGACATGTGATAGTTCCCTTCTGTTGCCATAACAAAGAAAGGTACTTTAAATCAACACTGCTAAGCTGAATTCAGAGTTAAGCAGCCCTCCCCGCAGAAGAATCACACACCGCCCCCCCCACCCCCAATGCCTCTCTGGTTAAGAGATGGGCTGCTACAGTCAGGGTTACATCACGACTATACATGGCCTTCCCTTAGCAACCAGCTTAACTTTATTGATTCGATAGTTGATTATTATGGCAACAAGCTCAATTCTTACTGTTTATAAAATTTTTAAAATGTCATCAAGAAAACAGAAATAAAAGCTATTTTTCTTGACTGTTTTTGTGGCATGCAGAACCCATGAAGCTATTGGGAGAAAAACAACAGAAATGCAACAGGAAGGGAAGACAAAACCCCAAAATCCCAAACTAACAAAGGAAGGACGTGCCTGCAGCTGTGGCAGGGATACCTGTATTCTCTTCTCAGCTCTGCCATAAGCTTCCTCAGTGACCTTGGATGAGAACTGAGTCTCCCACTACCATTTGTGCTCTTGAAAGTCTCCCTCTCCAGCTTAAAATTTTTGTTTTAGAAGCTGTTTTGTTGGTTGGGGTTTTTTTTTAATACCAGTAAGAGGTCATGGATAACTTCTTAAAAAAAAAGAGTTAAGAAACAAAAGTGAGTTTAATGTTTTTAAAAAGTACAGGATCTGCAGGCAGACGGTTGCAGGATTTCATCATCACCTGGCAGCTGTGTAGCTGTAAAGGTACCTGAGTCAAAATTGCATGTCCAGTCTGCAGTATCCCAAAAAGCAATGATCCGGCTTTCTTCAAGTCTATTCCATAGCTCTGACCTGAAGCCCAACACAAATTATATTAGAGAACTACAAGGATCACACATAATATTCCTCTTTTAGCTGCTCAAAGCTGATACTCCTTTGACAGCACTGCAGAAGTATACCCTGATTCTACCTGCATGCACAGAATCCTTCTTAACCCCGAAAGAAACACAACAGCAAGTTTGCAAAGTAAGCAAAGAGCAGACTATATGGTGGCCAATTTCTTGTTCAGAGGTTTGTCTGGGAAGAATTCCAACTCATGTGATGTGTGAGACCCCATCTTATCGTTAAAAGGAAATATCACTTCGCAATATTTTAAATTTCAAGACAAGGAATAGCTAACTAAATATCAACATTTTAAAATAAAGGAACAGCATTTCCTCTGCTTCACCTGAGTTACTCATAGGTAGCTCATATCACTTGTGCTTTCATATAGAGTGCTCAGAAAATTATTTGATACTATTTTAGAAATTAAAATAATGGCTAGTTTTACACCATCATTGAACTAGATCTGTGTGAGCAAACTACTGCATTTCCTGAACAGCACAAATATTATCCTTATGAATGAACCAACTATTTCCAAATATGGATTGGAAAATATTCAGCTACCAGATATTTGGAAGAGCAAGCATCAAAACAGGCTCAGAAGTCTGATACAGATGTCTAGGACTCAAGAAAGCATTCCATCCAATCAGTCACTGGATTTAGAGTCAGTCATCTCTCTGAGTCACCCATTTCATTGCTATTCTTCATTTATTTTGGGTGCGGACTGAAAACAGCTGCTCTTAGCTCCTGAAAACTCTATGTTGTGAAATTCCCACACCCCAAAGCAAAAGAAAAAGAGAAAAAAAACCATCACGGTTTCTTTCTGCAGCGAGCCCACTCCCTTTATGCAGCAGCTTCTTTTCCACCTTCCCTATTGCTGCTGATGTACACAGCAGATGCCTGGTGCCAACCACTATTGCCCATCTTCTAAGCTTTCCAAGTTCCTACTTCTCTGTTCTACTCAGCAAGAATTATTTATTGCAGGGTTTTGTACTGGTGCCTGCGACCGTAGACTTTGAGGCCTTGCATCTGTTAACCATGTTCTCTCATTAAGGTTCCCACAACAAACAAAAGCCTCAAAAGTCTCCTTTCTTCCTGCTCTTTTCACAATGATGCCCTTCATCCTCTGTCCATCATAGCTCATACTTTATCCATCTTATTTCCATTATAAGTTCAAAATCTCAGCATTCCAAAACAGCATCCAAACAAAAGACTCTGCAGATATGAATGCCCTCTCAAATCAATTACCAGGGTATTCATCCTTCACAATAATATCTCTATTATATTCTCTTCCTATTGAATTCAAAGATTACAGTGCTGACATGCTTTCAGGGTTTATGGCGGTGGTGGTGGGGAGAGAAAAAACTCCACTTGCATAGCTAGTCAAGAGAATCGTGTTTTTCAAGTTTCTTAAAACTTAAATCCTAAGCAAGAGGAACAAGGAGCATCTTTTTTGTTACATGTGTATACTGTACATAACACAGAAGCGCCTGACACACCCGTAAGGTGCTGCCAGCATACAGTCATCAGACAAAAATCAAATTCAGTGTGAGGAGGATGACATTTCCATTGGAGAAAATAAGAACTGCACCTGCATTTAGCCCTCTCTGAATCACATTACTCTGAAACAAATGGAGACCACAGAGAACGCTTGCCTCTTAAGAAATGCAGCAGGTCCAACAAACCATCAGCAACCAAGCGTTAGTTATCATAATTAGTAATTTTAAGATACACAGTTTTTTTAATTAAGGGATGGATTGTTTGGGTTATAGCAAGCTAACTAGAAGATTCAATAAAAGAGTCTAATAACTGTTTGTGCCAGGAATCTCCATTTAAGTATCTTGTAACACTTTGATTATGCTTGAAAATTTGATATACACAACAAATGTTTAAAGCGGTCGAGTGTCAGCATGAAAACATTTTTGTATTATATTTAAAATAACCAATCCCCTGCTATAACATGCTGAACATGAGCAAGGTTATGCAATAACTCATCAATACAGGTAACACTGCACCAACAACCAAACTCAACTTGCCCTTTCCTAAATACCTCCAGAAATGTTTAACACATTCCAGACTGTACAGTCATGCATGTCAACTAGGACTGGGTACGCTAAAACCATGAAGGAATATATGCAGCCTCCAAAAACCACAGCATGCTTCATGATTCATTCTCCCTTATCAAACCTCTTTTCATTTTTTGCCTCTTCCTACTGTTTGCATCTTAAGTTAAAGCCCTTCACAGACAGGATTCTGCCTTTACTTGTTTTGCACTCCTAATAAAGTACTTTGGCACCATATCAACATCAACAACACAAAAACAAATAATAGGAAGTGCCAATTACAGGCATGTTTATCAGACCTCTGACTCCAACATCCATTAACCGCAGTCTTCTACGACACTGTCAATATCTCTTTGGAGGCAGCCAAAATGATATCACAGAGATGTTGCGAAGACCACCTCATGAATCACTTTACTAGTTCACACAGCTGACGTGTTTGGGAACACGGACGTCAAGCGAAAACTCCAGCACTGAACCAGCTGACACACGGCTCGTGAAGCTAGTCTGTGTTAGAAAGGCCTCGTGGTTCACACCCGGTAGTTAAGCATTGATTTATTCTGGTTTTCAGTCTGTGCTCTGGATAAAAAAGCAAGCCTTGAGGAAAGGATTATGCAGAGTTTTCTGGACAGGAGTTTACATTTCCCTCCCTACCACAGAAGCACGCACAGCTCATATTGAGGGTGGGTGCATCTTTCCAAAATGCGCTAGCCAAAATACACTTACTTGTTTATAGACTGTGTTATTGTCACTACATGGCAAAAAAATGCTGAAGCAGCTTGAAGTATCCAAAATCTGCTTCTGAAGTTCCATCTTTCAGGTGAACTCAGAAGCAAGTTTAAGTTGGTCATATGGTATATATATATTTCAAGTATTCAAACTGCAGACATATTCTGGATTAGAAGAAAAATTATTAGTTAACCCAGCACTCCTCACTACACACCATTTAATATATTAACACACCGTTTTAATATATTAACTGTACTTTTATACTTCAATGTGCTCTTTAATTCACATTTCCAGTAACAGCCAATAAGATTTAGCTTTTCTGTGCAAGTTACATTTTCATTCTTGCCAAATTATGTTATTAAAGGATTTTACTCAAAAATTCCAAAAGAAAAAACACCTTTCTATGAGAAAGTCAGAAAGAATACTTGTCATTCAAAACAAAAGTTGTAAAAAGTGTCAGCCCATGGCCTATGATATAAATTGTTTTAAAACTTTTCATATGGTATCGTGAATGCCTTTCATATGGTATGATGGGTGCTATTGTCTACTACAACTATTATATTGCACATTTACCAGAAACTCCTCAGAAATTAAGTCAGAACTTGATCCAATTCCCGCTGAAGTAAATACAGATTATTTCCAAAGACAAGACAGCTTTCTACACACTTGAAAAGAGTTCACCATATTCCCAATAGGCATGCTAAGCAGCAATAAGCTTAAATTTTAGCAAGAAAGATTTGGTCTTGATATTAGGAAAAACTCCAAAGCTGAGGTCAGTGAAACACCAGAGCAGATTGCCTGCAGAGGTCATCGGATATTTGTCACAGGAGGCACTGAAGACAAACCTCCCTCAGGATTCATTGCTCTTGGTGATCATCTTCCTTCAAAGAGATGGACCTGATGGTCTCCAGCAGCTTCTACCCAGTCTTTCTATGAACCTATGACCCCAAGAAGCAGTTTTACAAATAGATTAATGCATCATATTTCCTACAGATTTCTGTGTTACAACTCCTACTGCTTCCCTGCTGACTCAACCCTCTCTTGTATGCCAAGTGACTCTCCGTCTCCGCGTGTTTCCCTCACCACTCCGTGCTGGGCGAAGCCAAGTGACAGCGCGTGCTTTGACCAGTCTGGAGCTACCTGTGTGCACCACCACTGATCAGATGACTGTTACCTCTGGGAAGACAGAAAGTGCAGGATTATAACCTCCTTTGCAATGGAGGCATTCTTTTGACTCTCCTTTCTATACCTAGCCATCTTTTTTTTCTTTTTTTTTTTAGGAAATTATCACCTCTATTCCTGCTAGCCTTCCAACAATATATGTGGAAAAATTGGTTAAAACAAATAGAAAAGTCATCTGAAGATAAGTGGAGGAACTGAAAGACAGATATAAACAGTGTGGTAACATTAGCCTTGTTAACAACGGACTTTGGATTAATCTCCAATGGGGTGTGTTTGTTAAAAGTTTTGTATCTTTTTCAAACTAACAATTAGAAAAAATGAAAGCAAGGAAATTTTATTACATTAAATTTCCTTAGCAAAGTTTCTGTAAAACACAAAGAGCCTTAAGTCATCACATGAATCACTGACAATTTAATCAGCTTCTCGGAGTTTGTCATCCTCATCAAGAGTTGAATTTAAGACCTTCAAAAAGTTCTTTCACTGCCTTTATGAACTGCTGCACCTACTGATTCAGCCACCCACACCACACTTTAGACTACCAGAGATGCAGCCAAGAATCCAGAAAGCTAATATTTGTCTTAGAGGCTAAATGAGCTCCCACCAATGTAAACCCTAGGTCTAAAGAAGCAGCAGCAGAACATTTTTTTCAGATGGAAGAGCTTTAGGAAATAATTAATACTCTAAAATGGAGCATCATCAGGTGAGAGCTCCTTTGGCTCAAATGCAGCAATCTTCACAGATGTTTTTGAAAGCCTTCATAAGAACAGCAGTGGGAGACCCCCACAGACTGCAAGAGGTGGACGAGGTGTAAAATCCAGTGCCAGATTCATCTCATCTACCCTAGGGCTTTCCTGGAAAAGAACTTTAGATTGTTAACGTGCTTAGACCAGGAGTTTTTATTTAAAATAAAATTACTTAGCATTAATGCATGTGGCACATAATAGGGGCAGCTTTTTAAAACTAAAGTTCTGTACGACACAATCTGCTCTTTTGCCAAATGAAATTAATACTGCCATCAATGACAACAAAGTCCACAGTCCACAGTTCAAAGATCTTCAAACCCTAAAAAATTAATATCTCAGATCCCCAAAACTGTGAGCAGTGCACTTCCTGATTCTTCTTCAGAGTGAAATAATAGCACCAACAGTGTAGATGTCCGGTTTTTAACCTTCTTTATTAGTTATGTAATTTATTATATATCTGATGATGTCTTGGCAGAAAAGCCAGTGTTGAGATTTCTTAGCATCTCTGGGCAAAGAATCTTGCTGAAGTATAAACAAGTGCAACAATAAATAGCAGGTTAGCTATTTCTTCTGGTTTCTTTGGAAGAAGTCTTGTATTTCAGCTTTAAACAAATGGTGACCCTTTAAGATGAAGAACACCACAGTTGCATGACTTCTATGGTTCAATTTTCGCTACAGTTTGAAAAAAACTTGAGACTTTTTCTAAGCAAAAGGTCTGTCTGTCAGTGAAAAGACAAGAGCAAAGTGTTCAGTAACCCATAATTTGAGTACCTGGTACAATGTCATTCAGCTGCCTGCAGATTTATGGTCGTGGATAACATGTGATTGACATTTCTGTGAATGAGACCAACATATTTGCAATACCTCATTTTGTTTTCTGTTCCTTGACTTTTACTGACATCCAGTGGAGACACACTCAAACCTCTGCCAAGTGCTAATACGAACTCCTTTCTTGTAAAGCACCTCTTAAGTTAAGTTACCAATGGGATGGAAAGCCTGCCTTGAACGTATCTGGTTTTCGGAAGGTTCTTCCTTGTTTAGTCTAATCACAATACACATTCCTTTACAAATTCAAACCTTAAAACTTTTTCATTATTTTCGAACACCACTTATTCCCAGTTCTGACAAAACCATTCTCATGGTTTAGTTTCTGTTGCACTAGTACAATGTCATGTTCTCCTCCTTCTTATCAACCTACAAATATAGGAAAACAGATTAGGAACAACTTCTGCTTCAAAGAGTGTGTTCTCATCACTGTCAAATAAAGCCATCTCTGTGTTCTCATCATAATTAGAAAGAAGGCCAGTGTATTATTTTTGTATGTGTGAACTCCACTTACTGACTGGAGGAAGATTGTGAATACCATAATTAAACCCTCACAGAAGTACACACAAGACACAGATCCCAACAAGGGAACATGTGGGACCCATTAACCAGAATCATCTTAAGAATAAATGGAAATTAAAAAAATCTTTCCTGAGCTTTTTTCTCATCCTTCTCAACTAATAATAGCTCCTAGAATCCATACTTACTACCGATAGTTTAAACCCCAGCAATCCAACAAAGTTCAGTGCAGTGGATTTGGTCAGGCTGAGCTGCTTGGCAGCACAAAGCAAACCTAAAGCCCACACTTCCACATCCTATCCACATTACTGACTGCTACTCAATAGCATACTCAGAAAAGCAGAGGTGCTCTGAGATTTACAGAATCCAAAATGTCTACAACCCTTTCAAGAGAAAGAAAAGGGAAACATCTCCAGATCTGAGAACATGTGATTGCTACAAACTGAAATACCTGTATCGCCAGGTGTAACATGTTCTTCCTTGAATACTTGCATGCAAATCCCACTTAGCTTAAAAGGGTGCTCTGGCCAATGAAGGGAGCAGCTAACATAGCCTTGTATGAAAAGTCTGTGCTTTGTATAGGGAAAAGCATGACAGAACTCATCACCCATGTGAGTCATTTTTTGCCATGGAGGGTGTTCTTTGCCTAGCCAATTGTTAATTATTAACAGCAGGAGTGGGAGACTTAATTTTCTTTCATAAGAAAAAAATGAAAATGTCTTTGTATATCGGAAAGGGAGGTTCAGCCCTCAATATCGCAGGTAAGTGGGTTTGACCTGGATACTTAGGTTTCAAAGCATTAATGTAGCTTACAGTGCTATATGAACCATTCAAAATCTGGATCAAATGGCTAGCAACAATGGACAAGACAGCTCCCACAATGATGCTTACAGAACAGGAGAAACATGAGCTCACACTGTGTGAGATACAGGTTTGGTAAGTGAACAGCAATAGGAAAACTGTGATTGTGTTTAAAATGAAGTTATTGTAAGACAAACTGACACAGTGGGTCCCTCACTCTTTCTCTTTTTATCTTAAAAATAATAATTGGAATAACAATAGTACCATCAAAGATGGGCTGAACTGGTTCAATACTATTGCTAATCTCCTCAAATTCAGGCAAAACTCATTTATGGCTATGTGTCCAAACTGTGCGGTTCAGTTGCCTCTGAAGAAAAAATAATTCTACTAGATTCTCCTCATCTCAGTTCCAGTAAGGCAAAACAAGTGGGCAGTATAATAATTCTTGTCTGTCTCTGTGAACACAAGAGCAGGAACATGTTCTCTGAAATACGTAATCACTCCCAAGACAGTGTCCTGGCATGTCTCAGATAATCCATATGACCTTCTGGCCTGTACCTCAAACAGGAACGCCTTCTTCATTTGTTTTTTTTGGCATGGATCTCCCTCTTACTTCACCTCCAGTTTAAGCTTCCTGCTTTCAGAAACTATTTCCCTAACAGACAGAGAGTGCTATCTAGCAAGGTTGGATGAGAAATTTCTCCATGGGCAGAAAATAATACTTTCTGTAAAGCTTGGGGTTGCTAAACAAGGTATCTCCACCCATCCTGTTCCGCATCAGAGAAAACTTCTTTCAAAACCAGCTTCACTAGTTGTCAAGTATCATAGGATCCTGATCTGTAGAGGTGCCATCTCATACCTATTAAAGCCAAAATGACAGCAGGATGTGGCCCTGACAAGGATTGTTCATCTCATTAGTAGTCACTAATCAGTCAGATCATTAGTAGTCTGGGCACACAGTCCCATTAGGCTCCCTCGGGTGCTGCAACTTGCATTCCTCGAGGGAAAGACTGATATGAAGGAGGCCACTAGGATGAAATCACGATGCAATTCCAATAATATCCAAGTTTGGCTTTCCGTGGAACTGAGGAACGTGAAGCAAACAGGCGACAATTTCTTGCTGCACTGGAAGGGATCCACACTACCTTTCCATAGACATTTCACCCAGGTGCGTAATTAGGAGACCCAGGTTTAGAATCTGCATCTAGTTTCTGCAGTTCTCCTGCTCTGCCTACTGCCCCACATCTCAGCTACAGACCCAGTGATGACCGTCTCTCCAGCAAGAAACTAGATGGCCACCGCTTGCTTTTGTGTTAGGCTGGGGCAGGCTGTTACTGTTACATGCTGGTTTATGTGGAGCTTAACTCCTATGCCACCTCATAGTCAGAGCACCTTAAATGATGTTTCAGCTAACAACAGGCAAGGGTGTGATACTGAAAGGAAAACCCAAGGAAAGCTATACAAGGCTTTTGCCTGAAGCTTTCAGATTATAACAGAAGCCCTGTTGAAAGACAACAGATTTGATTTTAAGTGAGTACCTGCACCACTGACTATATATCCTGTGATGCACTAACTGTATTAAACTCCTGAATGACTTTGAGGAGGAGAAATACCATCAGCAAGCAGTAACATTCCGCTAGTTAAAATGCACAGAAGCAAACAGAAGCAACAACATCCAGGTTCCAACTCCAGGCCTCCATTTTGCCACATTGTATGCAACTGACTCGAAAAGTCAACTCTATCCTTCTTACACACTCCCAAGCTCTAACATGGATATACAGGCAGGGTAGTCAAGTTTTCTTTATAACAGAAAAGTAAATGCTTCTAAAATGCAAGCCAGCAGACTATTACAAACAGGAGAATTACATTGTTCCAATGCATTTGTTTGGATACTAATCACATAGTACTGAAAGCAGAGGACATTTGGTCATTACTTGCTTTCAGTTGCCAATGACTAGGGGAGAAGGAAAATTTTTTAAAAAAAAAAAGAAACCACAAAACCAAAACAAAACATGCAAGCCCATAAGACTGAATTCAGAAAGAACAAAACCATATATTTATTAAAATATTCATTTTACACACAAACTGCCTTGATGTGTACCATACTTCTCAGTGTTTCACCTCATCTGAAATGCCAGCTGTAAGCAGTATGTTAAATACATTGACAAGCTGTCTCATTTCATTTTACATGCAGCTCTTTGTCTTTTGTAAGTACTTTCTTTAAGACTTTCTGCAGTTTTCTCAGTGAGTTATCTTAAACATGCCTACCCTTGCTGGAGAATTTTTAATGTGGCACAGCCTACATCCATGATTTTGTTACAAATGATTGGTTAAGAACACCTCTCTTCACACGCAGACCACCATCACAACGGAATTAAGAGCAAATTATTAGAAAGTGCCTCAGTGTACACTCTTTGAAATACAAACTGACATATGCCCCTTCCCTGGCAGCGTTCAAGGACAGGTTGGATGGGGCTTTGTGCAACCTGGTCTAGTGAAAGGGGGTTTGGAACTAGATGATCTTTCAGGTCCCTTCCAACCCAAACCATTCTATGATTCTATGATTTGGATTATGTTCTGTGCAATTCGTAGTACAAAAGGACTCTACTTTGTGCTGGAGTTTAGATGCCAGAGCACCATATGAATGTAGTATTTTAATAATAGTTCTGTATACCTTGGATTTGGGATCTCAGTTTATGATCCACATCTTAGAACAAAATCTGCCTACCTACCTGAAAACTCACATTCTTAAATATTAGGTATGCCAAATTAGTGCAAACACTTCAGTAAACATAAACTCGGGTGACTTGGACACAACATGCAAGTTAGAAATTGACAGAAGGAATTCTGAACTCCCTGTTCCTGTCTGAGAAAGTTCTGCTGCTTAAATAAAAGCCACAGGCTGATCAGGGATTTGACAACACTTCATGCTCCCACACTGGAACTGTGTATGTCAGGTGCATCATGACAGCTTCATGCGAATTATGAACATCAAGCTTTAAGACCAGATCCTTTCTCTTGTAGAGGAATCTTATTTCCTACCCATCCTTCATAATCAGTATTTAAAGCACATAACAACTAATCCTTAATTTCTAGTACATGCAAACTGTAGTAGAATGCATGATGGAGTTAAAAGGAACTCACTGTTGTTCCCCATCCTTGGCAGGCTAGCTGCAGGAGAAATTAAACCGGCAAGGGACTACTAAAACATCTGCTCCTGGGATGGCATCTATACTTAGGGCAGCCAGAAGCTCCACTTCACCACGTGGCTGTTCTGGCTCCTCCTAATAACAAGGCCAGAAGTTGGAGAGGAAACAAGTTATCATAGGAGACAACCATGCTACTTCCAGGGGCTTATGTCCCCAAAGACTCCTGTGGGCAACTTCTCCCACTGAATGGCATTCCTCTGACCTCTCTCATTTGACACTGCCTCAGACTGGGCTCAGGAATACCTTGGCTTGGGAGGCACACTGAGGCTATTTTTTTATACAGCCAGCATAGGCCCCATGAGTACAACTACTGCAAGGCTACTCAAGACTGTGTCCACAAGCAGCTGCCCCACAAAGCTCTGCTTCATGACTATCGCGACTATACCTCTGCTAATCAATTGCAGTGTCATTGCTCAGATATAACTGAGAACCATTAAAAACTTCTGATCCATGCATAAATAGCACAAGTGATGTTAAGCAATATATCTCATGATCACGTTTTCTTAAAAGAAACTAATTATACCCACAAGAATATAAATTCAGTAATAACTTAACGCAATAGTGAAGTGTCACAGATGACTTATCCAGCAGAGTGTCTGTTTTACTTGGGCTGTACATTATGAACCACGTGTGCTATTAGGCGTTAGCAAGAAAACACAGTTTTACCCTCTCTTACAATCAAAGTATAGACAAGTGCAGATTTCCCAGGAGGTTTAAGCAGATTTGTGCTACCACTAGCAGAAGCATCTGTGGAGTGCATACCTCACGTTGTCTGATGTAGTTGCTGCCGTGCCTTACCTTCAACACAGATCAGAGGTGGCTCTTTCCATGACAGATTAATATCCTCATACTTGAACTCAACTTGAAAATAAATTATTAGGCTACAAGAGAACTTTTTAAAAATAAAACTAAATTGTTGTAATTCAAGAGTCAAAAGCCTCTCACACTTTTATTTTTAAGAATATTCTGATGCAGGATGTGTCGAAGCAAACGAACTGATGCCAGAAATGCCTTCCTGACACCTAAAACATTTAGAAAATACAGGACTGCAATCCATAACAAATAGCATGATGCAAATATAAAATGTAAAGTCATCTTGTGCATCAGGAAAGCAAACAAAGAATGAATCTTCAGATGAGTCAATACAGACATCAACGGCAAGAAATTACACCTGCAGTACAAGCCAGCTAAGGGCATGCCATACAGGTTTCGTAACATACACAAGCAATACCATTAAGACACATTTAGGTCAGATTCATATTATACCAAGCATATGTAAGAAACACTTCACAGTAAAACCAGAAAAATTGTTTCCCCTTAACCATCTTTCTAGAAGTGAAAGGCTGCTTTTAATTATCATAGATTAAAGAAAAACCTATTAAAGTATTTTTTCCATAATAAAAACATTCAAAGCTAGGTCACAGCTGGTCTTTGCACAAATATACATCAAGTAGGAAACAGAAAAAAATGCAGGCCCTTCTCCTAACCTACTGTAAGGAATATGCAATACAAGTTCCTGCTTTAAAGGACAGCAGCAATTGCTCTATCTCAAAGCACGCACAGAGATAAACACACCCCAAGAGTTTTGCACGTATTCAAGAGCAGAAGGTGTTTCTCCAGAATCACTGAGGTGTTTCATAATGCTCCAAGTTAAAGTGGGACAGCTCGGGAAGCAGAGAACCAGCCCCGAGCCTGAAAGCCGAAGCCAGATGCAAGTTGAAAATAGGGTGCAAACTCTAAACAGAGAAGATGATTAATCACTGGAACTAGCTACCAAGAGAAGCAGAAGACTCTCCACCCCTTGAGATCCTTGAATCACGTCTGAATGCTTCTCTGGAAGATCTGCTCAGCCAAACAAATGTTTCTCGGTACAAGACAGTTGAGATGGGTAACATGAAACTGCCTGTATTACAAACAAATCCCACAAGGTGATCTAATGTCCCTTCTGACCTGAATGATCCTGTGAATCACACACAAGTATCTCTGCAGGGTCAGGTCCTTGGACTGCAAGTTACTCGTGAAAAGAGAAATGCCTTCATACTTATTTGTAGAACACTACCTGCATAAACATATAAAAAAAAAAGTAATTTCCGCAGCTATTATAGAAGAACATGGTTGATCTGTTAAGGTTTTCTCTAAGCTGACTTTTAAGAAGCATACTGGAAAGAAATATGTTTTTAGTTAATTCTGTAGAAAATTAGTTTTCCCAATTCAAGAATTTCACTTAAAATTAATGATCTGCATTTACATATAACACTATTAAAAAGTTCAATTTATTACAAAACTTTAAATGACTTCACATATTAAAAGCTACACAGATATTTCCAAACCCTTGTTTTGTAGTGACTTTACATTATTTTAAGTCTGCTATGCAAAACCTGACATATCTAAATTCTAAAGGCTTGGCAAACGTATCTTCCACCATCGGTCTTACGAATAGGTGCATAACATTGCTATTTTCAGCACATAAAAACTACCTCGCTTGTCCACCAAAAGGCTCCTCTCTTAAAATCTTTAGATTCTCTCTTAGAATAGCAATCTTTTTTTCTTCCTGTAGTGTAGGTCAACAGTCATCTCCAGTCATTTTACTTGGCTGGTTGGGCTTTTTTCATGATGTTACAATCAAGAACTTAATATTGGGGTAAAAAAATCCTCTGTTAATTATATTAAACAAATGACAAGTAAAGCTATATGAGGTTTGGGGTTTTTTTTCTCAGTTTGGTTGTTGAATAATAAAAAAACCACTTGTGCTTAGATTAAACCTACTTTGAATTTTATTTATTTTTTTTGTAAGAGAGAGAGGTGAGGGAAGACAAGGAAGTTTCCAGTGAAGTAAACCCTCCTTCACATTTTCAGTCTTTCCTCCTTGTATTGAAATAAAGAATACGCCCATCACACTTAAACACTATGTAATTTGTTTTGAACAATTACAAGAGTGAAGGAGGACAAGCAAAGGCTAGACTCACAACCTGTGAGAAATTGTCACCCATCTCTTCACCCAATATCAAACTGATCAGAGACTGGTAAGAGCACTCACACACACCCCCCACACTTCAATCTCAGTATGCAGTTTACATTCTCTTTACTGCACAAGGTGATTTGAATACACTTATTTTCTCATTAAGAGAAACGTCCAAGCCTCCAGTCATGGAATATCCATTAAAATCTCTACAATGTCACCTGCTAGAGCTGCTCTAAAAAATTAAATGTACCTGAGAAAATGACCATATTATAGCACTCACACCTGGGAGCTGGGATCTACGCATTTGTCCTCTGTCAAACTAGGACAGCTTCTGTAGGGGAGAAGGCATACTCCCTCCCCCCAGAACATCCTCCAGTAATTTGCTTACAGTACTCTTGGCAAATAGAAAATACAAACTTTCAAACCTTTGCAGCAGAGAATTTAAGTCTCCCATTAGACTTGGAGATAGAAAGGAAATTCTTTATTAGTCCTGATCATTTTACCCGATCTCCTTCCCCTCCCCCCTTCCAGTGAAAACAAGAGTTCAGCATTTGACCCCAGTTTTCAAGTTGAATCAGGACAAGAACTTGGAAGAAAGTAGGTTCATTTCATGGAAGTGAATCTTTGAAGGAAAGAGAAAGAAGTCAATGTATGAAAAGCAGAAGGAAAACCTCCTTTCCCCAGTTTAAGAAATAGGTATTTTTTTCTGCTTTAAAACATAATTGCTGAAAATTTTGACATTTTTAAGTACATACACAACTGGAACCTGCAAGGTTCTGATTTTCCTCTTGCTATCACTCATCTTCCTTGTTTTGTTCTCTAGATGAAGCTTGGACATCCTAATCCAACCTCCCCATTTCAGTAACACTTAAATTCACACTTAATTTTGGCATGGGTTTTCAAACCCATTTGTCTAAATGGAAGGATTAAATTCTTTGAACTCTGGCTTAGCTGTACTAAAGCAGAGGTAGAAGTAAAGCTTCCTAACAAGCATTTTACATAAATAGTCAGCTTTACAGTTTCAGTTTACAAACTGAAGGATGGATGGAGAAAAAGCACCAGGGTTGGGAAGGAAAAATCAAAAATCTTTAAGCTGAAGTTTATTCTCTTATATTAGACTTTTGGCAAAGTCAAGGTTCAGGAAGAGGATAAAACAGACCCCATGAAAGGTGTATAAATTGTACTGGAACATGAAAGGAAGGTCACTTGTCTCCATCAATATTTTTCTTTTGCACATATAAGTCACGTTACATCTTTTAAGACACTAAAAAGACAAAGTAATTGCATACACCAACAATCTACACATGCTTCAAAAGCCAAAGGAATTTTTGCTACCAATATCTGTGGCAGACACAACCGTGCTTAGAAAGTATAATAATTTATGTAACTCACATTTTAAGGAATACTTTTGTCTGAAATTCTCTCTCTTTTCTTTCATGGTAAAAAGCATTGTTGAGAACAAAAGCAAAAGAACAAAAAGCCTTCTTGAATTTATGATAACAAATTCTGGAGAATGGAATATATCCCTACATTGTATACATCAAAATGTGGACCAGTTACGTAAAACATCTGTCTTTAAGGGGTTGGAGAATTTAAAGCAGAGTAATAATAATCCATAACAGTTGTGCAGCATATTACAAATATTTCTTTTAAATAGTTCAAGATTTTGTAACAGAACATCCACAAAAAATGGTATATTCTTTTGTTTAAAGACTTGTTTCTAAATTGTTTCAAAAAGTTCAAATAATTTAATGGTGCACCACTGTGAACTGAAATCAGTATAACAAACATTGCTAAATTTGCAACAGTAGAAAAAAATACAAAAATACCTGTTTGCTTTCTCCGAAACCCAAAAGGAATGGAAAATTTTTAAATCTCATTTACAAGTTTTCAAAAAGGCTTACTGCCATGACAAGTCCTGCATCTTGTTGCCTTGTGGATTCAGGTTCATTTCCTGTTACCTAACCTCAAAATATACTATTTAGAACCAGTTCTTTATTTTACATATATATGTATAGCATCCTTGATTTTGAGGGAAGTAGTCTAGTTTACAACAGAAGATGTAGACTTCACTGCCGGACAGTGAAAAGAAAGTTAAAAGCCAAAACAGATTAAAAGGAGATAAAGATCTAAAAACATTACAACTGGAATGTCATTTTCCCTTGCTGGGGATAATAATCTGTATGTCTGCCTTTAATTTCTTATTAGAATTAAGTTTTAAAACAACCTGCTTTAATATCCTTCTCTCAACCTACTGGCACACAGTGCTGCATTTTTATCATAGCTGTTGTAACTTTATCTTCAAGCCCCAGCTCTCAGAGTCAGGTGACTGTATAAGGATCTGAACAGTCATTTAAGAAAATAATAATTTCTAGTTCTAGTATTTGTAGACAAAAAAAAAATCCAGAAATGTGGTTCAGTTATGCCCTAATGACTCAAAGATCAAAATTATATTATCAGACACAGTGTGTTACTCTTAGATGATTTTGAAGATCACTCTCCTTAGTTACAAGCTCTCAGACAATGGCAAACAGGCACATGGCCTTCAGCTTACTTCCGAAGAGGATCCCCCAAACAACAGGAGATTACTTTCAACACATGAATGAAATTTCTGTACAGGAGAGAAATACTTATCACTAGACAGACAGCACAGAAGTAAATCCTATCATTTCTCAAGCTGTTGATACAAAGGTGCAGAAAAAAAATAAGGAAATAAAGGTCCTTGTACTTGTAGCAAGTCAAAAAATAGTCTCCTCACAGAAGTAATCCTCCTGAGAAATTCCTATATCAGAACGCTTTGAAAATTAAGTGCATTCATCTTGCCTACTTCCTTGAACTCCTGAAAGAACTGCTTTAGGTACTAGCTTCCCACCCACAGAGCAGATGTTTCTTCCCTTCATTAGGGATTTGAAGTCCAACAAGACTGGTATTTGACTCAAATGTGGTCATTGCATATTTTAAAAATGACTTAATTGAACAGTAACTGAATTAGGCAAAAAGAAAGTGACGGTAAAACATGTTTCAGTCCCTAAATGTTAAATAAAGCTGGTTCGGGCTGCAGTCTGCAGTGTGCATTACAGAGGCATTTATGTATTGTTGAAAAATTACCAAAGAAACTGAGTCATAAACATCATCTACACAAAGGTGTTCAGTATCAAAGCAAGGCCTTTATAGAAATTCCAGGGGGTCCCATGCAAGTTGAGAAGTCAGCAAGAACAGTTATATCCAAATATAATTTTCAAGCATTCTTGGCTCTAACGCTGATGTTGCAAGTGAGAGTGGCACTCATCGATGGCCACGTAGTACACGTTAACACGGAACTTGCTGGGTCTCAGAGTCCTGAACTGTCAAAGCAAAAGCAGCACATTAAATTTAAAAAAAAAGCTAACTTGCAAAAGGCAGCTCACTGAAAGTAGCAATTCCTCCATTATAATAGAGCTATATATATTTATTATCACAGAGGGTCTTAACAGCTGTGGTGAAAGTTAAAATTATGCAACAAAAGGGAAAGCTTTGCAGAGCACAGCTAAGTTGATTATAGTAATTCATATCTGGAAGTGAAAACACACATCCTGAAAAACCCTCCATCTGGCATAAGAGGTGACAGCCTGTTCAGCAATATAGATAACACTGAACACATCACCTTTATGCTCTCATAGAATACTTAATGCCATCAAAGTCAGAGTGGTGACATTCAAAGACCTTCACAGAATCTGGCCAAAGGAATCACTGATCCAGACCCATCTCTGTCAGCTACATGTTACTGGAAATACATAATTCTTGACCAGTAAGGAAAAGACAAAAGATTCACCAGAAAAAGGCCTGAACACAATTCACACTCAGGAGGCAAATGAACGAGCAACAATTCTTGCTGCTTCCCAAATACGTGTGAGTCAGATTTCTTTCTGCAAGGTTTTCATTTCCTCACCTATAAATACATCAAAGTATTCACATATTAATGTTTACAAGCACAAAAGAGAATTAGTGGCAACACCTGAATATGCTCACCTGAATAGGCAACAGTTAAGTAACACTATGAAGAGTCCATCAGTTTCTCACCAGTATCAATCCAACAAAAAGAGAATTTTGCAATTACTGCCTCACTCCATGGGAAATGGTCTAATTACATGAGGTCTAATATAGATAGTTTTGCTGTCATCATCAGTCAGACGGATAACCATAGCAATAATCTTAATTTTTGACATTAGGAGATAATGCCTGCACCTGTTTAAAATAGATAAGGCAGATAATCTACACAATTTCACAGACAAGCTAGAAGCTTAAATGCAGTGCAGGTCTGAACTGAAAACCACTGTTGTGTATAGAAATGAAAACAATAGAAAACAGAAAACATCTGAGTCAGAAAGAAACCTAAGTGTGCTTGCTACAATTTGCTAAGTAGGGACTGAGGAATCTCCAAAACACCTGACATAAGAAATTGAAAATCCAGGAGAATAAATTTTTAATACAATAAATTCTTTCTATAGGGATTTCCTCTAGAATTCCCTCTATAGAAAGATATGATACTACATCACTGGGGAACAAGCAGCATAGCATAATCATTTAAAAAAGAAAAAGATGTGAGTGAGGTCGCTGCAAATTAAACTTAAGGCCTAAGATTATATTAGCATGTTCCCAGTAGTATAAAAATCTTTAAAACCAACATAAAATACACTTAAAGACATAGACAAAAAGGGAATTCGATAACATTACCATTTATCAAAGGCAGGTAGTGCCAGAATAGCCTATTCTTTCAGAGGATAACTAATTTTCTGGAGAAATAAAACAGAATAGATCTTATCTATTCAGATTTTAATAAAGCATTTGGTGACATGCCATGAGGGGAAGTTGTTAAAATGGTGACTGATACAGAAATATTACATGGAGGAAGACAGCTAAAGCGGATAGTATAAAAGCTGCAGAAGGTCTAATAGAGTTCCTCCAGATTTAATCTTGACACCAGCATTTTTTATAACAACTTTGGCACAAAAAATAGGCAAAGGAGGATGAAATCTGCTGAAAAGACCAAGCTCTGATTCTCACCATTACCGATGTGACTGAGGTATGATTCAGGAAAAACTAGAGCATTCAGAAACAGGCTGAAATGCAGTAACATGAATGTAAAGTGATAAACTTCAGAACGCCAAAGTAGAAGTTTATTGTTTGGAACTGACACAGGAGGAGAAGAGTGGGATGTAATCCCAGGATCGATTCAGAGATGACAGTGAGTCACCACGGATCAAGTAGCCTGAAAGAGGCAAATGTGATTTAACAGCGTGTCGAATGAGACATCTGACACGCATATTTCTCATCTGCAACGTTGCATGTACTTCTGGTTACTTGCATACAAGAAGGAAATAGTCAAACAAGAGAATGATGCTACAAAAAGCAGAGGAACTGTAAAGCTTACCTTGCAAGAGGAGGCTAAAGAGAGTTTGGCTTATTTAGCTCTGCAGAAAAGAAACTGAGAGGGAATATGTTTAGTCCCTGAATATATTTTTAAGCAGTAAGTTGGAGGAGGAGGAATAGTCTTCAAGCTAAAGGAGAGGACATTTGAAGCTTAGTCCCTAGCTGGCAAAGAAAACCCCCTAATCTATCATATTTAACATAAACTAAACTTATTTTGGAAATCACCACAAGGGAGTGGAGGAGCACTGGTCCCATTTCAGGCCAGTGAGCTGAAGTCTAGACAAACCCTTGGGCATATCTTCAGTTGCTTTTGACTATTATAACCACCTTCAGAGCAGAGACTTATGCCACTGGGGTTCAGCCCCCACATTTCTGCAGAAACTGCTAAATGAAGGAAGTGGCCTCAGTGGCAACTGCTGGACAAGTGACTGTTGAGAGGTTAGAAATAATGCACCTAGATAATTTAAATTTACCTCAGAAGAACAGATTATTCAAACATCGCATGAGGAGCACTTCTTCAACTCCTGTAGAAGCTCTGCTTTCACAGCAGTCTGAGCTGCAGACAACAGAAAGCAAAAGAGAGTTTTAAAAATGTTTTACACAGCAGAGATGAACTGAGACTTAGGGACTGTCTGAGGATCAGAATTTGCCATCTAATACAGTTCTTGGAGGCCGTTCAGCTAGAAATATGAATAAAATAAACTGTGTAATCTGAGAATGATGAGTGAAATAAACTGGCAAAGCTTGTTAGTGATATGCTGATAAGTTGTTAAAATTTGGCTAAACTTTAAAGACATGATGAAGGCAGCTCAGGGGGAGCGTGTACCATTATGCAAAATTAATCACAGAATTTCAAACCAATAAGTCTGAGTGACAAGTTGGTTAAGTTAATTGCAAGTAAAAAAGGAGCTCTAAAAATTACAGGGAGCATAAAACTACAGCATTGTTACTTCTAAAAAGAAAAATCAAAGGAGTGTAATGATGGTACTTGAAGCACATAAAGGAATAAGGAAGCACAAAGAGCTAGGAGTATTAAGACTAACAATAAGGATTTTTAAAAATATATTGGAGGTTTGAAAAATGCTAGAGAAGAAGTAGTTTGATAAATAAGGTGACAGAGTAAGGAAATATTTGCTACTGGAAAAAAAAATGAACTGAATAATTCATTCCTTATTTGTATTTGCATTTCACGAGCAGAATATTACTAAATACAAGACCTTAGTGAGCATACTGTGGTCATGAGAAATTCTGAAGGCTGAGATGAACCTAATACTCCTGTTTAATGTTAATGAGCATCTGAGATCTTGCTTGAACTAAAATGTTGAATCTTGAGCTTGCCTTGCATTTTTCATTATTTTAAAAAGGTGAAGCTTCTTTTAGGAGAAAAAGTTCTATCATGGCTTGCAACAGAAATGTGAATCTAGCAGAGAGCTCCTGTTAGGTCAGCAGTCGGTTGCTGTCACTATGAACATTCATTCAGAAAGGATTGTATTAGGAGCAGTAGTAAATCACCATCTGTTGACCACATTACGCTCAGCAGAGCTTGTGAAGAGTCTTTAGTAAGATCTCTAGACATTCCCTCTGACTAAACATGTTTCTCTGCGTCATTCCCAATCAGTAACAGCAGAAAAAAAAAGAGGACTGTATTCTTCCCCAAATTATGATTATTTCAGTTTTCCTTGGCAGAGTTAAGGACAAAAAAACCCCCCAAAATCAAAAAAAAACAAAAACCCTCAGAAACAAAGCTTTCCCACTGTCTAAAATGCAGTTTCTTCTTGCTGTACAACTTCTTTCAGTGCCTCCTGGGCACAGCCAGCTGCTGCCTGCCCTCAACCACCGGGTCCAGGGGACGGCTGCACGCCGGCAGCGCTGTGGCAGGGCTGGCTGGCAGGCTCCTGTGCAGGCACGACAGTGTGCGCCGGGGATGGGACAGGGGATCCCCGCAAGGGAGAGAAGGAAAACATGTGTGCTCATTCACATGAAGGTTACTGTCAAGCACATGGACACCGTGGTGGAATTAAAGTTGCAAGGTGTATTCTCTCCTAAATTTTCAGATATAAACAATGCTTTTGCCATCAAAGGGCTTGGTGGTTTTGGAGTTTTTGTTTTTCTTCCTTTTGCTTGTTCATGTTGAACAATAAGAAATGCATAGGTGGAAGGGATGCAGTGCAGCGCCAGGGAGCTACCTGGAAGACTGCAGAATGAAAACTTTTCTCATCACAGGGCTGAGCCGGACAAGAGAGACACTACTTCATCTAGGGGGAAAACTCATTCAAAAAATTGACAAGTGCACATTTATTGAACAAGGACACAGCTATTTTCAAATAAAACTTTCTTATTTCTTCCTAATCAGCAAGAACTCAAGGAGGTAGAGTATGGTGAGTAACTCTTAGTTGAGGAGAATCAAATGAAAGTAATGCATTTAAAGAAGTAGTAAATGATTATATGAGTTGCAACAAGCTTTAGTCCATTCTTTTGGACTTGCTATTTTAGCTTTGAGAGAGAGATGAACATTAAGTTTCCCTTAATGATTTTCTTTTCCCTCTTTTTCCTGAGGGTGGATACAGCAATCGTTTTTTGGTTTGGTTTGTTTTTTTCGTAGCATAAATAGTTAATGAGATAAACCAACAAACTCTAAAAACTGTAGAATGGGAAAAAAAACAAACCAAAACCCCAAATCCTAAAAAAAGGAAGGGTGTGGGGTAAATACTCTTTTGTAGTTGTTCCTCAGATGGATGGCCCTTGGCTTGTTTCTCTTCCTATGCAACACTGGGGCTTGTGGTAGCAAAAAAGGCTGCTGTCTGAGCCATTAGCAGCCAAAACAAACATAAAGAGAGCAAAAAATGGAGGAAATGGAGACACTGAGCCATAAACATTCGTGTTTCATAACAGTGATTCAAAGTTTTCAACGTTGGCAATCAGGGTGTGAGTGATTCTCCACATGCCAAGGTATAGAAAAAGCACAGAATAGTTCAGAAATCTACACGGATATGGTCTTTAGTGTTTTCTGACTGATTACAATAACCTTGTAGCATATCTGGGAGTATGTCATCAAACCCCATGACAAAATTATTCTAGTGACTAAATCACTTTGTCATCTTCTCTGTGTTAGCTCAGCTAGCATGTTAATGCACTGCAGAACAAACATAATGTACTACGCTGGTTGCCTCCTCCTTCAGCTTTTACTTCAGCTATCTGCCCTAACGCAGAATGGATAAACAGTTTTCTTGCCAAATAGTAGTGGATTAGCCACAGCAGTGGTGACGACAGCACAGTGTGCGGAAGGATAAGAGTTACAATAGATATTCCCAAAGCAGTAATATGAGCCGGCATAAGGCGGGAATGAAATGTCATCATCTAGATGAACATTTACACACTATGGAAATGATGACTAGTATTTGGATTGAGCAGAAGGGTGAGTTCAACGTCACAGCAACTCTCAACAAAGTTCATCAGACAAAGGTCATATATGCTTCACTTTAGCCCCATAATCCAGTTCTCTAGCTTGAATGTAGACTATGTTGCTAAAATGTATTCTATATAGTAAAACAAAATATTAATATTCTAATAGTCATACTATATTGCCTGTGATTGGAAATAAGTTGTCTTTGATATTCTTTCAATCTGGGTCCAATCCTGGAAACTACTAAACATCTACATTTTATATCTGTCTGAAAGCCCTGCCAATCCTCAGAACTTCTCAGGATAGGAAAATTAATTGAATGTACAGCTGAGATAAATCAAACTTCCAAGATTTCAAGGTGCCTGGAATAGTTGAAGTGAAATCCACAATTTGTTATACATAAAAAAGAAAAGTATTATTACATTGTATCCATGTTCTTAATGATTTCAAAATGAATGCAGTATTTAGCAAACCGAACAGAACATTTTACAACCTGTTTAGTTCTGCTGCTTCTTTATACACACATTAATGTAGTAAAATTCTCTACCATTTTCTTAGCTGGAGAGTGTTCATTCCATTTTATACACAGAAAGAATGACTGAAGCACAAACGCTCCTAAGACCAGCACCTAAACATGATCCTAAAGCTTCAAGCCAGTTTCCAGTCCTACCACAAATTTTCTACACATCCAGATGATGTGTCCAGTTTCTTATCTGAAGCTATGGAAAACAGACACGTTGTATGGAAAACTATACTCTGGATTGCAAGTAGCTCTGGCATTGCTGGGATAGCAGTGGAAAATGGCCCTGAGGACCTTGTGCAAGCTGCCATGCTGGCAGACATGTAAGACCAGAAGTAAGTCTACAAGCATGAGCCTTGTAACCTTATCAGAATAGACTACCATTTCCTCCCCTGAAACGTCCATTGACTAGTATAATCCAAATTATTTAAAAACTCTTCGGTTACTCTTGTGTCATAAAATATTACATTATTTCTGAATTAACTGACACAGGGAACACTCTGGTTCACAAGCTTCCTGTGAGTCTGGGAAGTTTTGTTAGGTACAATTTCTTAAAATGTTTTGGGGACCCATTATTTACTTCCATTTTGCTCTATGAATTTCTACCTGTCTCATTACTGGGTGTGCTTCAGCTCTTTTCAGCAAGCCACTTATCCTTTCAGTCATTTCTGGTGCTTATCCCTTCTCTCTTAGTCTCCAGCAAGTCTGGAGCTCTCTCTGGTTCACTGCCTGGGTTATATTTCATTACAGCTGCCACATTATCTGCAGTAACCATCATTAAAAAGGCTGCTGCATTATCACTAGAAAGGGAGCAACATTTCAACAGCTTTGTGTGGCAAATGTACTGGGGGAGGGTTTCTGCTGCCTCTTGCCAAGTTCCCATTGCTTCACTTTCCCCATTGGTTCTCCTGCTTTGTAGTTCAGGTTCTGAATTTATCTCAGGTTCCCTCTGTTTTGCTCTCATTAGGAAGGCATTCAGGCAGCATTCTTTTCCCCTCATGCTGGCGAATTTGTTCCAGGTCACTGCTGAGCTGTAGACAGTGTCCTTGAATGTGTAACCTGTAATGAAATGAACGATTGCCCTATCGGCTGCCAAACTTTTCGTGTAGGACTCTCCATCCCCACCCCAACAGCTCCCCATTTATCTGGATGGATGTAGAATAACAGGGGAAAGAGAAAAGTGTAAATGAGAAATTGGAACTGTTCCTCAACTCCCAACATACATTTAGTAATGTATCTTGGGCAAGCCTCCACTCACCAAAAGCATTTGGGCTTTGAAAACTACAGAATAGCTGTACTATACACACAGCTGTTGGCAGTTTGATGTTTTCATGTAGATACCAGCCATGTGAAGATGCCTTAAGTTCTTAGCTGTTAATCCAGCAGTTACTACTAAAGAAAAAAAATCCTAGAAGCACTTGATCTACCAAAAGTGAAGATTATACCTCAAAGTGTCACAGCCTAATTCACAGAAGAGGGATCTGTTTTATAACAAACGCCCGTTTCTAGCTATCCCCATCCAAACCTATGCTGCCATCCTCTTATAAGCCCGAATTAAACTGCTGCGATCTTTAAAGAAGTGTACAGTACACAGTACTTAGCATGGATTAACGAGGGTGTAGTTTAAAAAGTAAAATCTTTCACCCCTGCAATACATCCCTCCCAAGCATTCCTGGTTGCACCATCCACAGCCCTTCTTGATCAGTCAACCTACAGAAAATCACCACAAGACAGCAAGAGAAACTGCAAACACCATCCACAGCACTGTTGCAAGTAATGTGAGGGGATATGAACAAGTAAAATGGGGGACATCTCTTGCCTTGAAATCTCTTTAGAATAGGAAAGGGCAAGGAGCCTTGCAAAACTCTTCAGCCAAGACTCATCCCACCTAATACTGGGCAACTGAAGCTCTCTGCTTAAAGAAAAGCACTGCTGCTGCACAAACATCAGCAACTAATTTAGGAATGGGGTTTCTTATTAGGCTCTGTATGCTGTACATATGAAAGGAAAATCTACCCTAGAGGGCAATTCAGAGCAAAAGACTAACCCTGGAGGAGGGAGGCCTCATGCTGGTGCCTAAAACTGAGATGCAAGGCATCCATAATTTTCTCCCTTTTGTAGTTTAACTTAGATCAATACAATCTCTCCTCATTCCATTCTTCAGTCTCTGAGGTTCCTCTGAACCCTTACCTGAGACATTAGAAACTTGTCCTGAGACATTAGGAACTTGTGCAAGGGAGCTGAATCATGAATCGTAACCTACTGACCAACGTAGCTGAACATTTCTCCTTCAGCACTTCCATTACCATGACCGAAACTTTTGTTCTAACTTGCCTTTTCTTGGAGGACACACATACTATGAAGACTCCAAGACTCCGTGCCAGAAGTAAAGCAACCTCCTTTGCAAATCTGCTTACCTCCTTCAACTGACCACTGAAAACAGCCCAAGCAAGAAGGTGTTATTTCACAATTAGCTGTGCTTGTTTTTACTTTTCAATAATCACGACCTTTCAGAGATCTAAACTTTGCCATTTCCATGGGTCCCACAAAAGAAAGCAGGATCAAGCATGCTGCAGCTGTTTCTCTGCAGCATTTCTCTCCCTCTAAAAGCATTCTCAAGTTAATTTTGATGAGGTTTGAAAGGAGTAGGCTTGTGCACTGAAAATGTTTTCAATTTGACAGCTCTGTCGCTGTGGGGGAGGGAGAAAGATCAGTGATATCTTTAAGTTATGCAATAAAAAGTTAATTTTCTTCTTTGAATGCAGATTTCTATTGAAGTTTTAAATAGTCCTCTTCACTAAGGAAAGGACTGAAAAGGTGGTTAACATAAGTAAGCTGAAGAAGCCCGTTGATGTTCCTGTAAATAAAGCTGACCTTCTGGAGTAGTGGGAGAGGCTGCTGACGCTGTTTGTCTCCCTTGCACCAGCAACTGCATATCCTTACACAAGGATCGTGTTACCAGCCAAACAGCCAGCTTTCACCTATGGCAGTACAGAGTAGTACGCAGCTCCAGCATTCTCTAAAAGGAAACTTTCTTTCAGAAAGACTCCAAGGACTACAGCCTATGCTGAGCTTTGCACCAACTAAAGCTTTCCCAAGGGACGGACAACAGATTCCTGGGATTTAAAAGGAAAAAAGCATCAATGGTTTTGCAATACGTTCCAGAAATCACAGACTGTGAAAAATCTGATGCTGTAACTGCAGAAGCCTTGCTGTGAGAAGACATGCTTTTACCTTCTTTCATGTAATCCTATGCCACTATTTCAGAGTTGCAAGGAGAAGGGAAGAGTGTGCTTTTAACACTTTAAAGAAAATCATCCATTGAGAAGCCTAAAAAAGATCACAAGTTTAAATTAGTTCTCTTTAACCTTCTCCCATCATCCAGTAAATGACCTTCCATTTACAGTAAGGCTACTCCTTCAAGCAGTGTTTCTTCTTCCTGAAGGTTTAGAATATAGATCTAGTACTTCAGAAAGCAATGGGACTCTCTCTACATGGATTTGTGTCAAGCCCATCGATGCAATATCAACACTTGAATCCATCACATGAATGAGCTTTACCCACACCATGCTTCAGTGAGGCAGGTATGTTTGTCATATTTACAAATGGGGCTTCACGATAGCCAAGATTATGTGATTTACCAAAATCACAGGTGAAGTTTGTGGCTGCGGTACGGCATCTGACTTTCAAGCCCAAGCCTTTGCTCTTTTGCTAGCAATATATATATATATATATATATATATATATATATATATATGAAGACCTCACCTTTCTTTCTATTCTTCTACTCTTCCACAGTTCACCAAGATGAACTCGTTTTCCTCACTGCTAGAAAAAAAAACCAAACAGGTAGAGTAATGACAACTTCTCCTATTCTAGCAGGAACACTGCAAATCCAGGGAGGAGTCTGGCCACATTGCCCATCACTTTCACATACGTCCACTGCCTTTCTAAGATCATGAAAAGTGAAGCTCAGGAACAGCTGTAGAAGCTAAAAGCAGCTCCCATTTTCCAGGCTCCCTTACAAGCAGTAAAGACACCGTTGCAGGACCACTGCAGGCAAATAAGTGAGGTAGACCGACTGCCTGGGACCAGTACTTCCCATAGGTAGGACCCCAAAGAAGCCTACCAGAGCCTGTTCCAGATAGTAGCCCAGCCCAGAGATCAAGGAGGACAACACTCCAACCAGACACACAGCCTCAGCACAAACCTTCTGCCTTAGTAACCTATGACAATGCATGACTAGGTCCAAGCATCTCTCGCTGTGGTGACCGCCTTGGACCTCCACAGTGGTCAACACTATGAAAGTAATAGGGATATTAACTGACAGACTTGTGGGAGGAAAACATTTTACCCCCTCTCTACGTTTACTGCAGGTCTGGTAAAGAAAAAGAAAAGAGACATTTGGAGGAGAATGAAATATTCTCTTTCATAACTAAGAGCAATGTATTTTTAGACATTAAAAATGGTATTACTTCTACATGTCAATCTTTCAGAAATTTTTCTATAATAGATAACTATTTCAAATGAAGTCATTTCATTTCAAAAGTTTTGATACTGTGCAGTTACTTTTCTTATCTCTTTTTTTTTCCTTACCTTCCTTTTCTTTTGGTCCTTTATCCTGTAGGCAAATAATATGCTGCATTAACCACATTATAAGTGTTGAGATGTACATGTTTCTTTGTGTTTATTTGTTAAAACACTACTCCTGAGCCCTACAGCTATCACCTTTCTTTTTGCTTACTAATCAACACCTTTGATACTTTCTATTTTCAGCATTATTATTACCCCAATTTTCCAAGTCTGTCACGACAGAAAAGCACTGAAGAACCTCCAGATGCACCAGGACGCCAATACTAGAAAAATCTGTAATTATTTACAAGTCAACAATTTATAGAACGTTTTTTTGTGAATAAATATAGCACTACTTTCTATGTGCAAATAATGATGCACAGAACTCTGAGCCACACAGTGTGACTTCCAAGTTGGGCCTTGCTAAGCAGGGGTTGGACCAGCTAACCTTCAGAGGTCCTTTGATACTACAATTTCATCTGAATAAGCAAATAATTACTGCAGATTTTTTCAGTTTTTCTAAGTATTTTTTTTTCTTCTTGGAAAAACATTTGGGGAAGGAGAATTTTTCCTTTAAAGTGTCCAGCCTAATGGCCCTGTAATCACCACCTGTGCTCTAAGTCAGAAAACATCCAAAGAATTCACCAGTTTCTAGACAGAGTAACGAGAAAGGAAGAATTATAATTCAAGGAAGCATCCAAGATATTTTTCATTCGTTTGCACCTCTCCAAGAAGCTTTTGAAATGCAGTGTAATAGAAGTGGGGTTGCTTACAGTATGCCTTGCTTGCCTTGCCTTCCTGGGGCTGCTCTGCCAGCGAGTACCTCTTAAGCTGTCCTGATGTGCTTTACAGAGGTTGAGAGGGACCTTAGGAACACTGCCCCTGCGTGACAGAAGGAAATAAAGACCCATCCCTTTATACACATTTGACAGCCTCTAATTCTCCTTCCAAACACAGCCCCTTTTATTAACCTCCCTGTCAGTTAATTGGGAAGAGTGCCATCAGCCAGGCTCCTTGGAGCGTGGGAGCATGCCCGAGGACGTGCTGAAGCCTTGCAGCCTCTGCTGGCACTTGACCCCAAACCCACAGTCACCAGGACACACAGCACTCATCTGTCCCCACAGGGTGATGGGCTTTCTCAGAAGCCACGGCACAGCACGAGCAGCAAGGGAGACACAGCTCTAGCTGTGGCACACACAACCCTCTCGCACTCCACATCCACAACCTGACATCTTGCTGCCCACGCCACTGGGCAGACAGTCTGAAAAGATTAAATTTGCACTTGGCAGGGTGGGAAGGGAGAGACGTGGAACCTTCCTTCTGTGAGAGGCACAATGAAGGCATTTAAATACACGTTCTGTTTTACACTGAGTAAAAAAGAAATGTGTATGAGAAAGCATGGATTTAAAAAAAAACCCACAATAAAACTAAAAGAAATAAACATCCTCCTATTGTGTCAGGAATCCAGAATGTCCTTGTGATAGAGAAATTTCATCTTCTGAATTGTCAGAAACAAAGTTGAAAAAAAAGCATTAAAAATCCAAAAATAGTAGTGACAGAAAAAAAGCCGATTTTCTTGTATTTACTTCAAGTCTATAAAATTGACTTCAAGTCTATAAAATTGACTTCAAGTCAAAATAGACTTCAAGTCTATAAAATTGACTGCTCTCAGGCTGTCCTGAGGAGCCCCGGACCCCTGAGGCCTCAGAAGAAGTCAGGATAGAGGAAGAATCTGTCTTGGTAGATGAGGGCTGGGTCAGGGACCAATTAAGCAATCTGGACGTCCATAAATCCATGGGCCCTGATGGGATGCACCCGCGGGTGCTGAGGGAGCTGGCGGAAGTCATTGCTAGGCCACTCTCCGTCATCTTTGCTAAGTCGTGGGCAACGGGAGAGGTGCCTGAGGACTGGAGGAAAGCGAATGTCACTCCAGTCTTCAAAAAGGGCAAGAAGGAGAACCCGGGGAACTATAGACCGGTCAGCCTCACCTCCATCCCCGGAAAGGTGATGGAACAACTTGTCCTTGGTGCTGTCTCTAGGCACATCAAGGATAGGGGGATCATTAGGGGCACTCAGCATGGCTTCACCAAGGGGAAGTCATGCTTAACCAACTTGATAGCCTTTTATGAGGATGTTACCTGGTGGATAGATGATGGTAAAGCTGTGGATGTGGTCTATCTCGATTTCAGTAAAGCGTTTGACATGGTCTCCCACAGCATCCTCGCAGCTAAACTGGGGAAGTGTGGTCTGGATGATCGGGTAGTGAGGTGGATTGTGAACTGGCTGAAGGAAAGAAGCCAGAGAGTGGTGGTCAATGGGACAGAGTCCAGTTGGAGGCCTGTGTCTAGCGGAGTCCCTCAAGGGTCGGTACTGGGACCAGTACTATTCAATATATTCACTAATGACTTGGATGAGGGAATAGAGTGCACTGTCAGCAAGTTCGCTGATGACACAAAACTGGGAGGAGTGGCTGACACAACGGAAGGCTGCGCAGCCATTCAGAGAGACCTAGACAGGCTGGAGAGTTGGGCGGGGAGAAATTTAATGAAATATAACAAGGGCAAGTGTAGAGTCCTGCATCTGGGCAAGAACAACCCCATGTACCAGTACAAGTTGGGGGCAGACCTGTTGGAGAGCAGCGTAGGGGAAAGGGACCTGGGGGTCCTAGTGGACAGCAGGATGACCATGAGCCAGCAATGTGCCCTTGTGGCCAAGAAGGCCAATGGCATCCTGGGGTGTATTAGAAGGGGTGTGGTTAGCAGGTGAAGAGAGGTTCTCCTCCCCCTCTACTCTGCCCTGGTGAGGCCGCATCTGGAATATTGTGTCCAGTTCTGGGCCCCTCAGTTCAAGAAGGACAGGGAACTGCTAGACAGAGTCCAGCGCAGAGCCACGAAGATGATTAAGGGAGTGGAACATCTCCCTTATGAAGAGAGGCTGAGGGAGCTGGGTCTCTTTAGCTTGGAGAAGAGGAGACTGAGGGGTGACCTCATTCATGTTTATAAATATGTAAAGGGCAAGTGTCATGAGGATGGAGACAGGCTCTTCTCAGTGACATCCCTTGACAGGACAAGGGGCAATGGGTGCAAGCTGGAACACAGGAGGTTCCACATAAATATGAGGAAAAACTTCTTTACGGTGAGGGTAACTGAACACTGGAACAGGCTGCCCAGAGAGGTTGTGGAGTCTCCTTCTCTGGAGACATTCAAAACCCGCCTGGACGCGTTCCTGTGTGACATGATCTAGGTAATCCTGCTCTGGCAGGGGGATTGGACTAGATGATCTTTCGAGGTCCCTTCCAATCCCTAACATTCTGTGATTCTGTGAAAATAATAGCTTGAAGTATTATTAAAAAGACAGATGTCTTTTTTTCCTTTTTTTAAGATTCAGTTTATTAGTAAAGCAGCTCAGTGATCACCCATGCTACTTTAATTCTTGGCGTGCTCCTTAGTGGGGTTTTGGCCCATGCCAGCTGGCACAACACCTGGGCACACTTTTGGGGTATAGCATGCACCCAGGCAATTCTTAGTGGGAAGAATAGACAAGACTGCAGCATATTTGGCTTCCTCTGCCCTGCAGAGCCCTCCAGCACTATCTAGCAGACTTTTTCCCCTCTGGCACCTCCTCATGCCACAGCCCAAGGCGGGCAACACCCTACCCTCAAGCTTTCTGCTATAAAACCATTAGGCTCCAACATGGACCAAAGTGTCTGAAGTCACACTAGAAGAGATCCTCCTTAAAACCACCCCTCAGACACTAATCCTGATGTCTTGGGACCACACTCACGTCAGGCTCAGGGCCTGGCTCTATATAACACAGACATGGTAGTCCATGCAACTAGCCACGGAGGTGCTAGTTCTAATTTAAATTTAAATCTAAGTTTAGCTTTAAATAATAAAAAGTCAGCAGTACAGAGGGAACTCAGTCAAGCCTTCAGTAAAATCGTACTCTGATATGGCTGTGGACTGTTATGTTCACCAAATCATGTGGTTAGGATTTCTTCATGTATAAGGGATATCATCTACCATATTCATTAAAAAGAAAAAAAAGAGTAGTACTCCTCCTGCAATTTAGTTACTAATTTCTAACCACAATAAATTTACTGCAGAGTAAAAGAGCCTCCACAGAATGCTCTAAGCTGTCATGAACCCCATTACAAAAATAGTATGACAGAGGCTAAACAAAGGCACATTTCAGAAGAAGTGTCCCACAGTTCCCTCAATATCCACAACACTACACATCGTATAAACATACCACCATAGTCTCAGGTCTTCTGCTTAGCCTTCCTTAGTCTGCCATCCACATGGACAAAATTTTAAAGGCTGAGCCCAATTATCCTATCTCCTGTCAAGCTTTGTGAAAGATTTCAGAGTATCTAAATGAGTGATAAAAGACAGAGACAACTAATACAGGATGGAGGAAAAAATGATAAAGAAATATGCACTGATGTTAACTGCAACCAATGTAATCTAATGCTAGTCTAATTTTTATTCCCTAGATTTGCAAGCCTAGATATTTAGAAATCAGTTTAAGACATCAGATTTCTGTTGCAGAAAATACCTGCAAATAAAAGGAAGCATCAAATTTTAAAGTAGATTTTTTAAAAGTACATTTTCTTTTACTGTACCAGCATGAAAACAAAAAAGTTTCTTAAATACCTAGAACATTTTGATTAAAATCTGTTCCTAATATAGTAACCTGTCTGAAAGAATTTGGTTTATGAACCAAAAGCTGCGTTTTTTAAACTCCATGCATTCAACTGCAATGTGAGAGACAAATGATCTTTGCTAACATCTGTCAGCCCCATCCCCTTGATCTCATTTAGCTAAGTAGTTTTTGTAGCTTTTGTTGTTCAATGGTCCAGAAAGTGACTGTGTAAAAATATTGTGTAAAATTACATCTTCTCCTTGCATACGTTCATATTCAAAATAAAATTAATATGCTTTACTGGCAGAAAGCAAGTTTCTGCTCATAGCAGTCTTTAAAAAGCATTTTTATCCTGCTATATGCATCAAGAATATCACCAACTAATTACACAATTATACAGTACAGAAAAAGGATGTAATTACTTTCCAGATTTTTGTTGAAGGTGGGCAGGAAATCAACATTTTTTGTGTGTGTGCACATGCAACTATTAAGCTGCACGAAAGCAGAAAGATAATAGCGACCCATATCTCTGTCCTTAATGTTGAGTATCTCAAACAACTGAGAGGTCTAGTTTGGAGCTATTTTCAAAGAAGAATATGTTTGCAAACATCAGATGTAGTTCACAAGTAAGTTTTGGAGAAAGAAATCCAAATAGGCAAAATCCTGTGTTCTGTGAATACTATTCAAACAGAACCACTTGGAAAATAATCGTCTCAGACTATAAATAGTACTCTAAAAGCATCAGGAAACTTTTCTTAATGGGTTACAAAGGGACATAAAAGAAAAAGCATTTTAAACTCCTGAATTCACATTTGCCTTATGCCAAAGCATACTATTAAGTTAATTTTAGGATACTATTAAATTAATTGTGTGCTGATTTAATAATAAACTTTGTGATATTCAGCTATACGTACTACTTGCAGAAGATTGTGTTGCATAGCCATTTTTATGCCAGAAACATACATTCAGTGTTTGTTCTACAAATATAACAAATAAAGGAAAAATACATGTTTACCTAACCAGGACTAATATTTTCTTCATGTGGGAAAAACACCGTGCTGCCAAAACCCCCTGTTGAGAACTTTTTTTTTTAATGAGATTACATAAAATCTGTACCTTAGAAACTCAGAGAAGTAATCACTCTCTCTATACCTCTGACAAACTTGAATATATCTATCTTCAAAAATGCAGCCCCTTCAAATCAGCCCTTCCAAGCAGATTTCTACTGCCCACACCCTCCAAGTAGGCCTCTAGCAAAAATAGAAAAAAAAAAAAAAAGACCTTAGTGTTTCTGAGGTGAAAAGGAAAATATGGAAACAGAAATAAAAGACAAGAAGAAAAATGTGGTTTAGGCTTTTATACACCATAGAACAGCTCGCTGATGTTCTCAGTCCCTCAAAGCCCCACTTGCAGTTCCTTTTGCTGATCACTATATGCTGCATCTGAACCTACGTCAGCTCCAGACTCAAAATCAAGGTGGCTTGGATTTTTTTTTTAAATGACCCCACCAGCTTTTTTTCATTGACTGCCTGCCTTCTACTCTCATGCAATGCACTGCCATATACGTTCATATTTTCTCATTTCTCAGATGAAATGTTCAGATTTCAGAGCAATCTACCATTCAGGGAAATTTACTGACAAGTTGCCCAAATAATTTCAAACTTTCTATGCATGTATGATTAAGATATTAAGATATTTGAATGCAAAACATAACTGTATTATATAGTTAATAAAGTAGCTGTGAAAACTTTCTTCTAATTCTTCTCAAACAGTAAAGGAGAATTTAATCAAGGAGTGACTATGTTAGAACATTTTTGTACTTGGTTTCGTTATTTTGCAGACAGTCCACTCTACATAAGTCATTTGAGAAACTAACTTTCCTTTAGAGAAAGCCAATGATTTCCTATCAGCAGTATGTAACCAGGCTGCTGTTACAAGACACTTACTAAGCATTCATAAGCTCTCAGCTCCACAGGCATTAGATGCTCAGTACCTGGGAAACTGCTAATCCATGCAGGTTCAGATCTGTTTAGGACACTGAAGATCACACCATAAATGGAATTTCTAAAGACTTTTGTGCTTGTTTAAAAATGTGATACTTACAAAAGACAGCTCTGGAGACTGTAACCTTTTGGTGAAGGCTGGGTAACAGCTGAACAGATAAACTTTTGCAAAATTTACCCTTACTTGCTCACAGTGCATGAGGATGAGCCAGTTTGCAGCTGTACTAATGCATTTGGAAAAAGAGCTAAGCTTTGATCCACATTACAGAATTCCACCTCCTATATTAAACATTATATTATAGGATATGCTTCTAATATTATATTACATTGTGTCAAATGCTCAGATTCTAATAACTTCCAATTTTTGAATTCTCTTCTCAGACCTGAATTTCAATGCACAGTTGGTCACAACAGTAAGAATTTGACTTTGACTTTTCATTTGAGTTTCTGTCAGAGGTATTGGATCTTTAAAGATCAAAAATTAATTTTGTTACCAATGCCCAAGCAGTCATGGTATGAAATCCAGAAGAAAGCATCAATGTTGTTATTAGCCTCACTGTGATCAAATTTCTTCTACTGAGCAATTAGAGTGGAGAAGGGCAGTACAAGTACTGATACAGCACTACTAGTGTTTCCTACCGTTAGGCATATTCGCAGTGTTAGGGCTGACTGTGCCATCTGATTTACATAATTACTAAGGAAAGATACTCCTAAAGAATTCCACATCATCCAAATTTTCTTTGCCTAACATCTACTATTAATCAGAATTTTTCAGGCATTTGTTTCTACTTCCTTTCCAAAAAAATACTGTAAGCATCTGAGAGAAAGAAAACATATAAACCATAAAGTGAAAAAGATGGGGAAGCCAGAAAGCCAGAGAAAAGAGTTTTAGCTTATAAGTAAAAATAAAACAAAACCAAACCAAACCCACAAATAAACAAAAAACAACAACACACCCCCCCCAAAAAAAAAAAAAAAAAAAACCAAACCCAAACTAAAGCCCTACAAGCATTAACTCCTTTCAGTGCATCCTCTGCTGCTTCTACGCTTCTACCCAGCTTCTGGCACTTCTGTGTATGTCCCAGTAAAATCCACAACAGAATTGGCAGCATTTCATTCTCTTGCTGCAGCAACTTTTCCTACCAGGAAATGAAAGACTGAAACATTTTAGTTATTTTGCTTGCATTTTGTGAAAATTAAATGCTTCATTTTAATAAACACAATGTTTGGAATTTATTACTGATTCCTTAAAAGGAATTTTAAAATTTTAAAAGGTTTTAATATTATTAAATATTTGTAATTCTTTATACAGCATTTTGTCAAAACAAGCTCCTGAAGAGACAGACAAGCCATCAGGAAACAGGGCTCGTTTTCATCAGAATTTTCAAAATCACCTTATTTTCCATAGAAAATAGATATTAGGAATTAGCAAAATATCCTGGGAAGACCAACTGTGTTTACAGAACTGAAAACTCATCTTAGTCAAGTTTTCACAGCAAAGACAGTTTTGCAGTACAAAATCTTACCAATAGGTGTAGAGGACTATCCACCATTTGATGCCTGCAAGTCAGTTCTGAATGTCTTTCTGAAGAGCCACAGCAGCAGAAATGGAAGTTACTGACTTGAGACAGGAATCGGAAAATTCTGTGTTTGCCTTATGCAAAAAAATGGATTAAGGTATCACCCTGATCATTTAGGCTTAACAGTGAAGGATGGCAGCATAAATATTACCCTGTGTTTACAGGTAAATGAGTCACACATCAGGAAAAGAAATACATAAAAACTGCTGAAGACTCCCAGCAGTAGTTTTAACTGTGGTGCACGGATCTATAGGACAATTTGAAGGGGTCCACAAAAGCAAGCCCTGGAAGTGTTGGTTCAAATACCATGATAAAAGAGTCTGCAGTTCTACTTGCATATCCTTAGAAGTCCAAAATCAAAAATACTTGAAAGTCACTGATTACAACTGTAGTAACAGATAGCATATTTCTTCATGAGAATACATAACGCAGGTTTTATAGCTCAGAGATATGGCATCCAGCACTAAGTTCAACAAGTCTGTTCCCATGTTCTACCAATGCCACAGCCAGTCATTTGTCTCAAAAAAGCTACCTGCCTGTGTTGTGTTGTTCCCTTAGGGATGACTGCCACGTTTTCGTTAGAATGTACAAATATACTTCTTTTGGTTTTTTCTTTCTTTCTTTTTCTTTTTTTTTTTTTTTTTTTTTTTTTTAAGAAAAAGCTGCCTTTGAACAAGATAGCTCTACAGAAAATGTCTTAGTGTGGGAACAGGTTGCCCAGAGAGGTTGTGCAGTCACTGGATAGAGCCCTGAACAACCTGGTCTCATCTGAGAGCTGACCCTGCTTTGAGCAGGAAGTTGGACTGAGGATCTACTGAAGTCCTTCCAACCTGAGGTATCCCATGATGCTACAAAAAAGGCATTGAAGATATGTGGCCAGCTTTTATTTCACTCCTTTCACTCCATTCAGGTATCCCTAGAATGTTTTGCTATTTACTTTTTTACTTATAATGTTTTCTGAGGCTTTAGAGCACATTCACATCATATTTGCATATGTTTCTATATAAACATAAGGGTTTCCAAACATTTATTTTTTTTTTTAAAGAATGGGACAGAAAACCTCATGAAAGTTCTTCATTCCAGGAAATCTTCAGAAAAGCCAAGTTATCAAGAGTCTTGCAGAAGAAATCTCCGCAGCTGGTAAAATATTGGTGCAGAGAAATCTAGAGGCAAGTTGTGTCTCATCCCCATGACTAAATCCATGCTGCTTTTCAGAAGAACAGGCTAAAACTTCCACCAAAAATTGTTGGGAAATTTGTTTGCAAAATGATTTCAGAGTTCAATGGAAACAAAAACTGAATTGCAGACTTCCGTGCATTTATTCTCCCTGTGTTTTCCTACCCTTTCAATTTTCAGACTGAAAGAGCAAATTCTTAGTTATTACAGAATTTGATACTGCTAAAGAAGGAACACCTACAACTGAAATACAGCATCAGAACCAGGCAACTACATAAACACTTATCAGAAATCCTTGTACTTTAGTCACCTCACCCTGCATTTAGGGGACAAAAGATTCAAGAAGCTATTCCGTTTGTTTGCCATCTATTAGAAAATGAATACAGCCTTCTCATGATGTCGGTGATTTGCTAAATGTCCCTGTGAAACATAAAAGCCTGCTGTCCAGTTTGCATACCCCTGATGCTGCAGCCCAGTAGAATAAGGCACGAGCTGCCATTTTGCTGCATTCTGGTACTGATTTCAAAGCCTTTCGTAAGTCTAAATTTCTTTGTTTCTTATCTACATAAGCTTTATTTGCTTTCTCCTTTTTGAGGCCACCTAAATGTATCGTTTCAATTTGAGACAGTTTGTGGGTCTGCATTTCTCCACATGACAATATACTCACGTATTTCCCACTCTGCTTATTTTGACCTAGTGGTTAAGCAGCTTGCTGAACTCCTGCCTGTCAGCTGGTTTTGATGTGTAATATTCAGTCTCAATTGCTCATTTCTTCCATTTCTGTCCAAATTTCTCTCTGCTGCATTGCAAGTGAGTCTGGTTAGTTTACATCTCTGAACATCAACTGCACAGGCCTACTGACCTGCTCTCTTGCTTGCTCTCATTTTGTGTTTTAAACCCGCTGCTGAAGCATGGTCTGTATCACTATTGCAGTGTGCTCGCCTTGCTTCTTTTGGATTGCTATGCAGTAATACTCCACTCCACTAGTTATTAAAACAGGTCACGCTTCACAGCATGGACTACATCTCACGTACTTCCCGCAGCATCCCATTTCTTGTTTTACTTGCTACAGGCAAATATTTTTTATATTTCTGCATTATTTTTCTTTTTTTTTTTTTTCCTAAACATGAATGTCAGCAGTAATGGCAGCATTGGACTGGCAGTTCAGAGAGAGCAAAAGCAATGACCAGGTACCATCTTCCTTCTGCTGCTCTTCTCCAGCACCTCATGGTTGCCCTGAACGGCTGCCTTGGGGGGCAGATGAAGTGCCCGCAGCTCCAGTTCTGTCTCCCACCCCTCCTGCAGCTGAGACAGCCCATGAGGACTCAAGGGGCAGCAATACTTCTCCTGCTGAGGAAGGGCTCATCAGGGCTGGATTAAGACAAGAAACACCTTGGCTACAAACTGCCAAAGCGCCTTAGCGTGACAACAGCATTCAGTGACAGTTTGCTAGGCCGGATTTAGAAAATTAAGCCATCTGTAACTGGAGAGGCATGAGTCAGAGATCACACCCCACGTTCCCTCACCGGCCCCAAAAGCTATACAACCCCCTCTTCTTCCTCTCACTGCTTTGCACAGACAAAAAGAAAACCAAAGCTCTTCCCTCCCTCCTCTGCATCACTAAAAAATTGTCTCTTCCACTCTGGGAACTAACTTCAGCAAACTGTAGGGATTTGGGCAGTGACAAAAACCTTGCTAAACATTTCTCCCCAATCCAAAGGAAATCTATTGGGTCCCTGCGGGTCTCCTCCCACGGGGGAGCAACACTAGAAGTTGCTGACTGGCATTTTTACATTTCAAGGTGCTGCGATGTGCAGTTTTTATTTTAGCTGATCGTGACATCCTCACTGCCGTACCCCCACTCTTTCGAACACAGGACGAGCCCCCAAAGCCCCCTTTCCCAAACAACAGTATTTTCTTTTCCCCTCAGAGGCCGAACGTTATCAGGGATCCGTAGCAGAAGCCCTGACCTTTGCAGCAGTCCCTCTCACTACGGAGGAGGTTTCGGCTTACATCTAGTCTACACTCCAGATTTAATTGGAAGTAGCTGGTGGCACTTGAACCGCATCTCTGGAAACCTGCCCACTTTGGGAGCAACCAGAGAAGGGGCAAGGACACAGACGTGGGTCTGTCAATCAGTGCTCAGTCTGCAAGCACCTACAAGGCGGGGAGCTTGGGGAGGGGAGGCGGCAAGGGGAGAAGAAGAATCGCGTACAAACAAAAGGTGCGTGCTGACGTTAGTCTCTGCTAACAAAGCCTGCACGAAGCCTGTGCTCTGAGTCACCCAGCTCAGCAGCGAGCCAAAGGAAAGCTCATGAATCAAACTGCCCCACCTTAAAGAAGTAGCGCGGACAGGGGAGAGGAGGAGATTGCGTCAGACCTGCAGCCACTGCCTCAGCACTGCCCCTGCCTCTGCCGCCGCTGGGGCCCCCTCTGCCCCGTGGGCTCCCTCACCTGGCCCCAAACCCCTACCCAGAGGCCCTGCAGAAAAACACATCATGGCGGCAGAGCGGGTGCGGGAGGTCTTCGTCCCTGCACGGCCCTCCTGCCGCTGCAGGTCCCTCATGTTTGTGCTGGCACAGGCACACCACGCTCGGGAACCACTCTTACCCTGGGGCAGCATGCAGCTTTGCGGAGTGGGGGAATGGGTAAGGCGAGCGTCTGGGGATGTGCCTGGTGACAGAAGAGGTCTGTGACAATGGGGGTCAAGTCTCTTCCACCATTTTGCACCTGCCCATGTGTAAGTAAGATCAGAGCAGAAGCAACCAGCTATGGAGAGTAGGCCCTAAAGACCATTTTTGCAGCTTCACCAGTGTGCAAAATGCCAAATGGCATGAGTATATACATCTTAACTGATTCACCATGGCAGCTCCACACGGGCGCAGAGACTCCCTTCCACTCCAGTCAGCCGAAGATTCACAGAGAGGACAGGTGGGTTACTGACGAGGAACTGGCTTCAGTTCTTTTGTATAATCAAATGTAAGTCTAGATTTAAAAGTATGTCAGAGAAGAAAGGGACACCATCCTCCTCCATAAAATGCACACCAAGCAGCAAGCCATATGTATCTGACCATAATCAAACAAGAGGTTTTTTTCACAGCTACAACTATGATCTGCTTTTCTGTTGATTGAGTTCTCAACTTGCACGCTTCAGTGGCTGGGAGGTAAGGGGCACGATGTGGCAATTCCAGGCGCTAGAGCAATTATACACTGCTTCACACGCAGGTAGCCCTTGGTTGTTGCAGGGTAGGCCAGGAAGGAAAGCCAAGAGCCTGCAACCTTTCCAGGCTGGCAAGAGCAAAGGCCTCCGTCTCAGAGACCAACTACTCAGGTGCTCCTTGAGGGAGAAAAATAGACTAAGCTGACGGGAGATGCATTCAAAGCCCACATGCCCTGCAGAACTGGCATATAGCACAGAGAAAACCAGCTCTCAATAAGGACTGCAGTCAGGTTTTTCTTTTGTTTTTCTTTCATTTCTTTCTTGAGGGGGAAAAAAAAAAAAAAAGAGAAAAAAAGAAAAGCAGGCCATCTTGCTGACTGGTGCAGAGGGACTGGCTATACAAACTCCACAGCGAAGCACAGCATGATCATCAAAATTATGTGCCTTGGGAGGAGGAGAAGCACCACCAGCTCTGGGCTGCCATTTCTAGACAAGGACCACAGCCCAGTAAATACTACCCTCTTTTAGAGGAACTGTCAGGAAGGAACAGGACCTCTCCTGTGTGAATATAGTGCTTTGTTTAATGCTTACCTGGAAGATAAGAGTTTTTTTGTGACAACAAGCAAGCATAAAAACCTTGTCCTGGGGATGTTCACTTGATAGATACTAGTATACTAACACCTTCAGGAGAGACAAGAAGGAAACAGACTGACATGAAAAAACCCTCTTCTCTGCAAGTATATGAGAGTTGTTAAGACAGTGCCAGAAGACAACTGTGTGCATCTGAGATCAAAGGGCTCCAGTGATTTAAAAGGATCTCTTCTCAGGGGGGAGAGGAGTTATATTTGCTCAAGAAAAAGAAACAAAGATGGCAGGGCATGTAAGCTTGCTTAGGTTATCTTCATAGAACAGCAGAGCCTCAGGAACAGTTATTCACATATACTTTTTGTCTTAAATGTCTGGTCTCAGTGCATCATTTCAAGTATTAAAATAAATTATACCATGCAGCCATCACTTGAAGCTCAATTTATTCTGCAGACAGACATCACTTCACTCTGCCTGGTCCTGAGCTCACTAGAAGATGCTTGGCTTTGTTATTCTGATATCAAGCAAAAAAACATATGCCCTGCCTCTCAGACAGGTCTACTAACTGGGACTCAGTGGCTCACTAACTACCACTACGCAACTTTCAAGCAGAACAAGCTCATGTCTGCCCCACAGATACTGCAGGACAGATGGGTCCTCTTCACTGCAGGTCCCATTCTGCATAAGAGGAAGCACTGCACGTGTCTAAAATTAGCTGGATCTGATGGATCAACAGAGTTGATCTGTAGGGTGGATCTATGTCTACAGAATCACAGAATCACAGAATGTTAGGGATTGGAAGGGACCTCGAAAGATCATCTAGTCCAATCCCCCTGCCGGGGCAGGATTGCCTAGACCATATCACACAGGAACGCGTCCAGGTGGGTTTTGAATATCTCCAGAGAAGGAGACTCCACAACCTCTCTGGGCAGCCTGTTCCAGTGTTCAGTCACCCTCACCGTAAAGAAGTTTTTCCTCATATTTATGTGGAACCTCCTGTGTTCCAGCTTGCACCCATTGCCCCTTGTCCTGTCAAGGGATGTCACTGAGAAGAGCCTGGCTCCATCTTCATGACACTTGCCCTTTACATATTTATAAACATGAATGAGGTCACCCCTCAGTCTCCTCTTCTCCAAGCTAAAGAGACCCAGCTCCCTCAGCCTCTCTTCATAAGGGAGATGTTCCACTCCCTTAATCATCTTCGTGGCTCTGCGCTGGACTGTCTCTAGCAGTTTCCTGTCCTTCTTGAACTGAGGGGCCCAGAACTGGACACAATATTCCAGATGCGGCCTCACCAGGGCAGAGTAGAGGGGGAGGAGAACCTCTCTTCACCTGCTAACCACACCCCTTCTAATACACCCCAGGATGCCATTGGCCTTCTTGGCCACAAGGGCACACTGCTGGCTCATGGTCATCCTGCTGTCCACTAGGACCCCCAGGTCCCTTTCCCCTACGCTGCTCTCCAACAGGTCTGCCCCCAACTTGTACTGGTACATGGGGTTGTTCTTGCCCAGATGCAGGACTCTACACTTGCCCTTGTTATATTTCATTAAATTTCTCCCCGCCCAACTCTCCAGCCTGTCTAGGTCTCTCTGAATGGCTGCGCAGCCTTCCGTTGTGTCAGCCACTCCTCCCAGTTTTGTGTCATCAGCGAACTTGCTGACAGCGCACTCTAATCCCTCATCCAAGTCATTAATGAATATATTGAATAGAACTGGTCCCAGTACCGACCCTTGAGGGACTCCGCTAGACACAGGCCTCCAACTGGACTCAGTCCCATTGACCACCACTCTCTGGCTTCTTTCCTTAGCCAGTTCACAATCCACCTCACTACCCAATCATCCAGACCACACTTCCTCAGTTTAGCTGCGAGGATGCTGGGGGAGACCATGTCAAACGCTTTACTGAAATTGAGATAGACCACATCCACAGCTTTACCATCATCTATCCACCAGGTAACATCCTCATAAAAGGCTATCAAGTTGGTTGAGCATGACTTCCCCTTGGTGAAGCCATGCTGAGTGCCCCTAATGATCCCCCTATCCTTGATGTGCCTAGAGACAGCACCAAGAACAAGTTGTTCCATCACCTTTCCGGGGATGGAGGTGAGGCTGACCGGTCTATAGTTCCCCGGGTCCTCCTTCTTGCCCTTTTTGAAGACTGGAGTGACATTCGCTTTCCTCCAGTCCTCAGGCACCTCTCCCGTTGCCCACGACTTAGCAAAGATGATGGAGAGTGGCCTAGCAATGACTTCCGCCAGCTCCCTCAGCACCCGCGGGTGCATCCCATCAGGGCCCATGGATTTATGGACGTCCAGGTTGCTTAATTGGTCCCTGACCCAGCCCTCATCAACCAAGACAGATTCCTCCTCTATCCTGACTTCTTCTGAGGCCTCAGGGGTCCGGGGCTCCTCAGGACAGCCTCCAACAGTATAGACAGAGGCCAGAGTAAATGAATATTCGGAATATTTAGTCTAGGGGGAAGTAAAAGGCACATAGCCTCAAGCCTGACAAAGACACCATTCAAAGAGAGCAAAACTTAAACTGATAAGGATATTCCATATTGAAAAAGTTCTGCAAGAAAGCAAAACCATTTCCTACAAGTTTAACTGTGACAGTTTGCCCAAGTTTTGTCACTTGGAGACAGAGGCAAAAATAATTGAGCTCCACTGACTTAATGAGGAAATTAAGTATTCAGAAAGCAAAGGTAGTCAGTGCCATCTTCCTGGGCTCAAAATCCTTATCAGCTTGACGCTAATTCTGCTATTCCTCCTACAGAGTCACAATTTTTACTTAGAAAATTCATGCTCTGTACCTACTTCTGCACTGAAGCTTTGAAACAGAAACCTCTCATCTCGAGGGCTGGTGAGGGCCTGCAGCTTTCACTCAAGCCTGTTTGCAGCCACCAGGTTTTGTCAGTTTTGGAGTGGAAAAAGCTGAGAGGGGAAACCAAAGGAGAAATTGTCCAAATGTGATTTCAGGAGCTTACTGGAAACTTACTTGCTTGTTGCAATCTGAAAGTGAAACTGCAAACCAGGGGAAACAGGACGATCGGCTGAATTGCTGCCACTAGATTCTTTTGAGCTTTCAGTTGCCACATATTTGGGAATTTCACACCAGTAGTTCATTAATAAACTAACATTCCAGCACTGATACAACAGCAAGGCACCCTGGAGGCCACAGCTTTGTCTGTACAGGGGAAATGACCAGAGCTACAGCAAAATAACTTTCATCTCCAGCTTTTATTCTAGTACCATTGTTAGCAGGCTTGAGGTGAGGATTTTTTCTCCTTCCTGTGCACAGCACAGTTAAAAGACAGGTGTGGAAAGTGTCTCCCCACTGCAGCCTTGCTAGGAGGGGCCAGGTTTCCTCTGCCACCACCAGCAGTGTGCAAGGAGAAGCACCTGACCGGAAAAGTCGTGCCAGTTGAAAAGGAGGTGCTACACTCAGTAGTTCTAGCTCTGAACACCGGAGGCTTGCCAATACATTGACTTCATGTTGCTGGCATTCAAGCAGTTAAACACAACTGTGAACTCTGGAAGCTTTCCCACTCCTCGCTGAAGCTTCTCCCCAGTACACTGGTAACTGGTAAACAGATGGTACAACAGATACGGTGTCAGCTCCCTCCTTGTTGGAAATGCAGCTCTTCAACATTTAGTCAACCTGCCTACAGTGAGAAGTGACTGAATTAGAAGTAAAAACATGCTTGCATTTCCCTTTCTTCTTTAACTACTGCACATACACAGCCTGCGCCTTTTGCATCTCTAACAGAGTCCAAAATTCTTTTTTTTTCAAGGGAGTCTTCTCCCTGTAACTTTCCCATCCTGGTGGTTGTAGCAAAAGGTGGTAAAAACTCCCCCTTATTCAGTCTCCTACAACCATTTTAGGATAAACAGTCATTCAGACTGGCAGCATTTTCCTCCTCAAAGCGGCATCCAAGGAATAATATAGACACTGCAAATAGTGTCATGAACTCCAACGCTCATGAACCAGCAAGACTGCCAGATGCATCTGGCACTGTTTTGAGGAAAAGTTTTCTGTTTGATTCTAGCTGGGCTTCCTCCATGCTTCACTGCCATCTCCGACTTCCCTCCAACCCTTTGCGGCGGCTTCAGCAAACTGAGTACCAAATTCTGTTCCTTGATAAACACCTCTTGCACCCTCCAACTCCTTTTGCTCTCTCCCATGACTCCCCCTTCATGTTTCCCAAGCTGTACCCACTTTCATCAGCCTCCCACCATCTTTCTGTCCTCTCATAGTGAGGCTCATTTCTCTTCCCTCCGTGTAAGGCTTTATGTTCATTAGTACTGCACTTCCCTCATTGCCCACTTCCCCCAAAGCTCTGTCTCAGAGCCAAACAAAATTCACATCTTGTTCCGAATTCTGCAGTTCTAGCAGAGCATACATTTTCTCTTGCAAATGCCTTATATCAAGAAGTAACTATGATTCAGGACAGCTTGCCCAGCAAGTCTCCCTTTTCTTTATGTACCAAGCCATTTAAAAGTCACTCGACGTGGATAAAAAGCACAAGGTTTTAAACAGGCTCCATTATTTTTGCCAGCAATGGATACAGCAAGGTTTGGGGATTTTTAAATGTGTGTGTTTTCAGTTCCAGGCTGAGTCAATATATTATGGAAAACAGACCTGCCTCCAGTTACCTAGAGACTGCTTAACCGTGGGGTTCAGTTGACACTGTTAAGCCACTCCACAGGAATGCCACTCAATTGCTCAAGTCAGCATTTTCCCCCCTTATAAATCGCACTTGCCTATTCATTATTTCTCATACTGCATGAGAAAAAGAAAAGAAAAAGGAAAAAGCTTTATTAATTGATGGAGATTTAGGCCCTTATTAAGGCTGAGATTTAAACATACAATTAAGTCAGGAAAGTCAGAATTATATTTTTTCTGCTTTCATTCCCTTCTCCATTATTTCCCCATCCTAAATGTATGCTCTCTCTGCTATGAACTCTGCCATCAAGAACATATGCACCGAAAGCTCTTTTATTTCCAAAATGCCGCTCCAAAATGCCACTTCAGCAGCTCAGCCTCACTCTTCTCCTGTGACGTAGCAAAGTATTTGTCGCTATTTTCACACGAGTGAACTGTGTCCCCCAAAGGTTAAAGTTATTCTTCTCTGCTTGGATGCCTAAAGCTTGGCTCCTTTTCTAGAGAGGCCAAATGCCTCTAAACCCCCTCCCTTCTCAGGGAGCTGCACCTCTGCAAAGTAAACAACATTCATGTGAGAGCCTAAATACAAGTCCAAGTGCCTACCTTTAGGCACTCGAGTCTGGAAATGTTGGTCGGAGTGAACAGGCCGCACTTGTGGCGTGAAACACTCTATGGAGCAAGGTTAGGACAGAGGAGCTCCTGATTCTTAATTTAATTCTCTTGACCATCCTGCTGCTTAAATGAGAAACCCAACTGGGAATCTTAATTACAGTAATATAGTCACCAAACATATTATATTAATTTTTTTTAATTACTTTGGAAATGATATCACAAGCCAGGAGAACTAAAACCATCCTGCACAAAAATGGATTAACGCCCCACAGCCTGGTGTAAAAGGAGTCCTTGGAGCCCACCACATTTGGATCCAAGGACTCCTGTGGGTTTCCTTAGCCGCAGAGGTGCCATAGAGCCCCAGCAGCAGGCAGCTAGCAACACCACGATGCCAAACCTACTCCCTTTCTCAGATTTTTCTTGGCTAGCTCCTCTTCTACCTGCATTCAGATGACCAAGTATTTTAGCATGAATTATCATCACCATCAATACATGATTTTATGCCCTCAGTCTTCATTCCCCTGCTGCCCACAGGTCCCTTGTTCATCCACTCCAGCGAGGGAGGAGTGTGCCAGAGCTGACACTTTATTCGGGCTATCTTTTATAACCCCCTTTTTGGTATGATACGGGGGGACATCTTTTAACCTTCTTCAGTTCCTTCCTTTCTCACAGTAGATACAGACCAGGAAAAAACGATATGTCAACTAGCAGAAACTCTTTGAAAATAGCCCAATCACAGTAGAGGCAGGGCTGCTCTCTTAAGCTTAAGCCCCTCTGGATGCAGCCCAGTGACAGTCCACAGCCATGGGTAGTTCACTTAAGCGGCAGCCATCAGACAGTCCTCTAGGTAAGGACACACGGATTATAAAACAGACGACTCACATTTGCTAGGGAGAAAGTAGCAGATCTAAAGTTAAGCCTAGTTTTGTTTTTTCAGTTTGACCTGTCAGCTCCCGTTTTGCCCAGGACCTGCCTTTTGGGGATGTCAGCTTCCTCCTTCCCTTGCACCTGCAAAGGACAATCTCAACAGAGAGCAGAGAAACATTCAGAAAGTCTTTGCATAAAACCCTTCCCAGCCAGAAGCTCTCTGAAAAGTCCAGAAGGACAGACTATTTCAATGATATCATCAGTTTGCCAGGTCTGACAAGGCAACACAACCACTTGGACATGCCTGTGTTTGTTTGTCTCACTGATAGCACAGCCCTGTATCCTGCCGTCACATGCCTCCGAGCACTTCAGGCCAGGGAATGCCTCTCAAGATTGTTGGTAAATTCTTATCTGTATTACAGTTGCAGAGGTGACGCTTGCAGACGTAACCCTGAGCAAATCTGAGCCAGGCAGTAACCCTGGTAATTTGGAGGGGGATGGGGAGAACAGCAGCAGCCAGCTGGGAGCTGATCAAGATGCCTCACACACAACCCTTTGCCTTCTACAGCTGCTAGGGCTCAAGCTAGGACCTGTAGTCAGCAAGATAGGGTACGAACAAGCAGAAGAAATGTGATCGCTGCCTGAAAACGCTGCTTGCATCCTTGATGATGCAAAATAAATTAATGTTTCTTTTAACTCCCTCTTCTTGATCTGCACTACTCACCACTGCTACAGTGGGGCTTGATTTGTACTTACAGCTAGCTGAAACATAGGATGAAAAAGCACATGTGAAAAACACACCTTTTGTGTTCATTTCAAAACTTGCTGACTGGTTGTTTTGGTGGCCTTTATCCACATCATCCCTATGGGCCACAGTGTATTTCACCAACAGGAAGATCCTTCTCTGATTACTAGGAGGCAATGATGTCAGCTGAGCATGCTTGCCACAAACATGAGGTAAAACCCATTAGCATAAACCTCAGCAAAAGATGCTTAAACAAATTTGTCTCACTTCAGGCTTGCCCCACGCTACCAGATCAGTTGACTACTTTCCACAGCTCGGCAATGTGTAATAACTCTTCCAGCTGTGGTAACTCAGTGATACACCTGAACCCAGTCGGGACTGGGGTAAAATATTTCAGCCCTTTCACAATAAGCATAAAACCCACTTGACTAGTCTACATTTACTTTGTCTCCTCTTAACTAGTTTTGCTTTCCCCTGCCTACATACTGCTCCTTGACCTCTAAAGGTCTGAAGAGTGGAAGACACCATTGAGACACCTACAAAACCTATCTTCATTTAGCAGTGAAGACAAAGTTTATAAAAGTAAGTAGATAGTACAGCCAGACTTGGCTTATTTTTTTTTTCTTTTCATAAACAGCTAAAATTAGCTACACCCTACAATTTCAAGGGAAAGGAGAGAGGGGGCAAATACAGAACCACTCTCATTTCAGGTCACATCTAATGAAAATGTTTGGCCAGAAAGAACAGGAAAAGTGTTTTAAACAAGGTAAGGTTTTAATTCAACATTTGCTAACCGTAATAATTAATTTCTGAAATGCTGAAATGTTTCATTTCCACATTATTACACATGTCAATGTTTTGCTATAACACAGAATTTTTTAACTGACTCAAGTTTAAAAAGAGGAAGAGAAGCTAAAAATATTAAATAGATTGAAAACTGAGTGTTTCACGGTTATACAAAACATTTAGAATTCCCACTGCACCATTTTTTTTTAATTTGACAACGAATCCAGGAGATCCCAGATTTCACCCCAGCAACGCTGGTTCTGGGAATGTCATAACTCATGCACCCAGTCTGTTTGCTGAAGTTTTTAATTGAAGATGGACTCATAGGGTCTGTTGACTTCTCCCCCTTGGGTAGCATCATCTCACCTTGAACAAAGACAGCAGAACAAGTGGGGTCTTTACCAATTCACCCTGGGTAAAAGCCTACAAACTTATTGCACTCACATTGATGTTGATGTTTGCACCTGATAATAAAGTGCTCTCAAATCCAAGCACAAACTGTTTTAGAGCACCTCTTGCTTCACACATCTCTGGAGAACTAGTCTGAGAAAGCTCCTCTGGGGTTTTCAACCAAAAGAGACAAAGTACAGCACTTAGTAACTCTTTGCTGCTATGTCTGGGCAAAGGACTTTTCACCAGCTGGGATCCACCAATTATTACCTTGAATTTTCTCTTCAAGGAATAGGCAGTTTAGGGGCTAGAAAAATCTCCTCTCCCTACCTAATCACCTATACAGCTCTGTGCAAAGCAGGCAATGGACAGTACAAAATGAAAACTGAGAACAGTTCTCATTTACCTGAGCAACTAAAGTGCAGTTTTAAACATGTAATAGACATTTTGCCTTTACCATTAATGAGCAGATTACGTAAAGTATGACTGCCTTGATACCCTCTGGGCACTCAAGTTTAGGCTTCCATTAACAACCTCATTAGCAATAAGAGATACACAGTATGTTGCATTACAAAAAGGATCATAAATCTGTGCTTTTGGGAGCTACTGCATGTGAGCTGTATGTCTGCCTCTTTGAATTATGGATTCTTACTGTAGGTAATCTAATCAAAATGCTAACAAACCCCTTTTCATATGATCACAGAAAAAAAACACTGCACATTAAGAAACACAAAAGATAAGCAACAGATACTCAAAATGTCCTTTTATGAACATTAGAGTGGTGCTAAAGAAGACATCTGTATTCTGAGGTAAGCAACAGCAAAATCCCCAAACATGACTGCAATCAAGAAATTGCAGTCTAACACTCACTGAAGCTGGTGTTAGTACCTCCAGTAGCTCAAGTGGGTTTCAGATAAGTTGTCAATCAACCCCTCCTTCATCTCCACTTATTCTGAGCAGGCTCCTTACACCAAACAATGCTACACAAAGACAAATGTTAACAGCTGCTGAGCACCCAAAGATCTCTCAAAGTCACTGAAAGCAGAAAAGGATCGATATCTAGTAGGATAGATATAAAGGATTGGGTTTATAGCCATTTGAGACCCCTGGGAACCTGACAAACAATCTTAAATGACAACGGTGAGAGCTCCATTCTAGGAAACATTAAAAATAATGGAACAGTAGAAAACATACTGAGGGGGTGGGAATACAAACCAAAAAGCCCAGAGGAGAGCAATGCTGCTTTTTTTACTCCTTGTGCCTTACCATAACTAGATTCTCTAGCCTATGGGCCTCTTACAGCTAAGTCTCATTATGAGGGACATTAGGGTAAGCCAGAGGAGAGCTGCCAGTATTGGACACTCCAAGAATACAAAGCCCATCAGCAGTCTGCTGATGACAGCAATTTGCAATTTTCACTTCCTTGGTTGATTGCTTGTGGTTTTCTTAAATACCTGCTAATCTGTTTTCCGCATTTTCCTGTACTGCATATATTTGTCCTCTGGGTTCTTATTTCTTCCTTGTTTTGTTCTCAGATCATCATTTGCCATCATCAAAAAAATTTATCCTGAAATTTAAGGAAGTAAGAGTTGCTGCATGCCTCGAAGTTTCTGAACCAAAAATAACTCAATTACTGGAGGAGGTAAAGAGGCATTTTTTTGTTTGGGGATTTTTTTTTTTTTTTTTTTTTTTAAGTTTTCTAGTTGAAAAGTACCTTAAGATCCTAGTGTACATCTCACAAGTTTACATTTTAAAGCACTGTGCTTATAGGCCTAAAAATCAGAAGAATGAAAGCACTGAGGCATTGTTTTTCCACCATAACAACATGAAGAATAAACTATTTCTCTGAATACACTGAGGGGAAAAAAAATTGGCTCTTGGGCAGGAACTTCATGTGCCAAGTTTAAATTCTCTGCAAATCAGGATTGCAAAGTTGCCCACCTTTGAAACAACAGTTTGTAACAAAAGTAATGCATCCCTAACTGGGACACTGAAAATGATGCTGCTGGGAGAGATAGTATGCATGTAAATTAAAGATGTATTGCTAGATTTAATCAGTCCTATCCAGTATTTACAAGTGTTCTTAAAACAATGAGACCTGGACAGACATCATACATCTGAATACATTTGTTTAAAGTTAAAGGTTGTTTATTAAATGTTATTTATATGCTGTTAAACCTCAGAGGGAGAAATATTAAACATGTCTGGGATTCACAGAGTACACAAAACAGGTACTAAATTGTACAGTTTGATATATAACTTCCTATAGTGGATAAATCCACCAACATCTGCTAAATACATAGAAGATTTATTACATTTTCATAAGGTTTACTTACTCATAGACTTCATGATTTGGCAAACAAAGCCTGACTACAGGGAAAAGTGTTATTTTGTTATTTTAAACCCTTTTAATACACACTTTGGAGGATGCATGAATATTCCGTCACCGCACTCTCTGACGCCTGATGGAGGGAACAGTCTCTGAGCGATTGAGCTGGCTGAGAAAGAGAGAATTTGTGTCTCATGTCTTGTTTACAGGATGGAGTCTTTGTGCTTCTCTTGGCAGTTCCCAGAGCAAGGTACAGTCCTGCATATTATCTCTCTCCGAAACTTTGCTGACGGACTCAGAGAGTCAACAAAGATCCTAGTACAGCGCAAAGACCCTCCCTCCCCCTGTGGGAGAGCTCAGCAGGCTCTCCTCCCCGGGCATAGTGAAGTCAGACATTTGTTTTGGCATCCACAAAACTCTTTTTGAAATCTGCATGAAACTTGGTAAATTCCCATAATCTGGGAATCTTTGATGAAATACTATAATGTTTTCTTATCACGGGGCAATAATGCTCTATGCTGGAAATAGAAATTGAAAGTTTGGGCACAGTGAAATCCTGTGGATGGAAGACAGGGAAATCCCATTGCCTCCCCCTCTTCCCTCCAACCTCATCTTTGTAGTTCTTGTTCATATAAATGAGCAGTCAAGCTTCAGCAGTAACAGTGAAATTCATTTCCCTGGTTTAAGATGAAAACTTGAGAGTGAAGAGAAGCTCAATTCAGAAACCAGGGAAAGCTGAGATTTTTCCCATTCAACGCCAGAGATGTCCATCTCCAGTACCTACCAAGAACATGACTGAAACTACATAAAGGACAGACAGCTACTCACCAGAAGCCAAACTCGAGGTTGCTGTCATTTACTTTAGCACATGAGCAAAATGAGGAGTAGATTTAGCCCAGGAATTATTATAAATACGGGTAAAATATTTCTAAACAAAAAAGATAATGTGGAGTGCTTACTAGAAGGGAAATTATGATCCACTTATGATCTTGGGCTAATATATCCTTTCCTTCAAATGGGTAGACTTACATAAATGATCCTTCATTCCTTCTTTCTGACCCCCACTACGTTCCTTTAAACCTTCTTTAAAAATGGGTTTCAATTTTAAGGGAAATATTTGTCATCAGGAATTTTCAAATGGTTCCTGCAAGAAGCAGTATGTAGGTACAGGTGTACCTTGGAAGGAATAACAGGATAACACTCAAAAGTTTATCTGAAATGCTGATTTATTGGTACAGACCTCCACTTCCACAGTTGCTTCTTGCTGGAGAAGAATTATTATAGGATGATACCTCTGCCTCTAAATGGCTGCTCTCAGCCATACAAACACTTAACGTAACGTACATGCAGTTCTTCTCTTATACCCTTTAATCCAGCTGTATCCAGAATTCTCAGTCGTGATTTGGTGTCATAACTCACTATCCAAGCTCTCCAGGACAGGGACCTATTTTTGTCATTTTATAAACATTTACTAGGTTCTCTGTGGACTGACCTGTGTCAGAGATCGACAAACAAGTATGTACGCTGATAATATGGACTGCCTCCTGCTAACAGACTTAATTTCTCAGCATCCTGGTGAAAAAACATGCCTTTGAATGTATGAAGCACTGGGTCTGTTACCGTATTTGTTATTTAACATTTGTGTGCTAGAACCACAGATGGGCAAGTGACAAGCAATAGCTATTGGGGAAAAACATTATTACTCCTTGTACAAATACATCCCTAAGATAAGTTACAATATTCTGCCAAAATGGAACAGCTAACGATTTTCATGCAGTCTGAGAAGTCCCAGATCACAGATGGCCAGCTGAATAGTGGCTCAAGTAATGCTAAGCAATGAACAGCTGCTAACAATGAGGAAATTGTGCTTATACGGCTAGATTCAATGCCCACTGAAGTCAATGAAAATCATATAAACAGCAGTGAGTGGCACTACTCTTTGGCAAGAAGCCAAAAAAACAGATAACAAAATATTGTTAAATTCTTCCCACCAGAACACTCACTGCTTTTACAGAGTAACTGAAACTTTGGTCTCCAGGTAAAACTAGAAGCATCCTAGTGAATGCAGCTGCATTTAAAATGCTGATGTACACTAAAATAAGAGTATTATATATCTTACTGAATATTAAGTCTTTATTTAGAATGGCTGCAGACATTAAGGTGTTTAGTCGATTTTCTCCCAGATTACAGGTACATTATAGAAAACCAACACTTAATTTTTATAGACCACTACATGCAAGTCCTTTCTTTCAGTAAATACTCAAGTTTATTAACAAATGAACTACTGTTGCTTAGAGCACCACCGCTGCTATTCCTAATAACATGCATCTACAAAGCATGTATAAGAAATCGAGTGTCTGCCCCAAGTATTTTGTAGTCATTGCTTTAGCTGGACTAATGGTGGCTACCAGCCAACAAGGAAGAAGGTCAGAGAGCTAGAGACAGCTCAGTTCTGGAACACCATACCAAACAGAAATCTCTTGTGGGTTTTCTTAAACCAACAAGTATGAAATAGCAGGTGTCTGATTTTTAAAGTGCTTAGAAGGAGCAGCATTGAAAGCCTAAACATGACATTTACAAACTTCACATCACTGTCCTAACCCGAAGCAGTATGGATGCAGCTCTGTAAACCCATGGAGACAACTGAGTTCCTTCTCAGGAGCTTGGGACAGCAAGGAGTGGTCCTTGATGGGTGCGACAGAGCTGGAATATAGAAAAGGCAGGGCACTTGATGATGGGAACAAAACAGAAGGATCTTTAAAGCTTAGGAAGAACTCGTTAAAATTCAGAGATGTGTTGCTGATGAATAACATAAGTGTTAAATGCATCTCTCTGTCTATTAGGTCCTTGATAAATATACTCATAAAAGAACCACTGAATTCAGAGAAAGACACTTCTTACAGTCACTTTCCTGATCTCACAACAAGATTTTTTAACTATTTGATGCACAGTGAATCTTAGCTGCTTTAAAAGCAAAGAGGCAGTACTTAGAAAGACACAGAGATCAAAGACAACTGTTTCTATGGGAGGGTTTTTTCTTTTTAAAATATTCCTGCAAAATGTCTAGTAAGACACTCCAAATTTATTTCTTCAGCTTGCTCAAATACTACACTGTCCTGGGTGCCTTTGCAGTCTCAGAAACAGAACAGGTACTTTTGTTCTTCTTCGTAGATTTTCCATTCTGCTGCAGAGTCTGTTTATGTTCCATAAATGCACAGGTGCACACAGTTATACGCGAATGGAATTGGGTTGTACGGAAGCAAGGAATCGCTTCTCCTGCTATTTGCATAGGCTGGAGGCAGGCATAGCGCAAATAACACTTTGCAGCTGTACCAACATGCTCCAGTCTCTACTTGCGCTGTCCAAATCATCCTGCTCTGAGGCACCTCTTCAAAACGAGTTGGAAGATGTGGGTAATCACCAGATTTACTAACCGTGTTGCTACAAAATCTAGAAGATTGGAATGGGAGCACAATGGGACTGGAGGAAGCCTCAGCAATGAGGGGCATGACTGAGCTCAGACTCCCTAAGGGAAGTATATTAACCACCATAAGGCGGGTGCTAACACCAAGGGAGCCCTGACGGCATTTCTGACTGTCCCCCGTCACTCGCAGCATGCACCTGCCACTCCTGCCACCTGTGTTCCCCACCTGGGACTGACAATTTTGTTTCAGAACCAGCTTGCAAAGACACTTCTGCTGGGGAGCTCCTCCTCAGGGAGCACACTGTGTCCCCCCAAGTGAAAGGTCTTCTCCTCCTGGTCTAACTCTGTCAGGCAGAAGCCCCAGCCACCTCCCTGCCCAGCACAAAACTGGCCTGAAGCTGTGCTGCCACCACTACTGTGTCATTACGTCCTGCAGGGAGAGCAGGAGCTTTCCCGAACTGGAATATTCTTCCCCAGTTGCTGATTTAGGCTGTCTGGGAAAAAAAAAGACAAAGAGCACAAGCCAGAAGCGCTCCTGCCTTGGCCACCACCTGCCATGGAGGAAAACACAGCTTTTGTCACTCTGGTTGAGAGGTGGGCAGCTGCAGGCAGCTCCATTTTAGTTTCCAGTCTGCCATGATCTGTCAGCAACCTGCCATGATACACTGAGCTAATCACATCCTCCCCAGAGGCTGACATGCAGCCTCTGACCTATAGCATCCTAAATGCAAGTGTTTGCCAGGAGAAAAAGAAAAAAATCCGCTCCAGCAAACAGTTATGGACGATGTAAGCAAAGGCACTTTCTGATGCAAGAAGATGCAGCCCCACACACCAGCCTCACCAAATGCCCAGACAAGGGTTCTCATGTGGCCAGAACAGTTCAGGTTTTCCACATTAGCACAAACTCGTGTACACGCAGCCAATGCTACATGAAAAGCTAGTAAAGGATTTCTCCCCTGCCCAAAAGAGCTTGCTCAGACGGGCTTCACCTCGTCTTGAGAGCCAGACTGAGGATAAGCACCCTAAGTAACACTTTTAGGATATGTTTGGGTATCCTGAACTCTGCCCAAGTTCCTGACAGAGTTAATCCTCTCCAAGGGCCTTAGACCTGAAGTACGAAGAGTGGCATACCTAGGGACTCAACCTGGGTCTCCCAGATCACAGATACACTTCAGGACCACTGGACCAGCCTCACTTGCTGGTAATTAGAAGTTTAATGGCATTACTGAAATTACAACCAAATTTTACTCAGTTAGACTGATCATTGTCTAATTTTGAAAGTAGTTACATGTGCTGACAGGATGATAACAGCTTTATTCACCCGTTTTAGACTCAAATTTAAAATAAAATACACTGAGATTGTATGACATGATAAACTGCAGTCAGCTCTCAAGTCTATTTCTTCCAGATTTAATTCTAACATTGTAAAGCTGACAGCCTCACACAGCTCAAAAGAGGAGTATTATACTTTCCTACAGCAGAAGTTTGACAAAGGGACAGGTGACACGTGCTTCAAGGCCTGGAGGGTCCCGAGCTACTGGCTCTAAGACCACAGTCTGGCTACTGATTCACTTTAAAAATCTGTTGAAAACTCACATGCATCCACTTGCAAATTCTCACTTACATTCTTAGCTAGGAGAGGCTAACATAGGAATAATTTTATGCATGGCTTAGAAAAGTCTTTAGATTTAGTACCAATAATTTTTCCCTGCAACTCTGTGCAACTGAGTCCGTGACAACAGGAGTACCCAGTTTGACACACAAAGAGAACCAGGCAGTCAGGTAGGTAAATGGTTCCAAACTGTCCTATCTTATTTCTAAAATGATCTTTCTAAAAAACACAACTTACAGAAATAAATGCATTTTATATAAAGTCATTTTGATTGTCGCTAGTTCAGAATGACCTGCTTAATCCGTGTATGTTTCTCATTCATACATAAAGCAACTCTCGTAAATATGTGGTGGTGACACACTGTTAATTCATCTCCTTGCATTTACAAATAAACCCGTATGTGTGTATATCATGCCACAGTCCTTGACATAAGTTCACATAATACGGCTGTACGCATCCTGCACGTCTGAGACTTTCATCTGTGCTCTGAGGCTGCTAGTGCATTGACTTTCTCTTTGCTTTTCCAGTGAAGTTTTGTGTTTGCTTTTCTAAGCCTGTTTTTATTTGAACTTGTTTAAACGTTGGCACTGGCTGAGCTGGAAGGGAAGAAGTGCCTGTTAGGGAGTTTGTGCCCTCTCGTGTTCAGCGATGGATACTGGAGCCCCGAAAACACCGCTGCTTTGTGCTACTGCAGTACCCTCTCCTCCCCAAGCCCTGGCTGCCTGTAGTGCAGCTCACTTCAACAGGACAAAGCATTTAGCCCTGGTCTGCTTAATTGAAGTATTCTCAGCAAAGTACTGAGCAGAGACCACTGTTTCCTTTTAAGACCGTCTGCACGCTTTACATGCAAGACTTTAGTTTTGGGGATAATTTCGGCAAGATCCACATCAATTCAGCAGTTTCAAAAACTGAGGAGAACTCTCGATGTGGCAACGCCTTTGTGGTTTCATTAGTTCAAATCAACAAAAAAGTACAATGGATAACTTCGGAAAATCAAATCACATATTGACTGAATCCTGAGTCCCAAAGCTGAGGATGTACTCCTTAGCCTGTACTAAAAATACAGAAGCTCCTATCAACATGGTTTTCAGGTGGCTGGTTCACATTTCCTGTTACCATGCCTGTAGTAAATTCTTCAAAATCCCAACTAAAATCAAGTTTGTGGGCATAACGTTAACGCTCTGTTATGCCCACAAGTGCTAAATCTTTGCCAGAGATGACTTAATTACAAATTGCAGTAGGCAAATTCTGAATAGAAAGCTGAGCTTATTCTCCTTCTGAAATCCATCAAAACTTTCCACAGTTCACTCTAAAGACACTCTGACATGGAGTTGTTCACTGTGGTGAGATTTAAGGTAGTTTGTAAAGATTTTAGTGATCAAACTGTTCAATCTACAGATACCACAGCTCCGCCATCTAAGCTATATACCTGCTGTGTTGCCATTGCTCAGGAGCTCTAGTTTCAGGAGAACCATTCACCTCAGCACCTATCCCTGAGAGGGATACCAGAGAAGTCTACCCTCTACCATTGGGGCATCCAAAAGCCAAAAACAGCAGATGAGGTTTTGGAGGAGTCCAGTGGCATCGGCATCTATGACCTCTCGAAAAGTCTCTTCTGTCCTGCCTACGCCTATGAACCTGCTACAACAGCTCCTCTATACTTTGCACTGGCTGCAGGCGAGTGACAAAGCTAGCTTAAACTCATATTCTGACCTAAATAAGCAAGGTCCTTTTATTTATCCTTTGGGGAAACCATTTTCCTCCAGTTCCCACAACCTTCCCCAGTGTTCTGATGGAGTCATTTCTTCTTAGGATGTTAGAGAAAAAGACGGTTCTGAAGATCTCATTTACAAACATGACGCTCACAGCAAATTAATCTTTCACAATGACATTCAAAAGAGTAAGTTACCAGTTTCCATCACTGTAAGGAACTACCCTAAAAAGAAAAAAGCTCACAGAAATGCCAAAAAAAAAAGAAAGGAGAAAAAAAAAGGCAAGAGTTAACAAAGGATCTGGATTCAATAAACTGTTTCAGTGGAAAGTTAGGAGCCTAAACAGTGAATCTGAGCCTAATAGCCCTTTGCTACAATTATATTCACTTGAATGTTGAGCACTGTGTCATTGGATGAGGGCATTCAGACAGCACGCTGCAGTAATAATTCACAGAGTGTTTACATTTCAACAAAGCCTTCTCTTGTGTGTTCTTCTAACCATAACAGCACGTTTAGACATTTTATAAACACAGCAGATTTGTTTTTAATTAAGGAATTTCACAGCAGTGAACTCTGATCACTTAATATTTCAAATCTGAAAACATCACTATTACAATGTTCTACAAGATTATTCTCTATATACTTCATACTCTGTATGAGTAACATTTCCCCCCAAAATGCCACACTGCCAGCAGATGATGCACGAAGAGAGAGCCAACATTGGCCCTCCCTGCAGCTCTGCAAGAAAGCTGTACCTGTGACTCATGAGAATATGCAGAGAGACACTGCTTCCAGGACTGATCACAATCAGCTTCTGTATCTCTAAGAAATTCTGTATCTTTTAAGCAAAGCACAGCTGAAATCAATAGTCTGCCAAGAAAACTGGAGAGACTTTGCTTTAGTGCTGTGGGATTCATTTTCATGACTGTCAATCATACAGTAATTTTCACAATTCCAGCACTGCAGTCTAACAAGTGCAATAATCTGTGGCCCGAACTTCTTGCCAAGCAGGAGTGATTTAAGCCGAAAGACTGGGACACAGGAAAGGAGGAAAGGAGTGCATGTTTCACCCAATTTGACCAGTATGCAATTCACACTTGAAAGGAAAACTGGGGAAGGCTCGATCCAGTAGGAAGTGTTGGCAGCAGGGCCTGTTTGCAGCCAAGCAGCCAACAGAAGGATTGTACAGCAACAAGACTCTGGTTCCTGAATAAATTTCAATTCACAGCATTATGTTTAACCTCAAAACATCTGAAAGGAAATGATGAGCAAGCATCAATCACCAATTAGTCATTATTTCTTGGACAGTCCATGGAAAACAAAGATGCTGGGTCAAATGAGTTTTGGAGCTGCTATGAAGGCCACGGGACTTGCCTCAGCGGGCTCTGGCTTTTCCGCTCCAGCTGGACATATCCAGGATGGTAAATGCAGCCTACAGGAAAGGTGTGAGCCTTACCCTTGGGGTGAACTTTCAAGTGTCTCACATCAACTTGGGCACACGTCCTCTGTGGGAATCACAAAGAGTCACAGAAACACCACCACTTCTCTAGGAGCACTTTTAGAAGGAATACCCTCTAACCACTTCATAGGCAGAGCTGTTTACAGCTGCCTTTCACCAGAGTGGCTTGCAAGTGTCCTCAGTTTCCTGTTAAGTTTATGAGCAGTCAGCAACAACGAAAACAAGAGGGGTATCAAGAAAAAAATCTTGAATCAGCCTCACTAATAGCAATATTAAATGGCCCTTTATGGCTTTACACCATGCTGATAAAGAACAGAAACACAGCTGCAGTGAGCATGGGTGGGACATAGCTCCCAGGCAGCACCCAGGACCAAATACCAAGCTTAAAATACATCTTTAATATATCCCATATGTATTATACACAATCCCAAACACTGAGAGCAGGCCTGAGGTACAGGACAAGCTACATGAAACATTTTAGAGTTTTAGCTATTTTTAAAAACATTTGTAGTACTAATCGCATGCTGTGACAGCCTACCTTTGGTTGGTGCCTTCCCCCACGATCTCACAAAGTTTTCTGTTCATTTGTTTCCATGGGGCAATCAGTAACCCCTTAGCAAGAGGGCTGCTTCCAGTGCCTACCTTGCTATCAATCAGTGGGATGTTATTCACCTCAGCCTGTCCTTTGCCATTCACAAACGGTTTCTGCCCGAGTCTTGCATTGTTACATACAGGCCTGTTCATACAAGACTATGAAGTCTTGCCAGATATTTTAGAACCAAATCAGGAATAGGACATAAAAGGGAACTTCCTTGGACCAGTTACTCCACTGGGAACAGCAAATATGAAACAAGTCAACCCCGTGCAGTCTGTGAGCAACCCACAGGCTGAAATTAATTTACAGCGACAGCACACCATCTCTGTAACAACTTCTGTCATTCTCCCTCGATTTCTGCTAGCTTAAAGGCTTTATTGATACATCTGTGAAAACCACTCAATTTAAGCTTAAGCTCATCCTTTAATAACACAGATGGTTTGTTTGACCTTTAACATCAAATCTAGATATCTGTGACTTAATGCATGTCCTCTATAAAGTCCTATCACTGTGCAGACCAGCACGATGCTGACCAGTGGTCAGGAGCTCTTTGCTTCACCTTCTGTGACTCAGGGATAATTTAATCCTTGCTCCTATGAACCTTCCCAGGTCTGGAAAGTGCCTCTGACACTGATGATGAGGGCTGCAGGAAACATGGAAAACAGAAAGATACCCCAGGAGCACACTGACAGCAAATATTTGTCAAAAATAAGCATGTAATGCTTATAGTATTATAGAATTTAATAAAATCATAAGCTGTAATAAGATATTTCAGCTATAATAAGAAGTAAATGTATTATAAATGTCACAGAATAACTAGAATTGATTAAACTGGATAATGTTGTTAAATGATATTTACTGCTAAAAGCAAAGATTTTTGTTAACCTGGCATGCAGAACTCACAATGCCTATTCAGGATAGTTTTGCTTACAGAAAAAATCCTATATTACCTTCTTTTTTCATTGGTCAAAATGATCAAAATAGCACAACAGATTTTTTCCAAAATATTAAAAAATGCTAGCAAATGAAAATACACAATTGTCTAACCTGCAAATCACGTATGTGACTTGCTGCAGCATCACCTGACTGCCAAAGAACATGAGATTTTCCATATCCACCGTCATTCTGGCTATGTTTGGATAGAAGTTGTTTCTGTAACACTTCAAACTAAATCTGTTCCAGGAAGATTCTGGAAGAGGCAGTATATCATACAGTTTCTTAATCACACATTTATTACAAAAAATATCACAATTAGGAAATGTAAAAACCAAGACAGCCTGTTATTAGTTGCATTGGAACACAGGAAAGCCGTAGTATGGGCTCTGAAACGAGGTATAAAATTGCCCAATCTGCCCTTCACTCTTATACAAGAAATATAGAATCATAGAACAGTTTTGGTTGGAAAAGACCTTTAAGATCATCAAGTCCAACCGTTAACCTAGCACTGCCAAGTCTACCACTAAACCATGTCCCTAAGCACCACATCTACACCTGGAGGTCTTTTAAATACCTCCAGGGATGGTGACTCTATCACTTCCCTGGGCAGCCTGTTCCACTGCCTGATAACCCTTTCGGTAAAGAAATTTTTCCTGATATCCAATCTAAACCTCCCCTGGTGCAACTTGAGGCCATTTCTTCTTGTCCTATCACTTGTTACTTGGGAGACAAGACCAATACCTGCCTCGCTACAACCTCCTTTCAGGCAGTTGTATAGAGCAATAAGGTCTCCCCTCAGCCTCCTTTTCTCCAGGTTAAACAACCCCAGTTCCCTCAGCTGTTCCTCATAAGACTTGTTCTCCAAACCCTTCACCAGCTTCATCACCCTTCTTTGGACTTGCTCCAGCACCTCAATGTCTTTCTTGTAGTGAGGGACCCAAAACTGAACACAGTATTCAAGGTGCGGCCTCACCAGTGCCGAGTACAGGGGGACGATCACTTCCCTAGTCCTGCTGGCCACACTATTTCTGATCCAAGCCAGGATGCTGTTGGCCTTCTTGGCACCTGGGCACACTGCTGGCTCATATTCAGCTGGCTATTGATCAACATCCCCAGGTCCTTTTCTGCAGTGCAGCTTTCCAGCCACTCTTCCCCAAGCCTGTAGTGGTGCATGGGGTTGTTGTGCCCCAAGTGCAGGACCCGACACTTGGCCTTGTTGAACCTCATACAATTGGCCTCAGCCCATCAATCCAGCCTGTCCAGATCCCTCTGCAGAGCCTTCCTACCCTCAAGCAGATCAACACTCCCGCCCAACTTGGTGTCATCTGTGAACTTACTGAGGGTGCACTCGATCCCCTCGTCCAGATGATTGATAAAGTTATTAAAGAGAACTGGCCCCAATACTGAGCTCTGGGGAACACCATTTGTGACTGGCTGCCAACTGGATTTAACTCCATCACAACTATTTGGGCCCGGCCATCCAGTCAGTTTTTTACCCAGCAAAGCGTATGCCCATTCAAGCCATGAGCAGTCAGTTTCTCCAGGAGAATGCTGTGGGAGACTGTGTCAAAGACTTTACTAAATTCTAGGTAGACAACATCCACTGCCTTTCCCTCATCCACTAAGCAGTTCATCTTGTCATAGAAGGAGATCAGGTTAGTCAAGCAGGACCTGCCTTTCATAAACCCATGCTGACTAGGTCTGATTGCCTGGTTGTCCTGTATGTGCTGTGTGATGGCACTCAGGATGATCTGCTCCATAATCTTCCCTGGCACCAAGGTCAGACTGACAGGCCTGTAGTTCCCCAGATCCTTCTTCTGGCCCTTCTCGTAGATGGGTGTGAAAATGGGATAGAAAATGCATCCCACAGAACTCCATCTGCAAACTGTCACAGCCATGGAGCCTGCAAGCTAGCTCCTCCTACTCTGGCAGAACAACAGAAAATGGATAATATCCAAGAGGATCCATTCCATGGGGGCAAAAGCAGATAAACTGCATTACTCCAGGGGGTAAATTATATTTGCTAATATACAGCAGTTGCCTATACAAGATAAGATCTTTTTCTCATATCTAACTCCACAAATTGTGCCATGAACTAGGGAAGATAATTTTCTGTCAGTTTGTGTCCTTCATCCTTTAAACCTTCCTCATTCCCACAACAACACCAGTGCCCTAATGTCTTGTTTATAAGAGATGATACGTATTGTCGCTACTCTGAAGTTCAGTACGTGTTGACTGACGAGCCTGAATATGGGAGGACTGGCCACCTGTATGCTCTCGAACACAATACCTCATGGCTGAAGTTTGCCCAGTTTTTCCTCTGCCAGGGAACTAAATTGGGTCTTTCTCTTCCACCAGCATTGCAAGGGAAACCAATGAAACTAATTCTATTTTAATCTTCTATTCCTTTTTAACTTTGGCTAAATTTAGCCTGAGAGTCCAAAAGTCAGAGTGAGAAAAAAGAAGAGGAAAGGGCAAAGGGAGGAGACACAGAGACAGTACAGCCCAATTTCCTTAAGAAACTAAGTTTAACTATCACTGGATTCTTCTATGCCTGGCATGTATCGCTGCTACTCAGGGCTAGTTCACAGGTCTCTCCCTCAGATAAGTATCACCAGGTGACTTCTAATGGACTACCCACATTGAATAATTTCTCAGCAGCAAAAGTGCATGCTTGCACAAACTGGACTTTTAAAGCAGGACAGAGCTGCTAATGATGACAGCCAGTGGCAAAGCCAACCTCAGTACAAACTTTTTTGTGGAAAGGAGAACACAGAGTTCATGCTGAGCATCTTGGCAAGTTTTGCTTTCTGGTGCCATGCCCACGGGAAGGCAGGGAGGAGAGCACACAGTCGGCATGCAGAAACACAACAGTGGAGACGAAGAATGGGCACCATTCTCTCACCAGCTGACTGCAGAGTATATGACGCACAAGCTAGGTTGAGAACTAATGAGGCTCAGCAAAAGCATCATTGAAAGAGATGCAGTTTAGCCTATCAACAAACAATGATCAAGCAAAGTTATGGTGAAAAGTTAGCTATGCTAGCAAACAAGACTAAAGAGTCATCAGTAAAGGAAAACACAAAGAAAAATAATTTTTTGTACTAGCTTTCCTCACAGGTTTCATTTTGTTTATTAGTCTGTCCCTACAGATACAAAAATAAAATAAAAATAGAATTAATCAGGTCAGCTCTACAGTTTGGTTTGTACCTCAGAGCACAGACTGATTACGGCTGCATGGGCAATGTTCCACAGAAGTCTCTCAATCACAGCAATAAAATTGATGCTGCATTTTGTAGATCTCTCCCCTACTCCCTTCCACTTGATTCCTCTCCATCCCCAACTCCCCCCTTTCAAGGGATACAGAGATCCAAGGCTAATCCTCTCCTTCTCAGTATTCAGTTTTATATGGGCTACACCATGGCATTAATTCGGGACTATGACCCCTACAACCACACATAGAACAGGATTACCATGCATTAAAAGCTTAAAGATGGCTGGATGGCATCATTATTTCCAAGCTCTCCAATAGACTTGCGCATGCCTATTCTACTCTTTCAAATGACAAACTAAAATTTTAAACTAAAACTGTACCACAGCGGCTGAGTCCAGCACTGGGCGGGGGGAAGATCAGGTCCACATACTCTGTTCAGTGTGGTCTCTTAATGAAGGTCCATGATGAAAGGTGGAAAGAGAAAGCTCTGCTCTACCAGGTCCTGATACAGAGAAGGGTTACAAAGCTTGAGTCAGGAGGGCCCCCAAGAGTTTGCTCTGCAATATTATCAGCTAGCAGATAGGAGGGCAATACTTATGCTCTATTAGAATTACTTAGAAGCCTAAAGGATATAGTAGCTAATAAACAACAGCGGCATTTAACAACTATAACTATTTTCCCAAGTAACAATGGTACATCTCACACCCCACCTTAACAAATTTCCAGGCAGATTCTCCTTAAATATGCCTAAATAGCTGTAGAGCTTCCATTTGCTAGCAATTAGTGCATGCAAATAAGAAGCCTTTGCCTTTCATCGCTAACATAGTAGGACATGCCATAAAGACCACAGGACTCCTATGAAGCTTTACCTGACTGCATTGTATATCTTCATCGTGTTTCCAGTCCACAGATCATTGAAGTAAACAAAAGGAGTCCCTACAGATTTTACTGAGTTTCATCTCAGAACCAGTATTTTTTTCAGTATTCATTTAAGTGAGCTACACAGCCTCTAACTGTGAAACCTCTCAATTCCAAAGGGACCTATGGAAAGAAGTGTGATAGCTGTCCTGTTCAAATATGAAATAATGCAAACAAATCAAAACAAGAGATCTCTAAAACACTTGTGGAGACTTCTCCAAAAGGCATATTTCCAGAAACACCAAAACAAACCCAAACCAAACAAAACCCCCACAAACTGTCTTCCTTGTCCCTTCAGCTTTTGAACTGCTCAGAGAAGCACACATAAATATTTAGTAAATTATTTATCCACCACACATGTACACACATTTTCTGTATTCTACAGATGCCTAAATTATTTTTTCAAGTTTTTCAATAAAATTCTTCCCTTAGGCATTGAAGTAAATAAGAATAAAGCATGAAGAATATTTATGCAGCCATCACTGCAGTGGTTGCTATACAATACAAAAAAAGAATGAGCAGCCTACAGAGAGAAAAAATTATAGCTCTCAGGTCCACACATAATTCACTCTCCCAGAGCCACGGGATCTGCCAGGGAATCTGTCTTTTGTTTCAAACATGATACTGCAGAATGTGAGCCTTATACTGATTCCCCATTAAACCAGAATCTTAGCTGTTGTAGTTCAGTATAGCTCTATATTAGGTTTCTATCCTTATGATCGGAAATACTTCCCAGTATTGGGAAGACATGATGGGCAACTGATGCAGCATTGTCTGAACATGGCTGAAATGACAGTTGGAGTGGCAGAATCTGCCCAGTTCATAGATGCACTGATCTGTCTCTCTCATCTTTCCCGCCCAAACTCAAGTCTTTTTCCCCTACCTTACATGAAAACTAGGTTTCTCTTACCATCTGGACAGACTTCATCCCTTTGCATGCTCACCCTCATCAACCCCGGTGTTAGGCAATGGCTCTTCCTTGAATATACTCACATTCTCAAAATAATGGTGCAGGAAGGTGATGACCATTCAGCAAATTGTGCATGTGGCCCCATTCTAACCAGATGAGACAGGAAGTAGCAAAGAATCAGGCAGCTGAAGAAGAAACAGCAGGTGCACCATCTTGGGGCAAAATCTGAAGGCTTAGAGCACCTCACCAGCAGGCCTCCAGCTCTTTGAGGACTGTCTGCTCTGCTAGAAATGGGCTGATTGTCTTATGTCCAGCAGCACCCGGTGCTCCTTTCAGCTCAGACAATAGGTGAACATAGAAAAACTACTGCTCAAATATGACAGCCACAACAAAAGTAAAGGTTCTTCAGAAAGAATGTTTCTTAACCTCAAAATCTTTGCTTTTGGGATAACCACCCATTTGGGGAGACTTGTTTAAATGCCAAGAAAAGTCAGAAAATCAACCAAGCTTCCTAGAACAACTCTAGCAGCAAAATAACCTCAAAATAAACTGAATTTATTGGCATATCTAGCTATAGTTTGGCAGAAACAAATCCTTTAATATTCCAAATTACTTTTCTTAGAAAAGTAATTTCTTAATCTAATCTGAGGAGAGAATGTACCCTTGACCAATTCCCAAGTAATGCACAGGAGAAGAGTCCAGGAAGCAAAAACAACCAAACCACTAAATAAGTGACCACAACATAATTGCTATATTCCCTCTGGAGAAATTCACAGCACTGTTAAGAAGTCTGGAAGGGATTCTGTGCAAATAGAATGGTTAAAAACAGTAGGTAGTACAAAATGAACATTGTTAGGCTCCAATTTCAATGCTGACGCAAATGGTACTCTCAACTAAAGAAGCTGCTGCACCTTTCAGCCCAAGGGTTCAAAAAGGGGTGTGTCCATAGTCATAAGACTTTTGGAAAGAACCAAAGATGGGCAGGGAAAATCCTGCACTAAATTCACTGTTACATGAGTTAGCGTACCTCATTTAGGAAAGGGTGACTAAATACAACTAATATGTTTATTTGTACGTGATGTTTGTGGGATACAGTACGTGTAAATTATTATCTCACCTGCTGAATTAGATGTGAAAGACAGGAAGGTGAAGTATTCTGTCCATTCCCTTCTCCCAGGTTAGAAAATAAAAACTTACTTCCAACGAGAGAGAAGGAAGGAGAGTGAGGAAACCCCTAGCGAACTCGTAGGAAACAATACTTTCCCAATTAGCTGGCTTCACCTCCCTTCTTTGATTATAGGATAATATGTCAGTTGATATTGCTCATCATCTGCTCAGACCTGGCTGCCATTTCTACCTATGCATTTTGAAGGGCAATCACTTATGAAAAGCTGATTTAACACAGCTCCACAGATTGATTCCACTCTAAGAAAGTAGTAAAACATAGTAAAATAACAAGATGGGAAAGACAAAGATGTGAATATCCCTTATTTGAAAGGGATGCTTTGAATATACTGGGAACACTTGCACTTTTTTTAGCTCAGTATTTTTCAAACTGTATAAAAACCCATTGCGCAGTTACACAATGGATGACTTTCATGGCTCCAAAACCACCAGCACAACCGTGTCCCACTTCCATACAGGGCCCTTAGAGGCTATCAGCATAAAAAAAAATAATGTCCCCTCTAACATTCACATACACACAAATATTTCATAAGTCTGAAGTTCTTTCCACTGGTTCTGTCATTTAAAGCTACTGATATGAATACATGCAACACGACTATATTTAAGTGTAATTGTTGATGTGAGGTTACAAATTAAAACGTTTAAAACCTGCTATTAACAGGAATGAAAAAAACTCATATTTTGCAATAACTTCAGATCAGATCTGTGTGTACATTTCTAAAAATAGATATAAAAATCATGTCCCTTGTGGCAGAAGACAGCTCATAAAACTCTTTGCATCTATTAAACACATTTTCAAAAAAGAACACGTTGCAAAACTCTTTTCAGTACTGCTCAGGATCAACCTGCTAGCTAAAACAGAAATTTACCGGCATCAGGGAGAAGTCATCACTTTTCTTACAGCTGCTCCTGTTCTTTAGGTGAATTGCCCATATATTTTCCACTGGTGATATACATACTTAGATTCCTCAAACCAGCAGAATCCACTGGGAATCATGTCTATATCCAAGTGTCTGTATCTTTAAAAAAGATATAAGGAGACCCTAGCTGTTCATCTCTCCAAGACAGGATGCAGAATTTGACTGTCTGGTTAGCTATAGATTGCATGGTCACAGAATATAGATGGACAACACCTCTTCACGAACCAGTCACAGCAGTCACCCCTTCTGCTATTTCAATTTTTTCCTCTGTATAAAACCCACTGCTGCTGATTCACTGTACCACAGGAGACATGTTGAGGATCTGAACACACTGTAGCCTAGCCCAGCCAAAAGTATCACATAATCCTAATAACATGTTTAGTAACGATGGGTAAATATTTTTTTTTTAATATTCCCATGTATCTTTAGTATGGGATTGTTAGGACTCTAAAGACCTGTATTGCAATGAATTAACCTTTCATGTTGTTCTCAAAAATGAAAAACAATGGGAGAGATAGATTTAAATAGCTAAATTAATCCAGGTAGAAACAGAATTTCCTGAAGAGCAAAATCGTGAAATTTACCTTTGCCCCTTTTTTTGTTATCTTTTTAAGGAAAAATGCTACATAGCTACATAATCTCAGCTATAATCTTTTTCTAGCAGTGAGGTAAAAACATCAAGGAAGACCCAAAAAAGCAATTCATCTTTATAAAATACCTCAATGGGGGTGCTGTCCTTCTCACCTACCTTTCTGTCTGCTACAATTTCTAACATAAAGACTGTTTGACTGAAAACAATAAAACTCATAACACAAACTCACAGTTCAAAAAGTGGGCCCATTAATCTTATGACAGCATCATTTAGAAGCCAGGAAAGGAAGAATAAATATATGTGCTCAGTGATTTTTTCTTTTTAAGAAAACAGTTACTTTTGCATACAAAGATGTCCTGAACTGGAGACTGGCAAGCTGCGTTGCCAGGTATGGAAGCACTGGGGGAGCTCAGGCTGTCTGAAGTATTATAGTATGGCTGATGACCGAGCTGGACAGGAAAAGATGAATGTCATCCCTGATTAATTTAAGAAAACACTAATTCCTTATTTTAATAGTTAGATATTTTAGAAATGAGAAATCTCTGCATGCCAAACCAGAGTTCTTAGCTCCCAAAGTAGAGTTCCCTGAAAAAACAGACATGACTTATGCTTTTAACTGCCTTCCATGGAGCCCCTTTCTGGTGCAGAGTGTCATCAAAACCACTGACAATGATGCAGGGAAGGACACTCTCTTACAGAAAATGGTGTTTCCACCAATGTAATATCTTGGTCATAAAGGGAACATACAGGTCATAATTAATAGCTATTTGTATGGTTTTCTCACAAACCTTTAAGGTGTACAGACGTCCCTTGCTGAGCTGCACATACCTGGAAGCCACAATCCCAAAGTCTCAGGCAAGTTTGATGACACAAAACTGGGAGGAGTGGCTGACACAACGGAAGGCTGCGCAGCCATTCAGAGAGACCTAGACAGGCTGGAGAGTTGGGCGGGGAGAAATTTAATGAAATATAAACAAGGGCAAGTGTAGAGTCCTGCATCTGGGCAAGAACAATCCCAGGTATGAATACAAGTTGGGGACAGACCTGTTGGAGAGCAGTGTAGGGGAAAGGGACCTGGGGGTCCTAGTGGACAGCAGGATGACCATGAGCCAGCAGTGTGCCCTTGTGGCCAAGAAGGCCAATGGCATCCTGGGGTGTATTAGAAGGGGTGTGGTTAGCAGGTGAAGAGAGGTTCTCCTCCCCCTCTACTCTGCCCTGGTGAGGCCGCATCTGCAATATTGTGTCCAGTTCTGGGCCCCTCAGTTCAAGAAGGACAGGGAACTGCTAGAGAGAGTCCAGCGCAGAGCCACGAAGATGATTAAGGGAGTGGAACATCTCCCTTATGAGGAGAGGCTGAGGGAGCTGGGTCTCTTTAGCTTGGAGAAGAGGAGACTGAGGGGTGACCTCATTCATGTTTATAAATATGTAAAGGGCAAGTGTCAAGAGGATGGAGACAGGCTCTTCTCAGTGACATCCCTTGACAGGACAAGGGGCAATGGGTGCAAGCTGGAACACAGGAGGTTCCACATAAATATGAGGAAAAACTTCTTTACGGTGAGGGTGACTGAACACTGGAACAGGCTGCCCAGAGAGCTTGTGGATTCTCCTTCTCTGGAGACATTCAAAACCCGCCTGGACGCGTTCCTGTGTGATATGGTCTAGGCAATCCTGCTCCAGCAGGGGGATTGGACTAGATGATCTTTCGAGGTCCCTTCCAATCCCTAACATTCTGTGATTCTGTGATTCTGTGAAGTCTTCACCAATACCTTTGGACAGATTTGTAGGTGGATGAGAAAATCTGGTATGATTTGAAGTCTGGTTTTGGCTGCAGTCACCACTGCTATGGTGCAGAATAAAGCAGCTCCTGTAAACACTATCTTCCAAACTGAAGGGAGCATCAATTTCTCTTCACTTTTAAGCCAAGAATAGGCAAAACCAGCAAAATTTATCAGACAGAAATTGTTGCAGAAAATAACTGTCCTATAACACAGGAAAAGGGGGATCCCTGTTTTCTGACCGAAGCTGCAATACTCACTAGACATCATGCAAATAACTTCTTTACTTTTGATACTGTAAATGACAGCACTCTGAACCGTCATGGAAATTGTTTGGAATTTCAAGTGGTCCATTTCTATAGGCTGCACGAATCACTGCCTAGAAAGAAGCATCCTGGAGGTCATTAGCAGGGTTCCTTCCAGCTGAGGATGCCTGCAGCTAGAGTTGAAAGCCAGGACTGCCTTCTCAAATGTAATGCTTTGAACAGATGGGAACACTGGTCTCTACAGAGAACACAGTGTCAAGTCTCTCTTTCCAGGAGAGAGTGAGGGAAGGAGGAAGAAAGGGAAAGAAATAAATGAAGTGACATCAGAAAGCAAGTAAAAGAAACTCCTGTTTTCCCTGTGTTTTGAGAAATGTATTCCTCTGCTGAGGGATTTCAGTGGACCACACAAGATGTTAAAACAGCAAGAGCATCAGGGTGTTCAGGAACTTACATAATGAATATACTGGCCAGACAGTGCATGCACTCCAAACATCCTTTTGTTATCTGGATCTAACATAAGAAACTATCCAGTCTTACAAGGTAACAAGATAGTGATGGGACAGCACAGCTTTGCCTAGGATTCCTCCTCAGAGCAAAGCGCGCTCTCTTCAATTAGTGTTGGGGAGGACAAAGATGAATGGTGAGGTTCGTTTGTGTGGTTCACAGGATCAAGCTCTGCTGGAATGCGAGTATCAACCTTTACAATGATAAACACTAGTCAGTGCAGTCATGAGGATAATCAGAAGCCACATCCCTCTCCCATCTTCTGCACCAAGAGTAGCAGAATTCAGTTCATTACAGCCATGGCAGACATTTTTCCCAACGTCTTTGCATGAATGCACAGACTATAGTTTCACACCCATGATCAAAACCACAGGAAGCAGACTTTCAAAAGTGAAAGGAAAAGGGGAATGAAGGAGGAACAAAGAAATACATGAGATCTGTTTTTTCTCAGTGGGAAAGATGAGCTACGACAAGGATAGCCTTTATATAAACCCTGAAACGATACATAAACAAGTGGGAAACAGGGAGTTCAAATGATGAAGACAGACCAAATAACTTGAATTGAGAAAGCTTGCTTTTCAACTTTAATTTACTTTTAAATTGTCTTACTTTTTAGCACATTAAGATCAATTGTTTGAGCAAAGAACTCTCACTGAGCTTTAAAAGTAAGACAGAAGAAGAGATATGGCATAATGCTTCCAATTTACATTAAAATCTATGCAGTATTATCTTATTATTATCTCCTAAAGATTTTTTCCAGGCGTTTAATTAACATATGACAAGATACCCAAGTTAGCAAGGAAAAAAAAGTCACCATTTAGTGCACTATCTATAGCCTTTCAGAAGTTAGTTTCCCATTGTTTTTCCTCCTAATGCACTACCTAGTGCACGTCTATTATACCACTTTAATAGCAAGGCTCTGTCACAGAAATAAAAGGAATAAAGTTCTCAAGGTACCCACATTGCATTTTCTAATTCGACTCCAGCACAAGTGTCTTTCAAAGTCAATGAAACATAGGTAAAGTTTAGAAGTTTTCACCCAAGGACTCTGCTGTGACAAAGGGCACTGGTATTCACCTGCCTGCAGGAACTCTGGCTGGGGAGCTGGGTCCCAGAGAAACCCAGGGAAGGCATTAACTTTAAATGAACGTAATACTGACAAACAGCCTCCAAACATCTCTTAAAAGGTGGCAGGGCAATTACCAGGGCCCCATGGACTCCCTGTGGGCTGGGGGCCATGGCGTTGCCCATGGGGGTCCACTGGGGCAGGGCCTGGCAGCCAGGGCCCATCCCACACCCCAGCCAGGAGCCCCAGCCCTGAGGAATCGGACACTCCCTGGGGATGGGGATGGGATGGGACTGGCCATGGGCCCACAGGTGGGCCCAGCTGGGCGGTCTGTGGGCAGATGGTGACCAGCCCTGCTGCAGAGTCGCTGGGGCAGGGGCTGTGTGACAGTGTGCTCCCACCCCCCAACCTGGCCTTTATCTCCTGTAACCCTGCTCAAGCGATAACCACCAGTGGCGGTCGTTAACAGATGCGTCTAGTCGTGATGGCTGCATCCAGCTCAAAGTGGATTCAGGGGAGGCACACAACACCGCAATAGCCAAGGGCTAATTTGAGCAATGTGCCCACCTAACCACAGTGCTGGTCAATGTCTGACTCAAGCCAAATTTGGAAGAAACTAGCACCTCTGGTTGGTACACAAATATGACTACGAGCCACCCATCTTACCCCCATAAATAGTGAGCAGCCCAAGAGCCCTTTGAGCTCTCCTGCATGGCAGCAGGCTGCTCAACAGGATCTCCCCTTGAGTAGGGACGCCTCTCCAGGTTACTGCTTAAGGTCGAGAGATTCCTTGTCACAACAGATTCTCAGTAAGTGATTAATAGCATGCTAAACTTTGAAATCTTAGCTAAGTGATATAAAGGATTGATTGTGCACATATAATCCTTTAGACATAAACCATCGACCAAGCCTAGGACTAGGATTGGATCCAGCCGCACTGAGACCCCTCTCTGAGAAGGGGTTTAGAAAGCAAGGGGGTCCTTTCTGAACCTCGTGACTCAACAGGAAGGTCTCCCTGGCAGTTTTGTCTGACCCTGTCCTCTATGCAGTAAATAATCAAGTGCTTGTTAAACCACTGGCACATTTACTATCAAACTTTGTTAAATTGCTGGTTTATATCAACAAACATACTGCTACTTCTCTCTTATGAGTGAAGTGCATCACTCCATCCGTGACAGGCTGACATGGGTCCTGGGCCGGGCAGGGACAGTCAGGCCTGGTGGTACCCCCAGGGCCCTAACGATAAATAGTCCAGGCCCCATTCTCAGGGATCCTCTGTCTTTTCCACACATTCCCTGGACACAGACCACTGGCCTTTCCCAGTTTCAGCCTGTCCCAGTTCTGCCAAAAAAAAAGAAATATACCAGGGTATACTAACATAATTCACACTTACATTTTATGCAGCCCATTGCTACCAACTCTGAGCTGCTGATCTGAGGAAGATCTGTGGGTTTTGCTCTACTAATGTGGCAGGAAAAGCCTGCAGCAAGTAGAAAAAACAAGACATGCTTAAGGATGAAAAGATACTGTTCAAAGCAAATTCTCCCATCAAACAAGAATTTCTGTTTCTTAAAAGCCCCATATCTAGTACTTTCCACAGCATAAAATCCCTCTCTCTCAGTTTTGTTTTGTCGTTTTGTCCATGTCCCGTCCCCACCCCCAATTCTACAAGATTTCACTTTCCTGTACACAACAGAGTATGGCTGCCTCAGGAAAGACACAGGCTGCGTACTTCAACAGTACGAACTAAAATAAGAACAGTACTATTAGTAGATTGTCAACCTCCAGAAATCTTTGATCTTACTTTTCGTATACCTATAAAGTCATTTAGCATGAGCCCATATTAATCCATGTGTTTATTAATCCTGAAAGGCTTTATAGGACTGGGGAATGCTGACAGGGTCATGAGATGATCCAGGAGTCAAGAAGAGGTCCTCTGATCTCTCTAGTATGCAAGAAACCTCTGGAAGCCCTGTCCAGGCTGGTCCCAGCTATCAGGGTGAAGGCTCGACCCTCAGAAGGTGCAGAGAGGGAGCAGGTGAGCAAAGACAGAAAAGGAAGAGCCACTCTCCACTGTTTTTCTCCAAGGGATTTCTTCTTTTTCAGATGATAAGTGGTACATACAATTGTGAAACATTTTTATAAAGGACTATAGACACTACTTTATAGGCTGATCTCAGTTTTTATTTAAAAGGTCTGTCATCAGACTATGCTGATTTATTGAAATCAAAGACCTCCGCAAGAAAGACTCAAACCATCAGGAAAGCATCTCAGATTCTGGGTGAACTTTATTGTTATGAGCAACATGGAAATGTTTCTATCCTCTATCTTGCTTAGAGTACCCATCCTCCTCTCAAAGGTAACAATCCTACAAGACAGAAAAGATTCAGGTGAGTGTCTGACATTTCTGTTGGATCTTATACAATCAATGCAAGTACACAAGCCAGTAAGATACCAGCTAATCTAAAGCATTATTACCTTCTTTCTCAGTTTGTCACAAAAACTGGCTCTAGGTTTGCCTCATCATTGCAGATCAAACCACTACAAGAACCTGGCTTTCCTGCTCAGAAGCCTTTGCATGAAGCTCCCCTCTTTGTAGCATTGTGAACATTTTTTTCAAGCTTCTGGCACTTGACAGTTCTTAAAACATTTATCACTGTAATAGCTAAGCAGTAAGGAGTGAAGGTGTTTGAGCGGTTTTTTTTTTAAAAAAAAAAAAGAAGAATTCCCAATTTAAGCAAAAGCCAAACCTCAGATTTCCTTAGCGTCTTCAGTGGAGCTGCATAAAACCTTTTTCCATTCTTGCAGTGACATATAAGCCTTCCTTCTGGTATCTGTGAGAAAGAGATGCACGCTACACTGCTCAAACTAGCAACAAGTGAAGGCTCTTTGCCTGTGTTTTCCGTTCTCAACACCTCTACGGCTTCCTTCATCCTGTATGTTCAAACATTTTCCATTTATGTTACTCTGCCATTTGTTTGTATGTGTGCCTCTCTCCGTGTACCACAGGATGGCAGCAAATGTTAGAATATAAAGAAAACAGCTGAGTAAGGGACAAAACAAGAGTATTACAATTGATTTACATATATCATTGTTACTTGAAACAAAAGGACTAGTTCCTGAACTGTAATCCAAGTTCCCAAATCCATAAGTAAAGACACGTCCTCAGGCACATAAACACAATAATGTGTGAATCCACAACATAGCAGGTCAAAGGCATTAAAAAAATTATTGTTTAAGGGAAACAAATGATATGGGATGCCATTACAAAAAGTAACTCTGGAATTAACAGGGTGTATTGTTTGATCCAAAGTAAATAATAATCAGAAAAAATGAGATGGGAAACTAATTTCTGTGGAATGACAGTAAATCGTAATTGAGAAGGACTATATTGCTTAAATGTGTTAGTATTGAAAAGGCATCCATAAAAACTAAACCAGAGGGAAAAAAAACCTTCAAAATTCATCTCAGGAGAGAAATACTCTTCCTGTTTCAGGTACATTAAAAATTTATGTAAAATGTTTTACATAGATGGGTTCATTTGATTGAGGGTACTTGCCACAGGCAAACTAAAAGATGTTGCTTTTTTAAAAATTAAGTAAATGGTGCATATATCTTGCATGGAGTTCACAACTGGTGCCTCACCATTTTTTTAAAGCCTTCTCAGTAATGAGGAGCTCAAACAGAAGACAAGGGAAAAAGAGAACAAAGTGTATGGAAAAAGCACCAAATAATCCATTAATGGCTTTTTCAACTTTTCATGTGAGCTGTAGACTTCAAAAGTTGAGATTTGAAAATTTATATTTATCAATATTATTAAATTAAAGAATAAGAAACAATAAAGGAAAACTCACAAGCCAACAAGAACATTTTTAGAATGGGACAGGATAAGGATTTAATGTAATTTTTGCAGAGCCAGCTTTAACTGAAATTATGAAGTAGTTTCACAGGAACTTGTTCATGAAGTTTCTAGTGATGAAAGGCTTTACAAAGGGATGCTGCCACTGTGCCAAGTTATACTCTCTAAGCCTTCAAGCAATTTAAGAATTTTATAGTAAATTTAGATTAAATAGTTATTTTTAATTCATGCCACATCTGCTTCTGCTCATAAATTTTTCTGCTTTCTTCCTACCTTACCACTTCGCTTCTCTGTCCAATGCCAAACTAATCAAGAGACATGCTAGCATAGTTGGTAAATCATCAATATTTTGAAGTTGTAGGCTATGTCAATTGTTTGCAGTGCACTTCTTGCCAAAAAGATCAACCAACCTTCTTTGAAGAAACCATAACTGGCATGGCTGTTTGATTTCAGGACTCCAGCTAATCAGACTTGAGATCTTTGCACTGCAATGGCTATACCTGACTCTCCCTTGTGACTGCTGTTGAATGCCCCCATAGAAAAAGGTGATAAATTGCATGATTATGGTTAGCCCATTCTGGACATAAAACTGGGGGGGCACAATTGTTCCTAGGGTATCAGGAAGGAACGTGAAAAGAAAAGCTGGAAAAGATGTTCATGCCCTTGTCTCAAGCACAGAACAATTTATGTGGCAGACATCTCAGCTGGCCAAAGAAAATTTCTGTTAACATATTTTGGACTTTTTAAAAACTACAAACATTTCATATATCTGATGTATGTGGAACAAGTGACTTCCAGATGTTACTGACAGTTGTGCTTCTACTTGTGTTCTAGCCATGGCCTTTTCCCTCAGAAACTGTGGAATGACCATTGTACATGACTGCTCTTTTCTAATCTGCTGCCAACTCCTGGCCATACAGTGAGTCAATTATAAGGGCACTGCTACTGGCCAAGTCAGTACAGTGTTTCTTCCCTTCAGGCCACGGTCATCCCACAGATACGAATAAGGATCTGGAAAATAAATGTTTTCTATACTCTTCTGCAACCTTCTTGCTGTAAAAATAGATTGTAACCATGCTTATGTCACCTTGTTGCTCAGCAACCTTCCCCCCCCCCCCTTAATCTCCCTGTTCTCTAAGATCTTATTGGTCTTCACCGCGATCAGTCTGCAAACTATGACTCACTAGTCAGAAACAGCACTGTCTGCTAAGCTTGCAGGACATTCTGCTCTCCAATGATTACACAGGCTTAGGGAGATATACCTTATAGAGTAACTAGAGGTAGGATGTTGACTTAGGGGGAAAAAAAAAAGGCTAATGAAAAACATGAGGAATGGGGGAAGAAGTTGAAAAAAAAAAGTGGTCCTCTGTCTTGAGGAAGCTTACAAAAATAAAATAAAATTAGATCTCTAATTCCTTTCCCTTCTGTCAAGGTCAGCCAATGACCTTATCATAGTCTCCCCTTTTGTCAGATGAGCTCTGGAAAAGGATCTTCCTTTGAAAGAACAGGACTGCCAGGCAGAACAGCAAGGACTCACAGCTCTCACAGCACCTGAAAAGATTATTGTTTGAGAGGAAATGACAGAAGAAGGAAACTTGCAAGCACACCTTTTGCACATGTAGTCATTTTTGTGAATAGACTCAGAGATGAGCATCCAACAGAGCAGTGACACCAAAGGGTAAAGCCTAGATCCAGAGAGCTGTTTGGAGAGGGACTCAAGTGCTTAAACTTAGGTATGCATGAGAATTTTAGAAGTCATAAGGTATTCAGTCTGGCTTTCAGCTCCTGCCCTGGAAAAGAGTGGGTCTCCCATAAACCCTGCCATCATATCTGCTACCTCTTTGCCAATGTCTCAGGTACCACAGGAAATCTAAAACCACATTACATGCACACCTGTGCTTTGGTCCCTGAATCACTCCTCAAATATCTGACTTCTATTCAAATATTTTAACCTTTATTGGTTTTAATGAATGCTGGGGAAAAAAAATATCCCCCCTAGAATCCATGTGTAACATTACCTCAGATATCTGCATTTCAGTACCTGACAAAGGGGGAATACACCTAGCATTTGTGCTGTTCTCATTTTTGTTACATTATGACTCCACCTTCCCATGCAGTTCTGATCAGCGTCCAACAGAGAAAGCTTTCCCTGATCTACTGGTGCTTGCTATCTCCCAAGATAGTTAGAAACCTAACGTCTATTTCAAATCATCTCTGAGCGTTAGGCTACATAAACACAGCCTAATTCTGAGACAAGATTTTCTACTTTCTTTGCAAAGGTTTAATCCTTTCCAGTGGGCCTTGTGACTAATCTGTCATTTCATCTCTACAACCTCACAACAGCTCAATTGACTTGAGGTCACAGCCAAGAGATTACCTGGCAGTGGTTAGGTTAGTCAGCGCCTTCCGAATCAGCAGCCAATGGGAGTGTTGCCAGTATCAACCTTATGAGCAGAGTTAACAGTGAGGTAAATACTGAAATATCTTTACATTCTCAGATGAAAGATTCCTCAGAAAAAAATATGTAAAACATCAAGGGAGAAATCCTGATGCCCATTTAAGGTGGCAGGTTTTTTAGCACAGACAGCGAAACACCGCAACAGTCCACACCAGCTTCTCAACATACAGAAATCACCATCTATTTTTGTTCATGTGTTACTGATTATTAGTTGATCCAGAAGTGGCACTATATGTAAACTTTAATACGCACACAAAATGTCACCAAATGGAAAATCATGAGCTATTCCAGATTGCTTTCTCCCAGACTGCATCAGAAGTTTAATTTCAGCATTTTACAGTGAAATAAATACAACATCTCACAGTAAAATGATAGGTTTTATTCAACAGCATTAGCAAGGAGTAACAATATTAACAATAATAAACCTTTTTCTCATACAATTAAGGAGCTAAAGATGACAGATATGATCAACTATTCTGACCTCTTCAGCTATTCAATGCAATAACAAAAGAAAATTTAGATTTGCTTTTGGTGAGCAGTAAGGACATTATAGAAAATCTAGATGTAGATTATGACCTTGGACAGAAGGATCATGAGAGGTCCCTGTTTAAATTAATTGGAAATACAGAGAAAACAAGTCCACAACAGATTTCTATAAGGAAAACAAGACAGCTTCGGTAAACTCTATTAGTAAAATCAGATGGATTGAGGATGTCAGGGACTTGACTGGGAAGCAAGTCTGGAAATTCTCTAAGAGGTACCCAGGATATAAATACTGAAATTATATTTTCAGTAATTAGGAGGACTTGTGTTAAGGGGCATCAGATCTAGTGGATGAGTAACTACCTGAAGGATGATACTAAGAATAAGTGGAAAGCCTATCAAGTAATGGAAAAGAGGATGAAATGGCAAGGAATGTGATCTTCCTAATACCAGAGATCAAGAAGGGAAAGAATAAGCTGAAATTATCAGAAATCTAGCCAAGATACACTTTGCTATGTGCTGAGGGAGGGAGGGAAGGTTATTTTGCATTATAAACAAGAGAATACAGAAAAAAGAAGGGACACATTGCAGTTGGCACAGTGCACTAACTAACACAAGTATGGTCTCAAGTCTAAGTGAATGTTTTGTCTGAGTTACCAGTAAGTATGATAATGAAGATGTCTGTTATCTCAGGATGACTAAAGAGAATGAAGATCCAGAAACAAATTTTTCAAGCAAGCCAAAAGCTCAATGTACTCACAGATGTGTCGGTACACACAGGTGAAGGGCACAGGTAACCACACTAGGACTCTGAGAGATCCAAAGGCTAAAATTGCTGGTGCATCTCTACGTCTTCCTAATGAAGTCAGGCACAGGGAGATATCAACTAGAGAACAGCAGACATAGGACCTTTATTTCAGAAGGGGAGTGGGGAGGAAGGATCCAAGAAGCCACAGAACCTTACTTGCATGCAAGGATTTACAACAGATCTTAAAACAAAGGATAAAAGGACACATGGAGCTGAAAAGAAAATAGGATAAGGATAGTCTAAGGATAGACTGCACTAGTCTAACTTGACAGACCTTTGGAAAAGTACTCTTCTACACAAAAAAAAAACCCACAACGCAACCCCACAAAAAAAACACAAACAAAACCCAGAAGTGTTACTTCTCATCCACTTGAGAAGCGTTTGATACAATGACACATAGGAAATAATTCATTAAACGAAGAAAATGACTGCTGAAAGTATTACAATGGTGGAGAAATAGCTTGCAACAAGTAGTGCTGAAAAGCACTACTTTCTATAGGAGAGAAATTGTGTTCCTTATAGGTTGGTCCTATATTTTCACTAAAGACTTCAGTACAAAGAAGCAGGGAGTCCTGATGAAAAAGTGCAGCAAACGTGAATTTAAGAGGCCCTGTTAACACCAACAAGACTTGAGATAGCAAGAAAAAGACACTTGAACAAGCTGAGAACCGCTGTGATGAAATCCCTCCTGTCCATGCAATCTCACTAAGGTCACACAGGTATGGGACATACCCCCACAGAAACAGCAGCAGGTGCTGGGGCCATAAGCCCTCATTGCTGTCAGTGAGTTCCTCAGCAAGAAGCATGGTCCTTTTTGCACAAATAACTAACTTCAGCATTTACTCCCTACAAGTCTGTAACCATTGCTTTGAGAAGCATAAGTGTCTATGCATGCACAGGTGCTGCCAGTAGGACTGACGAGATGATCTGGGCAGGTAACTGAAGGAAAAAGACCATGGAAAATAAATACTGAAGAAATGTTGAAGGTAGCACATAGCAAGTGTGTCTCCATTCATACTACCATAAAATGAAGGTTTCATTTCCCAGTTATTTATATGGTTACCAAGCAAAGCTACAGTTTACAGCTGGAGACTTTCAGAGTGATTCAAACTATGTAAAAGGATCCAGCAAAATAATTTCAGGAGCTGTCTGATGATTTAAGCCAACTGAAGTGCCACACACTTCATTAAAATTACCTTCACAGGATCTGGAATTATTTTAGGAGGCAGTGGAGCCTTTTAGTGAGTAAAACATCCTGCTTGCTTTTTTTTCCCCAAAAAGGTTTATTTCCACAAATTGAGTTAAATATACACCTTTCCCCTGTTTCAGATTAAATAATAAAGCACATTTATTAAGGGGGGGAAAAAATCCTTGGGGTAGGGGGTGCTATCTGAAGAGGCCTTTTTCCAACTGTCAACATTTTGAAGCTGAGTAATAACGCAGCCTTGGGGTTGCCATGGGAACACGTTTCATTTCCTAGGTGACAGGATTGTATGTCATCACCAGTGAACTGCACCGACTCTGGAAATATGTCAAGTTTCCTTCAGACACCGTCATCCCAAGACTTCCTGCTCCTGCTGCAGGCACGCACCCAGCTGAGCTCAGGCTGGCGCCTCCGGCCTGCTGCCTGCTCCTGCTCCTGCCGGACCTGGCCACTCTTCCTCTCCTGGGAAGGACAGCCTGGTTTGGCTATGGCAGGGGTAGACTCCTAGACATCTTGAAGACCCTAATAAAGAGCACCCCCTCATCTCCCCTTGGTAACCTCTTCCACTGCCTAACCGACCTCCTACAGGCATGGTTTCATTCTCACTTGAGCATGGCTTCAGTTTCCCACCCTTTGGCCCTGAATAAGACCCATCAGCAGGACCTCTCAGTATTAAAAACCCCAAGAAGCCTTGTGTCATGCTAGTAATGGGCACATTATTTAAATCAACTATTTCTGAATCACCTGTACTAATAATCAACCTCTAAAAATACCCATAGAGCTCAAAGACTTGCTACACTAAGATGGTCTTTTAACCTGAAGCCTTTGGTTACATGAGTGAAGACCCCTCTTTGCAGCACATATGTTCCCTGACACAACCTCAAGGCCACCAGCTGCACAGTATGACCAGCAGGATTCACTTGCCCGTGAACACTAGGGAGGGCAAACAAAGTAGAATAACTTCTCCATAACAGCTCCTCAGTGCTCACGCACTAGTCCAAAATAAGCAACTCTGATTCTAATAATTATTCTGCTCTGGAAGTAGAGTGATTATTTTATTCTGGGATAATTACTCCATTTCCAAAGTGAAATAATTGTCATAGAATAAAATCATTTTTATTTTGGAATATTTCATCCACATGTGGGAGTTATTCTGGAACAGCTAAATTATACCCTAATAGCTAGAAGAGAACAGTCCTGCCAATCAATTTTCCTCATACAGGCGAATCCTTAAACTGTAGGGCTAGTGGAAGGAACAGTGCAGAAGATCTTGTTACACAACTGGAGACCCCTACTGTTTAACTTCAAGAAGAATCTGCACTCACTTACAAGAACTATGGCTAATAGTTCCCCTAAATCATCTATACAGAAGTTCATAAAGGAAACCACAAGTACATCAAGGGATTTCCACAGCATGCTACAAGTATTACTGCTGGTAGACATACCTCATCATGGGATATGAAAATACTACCCATGCCATTGAATGCCTTCTCCTCTACGCTCCCATAGTCAGAAATTGCTGCCAAGGATGTTCCTGGTCTACACACCACAAAAAGCCACGCCTGCAGAGGTAAATGTTGGTAGAGGTATGTACCAGCTGTACCAGCACTTGATTTCTGAAGGAACTGGGGGCATACCCTGGACAGTGCAGCTATTGTGCAATCTGTTCTAGGGTAACTAGCTTAGATAGAAGTAAAATTTAAAACTTTTTACTTGAAAATACATTCAGAATCTCTTTTGACTTTGCCCACTGTTTTCTAACATATCCAGCTCTCAGGAGACTTAAGAAGGGAATGCTAGCACCATTTTTACACTGCAAAATTTTATAATTGGGCATTAAGCTAGTCAAAGAAGTCAGGAGGCTCAAAAGTTTAGGTTCCCACAGCAACAGTAATTCAGCCACATTTAAGATATATAGCAGAGCATAAATTAAGTCATTGAAAATGCTGCATATGTGCAATGTGGCCCTGTTAACATTGCTATGGGAACCTTAACTTTTGAATAGATAAGCATTCTACCAAAATAAAAACCATACAAAAGAAATAATCATTATGGATTTTGCTGGAAAAAACACTACAGCCAATTCCTCATCTGCAATCTGTTGATGCAGAGCTTAAGGACACTAAAGTGTTAGAAATCCAAACAGATGAAAAAATCATCACTAAGAACGCTGGGTGCCAGAGCCATAACCATGGCTGACACTGATGCTCTAACTTCACTTTAAATTCAAATTTACAGTCAAACAGTATGCAAAATCATTCCAGAAATTACAACAGAGGAAAAAAAGAAGCCCATGTACAGCTATCACCTTTCCCTGTTTTCCTCTCAGATTTTTCATATATTAAATATTTTGGAAGAACAGACTGTAAATTCACTACTGGCTATAGTCTTTTCCAGCACATTTCAATTGGGCAGGGAGGGGAGGGGGGCGGGAATCTGTGCTCTAGTATACATTTATTTAGTAGCAGCAAGTCTGGATTGTCTCTCTGATATTATTCTAACTAAACCCAAAGTGTTCATTTCAAAAAAGTTTGATTTGAGCAGGTTTTTAGGGATGGAAGTTTTCATATTTTTAAATGAACCTAGTGACAGTAGGGCTGCTACGAGGCCTTACTCTCAAGTGAACTGGATGTTGCTCAGGAGTAAAAAAGCAGCATTTTGCTCCTGGTTCTACTGCTCCCTCCTGTTCTCTGTACTGCATGATCTTGGGCAAGCCAGGCTCACTTTGCTACGCTTCAGTTCCTTGACCTGTGAAGCAGGAACAATGACACTCACCTTCCTTTTTATGCATAGGTCCAGTGCTTTAACTAAGTGAGTTTTCTCCCCTGTTTAAAACAACAAAGAAATATTTAAGGCAGTCTTTTTACAGTATTTGAACAGAATTCCAGCAGCATCTAAAATAATAGCACTGCAAAGAATTCTGCCAACTTGCCACCTACGGAAAGAAAAACAAAAGAAAGTCTCCTTTCTGCCACTCCATTCCTTTTGTTGCTGTGCGGCATGTATGGTTAGGCCCATCCAAAATCTTGTTGAACAAGTTTCTTCCTCAAAGTGACTGCAAGATCACCAAATATTTTGAACCAACAAACAGGACAAGTTCCAGAGTCCTGGAACTGCAGATGCAAGACAAATACCATTCTCCAATCCAAGTCAGTGTGACAAGTTTTCTCTCCGATATCCTGGCATGCATGCCTGGAATTGTACTGACATCAGCAGGATTTCCTTGCTCATAGGAAAAGCAGGATATTGGCTCCAAAACAAGCCACAGAGTTCAAAGAGAACCTAATCTAAATTATTTGAGGCGACCCTGATTTCTTGGCATTTATACCATAGACTTCATGAAGATTACATAGGCATATTACTTGAACACATTTTCTGCGTATCATTAAGATTTTACTCAGGCCATAAACTCGAGTTTCCCTAGAGTGATTTAGAAAAAAGAAAACAAGCTAACACTGGTTAGAATAGTGCTGCCTTTTACAAAGACAGAGATACATGCTTAAAATAGGTAGTGATGTCCCTCACTAGTAAATGGGAGGCAGACAGACAGAAAATTTTGCCCAGTACATGCATGACTGAGTTTCTCACAGCAAAGAAACACTGTATTATTTGGTCAAAATGGAAGAGTTCATACTCCTTTATACCCAAAACACTGATTCCTTATGTTCTTCCTCCAAACCCTCCAGTCAGAGTACTGTATTTTCTAGACTAGAAGAAACAAAGCTGCTATGAATGGAGCCTGTGAAACACAATGTTCAGGTGGAAGAACTGTATTTTCCAGCCGTACTTGTGAAGTTGCCTGAGAAGGAGAGAAAGCATGGGTTTATTTGAAGCCCATGCCATGTCAAGATGTTTGCAGTCACCCTTCAGCATCTGCAAAGTGCTTTGATAACCAGCTGCCTTCTGTATTTAGTCATCCCTCATAAATGGTAACCTGCACACATTTCAACCTCCATACCACTATGCCCAGTAGCCCAAAACCACTCTTTCACTCTAGCCAGCACCCTCACTGTCTCTGCTTGCCTTGACCGCAGCCCAGCTTCGCAGCATGGACATGTTTATCTGGACAGCCTCTGTTGCTGACCAACTCCCTCCTGAGATACCTCCATTCCTAACTGCTCCTCTTATATGGCTGACCCAAACGTCCTCAGAATCTGTACTGTTGCATCCGAATTCTTTTCCTTCAGAGGTTACATCAGCTGTGATGAAGTCCGGTGTTTGTTTGCTCAGTCCATGGAGTGAGAAAAAAGGCATCACATTTGCTAGTGAAGCTAGTAAATAACTTGTTACCTTTAAGTTATTTAAGTCACTTTTTGTTCATCAATAGATCTTCAGTGAACTTTTTCAGGCATGCAGGTGGTAAATCTTTGAACAAACGCTTCCCCGCCTCTTGAACTTAACTCTGATGTACTGGGAACATCCCTAGGCTTACAGTCTCACATTTATGACAGGCAGGAATTATTTAGCTTGGTTTTCTTGGACAGCAATGGGAGTCATGGACAAAGAAGATCCTTCCAAGTACTTTGTGTCTGTATGACAACACCTATCAGTTTGTCACAATTTTATCACACTGCCTACGGAAACCACTTCCACTGTTCCAGTGTGTTTTCAGCCATTACCTGCACTCCTGATCTCCACTACCACTTCATTGTCAGAGACATCTTCCAATTCCAGGATGTATAAAGCACTTGTCTCTGCTGTCTGCCATACTCTGGAAAGTGTAGAGTACCAAAACCATCTTATTAGTCTACAAGTTCCCTACTCACTTTAGCATCCAATGCTGGTATGACTTACACTTGTTTTTTTTTTTTTTTAAAAAAAAAAAAAAAAAAATCTAGATTATGTAGTATATCTTTTCCAGAATCCAGCACTAATCCAGCACCAACCTCTGTCCTAGACATAATATTGTGACTTTTGTTTAAAATGACTTCCTATTAGCTCTTGCCACCTCAAATAACCACCATATAGCATTCAAACATTTAAAATAGACAACATCATTTTTTCTCTTGCCTTTAATTTTCCTTTCAACCCTATCCCTTGCTAAATGCAAGCTAAAAATAGTTCCTGACTTTTCCAAGCTATTCTCCCTCTCAATGGCATAACAGAGTAAGGGCTAGAGCACTGGTAGTGAGTGAGTCAGATTATATATGCAAACGTAGTGCTTCCTGGCTAGGTGCAGATGAGTTTCATTTATAACCTGATGCCTTGTCTAAAGGCTACACATCCTGTATGGAAACCGTTATGCTAATTTGTTTTATCGACTATCCAAATTCATCACACTCTAAAATGTTAGTTGTTTCTGAAATGTCACTGAGATTAAGCTCTGCCTAGATGTTTCTGCTTAGATAGTACTAAGTGCACAATGATACATATCTTAACAGACACAAGTTCTAATGAACATTGGCAAACTGGAAACACCTGCATGTCACTTTATAGGTGACTCAGTGCAGGTTTGTCTCCCTTCAGGTCTCATTCAACATCCCTTCTTAGTGCTCCTGCCATAATAGCATATTGTTCTAAAACTCTTTAGAGAAAATAGCAAGGATTGCCCAAAGGCCAGGGAAAGCTTCCATTCTGCGTATCATTTAACTGTATGCTACTTCTATCATTGAGATGTTGAACCTCCTTTTTCTTTTGTTGTCAATGCCAAAGATGGCAAACGTGGAAGTCTCATTTCTTTGCCTCCTGATCTACTTTTGTATCAGCCAGCAACAAATTCCAAAATGCAGTGTACAACTGGAAACAATCCCTGAAGGCTCTTAACTCACTCAGACTTCCAGACAACAGAGAGAATCACCAAGACATTCGGCGTGGCCTCGTTAACATCTGGTATCCAAGTCTCCTCTTCTCCCAAGCTCCAAAGAGGTAAAGGAAAGGGAACACTGGAAATTCTCTGAAGACCTGAACAGTTATCCACAGCCTGGCTGTTACATGATCCAAGTCTCAGAAAAAACTTATAAAATATGCAGGAACAAACTAATGACAGATTTTGGTTGAAGAGTTAAATTAATTTTTATGTCATTCAAGATGCTTTCTGCCACCTAAAAGTTATGCCATGTTTATTGAGCATACCGTCCCAAAAACGAAATTTGCTTTCCTGTCTTCCATTACTATTGTGTTTAGTGCTTGTAACTGTAAAAGAGTAATTATATAAAGAGGACATGTATAATACCACACAACTCAAAAGACGATACACCATCGCCAACCAAAGTCAGTCCTAAAATCTGCTACAAACCAAGTCATGGCAGCTTGGCAGCAGCACACCATTAAATTTATTAAAATCAATTTTCCACTTTAAAATGAACTATGTTGACTACCATATCTCAGACAGTTAGGCCTGCAGACCTGTATCTGTTACACATCTACTTGATGAGAAAAGGATCAGAAAGAAACTTCAAATGTGACCTTGCTTTCTCATTATTAAATCTTATCCCATTTCTACTGTTATTGAAGCCCTCAAGATAGTTCATTTTTCTGTGTGATAGCCTAACTCTCCTCTGTATTTACAGTGCTTCTCAAATTGCTGACAACATCCAATTTTATCATTACTCCAAATTTTTGTACCTGAGGTCAACATCAAAACATTACACATAGGAGGTCCAAGACCAGTCCTCAAGGAATTCCACTAGTAGATCCACCAGAGTGATCAGCAAGTCTGTCGCCTCCTTCTTCTTCTGCTTGCCACCCTCACAACTTTATTTAGATCCCTATTATTGTATAGTACCTGTTTCTTCTCCTTTCCTTCTGTTTAACCAAAAGTTCTCTATGTGGCACTGTATTAAAAGTTCAACTTTACTGCCTTTGGAGACAGCAGCAATATTTTCTTCTCCATTTAGTGTGTTTAGATATCCATCTAGCCACAGAAGGGGACAGCTATCAAGTGGGTGAGCAGATGGAAGAAAAGCATCCCCAAACAAGATACCCAGCCAAACGTCACTCGCTAGTGACAGCTGCCACCTTCTTCCCACTCTTACCAAACCCACTCTTCCTGTCCTGTATGGAAAGCTGCATGGTGCAGCAGCCCTCATTACATGAGAGGTGCAATGTGCGATTATTTCCCACCTCTCCTCTCAAAAAAAACTCAGAACCCAAACCTGCAAAGCAGCAGAGAGTCAAGTCTTGTCCTTGCTCAGTATGAAATGATACCAGCTCCAGGCAAGGTTCAGTGAACAGCAGAAAGCCAGCCACCAATAAAGCAAAAACATCTAACCAAAAAAGAGCAGATCCTGCCCAAGATGTTGGTAAACAGGGCCTTGCTTTCAGTTCTTTGGGCACAAGGCAGCATCAAGCCTCCAAACTGCCATGTGAAAACAGGGGGACAGTTATTTTTAATTATTTACCCATTCTAATCCTGTTCATTAAAAATTAAGGATTAGAATATATGACATTGACCTAGCCATGAACTACAACACTAGTACATTGACCATTACAATTACATTTTCACTGCCAATGTCATTTTCAGAATCCTTTTATTTTGTGAAACGTTTGGGAGATTTTACCAAGCTAAAAGAGAATTTTCCACATCCATCCCTACAAGTGATTGCTCGTAATAAGGCTAAGCAGTATTACCTTGCATAACTTTCCACAAAATAAACACAGGTCTCAAAATATCAGTTTTGTAAGAGGTTTTTGTTACAAATTAAAAACAGCAAACTACTTGGCTAAACACACAGAATACAACGACAAACTCACCCACCTTACAGAGATATTTCCATATGTTTGTTTAATACTTGGACTGTGAAGGCATCCCTCTTCCGATTATGCTGAAGTAACAATCACAGACTCCAAGCAAGCAGGCAGCATTGCTCAAAAAATTATTCTAAATCTGTCCAGCAGAGGGCAATGACATACACACACAGAGTGAAAAGATGAATTCGAAATGCATGCTTGTGAAAATAAAATAAAATTAAATTAAATAAATTAAATGCTTTAGAACTATAGGGATATTTTTTATATTTCTTATCTAGAATATTTATCTTCAGGGGTATATAGATCACTCTGCCTCACTTTAATGCCTCAAAGGACTTCAAAATTATACATTAGAAATCTTGCTGATGTTTTTGCAAAAGTGACCGCTATCTATACAGCAATAGGACAGCCTTCCATAAAAGAAGAATGTATTTTTATTTTGCATGGAGAGGAAAATATTGCTGCTGTCTCCAAAGGCAGTAAAGTTGGACTATCTTGACTGCAAAATGCATGTCAGAAGTGTTTTTGTCCCTTCGGCAGCACATATTTTAGTTGCTAAAACCCTTCGCTTTTTGTTTAAAATTGGTCCAGGAGGATACTGTTAAAGAGCTTTCTTCCTGCCATACACCCATCTACTGCAAAGAATGCTCACAGCCATTAAATAGGATACCATGTTTACACGGAAACTTCTGCCACAGTCCAACTGTTTCTTTTACAGTTCTCTGAGAAGATATGTGCTTATTTTTTTCAACTACACTTAGAAACAATCCAAAACTTCTTTGGGGTCTGCAGCACATTCCCCTGACTTGCAGGTACAAGGTGGTCAGGGGCTGAAGCACTGAACCACTCCTGCCAGCTCCTCATGGACCCTAATAGTGAGGTAGGACTGTAAGCAGGGCCCAGAACCTCTGTTTCTTCAAGGATAGGAGGAGCCTCGCTGGAGAAAACAGAGACAGCAGAAAATGCGATGGACACAAGACAAGCACTCTTCACACAAGTCACCACAAGTGGCTGTTTACATCTGGTTGTGTCTTGTTTCAAATGCTGTCACATCGGGTTATTGAGGCTCCTATAACTTTCCACTGCAGAGCTTGGTATGAGCTCAGGTCACGTTCCCAGGCTTCCTACCTCCCAACTGCACAAATAGGGAAAAAACAGGTGTGAAATATACCCCGCTAGCAGGCACGAAAATGAGTTGTTGTTCACAAGTACTGGCACATTTTCTGGTTTTCCTTTTTTTTTTTTTTTTTTTTTTTTTACTATAGCAATGAATGGTTCATGTCAACACATGTCAACATCTGAACAGTTTTTTCCAGGGTATCTCACTTGGCTGAACATGGTAGTTGCTAGGACAGCTGGTCAGGACTCAGAATTCGGTCCAAAAATTCTGCAATACACTCCCCCCTTGGAGGGAGGAACAAGCCTCCCAAAGCCCGAGTGCACTGGCTGCTGCCAGAGTTCACAGGCAGCTGGCAAGAAGCCTCAAACCCCTGATATCAAGATGCTGATCTCATGACCTACTGGTTTCCTAGCAGCTGCCACAGCTGGAAGCGTGAGGGAGTCCCCCAGCCTGGGGAAGCATCCGTGGAGCAGCTGTCCAGCCCACAGAGTGTGGAGGCCCTGGAGTCTGCAGCGCAGACAGCAAGCAACGTGGGTTTCAGTGAAAGCTCTTCAAAGCTGAAACGCTTCTAGAATAGCCTTACACTTTATATGGTTTAGATTTCACTGTGCAAAAGAGGCATTTTAGAAGATCTACAACTTGCTTTAATTCACACCTCATGGAGTGACTGTTGCAGGTTACATTCACTGCTCTGGTTACATTAATCTCACATTTTTTATGTTTTCTTCATCATGAAGATGGTGTTTTGTTTTTTAATCAAAACAGATGCTTGAAGAACTTGATCGTAGTTTCAGAGAAGCACAGATATGACTACCTACATATGCCAACGAGTTTAAAGCCCTGGGTATAGTCTGTGTACAAAGCACCAGTGAAATATATCGATTGACAGACAGAAGAATTATCTTACTGTTAAAAATTAATTCAGGTTAAAAAAATTAAATTAATTTTTATAATTTTTAAAAGAATATTGCTTTTAAATAAATTCAAACTTACTGCAGAATTTACTTTATATGTTCTCAGAAAAAAACAAGACTACCTACTTATAGTGTTTTTTCATGTTAGATGTTGACAAAATCTATCTATTTTAAGAGAAAAATAGTATTTATATTTGTTATTTTACTATTGTATTTTCTCTATACATATTTATGGCTCCATTGCAAGAAGAGGTATTAAAATATTTCCATGAAACAGATCTTAATGTGATTTAGTTATCAGAATGCTAGTTAAGAGTAATCAATAATCTACCTCTTGAAGGAGGGAAATACCCCATTTTAATGAAATTACACAACCTTCACTATTGTAGGCTTACCTTATCAGGAAAGCAAAGTAACTAGATATATCTAGAAAGGATATATCTAGAAACAGCATATGATCATCATCCAACTTCAATCAATTCATGTCTCTCACTGTACAGAGGGTTTCTGTATGCTTGGGCTTCTGTAAGCTTGACTCAATGAAATCCCTTCAAATTAGGCAAAGCAAGCATTTTAGCATTTCACACCTGTACCACAAAAGCACCTGCGCCTTTTGCTCATGGGTTTGAATATTTTTGTTAGATACTATGCAAACACCAAACAACAGGTGAAGCTCCTACCTCAAAGAGCTTTTGGCAAACTATTAAGACAAAAAAAAAAAAAACAAACAAAACCAAATAAAATATGTCCTCTGTGATACACGGGACCTTGTCAGATGGCACCAATTAGCATGAGCCACGACAGCCAGGCTACATTCACCAGGTATGGAATTAAGGTACAGCATGCTGTGAGCCACAGTCAGCATGCAGAAACTATGTAGGAGGAATTTCAAAACATATAGGTTATTCATGTAAGATGGCACAGGACAAAGCTCAAGTGTGCCTATGTGGAAGCCTGGCAAATACACAGAAAGAGTCTGCAGCTGACACCCTCGTACGGCACAGGAGGTTTTGCATCAGGAAGGCAGAGAGTCACATAAGGCCTTGCAGGGCAGTTTCAGTACTTTGACTTAATACAGGTGGAAAAAGTCAAAGCCACCAGCTAGAAAAGCTATTCTGTGTTATGTGAATAGGAATTTTTTGAATGTGGCAAAAAAAAAAAAAAAAAAAAAAAATAATTCTCCTACATTGCCAGGAGAGAGTAGTCCCCATGAGATACCTGTATACTGTCCACAGGTCCAGTAACAATCGTTTTTCCCTACTCAAAACCTCAGTGAACCATCTGCTCTTCAAGCAAAGGTATTTCCTGCTATAATTAACAACACTCAAAATAAATTTTCCATACATACTAGTGAAGTCATTTATTTTCCCAATGGGCAGCAACATGCTAACATAATTGCCCGCAAAAGGTTAAATTCAGCTAAACCTCACCTACAAGGTAATTTCCCACCTCTTGGAGGCAACCATACAGCCAGGGTGAGTCCTGATCCCTATCTCAGGGTGAGACCTGGGCATGCATCCCTCCACCTTGGTTCCCAAAGGAAATGAACTCAGCAGTGCAGGCATGTAAAGAGCCACAGCAGGATACATCCTCAGTCTGGCAATCAGAAGGCTCATAACATACCTGACCCACAGCCTAGATGTGACCATGTTGACACTTGTTTTGAAGGTGATGAAAATACAGCTTTGCAGGGTATAAACAATGCAGATACCACGAAGGCCAGTAGTCTGTACAGATGTTAGCAAGTGAGCAAGCATACAGGTACAATTTTGCAGAATGGGGATTTTCAGCCAGCTTGCCTTATAGCCTCAGGAAGCTGAGTCATGTCATGTGAACTGCACAGCTTTGGGGAAAGCAAGAGATCCTCCAATTTCTAGCCAGTTTGAAAGGAGTCAGTCACATCCAGTACTAACCAGCTGAGACTGAAGAGCACCTAAGTAAAGAAACTGTCAACCCCTTCTGATGTTTGCTGCGTGGGTCATGAGCATCCTTTTAACACTCTTACGGCTTAGCAAGGTCTGCCAAGAGCCCCAGGCAGTGGCTGGTGCGAAATATTCCTTCTGGGGCTGATTTTAGGCCTTTAAGATGGGTTCATAGATCCACTGAGCAAGGTAAAAGATCCAGGTTGCTTAAAAGAGTAGAAACAGCCCTTTTACTCCTCCCTGACACTCATTCTATCCCAGCTTTGAGTATGAGATGCTGGATGGTGTTGTAGTAAAGATCCATAAACATCGAGGTCTCCTCTTTGGAACAAGACTGAACATGGAAATATGTTCATCTGGATCTTCATTTGAAAGCACGATACTTGTCTAATTCCACATTCAAGTATTTAAAGCTTAGTTCTGGAAACAGTCTGCTAGCCTTCGCCATTAATATCTAAAGACCCTATGCAACTGCATCTCTTTTTATACCCCACTAAAGCTGAATCAACAAGATTGCAGAGATAGTCTGAGATCAGAGTAACTGCAGAGCTGAATTTAGCCCAGTGATATTTCTGTTTAAAGGAAAAGCACAGAATGGAGAAACACTGTACTCATAAGTGTTTTTGGACTGCCTGAAGGACAAACTCATTAGGCTGAAAAGCAGTATTTCTATCTATATCTAGTAAACGCATGGATAGCATCTTAACCAGTTCATCTGGAGGCTCCTTTAGTAACTACTGCTTTCTAAAGACACTTTTTTAAAGGCCTTATTGCTCTATAGAAAAAAGGAACATAGCAATTGAAATATATGGAGATATATGAAATGTGACATGCCTGAATGTCATATTGTCACCAATTCACAGCACTATTTCTCATTTCTTGCACAGTATTTTAAACAAGAAAATAAAAGCCCTGCCTCTCTCCCCAAAGGAAACGAATGAAAATAATTTTACAATATAAGATTAAGGTCCTAAACACAATTCATAGGATCATAGAGTAATTCAAGTTGGAGAGATCTCTGGAAGTCTCTAGTCCAAACATTTGCTCAAAACAAGGTCAGCTAAAATCAGACCAGGTTGCTCAGGGTTTTATCAGTTGGGTCTTGAAAACCTCCAATGATGGAAGCTGAACACCTCTCTGGGCAACCTGCTTCACTGCTTGACTGTCCTCAGTGAAAATGTTTCTCCTTATAGCCAATTTAAACCTCTTGTTTTAAGTTATCCATTGCCTCTTGTCCTTCTACCATGCACTACTGTGAAGAACCTGGCTCTACCTTCTCAATAGCCTCCTCTAGAAATTGGGACCCTGCCATTAGGTCCACCTGAAGTCCCCTCTTCTCTAGGCTGAAACAAGCCCAAGTCCCTCAGCTTCTCCTCACCAGCCAAGTGCTCCAGCCCCAGCCATCTTGGTAGCCCTCCTCTAAACTCACTACAGTTTAGCAATGTCTTTCTTGTATTTGGAGATCCAAAACTGTACACAGTACTCCAGGGGCAGCCTAACAATTGTCAAGTAGAGGGGGATAATCACATCCCTCTATCTATGTGCCATACTTCTGTTAATACAGCCCAGTATGCTGTTGGCCACTGTCCTCACTGCCAGGGTACATTGCTGACTCATACTCAGTTTGTTGCCTACCAGGACCATCAGGTTCTTTTTTGCAAAGCTGTTCTCTGGCCTGTACTGTTCCAAGGCAGGGTTTCTTCCCAGGTACAGAACTTGGCATTTGTCCTTGCTGAATTTCATAAAGCTCCTGCTGGCCCATCCCTCCAGCCTGTCTAGGTCCCTCAATGGTAGCTCTGCCCTTAAGCATATTGACTGGTCCCTCCAGTTCAGTGTCATCTGTAAACTAAGAGGAAACCCTCCATCACCTCCTCCAGGTCACTGTCAAAGACATTCACTGACAGGCCCCAGGATAGACCCCTGTGGTACTCAGTTCAAGCAGACACATTATTGAGAACATAACCATCTGGTACATGCAAACTCTGAGCATTTAATAAGCAGGCAGGATTCCAAGGCTTAAGATTACAAGTATAGCAGCATATCCAAATTTAACATTTAATCTAGTCATAGAAATCAGCTTTTAGGATGGTATTTACGTGACCTAACTTTAGCATTGTCTAGTCACCATAGGCTTATTGTCAGTAGAGAGAAAAAAAAAATCAGTACAAGCTGGGGATCAACTGGTTAGACTGGTTAGCAGCTCTGGAAAAAAAAAAAAAAAAAAAAAAAGAAGACTTCAATACAACAGGGTGTTGACAAACTGAAGAAAGTACAGCAGTGAAGCATTAAATGACTAAGACTGTCACTTAAGCAGCTGGAGGTACTAGGAGATATACAAGGAAAGGCTAAAGGAACTGGGTTAGGTTCACTTGAGAAAAAGAAAGCTAAGAGCCAATTGCTGAATTCAACTAGCTAAAGGCAAGATGTAGAGAAGGCGGCATGAGTCTTCTCAAAGGTGCGCAGCAAAAGAACAAGAGACAATGGTCACAAATTGTGATGCAGGAAATTCTGATCAGACATAAGGAAAAAATTAATCAAAGTACAAGTGGCTCAGCACTGAAAATGTGCCCTGACAGGCTGTGAACTCTTCATCCTTGGACATTTTCAAAACTCAACTGGATAGGCCCTGAGCGATCTCATCTAACTTGGAAGTTAGCCCAGATTTGAGCAAGGTGTTGGACTAGTGATTTCGAGGAGGCCCTGCTAGTCTAAATTTTCCTATGATTTTGTGAGAAAGGCCCCTTCACTGGGTGATTCATCTTGTCTTAAAATAGGTATCTAAAATAGATTAGATGAATCACCATCTGGTAGTGTCTGTGTCTCACTGAATATATTCTCCACAGAATACAAAGGCAACCTAAGCTGACCGGCTACGATTAGATGTCTTAAAGTGAGACGTCTGTAAATTGGAAGAGATGAGAATGACCATTAGTGACTTGTGCCCCAAAACGATAAAGTTCTTGCCTTGTTTATATATTACCCTTATAGAGCGTGAACTACTTTCTTAATAGCCCATCTCTTAATTGTGGGAGAAGGTGGACAAGACCCTCGTGTAACACCTAAAAATTAAAAATGAGAACAACAGAATTTGATCTACATAGTTAACTTAAATAGTTTGTTGCCATATAAGCACTTCCCTTCATAATGCAATGGCTACACTTTTACAGTCAGGTATGTAGATTATAATATGTAGTAGGCTTTGTCTTTAAAGACAGCTGGCTAATGACGAAGCTGAAAGGATGTTTCTCCCTAGCATGAGGATACTTCTATTTTGACATCTTTATATATTAAGGCCATAGTGGATAAAGAAGAAATGGGTTTAAATGTTCAGGTCATCTAGAATTTTTTTTTAATTATTTTATGGACAGTAAGTAATTTGAGAACACAGTTTAGAGCTGCCTGAAATTTTCATTGACAAAAAAAAACATGTATTTGACATGAATGGGTAGAAACAGTTGAAGTTCTGGGCATTTTTTTTGGACCTTAGAAACAGTCTTTAGCTAGAAAACATTTCTTTCCTCCTTTTAACCTGGAAGGAAAGAAAAAGGGAGGTAGACAAAAAAGAAAAAGCAAGTCTTTTTTCAGTCCTCCACATCAGCAGAACAATTCTGTTTTCTTTTATCTGAAAAACTGAAGCATAATTAAAAGTATTAAACTAATTTTAAAAGTTAGCTTAAGTTTGCTGATATTTTTCCCCTTTCTTTTTACCAGCTCTTTCCTCTCACGCTCTGCAACAAGATTGTATTAGAACCCTGGATCCCACCCATGTGAATTTAATCACAAAATATAAAACAGGCACTATTTATTTAAGCTGTTAAAGTGTTTTGTTACAAAGGAAGGGGAAGGGTCAGAGAGTGTATAGTGGGATATACACACTTATTGAGGTCAACATTAATATTATTTATTAACTTCAGCTTGTAATTTCCTTGGTTTTTCTTCAACAGGGTTTTTGTTTTTAATAGATACACTTAATAAATGCCTCTGGGTTTATAAACAGCAGTTTGAAATGACAAACTTTCCGAAGAACGCTGAAACTTTTTAAACGCACTTAGTATTGAGAAAGTAACTTCGGCATTCAACTCCCAGTAGTGAAACGTAGAAACCCAGCCTTACTTCTTTTCATGGTTAAGAGGCCATAGTAATCTATATCTGTCACTCCAAAATGTACTTGGATGCCTTCAGTCTACAGTTGTGTTTACAGTACTGTCAAGCGTTCACATCTAGGGATCCATTTTCTGGATACTTTGGAGTCAGCTGAGAGACTAGGCTAGCTCACACCTTCATCAGCAGTTGCCATTAGCACAAATGGCAGGGAGCCCTGCCCTTCTTTTGGAGAAGGTGACAGAAACCAGGATAAGCATATCAGGCTTGACCTTTCCAAAGCCAACATCAAAATAACTCTTTAGGCAGCCCATATGGTGAATCTGATGTGAAGGCTCTATTTTTCTATCGAGGCTCTCCTGTACTGACTCTGAACTTGTACCCCAAAAAAGCTTTCTTGAGTCAAGCTCTTCAATGGAGATAAACATCAGTACATAATCAACAGTTATATTTTCCTTTTTAATACTGAAACCTTATCAGGGCAGTAAAAACAAGTCAGCTTCTGTGACAGTGAGGCATACGTTTCCTCAGAGCAAGGTATACAGATACAGGATAAACAAATATTCTTGGTTTCAGAAAAAAGCAAAAACTAACCATCTAATTAACATTTTTTACACCCAAAGCAACATCCCACTGCAACAGACAAATTCCTCTAGACCTTTCGACTTGTACAAGACTGCACTATGCTCAAGCCTCAGTTGGCTCTCTCAGCACAAGAGGATACAGTGGAGAAGAGGAGGCCAGCAAATGCAGTTAGACATCCTGTGGCAACCACACACAGCAAGAAACAGTAGACTTCTGGAGGTAAGTTTTGAAAGATACCTACATGGTTGCTGTAAGAACTGGGATGCTGTGGTGTATAAAGAGGATACAACAGTTTGTAGAGAAAGCAGTTATCAGACCAACCGATAAGCACTTGATAGCATAGAAAAATCCAAGCTAAGGATAAGAAACGTAAATGTATGTAGTGCAGAATTCATTCTCAAAAGACAATAATGTACTTTTGATACATGGGGCATATCTGTAGCCACAGTACACATTTCTATTCTATAACAAGATTTTAACTACCAGGTATTTGAGAACCCGGGAGCCATAGTAAAGCCTTCCATTAAGGAAAAGGAAGTTTAGCATACAGAATCACAGAATCACAGAATGTTAGGATTGGAAGGGACCTCGAAAGATCATCTAGTCCAATCCCCCTGCCGGAGCAGGATTGCCTAGACCATATCACACAGGAACGCGTCCAGGCGGGTTTTGAATGTCTCCAGAGAAGGAGACTCCACAACCTCTCTGGGCAGCCTGTTCCAGTGTTCGGTCACCCTCACCGTAAAGAAGTTTTTCCTCATATTTATGTGGAACCTCCTGTGTTCCAGCTTGCACCCATTGCCCCTTGTCCTGTCAAGGGATGTCACTGAGAAGAGCCTGGCTCCATCCTCATGACACTTGCCCTTTACATATTTATAAACATTAATGAGGTCACCCCTCAGCCTCCTCTTCTCTAAGCTAAAGAGACCCAGCTCCCTCAGCCTCTCCTCATAAGGGAGATGTTCCACCCCCTTAATCATCTTCGTGGCTCTGCGCTGGACTCTCTCTAGCAGTTCCCTGTCCTTCTTGAACTGAGGGGCCCAGAACTGGACACAATATTCCAGATGCGGCCTCACCAGGGCAGAGTAGAGGGGGAGGAGAACCTCTCTTGACCTGCTAACCACACCCCTTCTAATACACCCCAGGATGCCATTGGCCTTCTTGGCCACAAGGGCACACTGCTGGCTCATGGTCATCCTGTTATAGTATACACTATACTTAACTCTGACTTTCATAAAAAACTTAGAGATACAAACCTTTCAAGTGCATATTTACTTTGCATGAAAATTCTCGAGAAAAAGACATTCTTGAATTTACAAAAGCAAGTCTACATCTTATAGAAGCCAACAAATAAACACACAGGGACACCTCTATGCAGAGTCACGTATTCATCAAAAGTGTTACATTATCATCCCAAAGGTTTCAATTCATATATGTCTTCCCCATCAATGGATGGGCCTACATGCCCCAACTCACAATTTTTAATTTTTACCCCAAACATAAAAATCCCAATCCTCATAGCTTAATAAAAACATGAATTATTCCTTTGCAGGATGAATTACCTCAATGCACACTTCTTTTCAGATCTACCACAGCAAAACAAGATGCTTATTTAACAAAGTGCACTCCTATAAACGCTCATGGGGAAACAGCAAAATCCTAGCCAACAGCATGTGTACGTGCGCATGTACGTATTTTGCCACATAGGATGAAAATTCAGCTTGGAATTAATGATCAAGGTGACAAAAGAAGCCAAACTCGAAGCCTGTTCACAAGTCAGTTTTATATTCAGACAGATAACTGCAGTGAGGTTCTGCAAGACACGCTTTCAGCTTTGTCCAGCACTCCTCTTTTCCAAGGAGCTTACTGCAGGACACGAAAGAACATCATCTGCTCCCCATCCAACAGCCTGCCAGCACTTCTGAATTAGCTATTAACCTTATTAAAAAAGTAAAAAGTTAAATGGACTTCAGTTTTGCCAGAACAAACCCAGAGGGAAAGAGAAGGTATTTATCATGGAAAGGTTGAAGGATATTTTGAAGGAAACGTGACAATGCTTATGGGGAAAGGCCCATGTGCTAAAAGTTTCTACAGAATATTATCCTCACTGTAAAACCTGTTAGACTAATTAAAAAGAAAAGCCATAAAAAGAATAATATTTTCTACTAAATAATTAATGTTGTCGAATAATGTCTATAGAACTGTATTGGTTACACATCTAATAAGGTCAGCATAACTTTTTCCTAAGGGAAATGGCATTTTTCCTACATGTACTAAAAAGTTCCCTTCTCCATGTTCCAGAGATTCTCCCAAAGGCAGCTTCTCTTTTGTTAACTAGATAGCCAGCATCCAGCTGTTCGTTACATCGCACAAAGAAGCAGCTCCCTGGCCGCAAAGAATGATACAAAATTAAAGCACAACCATGGAAAACTGTGGTTGGATGGGATGGTAAGAACAGAAGCAGCAAGTAACTTCTGCTGCATATGCTTTGTCTGGCAGCAGAAACAAAGATGGGCTTTGTTGGGCACGCCAGGATGTGAGCAAGTAGATTCTGAAAAGACGATCCTGGCTTCACCACACAGCTGAAAAGTTTATGAAACTTTCTCACAGATCCTCCTACCAGTCCTGCCTGCTGGAAAGTCACTCCACACATTCCTGAGCGAGAGGAGAGTGGAGTGGAAGGACACAGAGGCAACTGACAAACATGTTTCCACATGAGAAGCGGTCCCAACCCAAGCACTACCTCTCAAGGCAACCTATTTGGTAGCTTAGAAACCAGCCTCTCTCAGTTACTACTTCCCTGCCACAGCAGTGGAACATACCCAAAGACAAGTGCTCTGGCCTTGTTGTGACTTGGCCATCACTAAGAAAGAGCATGTCCCAGGTATCTTTTTGTCGTAAGTTTCTGGGACAATGACAATCTGAATCAAAACTTAACAAGACTATTAACTTTTATTAGGCTCAAAAACAGTCTACACTGATTACGGAGAAAAGCTGGTCCTATAAAAGTCTATGACAAAACCACCAAACCCCAGATTTGACATTTGACTGCTGTTTCAGAGCCACCATTGGAACTTTTAACATTTCAGCTATGCAAATATGAAAACTTTATTCTTTTGCAATTAACACAGACCAACGCACACATGCTTATTCTCAGTAAGTACCAGTCTTTAGTCCAGAGGCATTCTGTTGGCTAATTGAAATCTTTTTGTTCATACTGAGTAATTCCCTATTTTACAGGGTCTGGGTGTAAGCATTAAGATTTCTACGCTGACACATACCCAATATTGTCAGATCTTCTTTTTCTTTTGAACTGGGAACTACAAAATATTGTTTCCTATGCGAGAACGCGCGTAACACATCTGGTTTTAAAAGAAGTTGGCCAGATCAAAAACTGCAGGGGCAGGCTCTTCAAATTTTGAATGAGTTGTAGTCTTACGAATATCCTCAAGCATGTTCAGGCAGTCAGCTTTAATCCCACATTCTGGGGAAAATATTTTTTTTTTCCTGTATTGTTTCTAGTACTTTGTGCTGACAGCTCTCATGCTTTATTATATTTTGTGTCTTATCCTGAAATGCCATCCTATTTTGCATGAGTGAACTTTTGAAAGCTCTACTTGATTCATCGTAACTACAGTTAAAATCATCATGTATTACATTATTCTGTGAGAAGTCCCCATTCCCCACAATGGAGAAAAAAAAAATCAGCCATAATTGTGAAAAAAAAAAAAGAGGAGGAGAGGAGGTGTATGAAATATGAAACTTCATTTTGTCTGGCTTAGCTATTCAAAACCTTTTCCATCATAATCTCACAGATCAATAGAAAACCCAGTTTAGGACTTCCTTTTCACTTCTAATGGTTAAACATTAGCAAGATCCCAGTACCTGCTTCTCCAGTGGCGAGAAGTCTGTGATATAACTCGAAATCAAAGTCATCATGGTTTTACTTCAGGAAATTTTACTAGTCCTGATTGTGACAAAAAGAATTGGCTCAATTTGAAAGTGGAAACATTTGTTTTATCAAGCTTTGGAACATAAAAGTGATGGAGAACCTCATATATCAGACATATAAAAAACAGGTAACACTTTTGAGTAATAGCTAAGGAAATACAATGGCCATTTATCAAAAACACACAGACAGAAAGACCAGCTTCAATCTAGGAAGGCATTTCAGAATGGAAAAAAATACTTTTGAGTCAAGAGGACTTCAGTTTTCTTCTTAAATGCTTCTAAATAAGGATGTATAGGTAAAAGGAGAAAAAGAGCCACCAGATTTCCAAAACCAGGGTCAAAACCAATCTGCATAAAGTCCAACAGCGTATTGACATTCATGACTGCAGCTTGTAAGCACTAATGACATAAATAATAAAACACTGAAAGCACCTGGAGGGCACCAACTCAAGGGAGTAAAAATGGAGACAGAGCCATTCAGCAAAAGCTCTGGTGATTTCCAGACCAAGTCCCCGCTCTCCCACCCAAACTTTGCAGAAATTCAGATCTACACCAGAACTTTAGCATATCTTCAGATACATGAAGGGGGACAATGCTACAAGCAGAGAATCCCAGAGTAACTGGGGTGAAACCTTTAGAAGTCTAACTTTAAAAGTTCACTCTTAAAAACTTAGAGAATAGAAACTTGCATACTTTCTAATGGGAAAAGGGAGACAAGTCAAATCCCTACAAGGCATCAATCTTCTAACAGAAAACACTATAAACATTATTCAAACGAAGCATCACTTAACTCTCTCAGGCTGCATGCCACTAATTACAGCATAGTAGCTAAACATGGTCAGAGAGATTGTAAGCCAGAGGAAAGAAACAGTAACAAGGTACAAAACGACCTAAAATTTTCCATACTAGTGATGACACAATGAACTGAAAAAAAAAAAAAAAGAGAAAGAAGACAGAAAACCAGTTTATCCCTATCAGTTATGTTTGACTTTCCGATAGCATGGATGCATGCAGAATAATTTAGCAATTAAGGGTCACAGTAACTTGACACCAAAAGAGTAAAATGAAAACAGCTCTTCGACACCTCTCATGTCCTAAGAAGGCTTGCAGTATGTGACAAGTACACACTACAAATTCACACAAATATATGGAAACATCATTGTGCCAGGTTCACATGGGCACAATTGCTTTACAGCTTGGGTGCTGAATCATCTCAAAAACTCTGGGTAAAAATTTTGTTTATTGATGTAAGATTTAAAACACGAGCGAACCTGAGGCTGCTCAGCTCAGCCTGTGGGCTTCTGCTGAGCTTTCAGGCACACTGGAGCCTAGGTTAGAATGTAGAACAAAACAAGCAAGCAGCTTGGGCAATGAGGAGCCCCAGGTTTCCCAGGCACCGCCTGACAAAGCAGCTTTTTGTAGTAATAGACACTAGTGCAACTCAAAACCCTGAAGAAAGGTTGTAGCAACGGTATATGTATAATTATTTAAATTCCATAAACTCTATGAAATAGTCCTAAAGTGTTTATAAGGAAGCTGTAAAAGGAACGGGATGCATACAGTGGAACAGCATAATATTAGATATTCCAGGACTTTTTCAAGACAGTTGGCAAAAATTACAGTGCATGTTTCAGCCGCTTCCACTCTTCAACATTTAAGTAACAGTTTCTGCAATACACATATTCCTTCCCAAGTATTTTAAAACAAGCAAGCAGGGTCTGATTCAAGCCCACTGAAGAAGTCAATAAGAGTTCTCCATTAAATTCATATAAAAAAAAAACAACACTTGCACAGATGAGTTTCAGCACCCACCAAAGTAAAAGAAAAAAAATACTCACTTCCATCATGCTTTGGAGGTCGCACCTTTTGAGTCTAGGAAGGCAGGAAGAAGCCAGTTGCTATTAAGAAAGATTGCTAATAGCAAGTCAGTTTAGAGAGCAAAAAACAAGAAGAATCTCCCTCACTTCCTAGCTAAAAACAGAAGATCAAAATCATTTCGAAACCATTTATAATCTCAGCACTCCTTTCTGTCTTCATCAATTAAAACAGACATTGTGCCACTATAATTGCCATTGAATTCACATGCTCCCAACTAATATATGAATGCGCTTTGTGCACATGGGGTTACGTTCTATGGTGACTTACAGCACAACGCCGGATAGCACTTCTAAAATCAGGTTGGGTTTGGGACCACACACAAAACAACGCCACCCACTCTATAATGGTCAACTCTGATCACCTGCACCTTCTGTCAAGAAGCCAGATGCTAAGCCTCTGCCAACATGAAGATAAAAAGGTCACCAGAGGAACAAGGAGAAAGCAATAGTTAGGGGAAGAGAAGCCTGCCAGTAGCGTGTTTCCCAACTCCTTTTAAAATAGGACTCTGGAGGCAGAAGCTTCACTGGGGCCTCGTGGTAGACCTGTAACAAAATAGTACAACAAATGCTGAATGTCTCAGCAAAGAGGCAATACCGAACACTCGTACCTAGTCTATTTTGCTCCCATTGCAAGTGAGGTGATAAGACAGAGCAAAAGGCAGAAACATCTTAGTAAAGATGTAGTTTTTAGGGCAGAAACATCTTGGGGAAATCATTGCCATGTGATAGCACCAAATGCAGCAATTGTTTCTTTAACGAACCTTTTCTTTTTTCCAATTCTCTCTCCCCTCCCTCACCAATGCAAACCAACTCGACAAGCTTATTCCCCATGCAGTTGCACCAAGGTCATCAAGAGTTTAGTATCAATCAAAATTACTAAACATGAACAATGAGAATATTTACTCAAGCCAGACGGGCAATCATTCTGCTCTAGAGTACAAATCAATCCCCTATAACAGGTGACAGGTGCTGTTCCTCTAATTCTATTTCCCCACATAAGAACCTATTGCCTGTTCTTTGGGAGCATCCAAGACGACTTGAGACAGCAGGGTTACATTGGCTGTCCAGCATCAACTCTTTCATCCCTGAATAGTTGAGGCCTTTCCTCCTACCTCTCAACTACAATACAATTTTTTCAGTAGCTGACTGCTCCCGGCAGTGTGCAAGGGCACTCCTGCAGCATGGAATGGAAGTTACATACCCCCCCCCCCAGGGTGACTTCTCCATAGCACCCAATTCCAGTTCGGCAGTTTCCTACTGAACGGTTTTCCTGCTTAGCAGGATAAAGCTGATGGGGGAGCAGTATGACTGCAGAAGAACACATTACCCTAACGTGTCAGACTATCTAATAAGTTAAAAAAAGACTAGCCTAACTTCATGCTCAACTTCTCTCTCTGGCTGTTCCTGGCATGCTATTTTTATATATATTAGAATAAAAAAGTTTACAATGTGTTCAGTAAGCTGAGAGCCACAGTGAGGCCATCCTTAAAATATGTTCAGTTTCCTACTCGCAACCAACTGCTCCTAGACTAATGGCTGCAACTAGACTCTTACTACTAGGATGGAGTTTTAATTTTTCATAGATTTCTTGTCTGTTGCGGTGAGCTCGGATTGTAGAGGAGCAAATTCATCAAAGGCTACCCTATAATAAGAAAACAACAACAACAAAAAACAACCCAAACCACAGAAGAAAAAAAAAAGAACAATTTCTGAAAGACAGGTTATCTTATAGCTAGAAGAATTTAGGGACTTACAGAAGATTTTCCAGAATGAGTTCAATGCACTGACCATGAATGAGGACAAAGAACACAGCAGGTCTGAAAAGGATGATAAAACACACAAGAAAGACCACAGCAAAATAGAATAACTTCAAACTGATTTTGCTAAGATATACTCTAAGTTTGTCCAAATTTGATATTCTTGCTTTTGCTCTTCTAAAATATTCAGATTGAATGGCACAGCTGTGAGGCTGTTGTCAAGCTTTGGTACAACCCTGATCATTCTCCACAATGATTTTTAAGCCATAGCAGTATTGTCCAAATCTTGATTTTTATTTATTTGTTAAGTAATCTAGCTCAATGAAGTACTACTATACACGGCTATACTTTATAACATGACTGGAAAATTCTGGATAGAACTAAAATTTCCTGACAGATTGTCATCAATATCAGATTCTTGTCCACCATCCCCAATAAATGCACGCTCTTGACTGTGGGAAAAAAAAAACAAACAAACAACAAAAAAAAACCCACAGCCCATAAAAAACAGTAAGAGAGTTCAGGAAGTGCATTTCAATGTGATTACAATACTTTTTGGGTAAATTAAGTCACAGCCTTTGGCCATAACATGACCCAAAGTATGTTGTAATGGTCCACAAATTAAGTGTCTTCTATATGTGATGACTTAGGTATGTACTGCAAAACTTGGCTTCATCATACTTCAAAACATCAGAAAAGAATTTTTTATGTCCTATGACAGAATGCTTTATTAAAAATAATGAGGTTTCAAGAACTTATAATATTTGCCGTACAGAACATTTCATCAGGGAAATACATCTTTGCAGCATTTATAGTTTTACAGTGAGGCAAGATATATCAGCTTTAAAAAAAAAACAAATCACACCAAAACTTACCAGCCTACACAAATACATTCAGGTTCTCTCTCACTACAACATCAACATGAGAACCCCCCTGGTGTACGCACATACACCAGCTAGACAAGTTCTCTCACACTCACATCCTTTGACACAAACACTCCTGCTTCTGCACGCTTGCACACAAACACTGCACTCACATGTTAGGCTTCTCACACATAATCAATCCTCTGGGCTCTGGCGCGCTCTCACACAAACACAGACGTGCTTCATACCTTCTCCTGCATTAGAAAACCATGTGAACCATCTGTCACTATTTAATCTCCCAACCTAAGTCAGCCAAATATGCCCCATCTCAGCCCCAGACACGCCAGTCAGCCTTTCTAGCAATACACTCCTCACAAATAGACCATTCTTTTTGCCACTCCCTACCTAACATTAATTTGTTTTCCACCCCATCTCTTCTCCTTTCACTGCCATATGCCTTGTAGAAGGAGGATCTATATTGCTGCTCTTTCCAGCAGTCAGGCCTCAAGCAGTCCAGTGTTGTACACAGCACAGCCAGGGCCAAGAGGTGTTTTGCAACGTGCGGCATACCACAAGCTAGCTACTGAGATCAGCGGGCACCACAGGTTTCCCTCTTTGTTAATAACGTCACACTTCACTGTTCTTTGATTGATGAGTATTTGGACAAATGGGCACAAAGAAAGAATCTTCTTAAAAAAAAATCTAGTAATCATAGGAAGAAAAGAAAGAGACCTACACTTCAAAACCTTGACTGACTATACTTTCATTTCATAAGTAAAGGAAAAAGGGACAATTTTAATGTTTGGGGCAAACCCCTCTAAACACAGCCTCAGGATAGAGGGGTCTAAAAGAAACACGAAAAGCTTTGGTTCCAGTGTATAAAAGATAGGCCAGCCAAAACACAGAAAAAAAAGACCGCTTTGTTGTTATGGATCTCAGAAGTGCTGCTGAAGGCAGCATGCTGGACTGGAAGGAGCAGGATCAAAAGCAAGGCTTAAGTCCTTTTGGCTTTTCAGGGAATGTTACGGTACCCCACCCAACCCTGCAGAAGGTTGCTATTACTCACAAAGGTGTTTGAACTCTATGAAAGACTCCTCCTGGTTAAATGTCACTTTAAACCACTTCTCTTTCTCTCCCCAGATGCAGAACAGAAGTCCACATCTACTCTTTGTACCAGAGAGATCCCTCAGTACCACTGGTGGTGATACTGCCAGCTAGGACCTTATGCCAGTCCTGAAGAATTGGTGCAATTTCCTACTTGGAGACAGAACCAGAACATAAACCTCAGCACCTCAAATACTGAAAAGTTTCCAAATTCAGGATTAAACCACAGAGTTCCTGCTTAGCATAGAGTCACTCTTATGTGACTTCTGTTTGCACAACACTTTGGATAATGTCACCTACCAGGGCTGTGACTTACAGCAAAGAGTACTGGGTCCCAAGAAGACTTGGGAAAGGCATCCACCTCCCTCTTCTGGGAAATGGAGCCACAGTTGGGGATCTCTACAGGCAACTAAGTCATTTTATTAACAACTGAAAGAAAAATAGCCCACTGAGGAAAATGTCGTTCAAAAGCCTGGAAACCATACCTTTCCAGCAGGACTAGCAAGCAGCCTTTAGACACTACTGCAAAACAAAGAGTTTTTAGGCAAGCAAAAACCTCAAGGAGTCTGAGAGAGCTCTGCATATCAGCCTTTGCTGAAAGTAAAGCCCCTAGAAGTGACTGCCTGTCTTCAGTACGTCGAGCAAATGCTACATGCAGTGGCACGAGCAGACTCCAGAATAGAGAAACCTGCCTGCTCTGTGACCACCTGACCTCAGTGAAATTTGAGATCCCATTTTTATCTTGATATCAAGCTGCTTTCATATTTCACACCACACAGCACCTCTCACCTAACTGTAGCTGGTGAAACTAAATTGAGATGGAAAACCTGTGCAAGTAACAAGGACTATTAAAACTCTTAGTGAAATAGATCATGATGACTGTTAGCAGCAAATGAAAGAAATATCATTCCATGATATTCTAGTTGGGACCCCTCTAGTTGGGACTTTTTTGTGAAGCTATTGTAATAAACATTCATTTTGAATTTTGCATAAGCCTGAAAGGAAAAAGAAGGAGCCTCACCATAGAAAGCTATCAGCAAATGAAAGATGGTTGGACAGTGGCTAATCCCCAAATCCTCTCCTACCACTTCATTACTAGCGATGTCCCAAAAGCTTCCATTGACAAATTGTGTACGTTTCCAACACAAAAGGCCAAAATGGAACTATTTTCAATAGAACAGATTGCTACAGGTGGAGAGATCATTTGTGAAGGCTGCTGAGAGAGTGTGTTCTTTGGCTTCAATCTAACAATTACAGGCGAGTGGGCCATACTGTTAGCAAAAAGCAGGGCAAACATTTGCCTTATACAAATTTACTCAAAACTTTGCTCTTGGCTTTCTTTTTGTTGGAACACCATTGAAGCTGGCCCTCCTACCTAGCACTTGGGTGTTCAGTGAGACTGCCAGGAAACACCAGGTAACATTTCCCAGGCTGTCTTTGGTCTCTTCTTAGGATATAAGGATGACCTAAATAGTGTAAGTAAGTTGAGAAGCATCTGGTCTTCTCTTTTCCAATGCTGCCCTGCCATGAACTGCTGTCAGAACCTACCTCTTTGATCCCTACACAGATACGAAAACATGAAGGGAACAAAATCAATATAGGCTGTCTCTTAAAGCAACCACAGCTTAGTGCTTTAATTGGTGATAGTCCTCCTCCAGCAGATCCTAATGCTGGGAGATAGTTTCAGTAAACACAACAGAAGACATGTCTCAAACATCTATTTTATTTAAAAACAAACAATCCTGCCCGCCAAAATCCCTCCCTTCCCTTCCACCCCAAGGCATTCTAACGGATTTTCCAAGGGGAAGGGGTTGTTTATACTAACTGTCTGTCGCTTAGACAAGAAGTCAGTAACCTTGATATAAAACATCTGTTCAAGCTACCATAAGACAAATGATCCACTATTGGAGGCAAAAAAAAAAAAAAACAACAAACCTCAGATGAGAAAAAAAAAAAGTTTGGAAAAACTCGAAAGGCCAGACTTTCAAGCAGTAATTGACCCCCAGACTAATGTGAAGGTAGAACTGTCAAAACAGAGAACACAGCTGCTTGCAACTCCTACTAAAGAAAGAAGCCCACTTACAATAAGGATAATCAAGGTAATTCACCTCCTGCAGTGAAAGGACTCTCACAACACACATAAGGTATTTGAAATGTGAAACTTCCATGAAAAGACAACAGAAGACATTCAAATGCTGTAGGAGTTTATTACAGAAAAACATGTTCAGCAAACATTTAAAAAGTTCATTACACAGTATATTCAAAAGTGAGTATGTCTTCCAATAACTGTTGCTTAGAGTCTTATGCCAGATTCAATTCAATCACCTTAAACATCACATCAGGAACATTCATAGTAGGCCCCTCACCAGCTCAAGCAAGGGTGAGAACAGTGGATGAATGTTCATCCCAATCTCCCTTTCCCAAGCAGCATCAATTTATTGCTCTAAAGTAGTTAAGCAGAGCCCAACTGCACTGGCCAATGCAATACCTCTAACAATTTTCCCTATGTAAGCATGTGGCTTAATGTCATGTAGCATATTCTGTGCCATGTCCGCAAGGACAACATTGATTCCAGAAATAAAATTCTATTCCTACCTATGCTCAAAGTATTGCACTTAGTAACTTAGATTTGGGGGGGAAAAAGCTAAATATCAATATATTATCTAAAATTATGAATTTTAAATCAATTCTGGTAGGCTGGTAGAAGTAATCTTCTTAAAGAAGAAGAAGAAAAAATTTTCTACAGATTCCTGCAACTTAAAGTACCACTTCTGGCAGGTAGAGAATTCTGGCCTGCAGTTAACCAATACCGATAGCCAAGCTGAGAAATTCTGGGGTGAGAGAATAAAGGGCAAAAGCAGCTTTTCTACTGAGAGGTTTCAGACTTAGCAAGTATAGCAAATTATTTTTATTATTACTAAATATATACATATATCACTCCACTCTTGTAACCATTTTCCCCATCCTTTCAGTACATCCTTGAACTCTTACTAAGTATCATCTGCTCCACCTCGATAATTCAGCCAGTTTTTTCAGATCAGGTGCTTCTCGTCTTCTGCTACCTGACAAACAGACTCCTAAGTTTAAGTTATTTTAAAATACAAATGCCCCAATGCAACAAACCAGTCTAAGAAATAGCACAATTCAGTCTGCAGAATGAGTTGTAGATGACACCAAAACTCATCTCTTTTTCCTTCTTCAGTCCCTAACCCCACCCCTTACCAAGTCCCAGATCTGACAAGATGTTGATCATTCATGCTGTAGAAAGCAAATTCTGAGCAGAGTAGATTTACAAAGAGGAAAAGGAAGGAGAAGAGTTTTTACCACAGCATAAAGCAGAAGAAAGCAAAATGAACAAAGATGGGTACAATTACAATAACATGTAGGCAGCACAGAGACATTTGGGTTTGTTCAGCATTGCCTTGTTGTCTTTGTGCTCTTCAGTGATTAGCAAATTGTGACAGAGAATATTGTGAGAGTGCGCAAATTGTGTGACAGAGAGAGTCTCATTGAGCTGATGAAACAGCTGAAGGAGTTCATATTCTGACCTCAGCTGAAGGGCTAGTCACGTTAGCATAAGACCCATCATGTCTGATCATCATTTAAATGAAAATAAGTGGAGCCTTGTGAGACAAAACTTGACAGTTAAGGAACAAAACGCTACTTACAAAAAATAAACAAACAAACTCCAACAACAAAAATCACAAAAAAAAAAACAAAACCACAAGCTTAACCTGGTACTAATACTGTGTAGGCATGTCATTACAAATATTAAAAACTTATGCAGGACTTTAGCAATAACTTTTGGAGTTTTACAAATGCCATGCTCCAGACATATTCCATCTCTAATAGCCCTCAGTACCACAGCTATACAGTTCAACAGCACTTCTCAGAGCACCAGCATGGCGTTCCCTTACACAAAGATATAAGGTAGTGAGGAGTTACTTAATGTTCCTTATTATTTTCACAGAATCACAGAATCACAGAATGTTAGGGATTGGAAGGGACCTCGAAAGATCATCTAGTCCAATCCCCCTGCCGGAGCAGGATTGCCTAGACCATATCACACAGGAACGCGTCCAGGCGGGTTTTGAATGTCTCCAGAGAAGGAGACTCCACAACCTCTCTGGGCAGCCTGTTCCAGTGTTCAGTCACCCTCACCGTAAAGAAGTTTTTCCTCAAATTTAAGTGGAACCTCCTGTGTTCCAGCTTGCACCCATTGCCCCTTGTCCTGTCAAGGGATGTCACTGAGAAGGGCCTGGCTCCATCCTCTTGACACTTGCCCTTTACATATTTATAAACATGAATGAGGTCACCCCTCAGTCTCCTCTTCTCCAAGCTAAAGAGACCCAGCTCCCTCAGCCTCTCCTCATAAGGGAGATGTTCCACCCCCTTAATCATCTTCGTGGCTCTGCGCTGGACTCTCTCTAGCAGTTCCCTGTCCTTCTTGAACTGAGGGGCCCAGAACTGGACACAATACTCCAGATGCGGCCTCACCAGGGCAGAGTAGAGGGGGAGGAGAACCTCTCTTGACCTGCTGACCACACCCCTTCTAATACACCCCAGGATGCCATTGGCCTTCTTGGCCACAAGGGCACACTGCTGGCTCATGGTCATCCTGTTGTCCACTAGGACCCCCACGTCCCTTTCCCCTACGCTGCTCTCCAACAGGTCTGCCCCCAACTTGTATTCATACCTGGGGTTGTTCTTGCCCAGATGCAGGACTCTACACTTGCCCTTGTTATATTTCATTAAATTTCTCCCCGCCCAACTCTCCAGCCTGTCCAGGTCTCTCTGAATGGCTGCGCAGCCTTCCGGCACATCAGCCACTCCTCCCAGTTTTGTGTCATCAGTGAACTTGCTGACAGCGCACTCTAATCCCTCATCCAAGTCATTAATGAATATATTGAATAGAACTGGTCCCAGAACCGATCGTTGAGGGACTCCGCTAGACACAGACCTCCAACTGGACTCTGTCCCATTGACCACTACTCTCTGGCTTCTTTCCTTCAGCCACTTCACAATCCACCTCACTACCCGATCATCCAGACCACACTTCCTCAGTTTAGCTGCGAGGATGCTGTGGGAGACCGTGTCAAACGCTTTACTGAAATCGAGATAGACTACATCCACAGCTTTACCATCATCTATCCACCAGGTAACATCCTCAAAAAAGGCTATCAAGTTGGTTGAGCATGACTTCCCCTTGGTGAAGCCATGCTGAGTGCCCCTAATGATCCCCCTATCCTTGATGTGCCTAGAGACAGCACCAAGAACAAGTTGCTCCATCACCTTTCCGGGGATGGAGGTGAGGCTGACCGGTCTATAGTTACCCGGGTCCTCCTTCTTGCCCTTTTTGAAGACTGGAGTGACATTCGCTTTCCTCCAGTCCTCAGGCACCTCTCCCGTTGCCCACGACTTAGCAAAGATGATGGAGAGTGGTCTAGCAATGACTTCCGCCAGCTCCCTCAGCACCCGCGGGTGCATCCCATCAGGGCCCATGGATTTATGGACGTCCAGGTTGCTTAATTGGTCCCTGACCCAGCCCTCATCAACCAAGACAGATTCCTCCTCTATCCTGACTTCTTCTGGGGCCACAGGGGTCCGGGGCTCCTCAGGACAGCCTCCAACAGTATAGACAGAGGCAAAGAAGGCATTCAGTAACTCCGCCTTCTTTTTATCCTCTGTCTCCAGGACCCCCACCTCATTCATCAGTGGGCCTACATTGCCTCTAGTGTTGGCTTTACCTGCAATGTATTTGAAGAAGCCCTTTCTGTTGTCCTTGACCTCTCTTGCAAGGTTTAATTCCAAGGAGGCCTTAGCTTTCCTAGTTGAATTTTCTATTAAAATGAAAAAGGTTAAGTGAACTAAAAGGTACTGAAAAGCAGAGCTGTGCTAGCAGTTTCTGTGATGACCTGACGTGATTTTTCCTCCAACTGACATCCAAGTAGTAATGGAGTTTATATAGTCCAGCCCAGCACTCATTTCAAAATGAACTTGCTGTACCATGGGGTACTCCAGAGACATCTGGAGGATGGAAGAAAATGGTTAAGGAAAATCATTAGCTTATACATTATCATAGCACTTATTTAGGTTTTCTAAATTAAGCACAAACAATTGGAGAGGAGGAAAGCACAGTGAGTGTCCTGCAACAGAATTTGGAGGATCATTTTAGAGGGAAAAACTAAAAAGGAAGAATCCAGCATGAAACACCAGAAATACAGTGAAGGGAGCTGTAAAACAAAGTCACGGCATTCCCTGTTTGGAATCTTTTCCTGATTCTCAATAAATCTGTGCAAAAATCTTTATTGTAAGGAAGCAAACTCAACTTGTGTTCCAAGCGCCATACTGAAACCCCTCCCCATCTTACCTAGCACCACGACCAGCAGCAAAAAGCTCCACTGGTCAAATGAAACTCTACAATAAACTTGTACTTCGCAATGTCATCCTCAGTAACACTTACCCAAGCCCATTATCTTTTGTAAATTCCCCTACACAACACTCCAAAAAAACAAAACCAAACCAAAAAGCCACTAGTAAACCACTCTCCCTGATCACCAGGTGAGTTTTGTTTCCTTTACACTAGATTTAGTGGGCAGCAGAAAATAAACAAAAAACCCCAACCATCCTAAAACAATACTTCCTTCATGGTAAACAAAAGGTGTCTGTAAATACCCCCGTCAAGGTGTTTTAATGAGTGAATGACCTTTTCTTTCCTCTTTTTTTTTTTTTTTTTTTTGCTGAGAGACTTTTCACAGCAGAATAAAATACTAAGAACATTTAGTTTCCTTTAAAGAAAAGTATTTTCAAACAGCTAAAAGAAAGGATGATCAAACAAGAATTTGTATATGTCTAATATTATTACTTTCAAAAATACTGACTTTTGGGTTTAGTAAAAGGAGATGGGATACTAAATTCAGTGAAGAAGTATGAACGTCAAACGACAACATAGTGCAAAGGACCGCCTTACCATAAAAGAATGAACCATGAGCTATTTCACAGTTTGTCTGACTGTAGTAAAAAATTCAACTAACTGTTGAAAAAATTCAACAGCTTCATTCAAGCTGAGCCACGACAGGCCTGCAAAGACTGCAACAGTCTGTGTGTATTTGGAAACAGAGGTCATTGCTTCGAAGGTCACAACATGCCACGTAAGACAGTACACGGTTTGCTGTGACTATGAACATAGCACAACAAGGCAAGGCGTTTTTTCTCAGCTTTTTTGGCTTACAAGTCCTGAAGCAAAACATTCTGGCCAAATCCTGTTTGAGTTTGTTTGACTTCAGAAATTTTTCTCTCACCTACGTGCTCCATTCCATCCTGCCATTTGAACAGCAATGTTATCGCAGAGCACAGATGCAGCTGACTAGCACCGATATGGGCATTTCTGAGGAAAAGGGAAAATAGTATAAGAAAACTGTAAATAAAGGAGAAGGTAGGAGCAAGCAGACAGAACTTCCTTGCCCATCCCTCCTGCTCTCTCTGCAGGCCTACCAGAAAACACTCTCTGCCCTGTTGCTGCTTCCCTTCTGTTGATCTCATGGTTGTCTTCACAGGACTTGATAGTATTTCTGTGAGGTAAAGAAAAACACTGTGCACAAAACTGGCTTGCTGGAGTACTAACACAGAGAAGAGATAAGTAAATAGAGGGAGTTAAAGAAGGAAGAGTTCAATGACTTCAAACAAACAAAAAAAACAAACCTCAAAACCATAAAATGAGCAATTTTAAAAATACAGCCCTGTATGTGTGTGCCAGATTTATTAGATTGCAGGCTCTTTGGAGCAGGGACCATGCAAGACAAGGTGCTTATTCAGTGCTCAAGTAAAAGCTTGCCATCAGCTGAGGCTGCCTTTGGACATGACCTCATTGTAAAAACATTACCCTCGATCACAGTGGTCCTTGAAAACTGCCTCCTGGCTAGTTGATCCTTATTACAGATTTCACAGTAGCTATTAGGTATATTTGCTTAGGTATATTTGCATCTGTGTCTTTAAAAAAATGAGAGAGAGAGAGATACCTGGGGAGTTGTGGGGTGGGGGGGGAGAAGCAAAAAAGCACGTCTGAACAGATGATCTTTCCAGTCCCCCCCTCCTGCTGCTAGAAGCTTCCCACTCAGCTTCTGCTCCTATTTGTTCATCTTTCTCTGGCAAGAAGTACTCTTAACTGTGTTAATTTTCCTTTTTGTGGGTTAATGTCGAGTAATGCGCTTGCAATTGCCCACAACTAATAGATTTCTAGTGATTGACTTTACCGCACTCCTGGCAGTAAGCTGGGCAAATGTTCTGTGATTCTGTAATTTCTTGAACGAGGGTCATTTTAAGGGATTCCAGAAAGCACCTTCAGACATTTCATGGCTTCATTTAAACAGCTACTTTCTTGGTTCCATGCAGGATTTTGAGCAGGAGGACAGTATCTTCAAAGGGAGGTCACTATCCCCTAGAATATTAAGTGAGAACCATTTCAAGAGTTTGAACAAAGCATGAAGCATGACCTTTTTTCATTTATTTATTTAAGGCTAAACTTGGCAGATATGAAAATATCCAACTGTAGTTAGACAGCCATGATCTCAGCCTCTGGCTGTGCAAAGACATCTTAAATCTGTAGGTTCTGTGCAGATCCAGGGAATTTTTGCCAAAATGTTTCCTGAATAAAATTAAATATTCCTTCATGTTAAGCTTTACATTTTTTTCTTCCTCTTTCCTTCATAGCCTATTACAAACCCAAATTAAAAATATATAATGCTTTAGGATTAGCAGTGCTTATTCTGCAGTTTCCCAGACAAAAATGACTGCTATCATTCTTTAATGATTGAAAAAAAGGTTGTGTCACCCATCTTCTGCCTTTAAAAACCAGTGAGGCACAGCCTATTCCTAATTACTCTCAATTTACAGTGGTTTTACATACAGTACATTTACATTACAGTGATACAAGGAGAAGGTAAAAAGACATAGTCTTACCAAGCAAAATCTCAGGAGCACCCAAGGCCCAGGCTGCAGTTGCAGAATGAACGGCATCTGTCAAGAGCATCTTGTAAGAAGATGCATACCAGAAGCCACTCGCATCATTAGCTGCAAAGGCCTAGATAAAGGACTATCTAGACGCTTTGGCCCTTCAAAACCCAATAAAAACATTGTATACAGCATATATATGTACAACTACATCAGTCTCTTCCCGGTGTTAATCCACCCCTTCCTTGGATTTAGCAGCTTCACATCTTCATGCAAATCTGTTCCAAAGCTGCACGTGCAGCATTAGCAGAGGTGTACATTTAGGTTTCTCTGCAAGTACTAGCTACCACTGGTCAGGACTGTGGCTTTGTATTTCACTGAGTAGAGAGGAAAAGATGACTATCTGTAGCTTTCTCCCTATCTATGCAGACTAACTGCAGTGGGTCCCTCCTTTCCCTAGATGTGGCAGAGGAAGGTGTGTGGCTAGGTCACAGTTGTCTCCCTGTGTAGTTTTAAATCTGTGGAGCTACAGGCTGCCATTGTTGATGTGCCAACTGTAGGTCTTTCATCTAGTCAAATGCTCGTGTCTCACGTGCACCTTCAACTCCCTGCCTAAATCTCAGCATATGGTTCTTGCATACGGCACTGAAATCCCAAGTACTTTCAAACTTCCTCATGCTAAGGTAAGCAAGCATACACAGTTTGAAACTAACAGCCTATGCAAGTCAAAGGACAAGTGGTACAATAATGACCAGTGTTCAAATAGGACAGTCTGCAGAAAAGCATCTGGATTTTAAGAACTAGCCTGTTTCAGGTACCATGACCAGAACCCAATGCAATCCACGTGATCTGCCTCAAAACCCTACATGGGCCACAGCATCATCTCCTGGAATCAGAAGTTTCATTGCAAGAAAATGCTGCAGTTCTTCACACACTGTTAAGAGAATAAAACAAAACAAAAAATACACCAACATCCCCAAAACACTGAAGGCCAGGGTCTTGAGTTAACCAATACAAAAATTGGCCTGTGCAATTTCTTATGTTTCCAACTAGGTACTGAGCTTCATAAGAAGCCAAGCCTTCCTTACGCTGAGGAAGAGCGACAGAGCAGAGAAACTGTCCACAGCTCCCTCCACACAACTAAGGACACTCTTCATGCCCTGCAGGCACGTTCAACTGTTAGTTACCACTGCCTAGACAAGCCATGATGCTACTCTGTGAGCCCTTTTTTGGTTTGGGCTTGAAAGAGACTAGAAGCACTCATGCAGTCTTATACAGATGGCAAAAAACAGCTGAAAAGGAGGAAGGCTACTCACTCAATTGTTTCTTGACAGCCTCTAGGTGGGAGTGCTCCTAGTCCCATTTCTGGCAAGGTCACACAAAGTTGAAGCCACCTGTAACTTATTTTTCTTCCCAAAGACAGCTGGAGAACTTGCAGGGGCAGTTAAAACAGGGACCTTCCATCTGATCTTACTCATTTGCAATTCTTAGTTACAAAACATAACATTAGAAAGTGATTAACAATATACAGAGCACACCTGCAAAGCCTGAATAATAATTGTAGACAGCATAAGCCCATCTTGGCTGTATCCGTGCTAAAGAAAATACGAGAGAAAAGTAATGGAGGTGAATAAAGACTAAAAGTGAAAAGTAAATCGGACTTTCCATGTGCAAGGTCTAGAAAGCTAAACTAATCACAAACAGAACAGAACAGTCGATTTGCTTATCTTGCATAGATACTAATCTGTTATGCTAACCTAACAGCTACCTAAAGATTAAGACAATCGCATAAAAATGATTATGAAAAAAGGCTATTCTTGAAGAGAGTGTTCTTCTGATATTTAGCCTATGCTCATGCAGAGGTTGCCTTCTCCAGGTGCCTTGACATCTTCATCTCTAAACTTAAGTAATCCTTCCCTTCAAGGCTGGACATCTATTAGTGCTTTCCAAGTACAATCTGAGGATTACCTTTGTTTCCTCTCTCATTTCTTATAATTTCATACTGCTGTCATCTATGACTCCTCCACCTCTGATCCGTGTTGTACTGGTTTTCATTTTTAGTTCTGTATTATGTCTGGGCCCAACACTAACTGAAAAACAATGTAAGAATCAATCTATTACCAACTGCCCCTCAGCTGAGACATGGTACTCAACTAAAACACAGTGTGGATGGCTTTAACGCAGCTTGACACCGAAATACAGCCGCTCATTCCACATGTTAGCAGACATACTAGGAATGAGCTTAGGAACACAAGCTCGATTGCCCAATGTGTGGGCACACCTTAAATGTCAACATTATTAGCCGTCACACTGTGACTGAAGTGATAAACACACAAACTGACTGTATTCTAGCCCATCAAACACAGACAGCGTCCCTCTTCTCCTCCTCCAGCATAAAGCCACAACTGTTGCTCGCAGAGTTGCCAAGGTTTCTGCATTATCACTAGTAACTTAAAAACAGAATTACGCTCAAATAATACAAAATCTTTAAGGCCACAGGGTAAAAACACAAAGCAACTTTATTAATATACAAGTGCTTCATTGGAGATTATTAGAGTCTGTTTTTGCATATTAACAATACAATGCCTTTAAAAAATAAATACATCTGCATCTTCCCGTCACTTGGCTTGTGCAACTCTCCTCCTTTCCCATATAGAAGCACTGGACGCATATGTTCAGAAACCAGGGCAAGGTGGTATCATCAATAAAACGCAGCCTCCTGCCAACAATGTGTGATCAGGTGAACGTGGACACCGTAACAGGGAGACTGGGACTCTCCCTCATACATTCCACAGGAAAAACGCAAAGTTTTTACATTTGCAATTTCACTTCCTTTATAATCCTCTCACCTTTATGACTGTCCTCCCTATTTAGCTTTTTCTGCAAGTTTTAGAAGGCATCCTAAGTCAAGAGCCTTTCTTCTCTGTCAGCCAGGGTCTCCATTACCCAGGCACCACTTCTACAAGTCAGGGGAGAACCTGAGGCCAGATGAGGGCTGGGCTCTCCAAAGACTAGTCCTAGTCCCCTCTGGGAGGCCACCCAGGCTCCCTGTGCAGTCAGGGGAATGTCTCCATTGAAGATCTTTTTCAGAGCCGCTCTCTCCCCACTGACTCTCTAGGTACGGAGACAGCAACCACCAGGTGTGGACTCAGCCAACTGCACAACTTGACTCCATTTAACAGCAGTTGCTACCTTGAGTTGACACTTACTGGTACACTGGATTATTACTGTCTGTAGGCTGAGGCCAGCCAGGAGGATGGACTAGCAAACATCCTGCACTCACAGCCAGATGGAAATGGGGCTACAGCACCTTCATCGCGGTAACTATCCTACAACTCCACAGAGCCCAAAGCAGAGTCTCAAATAGTTACCACAAAGCTTCAAGAGATGTTTTTTCTGGAAAGGCTAGTTATTTAACCAAAGTCCCATTTTTAAAAGTCACTCAGGAGACTTCTCCACTGCTTTTCGCTGAAATTTCAATTCCTGACTCACTAGGCATTTTTATAGCATTACCATACACGCTACATGACCAGCATAGCTGAAATGTCTAAGTGCCCACAAATAATTAAAAAGTCATCTCCATTTTTAAAACATTTGGATAAATTTATTTATCGGGCAAGCCAGTAATTCACCCAAAGTCACACTTTCCAACCAAAGTAACTACATCAAGTACTTAAAATATCATCCCTTTCCCTATGGCTCTGACTCATGACGTCAGTTGAGATAGCTTTTTTCCCCTAAAACGCAGATAGCGACCTCACATCTTGCTAGCAGCAGCTCAATAGCAAGCTGTACTAGGCAGTACTGCACAGCTGGACAGAAAAATCCTCTATGTGGAAACACCGACTCAGCAAAAAGCTCAAGCGTTAGCCTTTGTATTTTACTTCAAACAAGCTCATAAACTTGTACTTAGGCACACACTAGCATACCTTTCTGAAACAAATGGGAACAGAAAAGCTCCTCAACAGCCTTTATGAGACAGTGGATGGGAAGGCATGTCAGTAACAGCACTTGAGGAAGATTTTTTTTTTTTCCAGGGAGCGCTTGCAACACTATTTCACAGCATATACACCTTGTCCCCGCTCTCTCTTCCCAAACATTTTGAATTCTCCTTAGCTTGACCTCTTTCCAGCATCCTCAGTTTGCAGCTTCACATACATTGAAGTGGGTTGGTAAAACTGTCTTCCTTTTCAGCACGTTGAATTTGATTCTCTGAAACCAAAAGTTAGACCCCATCTATTGTTCACAACATCTGGAAGGCAGATCCTTCACTGTCTCAGGAGAAAGAGATCAAAAATTAAAACCCAACACAGGAAACTATCAGTAACCATTGAGCTAATCAGCTTTGGAAAGCATGGTTTCCTTTCCATTAACAAAGCCCTTAAGAAGCTGTGGCTGCATTTCTTTTTCGTTTTTGGTGACACAAACTTTTTCCTGTGAATGGAGTCGAAAGGATCACTTTTTTCTCTGCTGTTACAAGTATCAGCACAAAACCCAAGCTGTACAATAATTCCTTTCTCTTTCCCATGCCCTCACAAACGCATAAGCCTCTGTTTTTGAACATCTCAACTCTGAGTATCCAGATCTTCCAGAGTAGGATCCAGAGACAGAGAGGCCTTGTTTGTTTCAGGGATCAGAAGCTAAGTGGAGAGAAGAGAATGGCCAGGACACAGAGGATGGAGAAAAGAAAGTATGGGAGAAACTGAAGCCTCAAATTGCACACATAAGGGAAGAATTGCTTTGCTTTTCTACCTGTATCAGAGAAACATGAAGATCAACAACAGTATGCAAAGCTCCAAAGAATCCCAATAGTCACTTGCAGGATAAAACAACAAATGGAGTAAAGACTAACTTCAATTGTATTCTTGAAGACTGAGTATGGGGGGGGAACTGTAATTCAGAATTTGGGTTCAATTCTGATTTCCTTTACATCAATGCAAGCCTTGAATAACAGGACAGTACTTGGTTTCCTGTGTCTGATGATCCCAAATTAAGATTTAATAATAATCTGTAACTTAATACCAAAGTTCAAGACAAACGTGAATGCTAAGCACTCACACAAATCATCTAGTATTAGTCAGAATAGTTTAGTATAAAGTGCTCCCCCTAGTCATTACTAGGGAAGTATCCTTTCCACACAGTGACCCTCCAGAGGGCTTTGGTTTATAATAAATAAGATGCTCAAAATCCTGTAAACACTCCCTTATGCACATGATTAACTTTTAGGCACGTGGACAGTCCCACTGAACGCAAAGAAAGTAATCACATCTTAAAAGTTACTCTTGGGCAGACAGGAGTTCAACTTTGCCTCGGGAAGAGTTTTGCAAGAGTTCTCTCTTTAGAGACCAATTTTGTAAAGCACAGAAAACTCTCAACTGTCACTCATATTTGTGACAGTGGAGACCATTCAGCACTCTGAACAACTGGACCACAAAGGAGGTGGAAGAAGAAATTTATTTATCTTCATACACAATCCAAACAGAGAAAGAGCAGTCCAATGAGAATTTAGAGATCCCTCCTTCCCCAAATCCATCCTGCTCAAAAATCTCTGCAATAAAATTTCCAAAGTACTGTATTATACTATATCCAGGAACTGCTGGATAATTGTGAGCATCATTACTGAATAATTTAGGCACCACGTCATGTTGCATTTGGTCCTGAGAAGTGTCCACATTTTATTTGTTTGTTTTTAAACCAACACCCTCCATTTTTACGTCTTCCACACTAGCTTTCAACACATTCATAGAACACAGTGATTCATAGAAAACAGGATACTTCTTCAATTTTTTTGTGCTACAATTTTGAGCAAAAGGGTTATCACCAGGAGGGAAGACCTCTGCTTCAAACGCAGCTGAAAAATATCTTTGCCATTTGACTTGCACTGAAGCTTGAAAGATCTGGTCAAAAGGCAGGAGTCATCTGCTGAAATACAGTTGTCTACATCATGCTAGATGTTTGGACTACCTTTATATTCAGTTGGCAGAAACAGCAAGATCTGATTCTGCTGACTAAATGCAGACTTCCACTTCAGCAAGAGATGAATTGCTCCCTAGAAATGTCCTGCTTCCTGACTATAAAGGGAGTCCAGAGAGCTGTGTTTCAACAGACAAATCCCACCTTCAGGCTGGTTATCACACTGAACGACCATGTCTCGTTTCTCTGCTAAGACCCTACCGGCTTTGCTGGAGTTTCTGCCATTTAGACTGGTACAAGTAAACCAGTGTAGCTACCCTACACTCCATGCATAGTCAATGGAAAGAAAGGGGGACCAAGGAGGGGTAATTCAGCTCATGTAAAAATCTGGATTCTCCCCAGAAATCCCACTGTTTCCCCACAGATTATGGGAATGAGCCTTAGGAAACTCACCTCTTAATAAGGTGAAGGCGTGAAGTGCCTTGAGTTAGACAGAAAGGTTCAGGCTCTCACTGTTGAGGTGGGAGATGCTGAGTAGTCTCATCCCTTAACTCCTCTCCACACTAGTGAGGCTTGAAACATATCCATCAGACCCCATAATAAAAGGCAAGGTTACAGTATGGATTAGAGTCCTTCATAAAATACGTTGAAGGAGACTAAAAACAAAACCACACCAGGGAAGTCTGAAAAATCTGTATCGTGGCCTACATAGTGTCTGTCCACCCACAGCTTTGCCAAGTAAGGATAAACAAGAGCTGAATGAAACTCCACAAGCACACGCTTCAGTTGGCCAAATACCCAACACGCTCTGGAGCAGCTAAGAATTAGCCTGCACTCTCTTAAGATTTAAAAACAGAAGAGATTAATCTGTTAGCAACGCATGCCCTCAGCTGACCAAGTGACACAGAGACATAAGATGGCAGACTCGGATCCAGGCTTTCGTGCACTTGTGCTTCTGTCACCAAAAGAAGTCACCTCATTAGCTGAGGACAGCAGGGCTTCTGCATTTGACTTCTGCAGGAACACAGGATTTGGCAGCCTCCAGAAATCTGAGCTCTCTATTTTTCTTCCCTTCGTTTACTAATGCCCATTTCCCCTTCTCCACCTCCCTGCTCCCAATGCACACACATTTTAATGCTAAAACCCAGGAGTTACATGGCTTTTCCATACTTCTGGGCAAATATCACACACTCTCCCTCCAAACTAGCAAGTATGCCTTTCTCAACAGAGGTAGTAAACCTGCTGTAAGAGCACAGCGCTTCATAGTGAAATACTTCAGATTAATCCAAAAAAATTACCTGCACATCTCATACCTTAAGAAAGCTTCATATCCACCATCTCACACAAAGATACACTCCCTACAACACTGTGATACAATGCACACTCTGAATGGTTTCTACAGTTATGTAGTCACAGACAATGCAATTAACAAGCAACATTCCTTCCTGTAAAATAGGAGGGAGAAAATAAACTTATGAATAAAAGTTCACAAAAATATATTTGAGCTCAGAAATAAAACCACATTTTAAATTTAATTTCATCATTTACTGTATCAAAGATGACACAAGCCTGGATTACGTAGGTGCAAGCACAGGTTTTCAATCAGTTTGATTTACAAAATACCTTGTGTCCCCTTATGAGAAAAATTATACCTTATTTACTCTCTTTAGATACACATCAATGCTTTATTAAATATTTTTCACTTTCCATTTCATTTGTTTTGTACACACTGAAATCAAGAAAAAACAATCCTGTTTTAAAGTTATATTTTTTTTTGTTTCTTGTTACATAACCAGAAGTGTTATAGGAAATACTATTGAGGAGGTAAAAAAAAAATTATTAAAAAAAAAGAAAACCAGGCACATATCACTGCATCACAGTAATGTATAAGGAGCTCCTACACCCACTATTGGCATACATTTAAATTAAAATTACATATAAACTATAGCCAACTTTCAGGTCTCTGCTGAATGCCCTTTCTGTGTTTAACCTCCATTGCTGACAAAGAGGTAAGATTTTCCAGGTTAGTAACAGTAGAATTCCACATTGCATAATTATTGAATGCTGTCACGCAAATAGAGTCAGTCACGGGGTCTTAAAACGTCCCTCCCATGTCACGACTGGTCTTAAGCAGAGAAATTATAAGAAAATATGAACATGGATCTTAATTTTCTTGTGGGAGAGCCAAGCAATTTAAAACCAACAACCACATAAACCCTAAACCATATCTTTCGAGAGAGATGGTGAATCACCACGAGTGCTCCTTCCTAATGAAACCAGAAGAGTACACCAGCCACTGTGCTGGAGACATTTCCTTGCAAAAAGCAAAAACATCCATGGTGGGGAGTGAATTTCATGATCTGGGTGACTTGTGACATTATGATCCTTCACATCCTTTAGAAAAAGGGCCACAGACTCCATGTTGGAGAACACACTCATTCCATCCCTCCCTCCTCTGTGTACACCTGCCCAAGCAAAAGCAACGCATTTCTGAATTCGAGCACGCACAGAGACATATTCACATCATCACCTGAACCCACCACACACCCACCATCTCCCACCATAGCCTCCAGAGCCATTCGCGACAGCCTGAAACACTGCTCGGAATCCAACCGGTATTTTCCTCTCCTCTGCATTACAGCCACAAGCCCAGAGCCCTGTAGCTCAGCTTGGTTCATCTGGGCCCACTTAGTCAAAATAAACACAAAGGAAGGGAACCCACCGGGCTGGCTGAACAACAATGAGAAATTCGGCTGCAGAACTCCCTCACACTTGTGTGCATAGCTGATTTTACACCACTCGGCTGCTTACATTTATATTATCATCCCAAAAAGTACAGAGCAGCTTTCACCACAAATTCTTGGAGCTTGAAAATTACAGCAAAGCAGCAAGGCTGGGGAAAAACCAACTTTAGCTGGATGCAAAGTGCGCTGCAAGTGCAGCATCTGAAGCCTCAACATGACGCAACTGAAATCGTACCAGGGACGGTGGCTTGGTGAAGGAAACTGGACCCACGCAAAACCACAACGTATGGATTAGGTGCCTATAGCTCATTCGCTGCCCAAGCTAGGAGTGCCCTGCAAACAGAGATTTACAGAAGCTACAAATCAATGAGGCAGCATGGCTATGCCCATGCCAGTGACAGACTGCAGTGGGGAAGGGAACCTGGACTACCCCCCCCCTTGCCCACCCTCCCACATCGCCTTCCCTCTCCGCTTTCTCCTTGCCCCCCCTTAACCCTTCGCCTCTCACAAGTTCAGTGTCGGTGGGATGGGAACAGCCCTGCGGTTCCAAGCCCGGTGGTGGGAGCAGCCTGGCCTAAACGCCAGTCACCCCGGTGTCGGTGGGCTGTGGGAGGCCAGCCAGGCTGACATGCCCCTGCGCTGGGCTCCCGCCTGCCAACCGCCCAGCCACCTGCAGGCCTCCGCCGCCCTACCTTGCTCCTCGCTGGCCCCAAAGCAGGCTCTAGGGTCCTCGGGGGGGAGCCGGGCTCCGCCGCCCTCCAGGGCTTTGCGTTTCTTCGACATCTGGCCGGTGTTTGGGAGTTGAGTTTCTCCTCTCTTTCTCTCTCTCCGGGGAGATGAGTGTGTGGAGAGAGCGGGAGAGTGTGCGGGAGAGAGACACAGTGAGGGCGAGAGAGAGGTTGAAAGAAATCGCTGCTTAAAGAGAGGGGAAGAGACTTTGGAGTGGCTGGAGAGCAAGTAGGAGGCAGGGACTAAGTGGAGAAATCCTACAAATCACAATCCCATCAATTCAGCCCCACATCTAAAGGGGCAGTTGAGGTCTCCCCCTTCCTTGCTCATTCATCTGAGTGTGTGAGTGAAAATTAAAGAGAGGCAATAGTCCTCTGTTGTTTTTCCAAATGTTAGCCGGTGGCGCTTTTTTTATTGGGGGGCAGAAAGCAAGGAGAGAGCTGATTGATATTATTTTCCCCTGTTGGGATTCCTTCTGGTTAAAAAAAAGGGAAAAAAAAAAAGATAAAAGCTGAATGGATGGAGGGGGTGGAGAGCGAGGGGGGAAGGGGGTGTGGGATGAGAGGATTAAAAAGAAAACCAGGAGCAGAGGAGGAGGGATGACAAAAGCCTGCAGGTGCAGGGAGGCTAAATTCCCTGCAGGGGTCATGTGCTCTGGGATCCGGGGACCCTCGGCTCCCCGGAGGCCGCCGGGCTGGGCGAGGGGGCGGCGGCGACAGGCAGGGGCGCGGCGCGGCCCGCGGGGGCGGCTCGGCGGGGGCTGCGGCCACCCCGCCCGGCACCTGCGGGAGCGGCGGAGCGGTACTGCGGGGCTCCGCAGCCGGCTGGGAATATTCACGACTAACTCGCACCTTGCAAACTCCGCCGTGAAGTCAGTACCCCCGCAGTCGGTCGGTCTTTCTCGCTTCCTCTGTAACCCTTTCAGTCCTGGGTGCAAGATGTGCCGCTCCCCCGGGGAGCCCCGTCCCGTCCCGTCCCGTCCCGCCTCGTTCCCCCCACCCCGCTACCTTTCCTGGCGGATTTCAAGGCTTGCTAGCGGCTACTTATTCGCGGGGGGGGGGGGGGGGGGGGGGGTAGGAGGGGGCGAGGACACAACTTACCCTCCAAACTATGCACAAGCTCGTCTCTGCTTTCCCCTTCAGATCAACTTTAAAAAGCAGATTCTCAGTCCGGGAGTCAAAGAGGCAGGGGAGGAGAGGGGAAATGGCTTAGGAATAGCGGCTGCCAAGTGGGTGAAGTTCGGGGCACAATCCTGGCTCTTCCACGCTCCAGCAGCCCAGCATCTTCCCGGGGTCTGGAGAACAAGGTGTTCAACAAGTCTTCCTTGTTACCCGAAATTGATTGATGATGGCTTTCCCGCCGGGCTGTATTTAACAAAACGATGCAGAGCGCTACTCTGACGAGCAGATTTTAGAGGAGCTTGCAATATAGCTGCAGCTTTAATTTATCTATTTCTGTCTCTCTATATACATACGTACAAACACACCTATGTATGTGTCCATGTATATATCAATAAAAAGATATAACTCTCTCAGTACAATATTGGGTCCACAGGATCTTAGAAAAGCCTGCCTGCCGGCTGCGTAGAAGTTAAAGAGTTTTTCTTAAGCAAAAGGGGCTGATGCTTGGACACATCTCACGTCCAACAGGAGGCAATGACGTCTGTAGCTTCATTGCTATAACAGCACCAAGGCTGCAATTGCCATTCACTGAAATGATAAGGGGCGCTCAGACGTAAGCAGTCTGGACCTCTAGCAAGAGACTGAAGCGAAGATGATTTTTCCCCTTCCAAAACAAATAATGCTAAAAAACACCTAAGGAAAGAGACGGGGGAGCAGGGAAAGGGATCTAGGTCTTGCAGTCACACGCTTCTGCAACATGATCCGCTTGCTCCAGAAACATTTATTTTTTGCAGCTGACTAGACTTTGGGAAATTTCAATGTATTATGATTGCTCGGGCGGGGGGAGGGGAGCGATTTTTTTTCCTTAATTATTTCTGTCTCTCTTCAAGCAGGCATTGATGAAAGCCGGGTAAAAGTGCCCTCCCCCCCTCTTTCCAAATCTGTTTAGGCTCGGGTACATGCTGAAGTGTTTCTGCTGTATAGCTAGATCATCTTAAGTAGCAATTTCTTGCTGTATAAGCTGCAACGATTTTTTTTTTTTTTTGCAGCACTGGAAGGTGCTTACAAAGAAAAGAAAAAAAAAAAGCCCATGCGAAGCAGCCGGCTCCATTCCATGTGGGGTCACACTCCCACTGCCACGGCTGTGACCGCACATGGGGACCAGTGCCGCGCTCCCGAGCCCTGCCAAGCCGCGGCGGGGGCGGCGGCAGCGGGGGTTGCGGGGCGCGGGGGCGGCGGGGGGTGGCCGCACCTCGGGGCTGCCAATCCCCGCGGGCGCTGCAAAAGCCACGGAGGGGGGACCCTTCCCCGCCCCTCCCGTGAGCAGCTATCCTAGAAATGACAGCCCGGGCGCTAAATAACCTCGCCGCCGCCTGCCCGCAGCACGCCGCTCCCGGGCGGCAGCGGGCACGCCGGCACCGCGCTCCCGTTGTGGGCAGCGCGCCGGGCCCCGCCGCGAGGAGGGCAGCGCCGCGCCTCTCCCGCCGGCTCCGGCCCACGCGTGTCCGTGCTGCCGCCGGGCTGGGCCGCAGCCGGGCGGGGAGAAAACCGAGCAGCCCCTTCTCTGCGTCTTGCCTCCGCCGGAGCGGGGCCCGGGGGTAGCAAGGGCGGCGGCGGGGAAGGTCCCCGGGGACCCCAGTCCACAAGGGAGCCTTGCTGCTGCGGTCGAGCCGTGCGGTGGTGAGTGGCTGAGGGGCCATCCCCAACCAGGCTCGGGTGGCCGGGCCCGTTTTCTGAGGTGTCCCGCGCCTCTCTCTTCATCCCCAGCCCCACACCTAGTGTCTAGATTTTTCCTTCTGTGTACTGTCAGGTCTGGGGCACGGCTCGTTCAGCCTTCAGATGATCACATGCAGTAAGTGGCTACTTGCCCAAACCATTAAGCCAGTTCTTTGCTGAAACAATTTTAGATACTGGTGGTGTAAGTGGTATCACTGCAAGCCCGAACCAGGTTCACTGTCTGCTGGACGCACTCACAAGGTGCTGGGTTCGTTCTTTTTTAAAAATTTGTCTTGGTGAGAAGGGAAAGACAGCGAACAGGAGTGCCAAGCAGGGAGAGGAGGCACGAAGACTCACTTGCTAGCATGGATGTTGAATGTGGCACTCATGATGGCCTTTGATATACCTGTTACCATAACCTCCCACACAAGGCTTTGGTGAGATTTGGCTGCAAAGTAAAGGAGGAGATTTTCAAATTATCAGCAGGAGATGCTTGCATTCTTACACAGTCTGATTTAGCAAGGTGTTTATTTTTGTGAATGATTTGTGGAGTTTTTCAGAACCTAGTAGCACATCCCTTTCCTTCAGAGAGATGCCCTAAAAAATTTACAGGGAACAGAACTGGATATATTTGTCAAGCCTTAGGGGCAATCCTATGCTATGTTGTATTTCATTTTATCTTAAGTACTACATTTCTGAAGGTATTTTTTTCACCCATTCAGCACACAGAAGTCACAATACATCTATGACAATATAAGACATTGCATTATCCATTATCCCACATCTGTGTTTTAGGAAGTTCCCATCAAGATCTGCCTTTACATAAGAGTTTCCACTAAATTTATTAACATGCTGACAGATCATGTTTTTTATATTGATATCATGGAAATCAGAGATGGAAATACGGAATAGATCATCTCCTGGTGGGAGCTATGGGGTGACCAGGATAATTCCATAAACAATAATCTCTGAGGCTGTACCAAGCAAAACTTTAAGTTTGACTCCCTTTGGGATTTTACTCCATCCTCTCTAATAGAACGTGCCAAAGGAAAGCTTTCCATACAGTTACTCCTAAGCGCTCTTTTTTTCAATTCCTTCCCACTACATACAACAAGATTGGGACTATCTCAAGGAGCTACCTTCTCCATCGTTAAACTCTTTGACATGTACAATAGGAGAGAAGGAGGAAGAAAAAAAAGGGAAGGCAGTACCAGTTTCCATATTCTGTACCAACACTGGCTTTCTTTACTCACAGTCTAGAAGCAACTCCACCCTTCAAAACATGTTGGGACAGTCTCAGAGGGAAACGGAAGAAGGGGAGAAAACGGCATGTTGCTAGTTGATTGGGTATGGTCCTGAGGAGAAAAGCAAAGGGGAAGCTTTTGGGGTGGGGATAGTACCAGTCTGAAATAATTTACCAGTGTTTGGAGTTTCTTGGTGTATCACCATTATTTACCTATCGGGTTTTTTTATGTAAGAATTCTCATACTTACTCCCACCTCCAGATGAATGCTGCTTTCCATCTCTGCCTGGCACTGTGATTAGCTATCACTCAGGTAGGCCTCAAAGAAAAATGTCTAATATGGTACACGAGAACTCTGCTATTAGTTAATTTTTAATGCTCTGAAAAGTAACTCATTTCTATGCTTTTACTCATTTAAATGCTACCCACTTTTCAGTGACCTCGGTAACTTCTTTTGAATAGGATTACATGAACTGTTTTCTTTCAGTGGACTTACATCGCCAAACTTAAGCGCAAGTGACATTCAGTATATAAAGTCCAAAGTCTTTTCATTACAAGAGAAGAAGGTCCTAATCTAAAACTTGTGAAGGTAAATAGGAACCCTTACATAGCGCTTAGTGATCCCTCACTGTGGGATCCCAGAAGTACGCCTGGAAACCTGGAGCTAAGGCCCTACGAAACACGGCTGTACTCAGACTTGAAGTGTTTTCAGGCTTATGGATTTGGACTGGGTATTTGCCTCACATGAGTCAATAACTGAAATCATCAGGCAAAAGACCTTCAATAAATATAGCTCAGTTTGCAAACGCTTTACTTTTTGCTTTATTTTTTAAAGCATTACCAGCCTAGCCTGTCAATCATGTTCACAAAGGACCATTCATGATGCTCTTCAGTGACTAGTCGGTCTGAATGCAGCATATTTTAAAGAGATATAAAAGTTCAGAGGAGATAGAATAGCATTGGTTAAGACAAACCTGCCTCTGTACAATACACAATGTACAGACACAGCAAATAACCAAACGCAACAGTCGTAAGACCTAGAGAGGTCTTACACTACAAGTTTGCTTTCTCTTACTTTTTTCTCACATGGCTGACTCGGTTCAGAACTGTTTGACCCAGCAACACGTAACCAACACTTAACGAACAGCACAATGAGAGAATCAATTCCCTTTCATGCAGTGCCATACTATCACTTTTTCCAAGCAATTTGTAGTTTTTTCTTTGTATGTCTTTACGAGGTGACTTATAACACAGTGATCCAGATATCATAGACATCTGTATCATTAAAGCCTAATTCTTGCAAAAGCCCTCTCCCCACTCAAAGCCATTATTTTGGTATGTGTCCCTGAACTGTGAATACACTCCCGCACATCTTGACAGAATGCTTAGCATTTGTATAGCATTTGGTTTTGTCTCCAAAGTGATTTGCTAGCATGAGCTAATGTATCCTTACAACACCCAGAACAGTTGGTAAATTTTATTATCCTCATTTTATAAATTGGGAAACAGCAGCAGAGAGGTGAAGAGCCTGTTCTATCATCTTTATTACTGCCTTAATCCCTGGCTAGTTCCACTGCTTTCAGTGGGAATTCTTGCACGGTAAGATACTATTTGATATGACTGAAAATCACCGTGTCTTCCACTAAATGATTTGAGCGAGGCCTTGGAGAGAGTTTAGCGCAGGTTTAGAACTGAAGTATATCTCTCTCTCACACGCACGCTCTTTTGCTTCACCCACTTTTCCAATTTCAAAGCAAAACCCAGAACTTACCACCGTATCTGTCATTTTTCCACCCCAAAAGCTAATTTTCAGTATTAATAATGACCAAGTATTAATAATGACCAAGTAGCCCCACTGCACTGACATTACATACAAGTGGACACATAGCACAAAGAAGACTCGGAAGACTGATGCAGTTCCCAATTTCTTATGCTACAACAATGACCACCTTTTCGATCTTGTAACTGAACAATTCGAAGGAGGGGGGTGAAAGGTGCATTTAAAAGTTTCATATGAAATTCAGCACTACCAGGAAGGGGGTACTAAGACAGTTTCACGAGACAAAGCCATGTCTCTGTTTATTTTTTTTTAAATGTTGTTCTTTTAGCATGAAATGTGTACTCTAATTTCACAACATTCATCTTTGTATTTTCACAGAACAGATGAAGATCCGTTCTATCCAGAGAGGCCTTGCTGAATTTGCTCTGTTAATTTAGAGGAAACTGTGTGTTCTCACCCTCAAGAATAAAGTTATTTTGTCCACTTTTCCTTCTGCGTTCTACAAACACCTCATATTTGTCCAACACATGGCCACCAAGTCCTGATCCATGTCTCCTCATAAATCTTAGCTATCATTGTGTAGTGGCATTTTTAATTGTAAAAATATGGTGGATTATTTCGCATAGTTTGAGCCTTTACCAATTTTTAGAACTGTGAATTTGTTGAATGGATTTTCAAGCACCTCTCTTGGGAAGGATGGAAGTGTTCAAGGCAGCAGCTACTGCTCAAGGCAGAGAGGGGGAGTGTACAGAAACTGCTCCCATCTCCTAGTGGCAGCAACTCTGATTCTCCAGCACTTTCCCTCCCCTACCCTGTCTGTGCTCCAGCTCTATCCTCTCCCTCTCTATTCCTGCAGCAGGAATTTCACAACTCCATTGCTCCTGGGAGGTAAAATCCACTGTCCCCTACCCAGGCACTTGCCTTAACAGTGTCCATGGCATCAACGAGGTGGAACTGTAACTATGTTACGTTTTGTAAAAGACGCTGCAGGTCATTCTGCTCACAAGTTTCTAGGTACTTCAACACTGGCCTAGCATTAGAAGGCGGTCAGTACTGAGAGTTTCCATGATGGGTGTATATGAAACACTATATGCTTGAAAACCAGCTTGTGGCACCTTGGTGTAACCAAAAGGGCTGGAATAGGAGAAAGGAGACTGCAAAGGTCTCTTGTCCTCAAACACTGCCGCTCTGGGCTTTGTCCCTGCCATTTTCCATGACGCTTTTTCAGAGTCAAGACCTGGTTTGATTATTGATTTATTTACTTACTTCTACAGCCCTCTTCCTTATAGCCTCCTTTACAGACCAAAGCCTGTACTTTACAGCAAGATGTGGAGGCCCACCCTAGGCCCCTGGGGGACAATGGCAGAGTCTGTGGTAGGAAGAGAGCTGCCCTGCAGGGAGTGCTGCCAGCACAGGGCTCTGTTGCCCACTCCTGGTGCAGACTTAGGCTGGGAGGTGGGCCAGGGACGCGTCCTGCAGCAGCGCTGGCCAGCCTGGGCCTGCAGGCCTATACTGGGGCCACTCTTTGCCTGAGAAGCTGTTGTGTGCCTATGGAGTATCAAGGTGGTTTCCCTGCTCTGCCTCCCTGCTTCCTCTGGCCTGCATGTTTTGCAGCACAAGAGCCTGTCTTGGTGTCTCTTGTACTGAAATGTTTTGAGCAATGAGGCGTAAACTCCTCTCAAATTCACCTGAGTAAAACCCGTGTTTGATTAAGTATAATTTTTATAGGAATAACCATAAGCAAATGAAAATCAGGTTCTCCTTGGTTTTTAGTAAAAAAACCTTCGTTTGAGATTGTACAAGGAGGGGGACAATATTTTAGTCTAAATGAGTAATTCCAGTATTGTGAAAATCACACAATTTCCACTTACTGTTCATTCAGCCTTCATTCTGCTTTCCAGCTACATTTCCTCAACCATCCCAGTGGCTCACAGGAGTTATGCTTTTAAACCTCTGCCACGGTGTCCAACCTACAGGTTTTTTGTTTCTCCACTATTTTCTGTGGAAGAAGGAGAAAAAAAAAATCAATTCTAACTGCATGTTTCTGCAAGATATGCTCCACTCTATATTTCCAATGATTTTAACCCTTTACTTAAGGAATTCAGAATAAAATCAAGCGCTATCAGAAACACATGTAATTCCAATTATGAATCCTAGCCTACAGCAATTCATCTGTCCATACTATTTTGGCTCTCAGAAAATAATTGTTGGTATTTCCATCTGAATATATTTGGTAACAGAACGAAAAATTGAAAAACAAAATACACATTAAATGTAGGATACTGTCAAAATACACTGTAAATTTAAAGGAGTAGTAATGACAAAATATTTATAGTCTTTAAAATGCAATTCAGTGACCAACACAAAGAAGAGTTTTTGCTTTAAGGTGCATTTTGATTCAACAGCGCTGGTTCCTCCTCTCCCTTACGCTAGTATAAAGCATGAGTAACTGCATCCACTCCCAGAAAGTACAAAGCTAGTGTGAGAGAAGGAAGAATCTGGCTCCTACCGTTCAAACCTGTGACCAATGGCAGCTCTGCTAGACATGCTCTAAAACTACTATGCATGAGAGAAGAGGGTAGGTTGAGCTGATCAACCTGGTCTGATCTCTCATCTGACCCTGCTTTCAGCAGGACTTTGGACTGGACATCTTCTGAGGTCCCTGCCCACCTCTACCTGTAATTCAGTTCTGTCAGTTCTTCTCACTTGCATCTTCACCAGTGAATTGAATGGGAATATAGTCAAGCTTTTTTAAAAGTACTGTTTGGGGTTTTTTTTTTCAAATTAAAATGTTACGCTGTCACTTCTTTTTGTATGACCATCCAACTAAACTATATATGGCTGAAGGCACTGTTATACTAGTGCAATTCACACTGCTTCACAACTTGCATCTGTCTAAAAGTGAAAATGTAAGGCAGGAACAGCAACACCAGCACTCATAGTCACAAGCCTCAGAGATGTTCCAGAGAGCACTTTTGGTTTGAAAACTCTGTAAAAACCTTCAGCAAACCTCGTTTCTTCAAGGACAGAATTTGTCTTGCAGAAGCTTTGCTTTCACAAGTTTGGTAGAATGAAGACCTAGAACACAGGACAGAGACCTCTCTGGGGAGAGCAGAGAGGAAGAAAGAAAGGATTCTCGTCTTCCACCGGGGTTAACCTACACATTTGACCAAAAAAGCCCCCAAATTGCTCTGACAGATGTAAGACTACAATCAGATGCCATGGGCTCATGTGTGCTCTTACCAATGTCCCGCCTGCTTGAAGAAAAAGTAATGTACTGCATAGTTTAGCACTGGCTAGGACACAGCCACCGGCAACCTTCTTTTCAATTTCCTTCCACAGATTCTGCCACTGTATTTGCCTCTGATTTTTCAGTCAGGGCCTGTGCATTACAGTTTTGCTTGCCTTCAGAAATCATTCTGCTTGACAGAGAGGAAAAACTCTTTCCTGTTCTGTCCTTTTGGTAAAAAGGTTGTAGCAAATACAGAGCTGGAAGTTACCAGGCCGATGACCCCAAAACGTGAGGTCCTTTCTAAGTACTGTTCAGGAACAGAACAACATCAGTCACGGAGACAAGGAGGTATTTTCAGGGTTGCTTAACAGCAGTTGGAACACCAAAGGTAGGGAAGCACAGCAAAAAATGTAGCGTTGCCACCTTTCACTGTTTTGTGAAAAGTCTTCTGGTTGTGAGGACAAATGATTACATTGTAGTTACAGAGAAAAGCCTGTGAATGGGATTCAAGTTCTCCTTTCTTAATGGAGAAAAAAAGTCAGCCACAAAGACAAGCAAATCCTAAGTGTTTGTATTATCAGCAATACAATCATCATTTTCTTTTGCGTCTTAGAGAGACTGTATGGGAAAAGCCTTGAGAATTTCACAGGAAAGATTAATTTCTCCCCTCTCAAAGGCCACAGTCCCTAAGCTTCCTAAGAGCTGTGAGAAACAAACTGAGGGGTCAAGCAGGCGTTTTTCAGCAGCGTGTGCCAACCGTTGCTTCCCAAGTCGACAAGCGGTAACTACCAGAAAACCAGCACTTCCCAGCCACGGCGGTCAGCCCTCACCCTTCGGGTCCATGAAGGCGGGTGCTGAGGTATCTCGTGAGCCCACAGAGACACACACCCCGCCCGGGGCTAGGCGGGAAGGACACAGCCCACGCCCTTGGCGGGGCAGGAGAGGGGGGGCGGGCAAAAAAACCCCTCGCCCCTCACCGAGCTCTGAGGTAACGCACACCACCGCGGCGCTAGGCAGGTCAGGGAGACATAGCCTCGCCCTCTGGGCTCGCACTTGCCCCTCCACACACACCTTCTTCCCTCAAACCCCCCGCCTGCCCCGCCGCAGCAATGGCTGCGACAATCCCCCTCTTCCCCCCTCCGCCGCTCCCCTCCGCGCGCGCGCGCTCCCGCCGCTCCCATTCAGCCTCGCGCCGTCCCCGCCGCGGCGGTTGCTGCCGTCAGAGCTGCTTGCGTCAATGCTGCCTCAGTGACACGCACCGGGGCTCTGCGCTCCCCCACCCCCAACCGCCTACTCCTTTCTGCCTTTTTTTTCTCTTCCCCCCCCCCCTTAATGAGATTTTTTTTTTAATTTTTATTTTTTTTAACGATCCCGCTTATAAGTCAGGCTGGCTGGCGTGTTGACAGTTAACGGTTCTTTTGTGTGTGTGTGAGGGGGGTGTTTCATCCTTTCCCCCCCCTTTTCTTTTTTATTTTTTAAAAATTATTATTTTGATAAATAATTAGTATTTAATTTATTTATCTCACGCGGGCGTGGGGCTTCTCAGGTACCGACCACCACACACCCCCCCCAGCCTCCGGTCTCCCTGTCACTGCGGCACTGAGGGAAGCTGGAAGCCGTACCCAGCACACTCTCAGCTTACCGTATCATAGCGGATTTCCCCCCTCCCAGAAAAGCAACCTTTTTTTTTTCCTTTTTAATAGCTACTCGTTCAGCATTTTTGCATTATCTGCACACCCACCTTTATTTCTCCTTTTCCCTTCCCCCTCTCATCCATCCCACCACCCCCACCCCAACCCCCCCCATTAATCATCAAGTCCTGGGCTCTAAAGAATACCGGTTTATAAAATGGTTGCTCTGTGCCTGTCCCCAGTTGCACGCATAACCCCAGCCTCCCCTCTGTGTTCCTTTCCTGCTCATCAAGGTCAGAGAGGATCTTAAGGGCACAGCTAAACCCAAAACGTATTCATTCACATTTTCTGCCCGACTGTCTCCTTCCACCCCTTTTCTTTTACTCCAGAGAATTTGATGGCAAAGCTCCCCGGATTTTTGTGGGGTCAGGCCTCGCCCTACTTCAATACATATCTGTGCTTAGCTCAGCAGAAAGGACAATATCCCGGTCCTATTAAAGTCAATGGGAACCCGTGAATTCAAGCGTCACCGGATTTGGCTGGCAGAGCGCACAGCCAGGCTCTGGCCAAACCCTGCCCCATTCCAGTTCAGCTTAACTGCAGCAGTGCCAGGCTGCTGGGAGGCTGGCTTGTGCTGCCAGCGCAGCGCTGCCCTCCCATATAGGAATCCTTGGTGACGTTGAGCAGCTGGAACAGATCCTGCACCTCCCTGCTGCTGCCATGCAAGGAACCTGAAACTAGCTTCCACCTCCTGGCACCTCCCCAGCAGATAAAGGTCCTTCGAGGTCGGGGATTGGCTGGATAAATCAGAGCAGCCTAAAGACTATATTAATTTAAACTGCAAACGAGCCTGGTGCCGTCCAAGTCCCAGTGGTACGAGGCACAGCCGTTTTTACATTCTCCCAGCTGCACTGATCCTTGCTCCCCTTCAGCTCAGGACTGGGTGTATTAACAGTTGGATGGTAGCAAATCTTTTTTTTCTGTCCATGCAAAAAGCAACAGTTTCAGAAACAGTTTTGTTCTGTAGCACCAACTACTCTGAATAACCGTTTTCCTTCAAAATACAAGGAAAAAAAATTAAAAGGGCAAGCAATTAGACCACAAACTAGATTTCTGAAGAGAAAAAGGAATCTAACAACTGAATAACTTGTGCACAGCAAGGGCTTCACTATGCATTTGAAACTTATTGTTATTTGCATTTTTTACACAAAAAAAAAAAAAGGAAACATAAGCCTGGTATGATAAAAACAATGCTGAATGGCAATAAGGAGCCTTCCGATAACAGGAATGCACCTACGCATTTTAATACCCAGCTTATGCATAAAACTGCATTTACATTACCTCTTTGTTCAGCTATATTTTACTTAATTATATCAGGGAGGATTCTCCTCAATAAGTATCCATTTAACAGATAGGCCACAAAGCCACGCAGGACAGAGGTTTTCAGGAAATTGACCAAGCCCAGGCTCGCCGTACAGCACACAATCCAAGCACCCGAGGGGCTCAGCAATCTGCCCTAGTCACAGGATGTGTGAGCAAAGGCAGGCAGGCGTTGGGAAAGGCTCCTGCAGAGTCCCAGGGATGGCAAACAGCCCACCTTCACCTGCCATCGTTTGCATTCTACCACTGTGACTGCACTTTCTTAGAAATTTGTTCATTTGTTCACTATTTTATTTCAGTGCAGCAAAACTGACCTCGGAATTCATTTGTGCACATTTTTTGTGTTACGAATGATGCAACTCTCAGTCTCCAAGCATGTTAAATGGGAGATGGGACAAATAGCATGCACTAGTACATATTAATGAGGGTGACTTTACAGTTTATTTCCCCACTATCAGCGTGACAGAGGGGAGCGATGCCTGCCTAACAGACATGGGGTAGCTCCCTGCCTTTGCACCAAATACAGCACTGCACTCACAGGATCTGCCTTCAGAGGAGCAGGTTTGAAACAAGTCAATCTTTGCTCTGCCTTGGGAGTTGCTCCAAGTCTTTGGCTGCAGATTGCAGTGCTAAATTGAGACCATTATTTTGCATTGAGCTATTTTCATCCCAAAGTGCTTTAAAGGCTTAGCAGATATACAGGCTATGGTGCTATATGCACAGGAATCACTCCAGCCACTAATGAAATGCAGCCACCTATTAACCAGAGCAGTGTGATGCCTGGTCCCTGGGCGTGATGACTGCCAGAAGATTTTGTTATACCCAGCTGAGTTGAGTCTGGTTTTTAGTTAGTGGAATACTTCACGCCATTTGAAAAGGAAAACTGGCAGGATCTTTACATACAGAATAGAAGTAGGTATAGACAGTTACACTCAGCCCTGGAATTTGAAATCCCACCACTGAGACAAGATCTTCTCTGGAGTCTTGCTTTGTTCCACCACCCACATTCGGTATTAATTATCAAAACAGTCCTCCTTCCACTCAGTGGTACAGGGAGCTGAGCATGAACATTTGGAGCCTTTCACCCATGGGGCAGTTATCCAAATCCTCCAGGGCCAGATGTGGACAAACCACCATGGTGTTTTGGTGGTCCATAGACAATTAATAGTTTCACTGAGTTTCTTGTGGACAGCAGCCTGTAAGGGTAAAGCACCGCAGCCACCTCCACAACTGGCTTTAACTCACACTTGACTGTTCTGTCTAGAAGAGGCAAGAAAACTGAATTACTGCATATTTGCCATTATGGAAAATTCATTTTAAAATGCAAAAAGCACAGTGAAATATAGCTGTATGCCTAAAATGAGTGATATAGTATTCACTCAGTACTGTACATACACTTTTGTATAGATTGCACGCACCGCATTAAATAAGCATGCCTCCCTGCCTCTAGTTAGGGTAGAGAGGGAATTGTGTGGTGAAAGACGTAATTTGTACATTAGGAAGTCTCTGTTGCCAGATCAGCAGCAGCAGCACTGACGTCTGTACTCTCACTTTGTTCCTGCTGCTATAAATCAAAATGACTACAGTCCAAATGCCTCACTTGTTTAACTATAAAGGCACTGCTAGTCAGAAGAATCCACACCATGAGGGATTCTAGATAACCTACATATACTTTAAACTGATTAAATAGAGAAGGTCCAAAAAAGGACAAGAATAACATTTAGAAATTTATGGTTTCAACAACAACAACAAAAACTTTTAAAGGGTGGAATCCAGCAGAGCTATAAAAATTCTGTGTCTACAGGCACTGATGTCTTTGCTAAATGAACTATCAAATTTGCCTTTCTTAATGTGCATTGGGAATTTTTAAAATTTTGTTTTTCCCAGATTAATGCAACCTCTTTAGAAGCCAATTTTCCCCTGAGTCCTCATGTATTTTCCCACTTGTGTAAACTACTGGAAGCAAATTAAAACAGGATAGATGAAGTGGGTCAGGTTTTACTTTCCCTGGTTTCATACGCCTGTGTATTTATAATAATAAATACAAACATATAGAGCTGAGGTTGACTCCCATTTATTCGGAATTTTAGAAAGCTAAATATCTCCTCTGCAAATGAAATGAGCCCTCAAAACCTAAAATACTGCTTAGATCCCTTCCAAGTTCTAAAAGAGTTACAGTTACATAAAACTGATGGTGCTAATGCCTGCTGCTAACCTGTTGGCTGGGGGAGAGCAGGGAAACTCTCCTCCTAACACCTACTGAGAGCCTGGAAACATTATAGAAAAATGCAGCACAATTTCTTGACTAAATGGAAAGGGAATGGGAGAAAATAAGAAGGTAACCTTCCAATACCAACATTAGCTCAGCTGAGCGGTAAGCCCTGTGTATTGGGCAGCATAGCCAGAAAAAATGTTGAGCTGTACTTCTGAAGAGGAAATAACCGGATCAGAGAACAGCAGGTGAGCACATTGTCAGTGCCACACTGACGTTGCTGTTGGAGCCACTGCGTTGCAGTTCCCGAGACCACCAAACTTTTTACAGTAAGATGTTTGAAGAGTATCAAAGCAAGAAGTCTGAAGGTATTTGTTTCGCAGAGGCTGTCTTGTTAGGCCTTGGCTAATGAATTTGCAACCAGATGTTCATTTTATGATCTGATCCAAAATGCACTGAAGTCAATGGAAAGTCAATTGGAAGTTGCAGATTACTGGAAAAAAGCTACTGTAGAGCCAATATTTAAAAAAAAAAAGAAATAAACAAGATGTAGCCATCGGTCATTCAGCTTGACACTGGTTCTAGGCAAAACTGTGGAAAAGCAGAGGTGCAGACACAGAGTCATCAATTATGTGCCACCAAAGGTGTCAGTTGTCATATGAATGGGTAGAGACTACAACAAATGGAAAATAACTGGATTTATCTTGCCTCTTTCTCTTTGCTGGCCAACCTAGCCAGTATTCCTTCTCATTTGCCATTGATTAAGAGCACATACACGTGGTTGCTATACCTCAACTGGCACAACTGTCATGTTTTACAATGTGGTAACTATGTAAAATAAAGGAGAGTAACATGATCAATGCCAGTTACCATAGTTTTTTTAGAAACAGCCTAACAGGCCTCATAAACAATACTTGATTTTTTTGTTTGTTTATTTTCTTTCAGTTCATAAATGCATATGCTGAAAGAGAACTATCTTGAGGTAACAGGCTTCTGCAAGTCTTTCAGATTCAGTTCCATGTGACACTAATTTAAAAAATTAACTATAAACAATAAGCAGTATAACACATATTAAAGAGTCAGACTAGAATCCGGTGTCTGAAAAATGAAGCTAAACAAAATCTTCTGTGTTTTAGAGTAAGTAATTAACTGTTGGAACCGCTTCCCCAGGATGCAATTCACTGTCTGGAGTCTTTAACTCAAGATGGGTTAGATGTCTTTCTAGAGATTATAATCTTGCTGCAGAAGTTTCCAGTTGATATTCTCTAGGCCCCGCTATTCAGAAAGTCAGACTGTTATCTTAACGGTCCTCCTAACTCTGAACACACGGCACCTTGATAACTGGTGAACAGTGAGTGTAGATTAGGCTATTCTTACACTTCTTAGGTAAGGTTTCCCTTGAGCCAAGTTCAGTTTCTTCTTTTGCATACATTTGCATCTATATGATTTGCACACAGATCTTTAAAATAACTAAGAAATCATACAGTGTCTTTGTATCACAAGGAGGCTGTAGGTTGTTGGAGAAAAGATCGAATTTACAGGAGAAGAGAGAGAAAATAACAAATTCCATGGGGGGCTTAACCTTGGTTTGGTTCAGTCCTCCTTCACATCTACTGGTTTTGGAAGAAAATTGAATTAAACTGAACAAATACCCTTACAAAATCTGGTGAGAACTGCAGTGGAGTGGAGACATCTAGCTGCCTGCTGTCTACCAACAGCATCTGTGAATCAGGAAATCCTGGCTCTGAAGACAATCTATAGATACCAACTTCTTTGGGAGAAAGCAAACAAGCCCTTCCTTGCCAAGAGGGAACATAAAACAGGGATGGAGAGGAGATTATACGTACTGTTTACATTTCCTCTTGTTCTCTCTGGAGCACTCCTGAACAAAAGCTTATTTCCTTTAATTCCTTAAATTTGGTTTCTTAGGAGAACTTTTTATTTTGGCAGTTTTGGTTACATGGTCTTAAAAAGCAGCTTTGAATGTGCAAATTACCATCAGAAACAATGTGAAAATACCTCCCTGATCCAGAACTGAAGAGGACTGAAGTGCACTGGTGGAGATAGTGTGAATAAGCCTGATAGCAATTGTTCAGGCTGCACCCCATCCCTGATTAGAAAGTCTAAAAAAAGGGGGCAGTGTGTCATTACTGTGGTATACTCACTTGCATTGTAAGTGGAGCCAGTTCCAATCTGCCTCTGCCTCTCCAGAGGCAGAAATGCGTAGGCTCCACAGCAAGGTGGGACTGCACGCAGCACGTTGTGCCTGCAGCCCCACAAGGAGAGACTGAGCAAGCTGAGACTGTGCCCTGCTCTGCGGAGGTAACTTTAGGGCTCTGTCCCTGAACCAGGGCCTGCTGAATGACCACATCCACATGTGCAAGCATAGATTTAAACACAGCATCAGCTGAGGGACTCAGGACTAAGACGACTTGCTGCATATGTACTTGAGGGCTCTGAAGCATCAGGTGTACCCTTCATTTTGTATGGCCCCAGCTGCTGCAGCCAGTTGTCACAGGCTCTGGGACAACAGCAGTCAGCAGCATATCTCAGTAAGGCTACAGCATTGTTCCTTACTGAGGAACAGTAACTCTATTCCCTGGACGAGGGAATAGAGTGCACTGTCAGCAAGTTCGCTGATGACACAAAACTGGGAGGAGTGGCTGACACACGGGAAGGCTGCGCAGCCATTCAGAGAGACCTGGACAGGCTGGAGAGTTGGGCGGGGAGAAATTTAATGAAATATAAACAAGGGCAAGTGTAGAGTCCTGCATCTGGGCAAGAACAATCCCATGTACCAGTACAAGTTGGGGGCAGACCTGTTGGAGACCAGCGTAGGGGAAAGGGACCTGGGGGTCCTCGTGGACAGCAGGATGACCATGAGCCAGCAATGTGCCCTTGTGGCCAAGAAGGCCAATGGCATCCTGGGGTGTATTAGAAGGGGTGTGGTTAGCAGGTCAAGAGAGGTTCTCCTCCCCCTCTACTCTGCCCTGGTGAGGCCGCATCTGGAATATTGTGTCCAGTTCTGGGCCCCTCAGTTCAAGAAGGACAGGGAACTGCTAGAGAGAGTCCAGCGCAGAGCCACGAAGATGATTAAGGGAGTGGAACATCTCCCTTATGAGGAGAGGCTGAGGGAGCTGGGTCTCTTTAGCTTAGAGAAGAGGAGACTGAGGGGTGACCTCATTAATGTTTATAAATATGTAAAGGGCAAGTGTCATGAAGATGGAGACAGGCTCTTCTCAGTGACATCCCTTGACAGGACAAGGGGCAATGGGTGCAAGCTGGAACACAGGAGGTTCCACATAAATATGAGGAAAAACTTCTTTACGGTGAGGGTGACCGAACACTGGAACAGGCTGCCCAGAGAGGTTGTGGAGTCTCCTTCTCTGGAGACATTCAAAACCCACCTGGACGCATTCCTGTGTGTGATATGGTCTAGGCAATCCTGCTCCAGCAGGGGGATTGGACTAGATGATCTTTCGAGGTCCCTTCCAATCCCTAACATTCTGTCATTCTGTGATTCCTTCAGCTTTTCAGCACGCCTCCTTCCAGCTTCAGCCTGTGCCTGCTCTCAGCTCACATAAATACACACACGTGCTAACTCCAGCAGTAACCAGACTTTCTACACTCACAAATTCTGACTCTACAGATGCGGAGCTATCCAAAATTGCAGTTGGAGCCCAGCTGTTCCCTACCATCACCCGATAAACAAAGGCCACGCAACTCTGCATATATGCTTCTCCAAGAGAGACAAGAACTGGGAAGCTCTGAACAGGTTTTGCATAAAAAAGTACAGGGATTATACTAGTTACAACTATCTAATCACAACAAAATAATCCCTGTGACTGTGGAGGTGAGGCCAGTATTCAGATAATGACATGCATCTAGAATTAAGTAGGAGATTTAGGACATCAGGACAAAGGAAGGATAATAAGAATACTGGCCCAAGCTCAAACACTAATGCATACCAAACATTAATGCGCCCCAAACAACAGCCGCTTCAGAGGAGTGTTTTCAGTTTTCCTAGGGAAGAGATATCACCAGCAGAAGGAAATCTGCAGTGTTACTTTTTGGTAGATGAGGGGGTAGCTTGTGTTCCAAGGCCCATACCTATGTCAGGAGCAACATCAGGTCCACAGTTCAGACTAAGAAAGGCACCTCTAGCTCAGAACTGGTTGAGTTTGCAGTCATCTCTGACAATGTAAGCAGAGAGGTCACAGGTGCAGGAACAAGTACTTTTCTCCTCTAGAGAGCTCCCTTGAGAACAAGTTTGAGGGTGCCCTTGTGGCATCATGTCAAGCGAGGAAGCTTGCACTGCAGCATCCTCTGCTTTTTCTGTCAAAGGAAGAATTCAGCCTGCAGGGATGTTAATTTAGTTGCTGTTCTCCCCTTCTCCTTTCCTCCTTGTGTCAACCCAAGAATAACAAGAGAGCCAAATGAGATCTACCAGCTCATTCAGTCTTTCTAAACCAGTGCTTGGCCAGGACTTTCTGGCTTGTGCTTTCAGTCCTTGGGATTTTCAAATGTCTCTCCAAGTCTCGGAGTGGTCCGAGACCACTTAGCTTCCAAGATTGAGTGCATTTGTTGTAATGTAAATGAGGCTTAACACTTTTAACCAGAGATAAATTTGTCAAAAGAAATCACAAAGTGAGCTAACCATGAAGGTCATTATTCTGGAAGGGAAATGTGAACATAAGGACTAAACTTTACCTGGAATATTTAAGCTGAACGTTTCTCCCAATGATTAGGGCAACAAGAAATTGAGGGATATATTTTCAGGAAATCTGTGGAGAGATACACTTTGTGAAGGATTCTCACCATTCTGTTTACAGGTGCCAATGTAAGCAACTGTGTGGTTTGCCAGTGAAAGAAAGATAAACGAATGAAGGAATTTGAGTTCAGGCCTTACTTGTAAGAAGCCCTCGTATTGCCGTGATTCATTTTGGCAGCCCACAAAACCTGAAAGAAACTCAATGGACCAGCATAATCCCTGATCACTGAAGTTAACTGGAGTTGAGTCACACCTGGAAGAGTCTTGTCCATTCATTCATTAACAAGAGAGGGGACTAAAAACACTATATAGATTGTTTCTGCTGTCTGGGGCAAGGTGTGCTAAGAAGAGACATTTCTGACTGAAAAGCACAAGCCTGCCTTCCATTATTCCTAGAGGAGGAAAATAAAATTTCGTAGGAAACTCAGACCTAGACGGTCAAGTTATCCTGGAGTCTCAAAGCTGGTACACTACCGCCACATGCAAGTCCATCAAAGTCTATTGTGCTATGAATGAATCTTCACCACCTGACTGAATTCACAGTACCTTTTTTCCTGTACCTGCTGTACTGCACTGTGACAATTAAAGATACTTAAGCTTAGTCTAGTGTAACACAATACTGTAACAGGGACAGTGCCCACAGCAGCAACAGGAGGATATTGGAATAATGTTCTACCACTGCCTTGACTTTGACTCAGTGCTTGTGCCTGCAGGATACTTTGCTTATTGCCTTGAAAATGCTGTTATCAGTAAAGGATTCCACTTAAAAGACTCTTGAAAAAGGAAATTAAGGAAGTTTTTTCATGCTGTGTATGAAAACAGCATTCAGCCTCATGCATGAAATTCCTTCGAGTGTCTTAAGTTTCCAAAGAACAGCTTTATCGTTTTCATGGCAGTAAGCCTCAAAGATGGAGTTACAAGTTTACCTCATAATTTGTCCCAGCTGTGTGTGTTAAGCTCCTGTTCTTCCCAGTCTGGGATATTATGGTAGTTATTCAGTCATCTAAATTAAGAAATTTCTTTATAAACCAGTTCTGAGCTAGCTCCAATTTTGGAAAGTCTGTAATCAAGAGTATCTTCCAAGAAGATATTTACCATGGGTTCTTGACTGTCATGGAAAAGAGCCACTGGGCTAGGACTTCACATCAGCAATGTAACTCCTCTATGTTCTTATCAGTGATGGAGTGTGCTAGTCTCTTTGAAATAACTCATTTTGGTGTTTTACTGAAGCTAGGAACACAAAAATAGGAGCATTTGTCCCTCTTTTTTACCACCTTTTTAAAAAGAAAGAAAAAGAAAAAAAAAAAAAAAATCTGCGTTCCAGAAAGGTTTTTGGAACAACCAAAGCAAAGACCAAGCCTAAATGATCCATCCCAGGTTTTACTGCATACTCAGCTGCTCTGGCACAGGACATTTTGGGTGTTTTGTCAATTCCCTGTAGGTATCTGGCCAGGATGTATGTATAGAATAAAAATACCTTTCAGCTTACTTGCTGCAGCGAAGTACTTCAGTTAGCTCTTTACCTGAAGCAGTAAGTTAAAGCAACCCATTATCTGGGTTGCAATGCAACTCATTCTTCTTTCAAAAGCCTGACGTTTACAGCAGAGAAACTCTTAAATATATAAACATTTCCCACTTCTACTAATACTACTAATCTCCTAATTCACTTCAACCATGAATGATTTTAAATAGCCAATAGATCTTCAGAACCACTTTTATTTGCACTTCTGGGATAGTCATCTAATGTCCTAATGTATCTACAGTAAGGGAATATGTCCTGAATATAGTTCTAAAAACAATTAATTAAAATGGGAAAGTATTTTGAACTGTTCTAGTAAGATTTATATATAACTGTGGGCAGGAGAAAGTGTTGTACTCAAGACTTGAAAACCACCTTAGAAGTATTCACAACTAACTGGAATTAAGATTTTTCCAATGAAATAATGATGACAGAGTCAGGAAAGTTATCTGCTACCTGTTTGTTTAAATGAAGACTATTTCCTTCCATAGCAGGCATAGATGGATACTTCATTATGGTGTTAAGAAACGCTGTACTTTGCTGAAGCTAATTCCCATAGGATGGAGACAGAGGAAAAATAGTGACTATCACATGCTTTCACAGTTTCACGGAAATATCCATGCATATTGGAAGACCAGTGCAGTCACTGATAAACATCTGTGTAGAGCGAGCCCACACTTCACATGTCAAGAACATGCAGCAGAGAAAGAGCAGAAGAGTTGCTATTAGAGCTGATTAGGAACTAGAATTCCAGTCTTATGGAAAATCCTCATACACATTTTTGTCCCATATTACTACAAACAACTGCAATTTCAGATTTTCTCACAAAACAGTTGTGAAAGCAGTCAGCTAAAAAAAGCAAACTAGCACATTCTGTTCCATTTTATTTTAATACCCTTGATCAGTTGCTCTGTTTCATGGGACCAGCGGTTTGGGTGCCTTTAACCCTCTTTTCTACAGCCCATGGCCCAGCTACATCCTTCCTCATGTGCCATGGCAACCTGTGCCCACAACTGGAGAACCAGTGAGCACCGTGCAAGGGTGGCCCCTGGAAGAAGAAGGGTGGGCTACTGGTTGCAATACAAATCAGTTAGCACATGAGAGATTAATTACAAGCCCAGAAGCCTTCAATCAGTACACAGGTAGACTGCCTGCACTACCTTTCTGTCTACATATTCAGCCTGTCTATGCCGATATCTAACTTTTATTGCCAGATTAGCTTGAACAACAGGGTATTAGAACAGGGTTATGATTATAGCAAAATGGAGGGAGTGTCAAAAAGTGGAAATACGTCACTTACGGTATTCTCATCTCAAAACCTTATGGCTTACCACCCTGAGAGGAGACAAGGGAGCCAGCAGCAAACAAAATCTTCCATTGTGAAAGGACTGACAGGTCTAATCGTCATTTCTGCTTCAGAAATTTTAAAAATGCAGTTTGTGAAAACATGTTGACCCTTGGGAAATAAGTGGGGCTGTTAAAAATAAATAGGTTCCAGCTTTTCAGGAAGAGCAGATTCACTACAGTGACGTAAAAACACCCAGCAGCTTGTCCCAGCCATTTCCCATGAGACGCTGCTGATTTAGGAAGAAACAGCAGCTCACACAGATGCCTGGAAATTTAAATGCCAGGATGTTACTTCTTGAATCTCTTATTTTTTTTTCACAGCTCAACTTTGACAAAGTGACAGTACTTGCACAGTCCCTCCATACCTCAAAAAGACCCTTTGAAGACTTTTAAAAAAAAAATAATTAACCTTCACAGAACACCCCAGTATGTCTCGAAATACATTACAAGATACTAGTAGTCTTAGGAATATCCTCTTATTATTGGGAAAAGTTTTATTTTAGAAATAAAATGTTTCATATTGTTCATTTTAAGGCTTTTAATTTTCTGTTGGAAAGGATAATGCGCCCCAAGTACATTTGGGGTGTTGTGTCTGTGTACTTGCCAGAAAAGGATCAGTGTTGTGGTACGACGCCTTGGTGCACAGAGGTGCAGCGTGTGGTCAGCCTGAGCCAAGGCACAGACAGATGGAAAAGCAAGTGCTGAAACAGAAGTTTCCCTCTGAATGGAATTACTGATTTACAGCCATTTCTACCAGTTACAGCAGACTATTTCTGTGATACTATAGCTGCAACCTTGGTAGTGGCAAATAAAGTTTCTTCATTTCAAAGCATACTTGTGCATATTTAATTCAAAGTGGTTCATTTCAGGCCCATGTGGAAACTGTCAGGGTGCAGTATTAAGTCATTTTAGTTAGGAAGATAGTTCTTCCAGTAAACATCTCATGATCCATCTGTTTTCTCTCGTGTTAATTCATCAGGATCTAGTTCCTTTACTGTTTCCTTCTTAGGAAACTTTTTCCCCCCCAAATCCTGTTAAATCCTAACCAATGCTTTCCATAAGACAGAAAGCATGAACTAGTGTTTGTTTATAAAAGGACTGTAGGGATTACATGCTGGAACAGATTCTTTATACATAATCACTTCAACACGTGTCTTTCCACCCCACTTACAGTAAGACTGCAAGTCACGTAAACACCTCTACAACACAAAAAAAAATGCTGGTTACTTTGCAGGCCTTCCACACAGCTGGAACATTGAGCTTTGAGAAGTCTGGCTTTGATTCACAAGAGGGTGTAAATGTGCCAACATTCCAAGAGAATGAAGGAAGATTGTTTGTATATATTCAAAAAATGAAAATGTATAGAAAATATAAACCCATACAAATATATGTCCAGAAACTGAAGGGAAACAGTATCATCTTACTGGGTTCTCCTTGATAGATAAGGAGTCAGAAAAGTAACATCATGCAAGATTCATCATCTTATCTTGTCATTTGCCCTGAATAGCTTACGCCCATTGCTAGACCAGCAGTAGAAACCTATTTCACAGACCAGGACCTTTCACAGAAAATGGTCTCTCTTCAGAGAATTTCTGGTGTCAGCATCCAGTAGGAATAAGCCACAGTTGAAAACTTAGAGACACATTTAAGTTGTGCACCTTTGAAGAGAATCCTATGGCCTAAAATTTTTACAGAACAAAAGTTACACGCAAGCAGGCAGTCATACATACAGGGAATAGGAGGGAGCAACAACCAAACAAGATCCTGTGATTTCTCCCCAAAAGAACTTCCCTTTGCCAATTCATCATCACCTGAAACCTTTCCTCCTCAGACCTTTTCATCAGAAAAGGGAGTCCCTTAAACACAAATCCAGTCATCCCTGTCACATGAAGGTTGATATTATCTGCAATGATTTCAAAGGCTTGTGGTCCTGAAGTAATGAGCAAGAAGCCCGTGGGTGAAACCAAACACAATGGGAAGGCCATCAGAGTCTTGCTGTTGGCTTCAGTGTGGCCGAGACATTTTTTTGCTGTTATTTCAAAGCATAAAAGCTATTTTAACAGTGAGATAAGTGCAGCTCTGTGCACAGCCGGAAGCAGCAAAGCAGGCACAGCAAATGACTGTGCAACTGAAGAAGTCAGAGGAGCAATGCATGGCATGCTGTGAGCATTATTTCTCAACCACCTCTCCTAGCAGCAGCCCCGGTTCCCGCAGCATCCACCCAGCAACCCGTGGAGTGAGAGGCAGCCCACACTGTGTCCAGTCACCTTCTAGGTGACCAGCAATCTGACCGGCTCAGTGCCACACAGGGTCCTGGGCTGTCCCTGCTCTCCTGACCGAGGGGCGGTAGCAGCAGCTCCTTCCTCAACTCAGTATCTGGTGTCCCCCAAAACCAGTGGGAGTTCAATGATCATTGAAACCTTCTTTCAAACTTGGTGGAAATTGAGCAGCAGGGCTAAAAGCTATGGGATGGAAAGGAATGGGGATGGATAAACAGACAGTGAGCTCATGTATGTCTTGTTTTCTTAGCAGTTCAGGCTAAAGCAGAACATTTTCTATGTACATATATAAAGGGTGGGTAACTGGCAAGATTCTCAGTATCAGAAGAAGCTTGGCCCTGTCTCAAGAAACCAACAGCCTATTTGAAGTTAGCTAGTGTGGTTTTTTCTCTGGTAATGACTTTAACAGTGTTCTTTTACTAGCCACACTGGGCGCTAGTCCATCTTACAGACTGAAGCTCTCAGTTCTCCAAGTAACTCTGGAAACCCAATAAAATTACCCACTGAATTCAACCAGAGATGTTGCATTCCTTCCTGACCTGACCCCATTGCTGGTGGAGGGGAGCTAATCTGAATCAGAACAATCTTATCAGCAAAGACAGAAAATTGCTCACAATTTGAAAGTGTTCCTTGTTTCGCCCTGCTTCAGGCGAAGACAGTCCAAATCCACTGGAATGGCCATTAATAGGAGCAATTCTACTGTAAGGGGCTTCGCTGGTGCTAGGTGCCAAAGAAAAAAGTTTTCCAGGCCTTCCACACAGCTGGAACATTGAGCTTTGAGAAGTCTGGCTTTGATTCACAAGAGGGTGTAAATGTCCCAACATTCACTGCTGGGGCCCCTAGCCTTTTTGATAAATTACTGGCTCATCAAACCTCTAACTTAGAGATAGGGGGCAAGTAAGAGGGTCTGGGATTTATTGCTAAAGTGGAATTCAAAAAAATTAGTTAGAGGGTGAATGCACCGTTTCTTTTCTCAATTTTGAGAAGTTTACTTTTCCCAATTGCTTTAGATTAAATATATTCCTGAAACAAAATAAAAATCCCAAACTTAAAATAGAAAATTCAGTCCTTTCCAGAATTATTTATCACTTTTTTGGAGACAATAGAAGCTATTCATCACTTTCAATGTGACTTCATGGCTAATTCTGATTGATCCAATCTGCTAGAGCATGAAGAATTCCCTCTGCCATAACAAAAAGATGTCAATGGGGCCGGATCTCCTAAAGGAATGACTACTTGCTCATCCCCAATAGTGACTACTTTTGAAGTTACCGGTATTAGGAATAACTGGAAGCCAAACATGTATAGTTTGTTATCTACTTTATCACACAGGCAAGAAAGCAGAGTTCACCAGCTGTTACAACAATTTAGCTTCCCCACACTCCAAATTAAATGAAGGTTCAGAGTTGTAACTGTCAAATTTTCCTGCTTCAGTCCAGAAACTGTGATGCAAGTTGCACTCCTTGCTCTGCCACTGATGGCACATATGATCATCATGTAACTTTCATGCCCACCTTCCATGTTCGTAAAAGTTGGTGTCACTCATTTTTATAAAGGACCTTCCTCAACAACACTCATACCAGTGTTAGATAAAAGACTATCAACATTATTCTTCTATCCTCAGCTTGTCATCCAGCTTTAAACTTGCCACTAAGTGTAAAATAGCCATCAGAAGTTTGTTGATTTCTATTTATGTTTCATAGATGATATAGTGAACCATTTACTTTAACAAAAAAGATTTTAACAGAGTCATCATTAAAGAAATTGCATACACAGTGGTCACATAAAACATAATAGTTTCATTTTAGCTTCCCCATCTGTGGGTGAATTTGAAACTTCCAAGTTGCCTGCAATATTTTACATAAAGGGCACTCAGGAAGTGCGGGATCTGCTCTATTGTGTTAGAACTGCAGGTGTTATCCAGCTCAGTTTTCATTCTGTATTATATTGTCAATGAATCTGCCTCAGGAAGAAAGCACCTGCTGTTTCTGCACTAAATTTTAGTTGCAAATGGGGGCTGAAGCCAAGCTCTGATGCTCAAGTCCTTATAACCACTCAGGCACCAGGGTGAAAAGCAATGTCTGAATTTGGAGTATTAAATCTAGAGGAGCTTTTACACTTGTGCAAGGAAAAAAATATCAAACAAACAAAATATTGTATTAGAATATTCTTGATGGAAAGCCCAATTTTTATTTGACTCTTCTAGAAGAAAATGAAATCTGGCTGCTCTCTCTTCAGAGTATTACACAAAGTCAGTGGTGTCCATTTGGAATGTAAAATAAAGAGTTACATTTACAATTGAAGAACTTAAATACACAAGAATTGCTCCCCTACATCAGATCCATCAGCTTCTAAAGGGAAGCAAGAAAAGCTTCAATAATCAGTTATGAAGTAACTTCTTAAGTGTATTATTTCTTTTTGACACCAGTTAGCATTTAGCTCATGTCCCATCCAAATCACTCTTGCGGCTTTCAAATGCTCAGCTTTGTAAAACTCAATAGGAGAAAGAAAAATCTGTATTTTAAGTTTCTTCTAAAGTCAAGTTCGGAATGAAAGATTAGCCTATGGCACAGGAAGCAAGCCTGTTAAATCTTACTTCAAGATGCAAAAATTAATGTATTTAGCTCTGTGGTTCTGTTATTCAGTCCTCGTGGGTAACAGAGATGATGGTCATCAGATGAACACACATGGTAAAGTGAATTCCATCAGGATACCACAAAGCAATTGACCTAATTTTACAGTCAATGCAAGCCAGCATTGACCATAAAAAAAAAAAGTGAAGAGCAACCATACAGGAAAATCAAGTCTGAACTGTGCTGTGTTTCTATAAGCTATATTCTCACATAAGTAAGCACACAGCTCTTCTGATATTAGAGAATGACCCACAGATCTGACTTTGTACCCCTTACAAGGCAGGCTTGGTTTTATGCTATTTCATACGGTCTCCTTTCACAGTTACTGTCTCCTTTTAAATCACTGGTACTTTCTTGCCTTCAAAGAGATAGCTGCTCTCGTTCTTCTGCCTAAAATCACAGACAGATCTGATATCTAGTGGACACATTGCTACAGTAATGAACTTATAAGTCAGCCCTGAAATGCAACAAGGTTGGGTATTACCGACAGCCTTGAATTAGACAGTTTTCATAGATGTAAATGGAGGAGCCTTAAGCTATGCCTAGACACAACTTTATCTTCCTTCAAGAATGTCAGCAATTACAAAAGCATCTAAGAATCTTTCTTGGGTTTTTTATTTTCAGTTAAAAAGAGACAAAAGAGCTACAGAAATACTGAATTCAGCCTACCTGCCTGCTGAAGGGATTATCACTGTACTGTCATTAACTGATCTATCATTAATCACTGCACTGTGGGAAAGCAGTGAAGGATAACCCCCTCCTACATCACCCAGTGGGATCAAATTCTGCCTGAAAACAGAACTGCTGACATGATTGCAGTCCTGCCTGGTAACCGCCACCCTGGATCAGGCACCCATCAGCTAGGTGTCCTTCAAACACAGTGCAGAAGACTGAGAACAGTTTACTGAGGAAGTTTAATGCACAAAATCTATACTCTGATGTTAATAATCTATATAAAGAATATACAGCTCCTATTGCTATGACAGATAACCCACCAAAAACCAGCTGAAAGTCGATAGCAGACCAAAGCTGCAGCCAGCCATCTCAGACTGCAGAATAGTTTAGTATAGCAAGACATGCTTCCTCATGTTTTACCTTGGCTATAGGGTTGCTGGTTATTGCTATTACAACACAGCCTTAATTATTTCATCACCAGTGTGCACAGCAGAAACATCAGGCTGAAGTGTCTGTCTATTCTAATCAAGTGATCAACAGATGAAGGCCATGACAAGATGGCTTACAACCATGACTGCTGGGATAGCAAGTGAAAATTGCGAAGCTCAGTGCCCATGGGTCACATTTGCCCCCAGTCAAGAGAGTGAAGGGGAAAGAGGAGCTTTTCTCTCACTGCTATCAAAAGCTTCAGCTGCCTTGAGTTACCAATACTACAGCCTACAATTTCCTGGCCAAAACCTGAAACACTTTCCCACTGTTATCAAAACCTGTACAATCTTTCCAGTGTATCGCAGTGACACAAAAACTCAGACTGCTAAAGAGTAATGTAGCTCATCTGAATATGATCACAGAAAGCAACACCTCTTACACAGATGAGGAAGGGGTTGTACAATTTACATTCTAGATGTTGCATAGAACATAGGGTTTGCCTGTAAGGATTCCTAGGATAACAAAGACTTTTGGTCTCAGCTGTTGAGAGCGATCAAACTAAAACATCTCTGCAAACTTTTTAATCCAATATCTCAGTAGAGACAGGAGCACTCAAGCACATCCAGGTATTGTTCTGTGAGGGTACTCTGAAGCAGTATCTCTGTACTTTGCTCCTATCCTTTTTCCCTAGGCATCAGCTGTTGGTTACAGTTAGAAACACAAAAGATCTAGGTCTGACTTTGTGTGTTTCTCTCTAGTACACCCCTAAAAGTTGTGTGCCTACTCACAGCTGGGTAATTTAATGCAGGAAGTCAACAGACAAGCTAGTCTCTGAAGAATGACCCAGAAAGTGTGTATGCAGAGTAGTGAGATACTGGACCTCCCCGTAGTGAATGCCATGGTATATATCTAGATGCTTTCTGGACCTAACAACTGTATTTGACCCACAGTGTAGGCACTTCCAACTGTCTGACATCCAAAGCAGCAAGTGTTTTTCTGGGATTCTGCATTCATCTCAGCTAGTCTTGATCTTATTGAAATAGAGCAGCTGAACCTGACTTTAGCATGAAAGCCTCATGGTTAAGGCATTTGACTGGGTGTTTCCAGGGCTGAATACACATTTTAAGCTGCAGAAAAAAACCTGGAAATTACCCCTGACACTAGGCTACAGAGTTATGTTGCTTTTGCTTGGCTGTCATTTGATCTCGTTACTTCCTTGCAGCAAAACTAGTCCAGAGTCCAGGTCCAGCCTGGACAGTTTCCCAGTTTGTGAATTAGGGATGTTGCTGGAAGGTCGGAGGTAGACTGCAGGAACAGCTGAACCCAGAGCTATCACTTCCTAGGAAGGAGTTGCAAGTAGCTGCCAAGCCACTGTGCAAGGGGTGAACATCATTGCTTCTTTCTCTGCCTTTTTGAATGAGAATAGCATGGGCAGCTGGGGTTTTTTTTTTTGTGCTCAGGTGTGCTCTGAGCATATCAAGCAGAGCCAACCCCTCAGGAGCTTTCAGTCACAAACACTACCTCAACTGTGGGTCGTAAAGGCACCCAGATTGTCACAAGGGACCCAGTTCCCTACGCTTGGCTACTTGGATGTGTGTTTGCACATCCAAGTATATGTGTGCAGCTTTTGGGCCAAACAGGAAGGAACTTCATTGGTTTTACACATCTCTATCCAGGCAGCCGTTGAGTGTGGGTTGTCTAGCTTGCTGTCTTTGGTCTAGGCAACTAAATAACACTGGAATCCTGCTTTTGGCATCAAACAAGCATTCAGGATCTCACTCCAAGAATCTTGAATTAATGGGGCTTTCCCATTTCCTGTAAACTCACTTTGTGGATTCTATCACTAGAGAGGGAGATTTTAAGGCAAAGATATGTTTCTGTTAACATATAGTCACATCGAAATTGGCCAATAGCTATTCTTATTTATGTCCACTTAGTGACATATTGAAATATCACCAGGACTGGTTATTCAATAGATGAATAAGATGCTAAGTGCTTAGGCTTTATCCTGCTTCTCAAAAAAACACAGAATTGCTGAGCTGGGAAGTAACTTCTGGAAATCATCTTGTCCAAATCTCCTGCTCAAAGCAGGGTCAGCTACAGCAGATTGCTCAGGAATGGTTTTGAATAATTCTGAAGATGGAGACTGTACAACCTCTCTGGGAAGCCTGTTCCACTGCTTGACCACCCTCACCCTAAAAAAAGTTTTTATTATGTTTAGATGGAATATTTTGTGTCTCGGTTTGTGCCCACTGCCTCCTGACTTCTGGATTTTCTTTCAAGTAAGTAAATTCAACAAGTCAAAGCTTGCATCTAACAGAAAATCCTTGCTCTTCCTCCTGTGGGCCTCAGCACTGGAGATATGAGTATCAGAAGGGCAGTGGAAGCTATGCGCAACAACACTGCAGAAAACACATTATCCCTCGAGAAACATGCAACTTCCCTCCCAGGGCACTGCTGCAGAACTGTCATGACCTGTGCACAACAGCTAACTCCAGCCCCACCTCTGAAAGGCTTTTCACATTTCTGAGTGACAGAAATCCCCGTGTCAACAGATACGCCATGCTTTCCGCAGCCCGCCCTTATCTCAGTGTGTGTGTAGAAGTGCCTCCTTCTGAACAGAACAAAGCCCCTCGCTCCATGACATTATGGCAGGACTTGAGTTTCCCAGATTCCCATGTTCTGGAGATTCTGCATGTAAATGGGTACCAAAATTGTAAGCAAAACATTAGTGTTGCTTGCAGTTTTCTTTAATGCTGAAAACTAAGTTACAGTAACAACTTCCTTAGGTGAGGATCCAGCAGCAGGGAGAGCCTGAATGTTATTTTATGCCTAAAAGTACATCAGCAGAACAGTTTTTCATCAACAAAAACTGCTGCTTACTTATGGAACTTCTACCAGATTTCCTTTGGCAATGCAGTTACAGCCCCTGAAGCGTATTCCAACATTTTTGTCATTTGGTCAGCCCTGCATAATTTACTTAATAGCAGCTGTGCATGCTTTCTTCATACTTTTCCCCCTAGTGCATTAATACTTTCTTTTTTTTGAAAGCTTTCCAGAGATTGTGAAAAATGTCTTTTGTTTCTTCCTTTTCTTACACTCCTCCCACACTGTAACTCTAGCTTATGCTTTTGCCTAATGGAAGCCATCATCCAAGATGCACCTTTAAAAGACAAGAAGCAATTCTGCAACTTTGTTAAAAATCTAGAAAAAAAAGGATACTTGCTTCTGCTATGAGACCTGAGCTTTGCTTATGCTCTGCCACAAGCCTCCAGTTTAACCTCAGCTGGACTCACCTAGCCTGTTCTTGTCCGGTTTTTCTGGAGAGGTATTAGGAAAATACCTGAAAGATATATTGGGTGAAGCCACGTCCATCACAAGCATTTTCCTACTATAACTAACTTAGCACATTTTTGAGAAACCAAGCTTTATACAAAAAGGTACTAGAAGATAGCAATAAAATAGACTTCTCTCAACAAAGCAGATTCAGACTTAAAATGGCAGCTGACATTATGTAGATATATATTTTAGCAATGTTCATACTGGGAAAAATTCAGGGAAGAACAGCAGTGGAAGTGAGCACATCACCTGTAGAGTTACATTCAGTAAGAGTCTTCTCAGAGGTTACACAGCTGGTGACCGAGATAAAGCAGAAAGAATATCGCAAACAGCACGACTTGCGTGGAAGTGTCACCAGATTGTAACATGGTTTATCCCTGCAATTGTACATGACAAGTTCTCCAAATCATGCTACAGTTATAACAACCAGAGATAAGGAGAACAATGAAAAAATTGTTAATTTGTGACCCAAATTCCTTACACTTTTTAAACCACTTTCCCCTTGAACAGAATATCTGAAAGCAATATCCTGGCATGAGTTTAATCAAATTTAAAGTAATACAGGCTAATCTTCTGAGGCCTGTTATGTCTCTGAAAAGTTATTTCTTTCCTTAAGCCCTGCTTCCCTTCTGGAAGTCTGTTAGTCATGAAATAAGCAAGCAGCAGTGTCTGAGGCAGTAAATACAGCAGTTGCCCCCCATCCCACCCCCCTGTCCAACCTCTGCTTGCTGCTTCCCCAAAGAATACAACATCAAATTCCACTAATGAAACAGCTCTTTTTTTCCTCAGAGATAAAGGGTAACAAACAAGAGAATGGTTAACAGCCATGGTAACCATCATAACGGATAGGCATTACAAGATTTTGGCAGTCATTTTCAAATGCTGGAACCAGAAGCTGAGCATTTAGTATGATTTGAGGATTTCAATTTGAAGCACCATTCTCCTCCTTGTTTTTTAAGAAGGATTTTCCTTAACACATGGATCCAGTGCTGATACACATCTGGATTTCTGATTGTTAACTGAAATTTCTGGAAAGTCCCTAAAAGCCCTCTTGAGCTTCCCTTTTTTTTTTTTTTTTTTTTTAGGTCTCCTTACCCACAGAGCAGGATCTGGTTTCTTTCTCTGTGTTTTCTGTCTTAAAACAGTCAATATCACCAGCAGAACTTGTCTTTAGTTTCTCTGCTTTTCTTTCCAGGAAGGAAGGCTGGGTCCCATTAAGCCTCTCCAGCGCTGGAGCAACTGGGTGTTCTGTTGGGCACTCACTGCATTCACATTAAATCTCTCCATGCTCCAATGCTCACTAAGACACACTAGCCAGATGCCAAATACTGCTGGTTTGCAGTTTTCAAACTGAAGAAGCAATTTGTATCTTAGGTCTAAGATTGCATCCCAGTACTATCAAATTCTCCCCTTTGATTTTAATGTAGTTACTGAAGAACACATCTCAAAACTTAATTAAGAGGCATAGAGATGTATCTATGCGCACAAAAGAAGGTATGACTGTGTCTTCTACCACATGCTAGCTTAGAGGACTCTTCATGCTCCCCATTAATCCAAGTGTTAAAAAAAAAAGTCAAGGCTTGCATGGGTCTGCCACAACCCTGAGGACAATTTAAAACACAAAATCAAACAAATCTTCTGCAACTTGGACCTGTCATAGCTCCAGGCTCAGAGCCATTTTTAGTGCAGAGAGCTCCTCACTGCTTTCCGTGAAAGATCCTCACGCAGAAGATATTACAAAAATCAGTCCCCTGAGGAACAGGGAAGGTTGTTTCCAATTCCTTCTCTCAAGCTGCTATCAGTGCAATGGAACTTTCTGCACACAGTTTTCCCTCCTTTAAAGCTTCCTTTATTCTTTCAGCTCTGATTTCTGGGCTTTCTGTCCTGTTATTTTCCCTCTAGGCATGATACTATTGGAGCTTCTCCTTTCCTCTCCTCTTCCCTTGCATCCTGCTGAGAACATTGCAGGAAGAATTATAGCCAATTCATTTGCCTGCCTGCCAATTAGAAGTATACTATGTCAGAGTCAAGTGAGTAAATACCAATAAACAATATGACAGCTATCCAGCCCATTTGACTCTGACAGCTTTCAGTGCTTTCCACTTTATTAAAATGAGGTATTAATAGAACAGATATGTTTCACAAGACACAGCACTGTAGTACTTTCAATCACAGAGCTGATTTTTATAGCCAGAAAGACAGATTCTTTAACGTGCTTCTTTATGCCAGACACTGTTAAATCACAAAGTTTTCAGAGCATTTATTCTAGTATTCCAGTAATAAAATAATTATACTGGTGAGTAGATATCCTCCTAACTTACTCTATCTTTTTTAATATTTGATTATGAATACTTGGGACAGGAACCAGTTCATATTGTTTGTACAACACCACAAGGGCCCAGGTCTAGATTTGAGTAGCCAGGTCCTGTTGTAAAACACAGTAGTTTAGCAGATGCTTCATATCAACAGATGCCTTAGACATAAGTAGAAGGAACAAGTCTCTTTTCTGAAGAGTTAGCAATTGAAGACCCCAACTCCATATTGTGCATAGTGCCAGGGAAATTTTTCTTGCCCAGAAACACTGTTACTTGAAGAAGGGTCAATGTGGGCACAGAGGGCAACTGCACACTTCTCAGTGAGGTGCTGGAGCATAAACAGACTACAACTCGGAAGAGGCAAGCAATCAGACATGTGGTCTCATGAAAAGATATCCACTTCAAGCCATGGATATTTTTAATACAAGGCAACCATTTTACATAATTCATACTAAAGCAAGTCAAAACTATTCAGCATACTCATATTTAATATGTAATAGAAGTTGGTAGTTTTAGAAACTGTCCACTTGAATACTGCAATTTTCTTTTGCAGGCAAATAACCTTATGCTGTATCCATTTCTTTTTCACTAAAAAAGGTTTCAACAATTATTTCCAGCTTGCATGCATTTGAATGTCCATCCTTAAAATACAGATAGCTAAATTCCTGGAGAAAAGCCAACCACAGCTCTAAGCTCTGCAACTAAGCATGAAGTGAGAGATACAAGACCCACAAACACTCACACTCAAACCAGGTCCGTATAACAGAAGAGTCTCTTCGCGGCAGTAAAACTGGACAAGTTTTAATATGTGCTGGCATAAGTAAATTAGAAGTACAAAGCCTAAACGTGAACAAAGTGCAGTACTAAAGGATGTTTTGTGAGCTTGCAGCAAATGACAGGGCACTCTTTTCTGCCAAAATTAAACTACAGCAAGTAACCAAGTCAGGGTGCCTCACTGCTCCTTGGCCATAGCTTTTAGATAAAAGAAAAGTTTCTCCTTCCTCCATTCTTCTGGGAAGCATATGCAGCTTCTCCCATTAATATTTCTATTCAAGGAGGATGCTAATACTGACTCACTACCAAAAGATCAAAGTTTACCTACAGAAACCTTGTGCCTGTCCCTCCAAGTCTTGTCTTTAAAGACCCTTGACTCTTTTTCCTAAAGAGCTTGTCTTGTGCTGTGGGACAGAGAAAAACCACACACTATTTCCATACCAGCTATTCTTCAGCAATTCTACCAAGATCTTTCTTACACACGCATTACTGGAGCTGTACCTTCAAACGGCTACTTCAAAGCAGCATGTCCTGTAGCCATACACCCCCAAAAAAACAGAACTCATCATTGCCTAACAGTTAAGTGAAGCAAGTGCAGCCATCCTTTCAAATGAAACCCTAGTATAAGTAGTAATTCCTTAAGAAGGCACACATAATCAACATTTCCCCACAATTAATAGAGGAAAAACAGGGTACTAGAAGGTAAGGGGGCCCAAGATAGTTGGCTAGCATTCAAGGACTGCTTCTTCCGAGCTCAAGATCAGAGCATCCCAACAGGTAGGAAGTCAAGGAAGGGTACCAGGAGGCCTGCATGGTTGAACAGGGAACTGCTGGGCAAACTCAAGTGGAAGAAGAGGGTGTACAGATCGTGGAAGGAGGGGCTGGCCACTTGGGAGGAATATAAGTCTGTTGTCAGAGGATGTAGGGAGGCAACTAGGAAAGCTAAGGCCTCCTTGGAACTAAACCTTGCAAGAGAGGTCAAGGACAACAGAAAGGGCTTCTTCAAATACATTGCAGGTAAAGCCAACACTAGAGGCAATGTAGGCCCACTGATGAATGAGGTGGGGGTCCTGGAGACAGAGGATAAAAAGAAGGCGGAGTTACTGAATGCCTTCTTTGCCTCTGTCTATACTGTTGGAGGCTGTCCTGAGGAGCCCCGGACCCCTGAGGCCCCAGAAGAAGTCAGGATAGAGGAGGAATCTGTCTTGGTTGATGAGGGCTGGGTCAGGGACCAATTAAGCAACCTGGATGTCCACAAATCCATGGGCCCTGATGGGATGCACCCGCGGGTGCTGAGGGAGCTGGCGGAAGTCATTGCTAGACCACTCTCCATCATCTTTGCTAAGTCGTGGGCAACGGGAGAGGTGCCTGAGGACTGGAGGAAAGCGAATGTCACTCCAGTCTTCAAAAAGGGCAGGAAGGAGGACCCGGGGAACTATAGACCGGTCAGCCTCACCTCCATCCCCGGAATGGTGATGGAGCAACTTGTTCTTGGTGCTGTCACTAGGCACATCAAGGACAGGGGGATCATTAGGGGCACTCAGCATGGCTTCACCAAGGGGAAGTCTTGCTCAACCAACTTGATAGCCTTTTATGAGGATGTTACCCGGTGGATAGATGATGGTAAAGCTGTGGATATAGTCTATCTCGATTTCAGTAAAGCGTTTGACACGGTCTCCCACAGCATCCTCGCAGCTAAACTGGGGAAGTGTGGTCTGGGTGATCGGGTAGTGAGGTGGATTGTGAAGTGGCTGAAGGAAAGAAGCCAGAGAGTAGTGGTCAATGGGACAGAGTCCAGTTGGAGGTCTGTGTCTAGCGGAGTTCCGCAAGGGTCGGTTCTGGGACCAGTTCTATTCAATATATTCATTAATGACTTGGATGAGGGATTAGAGTGCGCTGTCAGCAAGTTCGCTGATGACACAAAACTGGGAGGAGTGGCTGACGCACTGGAAGGCTGCGCAGCCATTCAGAGAGACCTGGACTGGCTGGAGAGTTGGGCAGGGAGAAATTTAATGAAATATAACAAGGGCAAGTGTAGAGTCCTGCATCTGGGCAAGAACAATCCCATGTACCAGTACAAGTTGGGGGCAGACCTGTTGAAGACCAGCGTAGGGGAAAGGGACGTGGGGGTCCTAGTGGACAACAGGATGACCATGAGCCAGCAGTGTGCCCTTGTGGCCAAGAAGGCCAATGGCATCCTGGGGTGTATTAGAAGGGGTGTGGTCAGCAGGTCAAGAGAGGTTCTCCTCCCCCTCTACTCTGCCCTGGTGAGGCCGCATCTGGAGTATTGTGTCCAGTTCTGGGCCCCTCAGTTCAAGAAGGACAGGGAACTGCTAGAGAGAGTCCAGCGCAGAGCCACGAAGATGATTAAGGGAGTGGAACATCTCCCTTATGAGGAGAGGCTGAGGGAGCTGGGTCTCTTTAGCTTGGAGAAGAGGAGACTGAGGGGTGACCTCATTAATGTTTATAAATATGTAAAGGGCAAGTGTCAAGAGGATGGAGCCAGGCTCTTCTCAGTGACATCCCTTGACAGGACAAGGGGCAATGGGTGCAAGCTGGAACACAGGAGGTTCCACATAAATATGAGGAAAAACTTCTTTACGGTGAGGGTGACTGAACACTGGAACAGGCTGCCCAGAGAGGTTGTGGAGTCTCCTTCTCTGGAGACATTCAAAAACCGCCTGGACGCGTTCCTGTGTGATATGGTCTAGGCAATCCTGCCCCGGCAGGGGGATTGGACTAGATGATCTTTCGAGGTCCCTTCCAATCCCTAACATTCTGTGGTTCTGTGATTCTGTGATTCTGTGAAAAACATGGTTAACAGACTTCCCTAATAAAATGGACAGAAAGCTACATTCAGTACTACTAAATAGATTTAACTTACACTTGTGAAAAAAGTTCCAAACCACAATTCTCCTTGGAATAGTGATACGTGTTGCAAAACTCCCATTTCATCCTGGGTACATGTTAGAGATTAAAACAGCCATGCGCTAGGTAAACCATGACTGCCTCACTGTGGATTAAAGCAATGCTTGCTTCTAGTAGGTTGATATTACTACCAAAATATTAACTTTTTCATCATCCCTCAGAAAAAAAACAATTGACATTTTATTCAGGTGAACAATCCAAGGTATTTCTGAACATACTATCACAATATTTGTATTGGCTGACAAATAGCTTGCAATAGGTGAAGCTGAATAATCAGTTGATCTTGGCTGAAGTCATACCCACCCATCTCAAGCATATCTTGAAGCTTGCATTTCTGCTATATGTGGATTTACTCTCAGATTTTTTTCAAAACTCTCAATAGCTTTCAAAAAGCTTTGTTTTAACACTGATTGAATACTGAGCATTACATAACCATTTACTTTCAGATATGTTTAAAATCTACCTAGCAACTTTATTGCTATACCTGAGTTCATAAGAAAACTCAGAGGAAGGAAATGTGAACTTCTCTTCCTTGGAAGCACAGGCTGGCTGAGCTCCAGCTTTGAACTTTCTCAAAGATTTGCTTAAACAAGTACTATTTTGCATCTGAGCAGATGGACAGCAACAAAACAGGTTTTATTTTCACAAGAGAGTGAAATTCTAGCTCTCAGAGCATGACCCTTGCACATCTTGGGACCCATTACTTACCACATGTAGGTCCTCTGAACGTGATTCAGTTAAAAAAAAGTTAAACTGGAGTTGCTCTTCCACAGACTCTTATTTCCAGATCTTTTGTCGCAGCCTCTGTAGCATCCCAGGCTGCATACAGTAAAAATCAATGCTTCTGCAAAGCAAGGACATCATCCTATACAGAGGACACTGGTACCTTCTGACATACTGAACACTTTGTATTTTATGTTGAACCTCAGCATTGTAGCTGACTGTTGTTTAGTTACTTTAGTGACTTCATACATGATTCCAAAAGAATCATTTACAGAGTGATCTGAATTATGCAGGCTATTGTGCTGTTAAATGTATATCCTTGGCAATTCATGTGTATGGCTTCTGCATGGAGACATAATCAGATTACTGGGTGCAATATTTACCCAGCTAGATCAACAGCTATAACTAGTTTGTCAGAGTAATGTACCTGGTTACTGATATATTACCTCTGCTGATATGTAGGCCACATTGCTCAATCAAAAGTTATTCCACCAACTTTTGTTTTATGAATACAGATACCATATAGAGATGTTTTATTTCTTCTGCTTTTATCACATGTTATTTGAGGCACCACTGTATTAAACAGCCAGGATTTGTGCTCTTTCATTTGGGGAACTGTGCTTGTGAATCTATATTTTTGTTCAGTTTTGGAATGTAAAAGTTCCCTATCCAAACAAAGCAAAACTGCTGCAGAAGCTATCCGTGAAATATTTTCTTTTGAGAATTTCTGTTCAAAATTTAGCTGCTGTATTTAAAGCAGGAGCTTTGGAATGGGGTTTGGCTGTGCTGCAGCCAGGAGCTGTGGCACTCCCAGCACAGAAGCACCCTCCCAGACTTACCCAGGGACACCCAGGCACAACCCTCATCCCAGGGTGTTACCTGCCATTCATCCACACACCTCCATTTTGACAAAACATCATTCCCCACAAAAGAAAACAAAAGCCGTTTTATCAGTGAATTCCTGCCCAGCCCCCTTATTGACTCCAGTTTCCATCTTCTCAGTTTGGCCCTCATGAACAACTATTCCGCTGGAGTTTGAAAACATCACTAACTTTCAAGTTAAATTGCTGTATAACTTCCAAATGCTCATTAAGAGGTCTTGTCTTACCAAGAAGAAAGTAGTATATAAACAATGAAAAAGCATTATACATCCATCCAAAGGCTTTTCAACCCCATAATAAGGTATCAAAGGGCCTAGGAAAGGTCACAGGCAGAAGCTCTAGAGTGATGCCAAAAGCAGGGCAGAGCAGCGCTGGGAATATTCCACGAGTGCTTAAGCTGAAGATATTTGTCCAGAAGAAATTTCTCTCCCTCAGGCTCTTTCCCAGTGTCTGTTAATTATTAATAATGTTACAGAAAGACTCAAAGAGTAGCTTGCATTTGTCCTCACGTGGGACATGTCTGAATTTTAACAGTCTCAGTGTGAAGTGATGGAATAAGTAATCTCAAGGGCTGCAGTAGCCCCTGAAACTCACAGGCAAGCTGGTGATCAGCATTCTCCTCAAGCTGTATAAAACAATTATGGCTTTATTGTGAAAGATTAAGAATCAAGGTGAAATCTTCGTGGAGAAGAAAGGAGTAGGTAACCTTGCCTTAGTAACACTCATGCAAGAAAAAAAATAAATCTGAATCATAGCTCTGACCTTTTGATTTTCCTTCTATTTACTTCAACTTCAGTGAATTCTATACCCTTTTGCCAAGAGGTAGAACTACACATTCTCTCTACTTATAATCTCTTTGACTTCAGAACTTTGCATATGAGGGTAGAAAGAGGTGTTTCACACAGCAGAGGTAACTTATTCCCTGCACAACAGGACTAAGACAGCCCAGTTTCAGACAGATTCCCAAGCCTGTGCACCTACACCCTCCCATCACACCAGATGCTCCTGCTTACGTGCTCCAGTACACCCTGAGGCACCTGGTTGGCACACACAGGGTTGCACAGAGGGGTGGCTGTTACGGGAGTGCAGCAGCCACTTGGCAAGGAGACCTACTCCAGGTCTTCTCCCCAGTGAGAATGTTTCTCAAGTCTCAAGTTGCTTCCTCACCTTTGGGATGTCTCTGTCTTCCTGCTCATATGCAACAAACTGGGCAGTAGGTTCAAAAGCTTTCAGGATAATACTGATCAACAGACAGCCAGTAAAGCGCTGCCAGTGCTGTTTCCTTAGCAAAAAAGAATGAACATTTGGGAAAGGTTGAGCTGGATGGCTGTAACCTCAAAGCTTGATGGGGAAGAGGAGGAGGGAGAAGTATGCTTGAGGGCTGTTTTTTCATTCTTTGATCTTGCTGCTAAACATACACATTTCTTGCAGTAACCCTTTTACTAATTTTGAAAATTTTATACCCTCTGTCATATGAGGAACAATAAATTCATAAGCAGCACTGCCAATAGAAAGCCAATTAAAGTTTTTGAAGGCCAAGGTGCTCCATTCCTGAACAAACACATGCTTTTCCCACATATGCAAAGCATCTGTGGCTGAAACAGCTCCTGGAGGAAGCTCAGGGGAGGAAACTCAAACATTGCAAGTCAAAGCTGCAGAAGGAGAGACTATTCTTCCCAGAAGGTTACAAAATCTCTTTCTGCCCTTAAAAAAAGAAAACACACAGGACAAGAACAATACATGCTCACTCATTGTGAATGTAAGTAAATCTCACTCAAGAGACATTTTGCCCTGATGTGCCTTGCTCTTCCCCCAGCCCTGAAAGCAAAGCCTGTGCTGGGAGTTATGACAAAAGGATTGCTGAATAAATTGGTTTTGTTTCAAAATCCTAGCCTGGTTTTCCAGGGAAAAGGGGTTTAGCTGTCCATTTCTGTGAACAACTCTTCCCCCCTAGAGTAGAGGCTAAGGGCTCCCTGTCCAGGAAGCTTGTACAGAGAGGAAATGTTGAGAGGATGTGGGGGCAAAGCAGGTAAAGAAAAAGCCATAGTAACAATTACATGTAGAAGACAAGGTTTTTTGTGAATTAAAACATGTCTATAACAGCTTGTGGTGTAGAGCAAGAACAACACACAGTTACAAAGTTGTCTACGATAGACTTGATTTTGCTTTTGTCCCCACAGAGGCTGGAAACAGCTGTTCCTTGGGCAGGTCGGTGCTAAAACAGCCTACATGAGATCAGACAACCCAATCAGGTGACATTACAATGAAGTGGTACCCACATCATGTGCCACAGGTGCTCTGAAGTAGCATCACGTATTCACTTTGGCAAGGAGGTTATGCTAAACTTCAGGCTGTTCCACCTTAGGAGGGAAGACACACTTCATGCTGCCCAGCCCCTGGGCACTGTGGGTTGGATGTGAGGCTGGGCCACTGGCACAGCACTACAGACAGTCAACCCAGCCTGGAGGAGCACTGAGTACCCCTAAGCAGGCAGCTGCCAGTGTGACCTGCTGCTGGCATCCATCCAACCACCTGGACAGATGTCAGCAGTTTATCCCTCGATGCTCTTTTCTCCTACCAGAAGGTTCATGTGACAGTGTGCTGTCAAGAACTTGGTCCTAAGCCTGAGTCCATGGTAGGTCTCGCACAGCACCCATCCACCTTCCAACCTCTTCCCATTTAAAACACGGTGCTAAGGGTTGAGGATTTGTCCCCACAAAGCTTAGGCAACAGCCTAATGCCCAGAAAGCTGGAGAAGCATCACGAGCATGACAGCAGAAGAACAAACTGCAGTGAAAGCATGAATTAGAAAGCTATATTGGGTATGACGATCATCTGCTTTAGTTTTAAAGGAAATTTCACAAAAGGAAGGAACAATATTGAGGCAGATTTTGTGTGTGCCTTTGTTGCCTGACCACTAAATCCTGCTAGGACCATTTAGTTCATATAAACACTCTATCCTAGGTCACAAAATTATACTCAGGGCAGTCTCTCCAGCAAAAGTAACTACCTCTTCTCTGAACAGTAAATAAAAGCAACAAAGGTAATATTAGATTACAAAATCAGATTCCAGGCTTCTCAAAGGATTTGCCCCTTTACCAAAATGTTCCTTTAGAAAACCTGAGCCAGTTTCAAGAGAAGCAGGTTTTAAACTAACCACATACTTATCCAACACAAAGCTACGTAAGTTATTAGACAAGTATTTTAACAAGCATGTCTCATCTTGCTTAGTTGATTAGCTATCCATACTTTAAAAAAGTGCTTAGCCTCAGAGTATATTTTTATACAGCTTTTGCACTGAGGAAATTATTTGTTTCCTGTTGTATTTCCCCCTACCAAAACAGAGATAAAAACTACATAAATATTCAGTGAGTAAAGAACACATTCATAAGTGTCTTTAGTGGTCAAGCCCTGTGTGAAGAGAGTATTTGCTAGCAGCAAACATCAGTTCCCTTGTTCCTGAATCACTCACAAACATCATTGTCAGGGCTAGGAGGAAGCCTCACACACTCTCAGAGACAGGTAAGGAGTTAGAAAACTGCAACTACAATTTCCACGTTGTAGTGAAACAACTCATCTCTGCCTCCTAGCTTCATGTCTCAGTGTAACATCGTTTGGCAAGATGGTGCATTTGCCTTTTGCACGAGAGATTCCTCTCTCCTGTAAGGCAATGAGAGCCAGCCAGAGCAGTGCAAAATGCTGAGCTGGCTGAGGACCACTCCCTTCTCATCCATCACACTGTCCTTCCCATGCCTACAGGCTTTTTTATTATTTTTAGTTATTATTTTTTTAATTTCCAAGATGCTTCTTTCCAAGCAAAAAAAAAAAAAGCCTCTTGCATAGCACTGAAGAGCCCCAGAGGGAAACCCCTTGCCCCCATCAATACCAGACCAGAGAGTCCTGGCCCAAAGAAGTGCTTCACAGTCTTCTCTCCCACAGCTTTTTGCAGTCCAGGCAGGCCAAGAGATACAAAAAGGACACATTTTAAGTGCATTTGATTTAAAGTAAATAACCTAAAGCAGGAAAGTTCATGTTTATTAACAGATTTTAAGATCCAGAAAGATGAGATCAAATCTCGACAGTTAACCAGTGCAAGTGTTGTCATGTTTTGCGGTGTCTATGAAATCCTGCTCAGCTCTTCTCTTCAAAACTCCAATCAAAAAAAATTTAAATGGTCAAGAAAAACAAACATAAATGCTATTAAAGCAAAGTTAGAAAGGACAAGACTTTCAGCAAGGCAAACTCTGAAGCGCTGCCCGAGAGGCAGAGCAGCTGTACAAGTAACCAGGGGATGGATTTATTGCAGTTTATTACGTGTAAGGCAGCAAAGGCAGAAAACAAGAGTGGCCATGACGCAGGCAAATCTGAAGTTACTGCTCTTGCAGCTTTTGTCCATGTACTTTTTAAACTAAGTTTAATTTTGTTCTTCTCCTTGTTACAATATCCAAAAACTTACAGAGCACTATAAGAACTAGTAGTATTTCAGTTGCTAAAATGCAACGTATTAGCAACAAAAAAAAGTAGCAAGTGACAGCCAAGACGTGAAAGGCAGCTTTTAAAAATCTTAGTTCTATTTTGCCAAATGCAAACGCGATGATTGGTTTCTTGTGCAGCAGCACATATTCACAGGGCCAATTTGAGGTTGGTTCACACAACGGAGTTACACCCCAGAGAAGTCAAAGCCAGTGTGCTTTAGTAATTAGTATACATAACATGCTTGCCTAGCAATTAATTTATATCAGTTGCGATCAGTTCCAAGCCATACGTAGCACTGCAACCTTACATGCTCATAGGAAAAGAGAAGTCTGTCCACAAGAGGGAGATGGCAGACCAGCAATTGTAAAATCTTTTGCTCCTTTACAGGTGTACACCAACACCCTGGAACAGCCCAGGCTCAGAGAGGTGTTCCTTCCTCCCTCCCCTGCACCACAACCTAGCAGGGATCCTGCGGGAGGGTGGAAGGGGAGGAGCAGAAGGGGGCTAAGGGGGGAAAGAAGCACTTTAGGGAGTAACAAAGTACTCCGTGGACTTGCTGGCTTCAAATTTCTGAAACTGGGCAAAAACTGAGCAGGCAAATACAAAATCAGCTCAAAGCATCTGGTTATTTGTTAGATGCTTTTTTGAGTATTTGGTCTAGCAAAAGCAATTTTGGTTATGTTGAAGGAAGGCAAAAAGGAGGTGTTTGAGCCATGCCTGGTGAAATCCATCTGCAACGGTAGCCCAAAGAAGAGGCCTGATGCTGCAGCAGGGCTGTTCATCAGTCAAGCATTTGATATTAAGTGAAAGATACTATAGAATGAGCATTTATTGTTGAGCTTTTCCTTATGGAGTGATCCTGATGCTTTGTAACAGGGGTCTGAGCACAGAAACTGTTTGTGCTCCATAGGTGGGACTAGGGATGCTTCTATCAGCATTGTTTGCTGTCTAACAGGAGGTACTTTGTCACAAGCAACCTGCTTGATCTTGTTCCAGAAATAATGGTGACATTTTGGTGGTCACTTGAGGACCTTGGCACACCCTGGCATCCAGCAAAACTCAGGCTCCCATGCCTCAGGGAGCCCCTGTGACACATCTGCAGCACAGGCCTGAGGAGAGCCAGTGCCAGAGGCTGCATCCTGACCACTCGCTCAGGTGTGACAGCCCAAGGAGGAGTTCAGCTGCAGTGCTTATTTCCAAGGCCTAGTCACACAGATGAGCAGAAACCCCGTCACAGCCTCCCCACAGGCTGGTAGGCCCATTAGAAAGTGCTGGTTTGAGTTTTCCCACACCAGCACAGCATTCCACAGCAGCAGGAGCAAGCTGGCTGCTCCTGCTCACCTCTGCCATTGCAGCCACACTTGGGTGCAATGGCAAGTCAGAGTTTTGCCCTGCCAACCAGTTGGTGCATCCCACATGGGATTCGCACCCTGGCCCTGGGACACAGACAGGATCTTTTCCTCCTCCTGGGCCCGGGGCAGGTTGTACTCCCAAAGCAGAAGCCTTCAGCTGAGCCTCAGCTCAGCTCATCACACATGCTAGCACACGCCTGGAGACCTGGCCACAGCAGGATGAGCACACAATGCACCAGGAGAAAAGAAACAGAAACAAAAGATATTTAAAGATCAGCCACGTGGCTTTTCACATGGAAAATGTTTCTTGAGGTCCAGGTAGTGCCAGTACATGGAATATGTCACACTCATCTCCAAAATGGAAAGGGATATGGCTAGACACAGCCCAGACAGTGGCACAGGCTACACACATCAGGAAGGTCTCCATCCCTCAAAGGTATTCTGCAGCTGCCTGAAGCCCAGCTGTAGAGTCATACATGGACATTGACATAATTGGTGCTCCCATGCAGGAAGATGGGATTTCAGCCTGGGGAATCCTCTTTTAGGGCTAGCTAACCTCCAGCTTTGTTATCTCAGGATCAGCTTTTCAGCTGACAGTACCATTTCCACAATAACTGCCTTAATTTTTCCAACTCTAAATGCTTGCTAAGTGCCAGCAGTGGCACCCTGAACCCTACAGAAATTCACCACAAAGAAAAAAAAAAAAAACAAACCACAAGAGGAAAGCATTTCCACAAACATTTCAGAGTGATGCAGTCCACAGAAGGAGGTCCCTGCACAACGTCTGTTCTCCAAATCCTGATTTCAGTCCAGACCAATTCCCTGTAGCAATGCACCAGAAAGCAGCATGGAAGCTGTTGCAGGCAGAGAGAATAAGGCGAGCCTGGCAGCACACACCTGTACACTTAGGGGGACCACTTCATTATCAGCAGCACACCACAACCCATCCTAGAGGGACAGAGCAAGAGCTAAAGCAGCAAATAAAGTGTCTGTCAGTCTTTGAATTTCTCTTAAAAGAGAAAAATTAGTGCAGAAAAAATGGCACACAACAATCTTAAGAAATGCAAGGTTCAGGGGGAAAATGCACATTTCAGTGATAAATTTCAAACCTTATGTTAACTGGGACCACCACAACCACATGAATCAGGGTTGAAATGAAACTTCGGAGGAGTAACAACCATTTGGTGTCAAGTCTGTCAAAGTGAATTAGACTGTACTGGCAGCCTTTCTGAGCACGGACATTGTGCATGTCATCAGCCAAGCTTCACTACTGCAAATTCATACAAGGAATAAGAGAAAAGTGCACCCCACAACTTGGCTATCTGCTGAAACCAATTTCTGAAGCTCTCAATGATGCAGAACTGCAGATGAAGTTTACCTTATTTTATTACATAACAGAAGAAATTCAACAAAAAAAAAGGCATTCCTTAAACTGACAAATAAGCAGGCTGAGGGAATGCTGTCATCTATTCACTAGTAAGAGGAAAAAAAGCAAGTAAAAATTAAAAGTTAGTTTTGTTTGCTGTCACCTATCATTTTAAAAACACAAATTTAGTCTTCTGACAGGCAATTCTTCAAGGGTTGTTTAATTGCTACCATTTTTTGGCAGACAGCATATTTGCAGAATTCCCTGGCATTCCACGACAACGGCTTTGCAGTTTTCAGAAGCGAGTGCCATTCCTCACCTACACAGAAAAATGTGCTTGCGAGTTAAAAAAAAAAAAATACAGAAAGAAGAGACTGCTGCATGTCCAGCTGCCAAAGTTCATCTCTTTTTACTCATCCTGGAATGGAAGGTGTCACTAGCCTCGTATTCAAGTTAGTGTACAGTTGCTGGGTATTTTTGGTGCACTAAAAAATATTCCTAGCTTAGGGTAGTCATACTTACTCTCATTAATTTTATGTTAACATCTGCACCATGAAAACCCCAGTGACACTGTGTCAGTACTCTTCATGCACTGTAGAGGAGATCGCTACACTCACTGCACATAATCCTCTCAGAGATATAAGAAAATTTCTGTAAGTGAAAGATGTCAAAAAGTTACAGGACTCATTTTCTCAAGTTCCCCGAGTACTCCCCTTCCACCTACATGTCTCACAATAAAGCCTGGATTTCCCCCTTCCTCTGCGCAGATCCCCAGGCTTCAGCCCTGCAAGCGCCCTGGCAGTGCAGCTGGAGCAACACCAAAAGGTGACAGATTGTCCAGCTGCCAAGGGTGCAAGAAAAGCGTGCATCCAGCCACGACTATTTTGCAGGGTTTTTTGGCTGGGTTTTTTGATAGTTTGCATATGTCCAAACCAAAGGAACACAAAGAAGCCAAAAGTTTCCGCTCGCTCCGATGGTAAGACAAAATAGCTACAGGAAATGCAAAATCCTACTGCTGGGGTGAGTGGAAATTTCTGTCTTTTCCCTCCCACCCACCATAGTCAACGTATATCTGGGCAAAGAAGTGGCAGATAATGGAAACTCATATGAGCCATCCATATATTAGTAAGAGAGGGGCAACCAGAACACATAGCTATCCCGGGTTACAAGCATTACAATTGCATCTCACACACATGATATGCCTTTGGGCATAAATTCAGGCAGAGAACACAGCAGGGGACACCGCTTCTAGTGTATTGAAACAGAAGTTTTCATGTGGGAAGTTCTCAGAATGATTAAAGTTTCACAATTACTGTTACTAATGTTGCATTAAGGTGGAGGATGGCAAAACACGTGAAGAATTAAGTTGCACACGTTCAGTACAGTGCCCAGAACTCAACTCAACAAGCTAAAGCCTTTTGCAAGACAATGCCAATGATTGTGCAGGGTAACTAGCGGCAGCCACCTTGAATTTAAAACAACTTGAAATTCATGAAGTCAAGCCAAAGCTAAAACAAGCTACCAGCCAACTTCATCTTCTCTTAGAGAAGCCTCTTCTTCTGGGAGGCATAAGAGTTTTCTGACATTGACATAAGTTTGTGTTTTTGAAGGTGGGCAGAGCCTCCCAGTCCCAACTACCGACCAGCTACCCTTCACTGAGGATGCCCCTTCCTCCCCAGCCCTGGCAGGTCAGGCAGCAGCCAGCCTCACCACTGCCTCCCTGTTACCAAGAAAGGCAGAAGAATAAACATTTTCTCCACTCCAGAAGCAAGAAATGCCTGCAGCAAGGCTCACAAAGGCTTTACCTTTCCAGACCACAAGCTTCTCAGCAGAAACAATCATTAGTTAAGTACATTAGTGAGGACTAAAACAGCACTACAGCAAGCTGACCCTCTGCAGACTGAGCCACAGGCCACCCCACCAGGACCAAGCTGCAGGCTTCTCCTGGCCACCCCACCAGGACCAAGCTGCAGGCTTCTCCTGGCCACCCCACCAGGACCAAGCTGCAGCTCTACCCTAGGAGGACATGGTAAAAAAGTCCTCAGCATCTCATTCCTCACAGCACCATCAGTCCCACAGCATAACCCCAGCCCAGGAGTCCCTCCCCACCTACCTCCAAGCTCCAGGCTAGCTACTCCTGAGATAAAAGACACTTAATAGCTCCAGAAGAACAACAAAGAAAGCAGATTTTTTTTTTTAACCTGTCTTGTAACGCCTAAATGTTAAGCCTTAAAAGTTCATTTGTATCGCTCAAGATTTCCATCTGTTCTTACAATACGACTTTGTGCTGAGTGAAAAGAAAGAGCAAATCCCCCTCCCTACCTCCACTGCAACGAATGTATGAAATTCTTTGAATTAGAAGAAGAAATTTGTTTTCAGGAAGCACATCCCAAATATATCTGCAGTCCCTTCTCTTCTCCACTAGCAAATCAACCTCCCACACAACCAGCTGGCTCCACCTGCTCCAAAAGCCCCACCTGTGCCCACCCAAACTAGCTTCACCTGCCTGCTCTACCAGCTCCCCAAGGAGGCAAGCCAGCCATGAGGTGGGTCTGTGCCACTTATGTGCCAGCTCCATGGGCCTAATGCAGCACAGTTTCTGCAGGGCCACGAGGCCTTTTGTAATGGATCACGAGTTGTCCAGCTTGCACACCAGTCCCTGCATGAATAGTACGGGAACCTAGAACACAAATGTGAACAAACAGGCAGATCTTGTTCATGAGCTGCTAAATGTTCTGGTTTCCTTTCTGAGTGTCCTGCTAGGCTTCTCCTGTTCAGTGAACAGGCTTTTCCCCATTCAGCGAGTTGTTTTTTTCCAGGTTGCCTGTGTAAACCACATAACTCTCCCCATACTGACCTACATAACTTGGCTCTTGAATGACACTCCAAGGAGAAGTCACTTAATATTCAGAGAGCTCAAGTGCTGCAAACCTGACACACTCCATCTCGCTTTAGCCTCTGGCAAGGGTAAGGACCAGAGAAGCCCACAGCCCATGTGCACAGAGGGAAGAGAGAGAGAAATGGGGTTGCTGTGACATTAGAGTGTGATGGAAATTAAGGCTAATACAGGGTTTCTTTTCACAAGCATTCATTAGCCTGCTGCTGTTCTCACTAAGGAGGAGGAGGTATAATCTGGAGGCAAAGGCAGAAAAACTAATGGGAGCTAAGGCTTGGGAATAGTCACCTCTAAAATGCGAACAAGGCTCAGGCGGGTGAGGGTACTTGATCTCGGGGAATACAAACACATAATTTCTCTTCCAGAATGTGGGGACTTGGAATCCTGACCCAGCAACAAACATTTATTTCTCAGCTCAGGCCTGGTGTTGCACATTCAGTAAACAGCAGATGTTGGAAGGTGTTTTATGAGGCAGGGAAAAGACGCTGCTTGAGGAAGGCCGAGACTCGCAGAGATGCGATTGCACGTGACAGGTTTTCGGAGGTTCATCTTCCAGAACAAAACGGCTTCACTAGAAAGTTTGAAATAAAGAATAATGCAGGATAGAGATGGAAATGGAAGCTGGTATGGCCTGTGTGTTTATTGTTATCTGGCCTCAGTTGAAGCACTAAGATGTCTCAGCTCCTCTCCAACCCTCTGAACCTCCCATGCCACTGACAGGGCCAAGGACAATCTGCAGAGCTTTATTGGGGGGCCTTATAGAAATGTATCTCTCCTCCCAGCACCATTTCTCCCTGCTAGCTCTGGCCCTCGCAGGTGACTGCCAGCAGGGCAGCTGCTGTCCCCACCCGCACAGTGCTGAGACCGTCCTCTAAAATCACAAATGGAGATTAGCAAGTGACTTGCAAGTCTATAGACTAGGTAAGAGCCTGGCTGTTGAGGAAGGGCCAGGTTAGAGAAAGGCTGCTACCAGAGGATTTGGACCAGTCTTGGTTTAGCACTTTCATTAATGACTTAGTCCAAAAATGAAGACATCGTTGACAAAATCTGCTGGAGATGTGAGATTGAGAGATATCATTAATGCAGAGCAAAATGGAGATATCTCACAGGACAAACTAGGCAATGGGGGAGCAATGGAAGTGCAATAAAGCTGACTGGGACAAGGGCAAAGTCATAGTCAAGAGACTAATAATAATACTTTTCTGCCAAAAGATGGGAGTTCATCAGCAAAAAATATCTGAAAAAGGACTTGGATCACCATGACCAGTCAATCACTGATGTAACTCTAGATAATGAAAATGTGGTTTTCAAAGTTATCAAAATGTCTAGCTTCAGTGCAGACAGGGAAGGCAGCACACCATTGCATAGGCTCTGCTGCAAGCCAGTGCGTTGTACCACGTACACTCACGCTCCCCCTTTCATCGAGCCATGCAGGCACAGAAGGCCAGCAGGAGAGGGAAAGCTACCCGAGAAGAAGAGAGGGTTTTTATAACTTGTCAAAAGAGAGGCAGAGAAATCACTGCCTAACAATACATATCAGCTTAAACAATACCAAGGGAGAAGAACTATTTAGGCTGGGAATAGGTTTTGGCTCACGAACACATAGTCATAAAATGATTATAGATAAATTTCAGCTGGCAGTTAAAAGATAGTTCCTAAGCACTGAGAAGCAAGGGAACTGAAACAGACTCCCAACAAAAGAAGCAGCACTACTTGCCACAGGCACATAGGGACACACAAAAAACCTCCCCAAAATCTCACCAACTGGTTCTAGGACAAACCCTGGTGCCTGCCTAAAAGGTCTCAATAAAGGGATTATCTTTAATTAAGGAACCAGATTCAGTCCCTTCCAACTCTACGTGGTATGAGTCTGGAAATTGCATATCATGGAGGAATTATGGGCATGGTGGACGGACTGAGACAGTTAATTAGTTTACTAGCATCAAGAAACCATAACCTACTTTTGTAGTGCAGCGAGACTGGGAAAGGAGAGGGAAAGGCAAGAAAAAAACTGCAAGCTCCTTGCCCAGCCATCTATAGGAGGATATTCACTCCTCTGGTCGCATATTCACGACACCACCCCAGGTGATGCCTTGGGAGACAGGGCTCAGAGACAGCCCAGGAGTGCAGCACCAAAAGTACATTAAGATTATTATAACTAACTGTGCCATCCATAAAAAGAGTGGGGGGAAAAAAAGCCTTGATTGACTTGAAATTTGAATTGCAGTGAGCTATGTGATCATACAGGGGATACGCAATATATGTAAGCCCTAATGCACAGCTGCATGCTCCACACTGACTCAAGGCTGCAGCCAATGTCCACCTCTGGGAAACTATCGCTGGGAATGGGCTTCGGCACCCAACCTGCTCATATCAGCAGTGTAGATAGATACACTTGAGACACGATAAACATAAGCCAACACTTTGACTAACAAAGGCTCCATTTGCGTATGGATGCTTTGCTGTGGTTCCCAGGAATAAAACTAGCAGTGTCAGCTTGGGAGAGCAAAGGGTATGGATGAATACAACGACAGAAGGACAAATTTTGTGAGTGGCAAAGCACTAGTGGCTCCAGGAGGAGATCCCTGAGAAGCCCTGTGGCTTCTCTGTTTACGAAAGCAACTGTTCTAGCCAGTCATATAACCCTGGGCTTTAAAGACCACAGTGTCCAGATCCTTGATACCACAGCGGTATGAGCGGTGGGAGAACCTGGGTTTGGGTTTAGTCTTATCTTCTCAAGGAATTTTTGATGTTGTCAGAAATAAAGGCATCTGTAGAATGCTATTAGATACTATGAGAACTGGAACTGGAACTGCACCATGCACCACTCAGACTAGCTCCCTCGTTTTCTTTATCTCGGTTTCCAAAGGCACAGAAATCCAGGAGCAGCTAAAACCAGACTCTCTGAAAAGGGAATTATTTTCTCCACAGATCTAAGCCCCTGAAATGGGTCTGTGTGTGATTAAAAAAACATATATGGTTCTGCTTATTGTCTTCCTTACACCTGCCTAAGAATATGTGTGAGTTTTTAAATTTGTTTACTTTTTATTTTAATTACATTTACTGCTTGGACTATTGACATGTGATGCAATACCTTAAATGTGTATTACCTCACAAATCTAATTGACATCTATGGGGAAGTGTCAGGCTGGAGACAAGTGTGGGACAGCCTCACGTTTTACTTCTGCATGAGACTAAGCATTCAACATGGCTTTTGCAGACAGAGCACGACATTTCTGTGCAATAAGGCTGTGGAGTCTGCAGAGATTTTTGCAGCTAGCAACTATTTGTCACCCAAGGAAAATAAAGAAAGGAAAAAAGCATTAACATGCTGAGATGGTAAACAATATAGATTTCCTAAGAGTCCTGAGCATTTGCTGATGGCTTAGTCCCTGAGCATTTGGACCTCTCCCAGCCTCGCGGTCATCTCTAGTCCTGGTTTTTGTCTGGTGTGAGGTAAGGTGACAGGAGCAGCAAAGAGCTGTAGTGGAGCTGGTGCAGGGAAACCGTAGAGCCCTGCTCGCCAGTGGGCCAGATGAGGCGAGCTGTCTCACACCAGCCTTCCTTGGCATTTGGAAATGTCGAGTACGTTTGTGCTTCTGCCTCGCCTCCACCACCAGCCCCAGGGGTGCACTGGCAGGCGGCCAGGGCAGGAGCGCATCATGGCACTGCTGTTGCAAGCCCACGGGTGAGAAAAGCCTTTCCAGATGAGTCACACAAAGTCCACGTGGTTTTCGTGCTGGCTTGAGTATTTGTAGAGTCATCTGGATCTGACTGACCAGCTCCTCCAGCAACTACAACCCTGATGGTATTTGTAAGGCGTGTCTGAGGTGCCTTTGATGGCTTCTTGGCCACATGAACCCAGTAAGAGAAAAAGCACAGCTCAGGAAGAAGATGGTGGCACAGCAGGTGTGGAAAGCTAGATGTTGAAATGCTCAGTCTGCTTTAAAGTGGCGTGCAACTTGCCTTCAATGGTGTGAAAAGTTTCAGTTTCTTTAATTTGAAAGTATGGGAGGGGAAAAAAAAAAACACACCAAAAAGCCAGTTAGGCAAGATCCATCTCATACCAGCACTGAGCTGCCTGAAGATGTACAATGCTGCATCTATGAAGGCCTTGTGTGTGTGTATGTGTGTGTGTGTGCGTGCTTATTCTTCAGGCTCAGAAATCTTTTAATGATAATTAATTTATTTTAATGGTAATCTGCTTTTGGCTCAAGACCTAGAACAAGTATGCAAGTATTGACCAGCAGAGAAGTTAACCACGAGACATTGCCAAGGTCTTTCAGGACCTCGAGTTCAGCTCCCAAGTTAGTATCACACACTCTTCCAGGCATCGGAAAGTTCCTGCTGGCTTTAAGCGCACATCAAAACAGTGTCATGGAGGCCTCCAAGGCCCTGCATCAAGCTACGGCAGGAAATGGGGACCGGGCTTCTCCACTTCACAGCCAGAAGGCCCTGGCTGCAGGCAGGCTCATTCAACAAGCACCAGCTGAATATTATAAACTAATAAATAGCCCCAGCTATTTTTGTCCACATGGATCTGGCAATCATTTATTCAGTACAAGCTCTGCAAGAACCTGAGAAACCGCTGACTTCTCTGCTGGGCAGCAGCTGTGGGTTGTCCTCCATGCAAACCTCTTTGGACCAGACAGCCCCACAGTGGGACCATGCACAGGGACATCTTGCAGCCCTGGACCCAGCACGTTTCTCATACTTTACGGGTCCCTTTCCCTTTCACCGCATGGCAGATTGATCATCCTCTTCCCCTGACATGCCTGCTTTGAGGGCATAGCTCTGGGGCAAAGGATAAAGCTGACTCCCTCCACGACATGAGCTGGGCTCCCCCACTCACCGTGTCAGCTCTCAGAAGTGATACCGGGGTGCTCAGCTACATGCACAGTCACTGTAGTGCTAGATCAGCCTACAACAATAAACCTTCTTCAGTAGCTGGGTATACCAGGCAGCAGTTAGGCATTTATTACTGGGAGGGGGTTATTCAGAAACACACTTTAAAATCTGGTTATCAAGGTAGAACACAGCAGCTGCCAGGCTTGCATCCAGCTCCAGCATTTACCCTACAAACTGGTCACTGTGGGAAAAGAGCTTTCACCCAACACCAGTTGCAGCTACCACCTCTGACCACAAATCAGTCAAGGATTTACTAAAAGGAGGGAGAAACAAGAGGCGGGGGGAGAAAGGAGGGAGAAGTGGATGAGGATAATATAGCATCTCAAGAGATCTTTTTAAGTTCTTCATTACTAAATAATCATTAATTTGGTTATGAAGAACTCTCTGACCCTTCGCCTACGGCTGGAAGCCACGGTGCAGCAGGAACCATTTGTGAAACCGCTCTGTGGAAGGTTGACATACTGTAGGTTCAATATGTCTGGCGTGCATTTCTTTCACTTTTCCCACTGCCCCCCACAAATGGAAAATTAAGCATTGAGTTTATTTAAGAATCTTTACTCTTTTTTTCAATTTAAATTATACTTCCGAAATACAAGTAAAAAAAAAAACCCCTTACAATGAAATATGTTGCTAATTTCTACAAAATAGTCTAAACAATAATGCATTTATATCATTTACACAATTTACCTTCACAATATAATAGGAGCGCTTAGATCAATATTTACATATTGACAGAGAACGTGGTCATGCAGCCATCTGCTGCTGGTGCTGTCTCCTGCTGGAGTACCCCCGGGAGACCGCAGCCTGCCGTTGCACACAAATCCTTCTGCAGGGAGGAAGCCCTGCCAAAGTCTTTCTAGGTGCAGGGACCTGCCCATAGGGTGCCAAAGAGACCAAAATGGTGGCAAATATTTACTTTTTCATCTTAAAGCTGCCACTGTAGTACATGAGCACACATCGAGGAGTTATTTAAGGAATTCCCTGATAGAGAATTTTGCTTCACTATATTAGGCACTTCATTATAAAAGTTATTTATTATGGCTTATGCAAAACAACTCACTTTCCTCGGGATATGTACTTGCCAGAGTCAGTGAGAGAAAGGGCACACTTTGAGCCAATGTTTTGGGTTAGCTCGCATTAGAAATTTAGATCATATTACTTAATATCAGTCCTGAAGGAAGTATTTGATCAAGATCTGATCTTTCCAGCAAGTCAAGCAGTCAGTGTATTTTAAAGCTTAGTATATCTGCACTTTTCCCCAAAATTATTGGTAACTAGACCTTTCCCTCTTACAATAAGTTAACGACTTACATCCATGCTGTTCAATGTGCCATCGGGTGACATATCCCACATATGATTGTCTTAAAAGAGTACACTGCAGGTTGAGGGATTATTTACATACCTTAACATGTAGAAAATAAAGTTGTAACTTACCAAATAATAAATATAGATCAACAGAGTACAATATTGAAATAAAATAAATTAGCATGATTCTCCAGGTCTTGAATTCCCTCCCTTAAGGCCTGAGACAGAGACCATAAAAAAAAAAAAAAAAAAAAAAGGTGATGTGTTTTCAATGGCTTGAAAGGTTTTAGATAGGGCTCCATATTAGACACTGGCTGTTTGAAATGAGACATTTAGCTAAGCTGACAGGTATTTGAAATCTATATGATCAAACAGCAAAACTTACCTCTGAAAGGAGTCTTTCAGGTAAAAGAATTTAGACCAAACATTAATACTGCATTTATTAGGAAGAATATAGTTCTTGCAGATTGTCTCGACATTAACTCAGCAGCAAGGAAATAAGGATACAGTTAAGAACACAACGTATTTGTGAGGCAAATACGTGTTAGTGCACATGATTTTCCAAAACTTCACTCCTCAGCTACATTTGTGCATAGTTCAGAATGCTTCTAACTAGATGATTAATAAGTCTTCTCATGACTATAGCTAAGTTTGCCATTAAAAAAATTAACTGAAAAGCAGTTAGGAGTAATTACTCAAGAATGATGCCAAACTTCAGGTCCAAATACATCAGAACACTGAGAAATTTGGAATCTAAGTAAAAAAAAAAAAATCTTAAAACTTAAAAGAGAAAAAAAGAAAAAATATTAAAAGCAGTGAATCTGCTCTCAGAATTGCACACTCACCAGGTTTGTAAACTCTACATGAAGTCAATGATGCACTGTTCACTATAAGCAGTATAATGTAGATGCTCTATGCAAAGCAGTGCAGATGCTTTGTAACTTACTTCATGTCTCCTTTTTCTCTTCCTTGAGGATTAAGCATTTAAAGTAATTCAGTAGCTAAAAAGTCTGTCTTATAGGAAAAGGTCCGGGTTTACATGGAAGGAGGGGTGACAGGCGTCCACGTGGATGCTAGCCTGGCATGTGCGGAGGCATCGTACTGGCTGT